>NC_136825.1:5672072-6272072 GCF_951394365.1 Tetrao urogallus | reverse complement strand
GGTTGTGAGGAGAAATAAAGCAAAAGCCTTCACCAGCTGCCTTAGTGGATCAGTGGTTAAAGGCTTCCCTGTACCGGTGTGGCTTTGTGTGTTGAACAATTTCATGCAGTATGGTCAAGTGGAATTAATGCTGCTGGTTTTAGCTTATCAGTCTTAACAATTTCATAAGACCAGTTTTCTTACATCAGGTGACTTTTTCTGCCAGGTTTGGAATAGGTCTCAATCCAGATGCAGTAGTGCTGTTTGTTTCTAGCACTGCTAAGAATTTTGTTGCATCTGTATTTCTTTTTTTTTCTTGTGCAGCATTTCCTTACAGTACGATTTTAAATCTCTCTTCACAATTTTTTCTCTCTCATTTTCCCCCTCTAATAAAAAAAAAAAAAGGTACATTTTGTTCTGTCTCTTAATGGCTGTGTTTAGTCTGACTATTTACGGCCTTTACAGGAGCAGAGTTAATGCTATATGATGTCAATATTCTTCCAACATAGTTATACAGCTGCCTTACATTTATGACCTTTCCCCCCCATAATTAGTTCCAGCTGAAATTAGATTCAGTGGGAGCATAGCTCCAATTACAGCCAAATCTGAATAAAACTGATTCCGCTGTGGTTGTCTGGAGGAGAAAAAAAAAAAGAAGACAAAACTCTTTCCAGTTTCAGTGTAAGTAACTAAGTCTCACATCTCGGCAGTATATCTGCACTTAACAAAAGTGAAAAGGGCTTAAGGGCCAGCCCTGTAGAGAGCCAAAAATTCCCAGCACTGCCAACCACACTGAGCAAAAGTCCCTTCAGTTCTTCATGCATCCTCTTGCCTGTTGTTTGTCCAGCCTTACCCATAGCAGGACCTGCCTTAACGCACATTGCTCTGCATCTCCTTTAGCTGAGGTGGGCAGAAGACACAGTGCAGCACCTGCATTTGTGCATAACACTTTTTCTTCAATACGTGAAGTAACTCAGGACAGGATTCACAGTCCATATCCACGGTGCCTGGAGCTCCTGGTTCCTGGTGGAGGTGGATTTTTGATGCATATGAAGAAACAGAGAACATAGTAGCTCTCTGAACTTCCTTCCCTCCTTTGTGAAGAAGCAGGATATGTGGGGACAAGAATGAAAACGTAAACTACAGAATCCCACAGTGTAAGCACAGCCAGTGGGATTTTGTCTCCTAACAGCCTAGATGAATTTGGATATTAGACTTTGAATGCAGACTTGCCAGGGTGTCCAGCACAACTATCATACAAAGAGTAGAGTCTTCAGATCCATAACTTAAGCTTTGCAAGTGCAGACTGCCAGAAAGAATTATGTGAGAAATGCAAGGAGTTGCTTTGAATTCAGAGCTGTGTTTTGTATTAGCCAATTGCATCAAAAATAGCATGAAGCCTTTTTTGCCATTATATGAGATATTTAACTGGGATTAAATGTTTGTTTACCTCATATGTGTTTGCAGCAAAGTTTATACTTTTATCACCTCCAGATTGGATTACTATAATCCTTTATTTGCACATTATCCTCAGCTTTTTTCTTTTTTCTTTTTTTTTTTTTTTGGTAGCTGGATCAGCTCAGAAAACCAAAAATTGATTTCTGGCACCCAGAGGAGTAAATTACCTCTTATCTGCTCTGAAATCATTGTCATATTGGGTTCTGATTCCAATCCAAATTGATCTTCAAATTAGATTTTGGATCGATAATAGCCTTATAATGGAATGACACTGTTAAGGTTCCTACCAGCTGCTGTGACCCATAGAAACTGATGAAAGAATCTCATCATAATGTATAATCTTAGAAAAATTAATGCACATCCAGTTCCATTAACTGGCTGCTACCTTTTCCATCAGGGCAGTAATGTGCATAGGGTCAGCACTGCCTTTAGCTACGTTCGCGCAGCCAATTCTCCAGTTCAGCTGTGGCTTCCTGGTCCTATCCAGAAAGCTTCACAGGTTTTGGCAAGGGATAAATGTTGTGTTTGTAATCCTGAGCCTTCAATTCCAATTAAGTGCCTTCTGAGACGTAGCGAAATGGCCCTGCAACATCAACTGAAATGAATCTAGGGATTAATTAAATTTTTACATTAAAAAGTGACAATTTAAGTGGTAGCGATAAATATTCTAGTGAAGGGAAATAAAATCCAGACTCCTTCAAAGCCCTTCCAAGAAGCAGGAATTGTAACAAAGATGCAATTTCCCTGCAAGCTTTTCCAGACACTTAGCATTTCAGGAGTGATTTATCAGGAAATATGTGTGGGTTATTTTGAGGCTGTTATGATTATACCATTTGATGAAATTTTTTTTCATTTCTTTTCTGCACTGAAGACTTTAAAGTGAGAGAGACGGTCTAGAGATAGCCTGTGATTTGTTTAATTAACTTGCTTTCTTTTTATGGATGGTTGCTTGCAAGGCTGCTCTTTTACTTGGTGATTGTTTTTCTTATTAACGATTTCAGACAGAGCTCTTCATGTATCAAATGCAAGATTTTGCAAAGCCAGTGAAGGAACCAGAATTTCCCACCACTTCTCCTTCTTTTTTCTGTACAGCTTATGTTTCTTTTCTCTGGTGCTAGTCTCCATCCTCTGCTGTGGTTGTTATTAGCACTTTAGGTTAAAAAAAAATTCAAGAATTCAAAGCTTTTCATTTCAAACTTGCAAAAGGATATTAGTTTTGCAAAGGTGTCAAAAAACATTTTATGTTTTTAAAATTTATGCTCACATGTTACGTACTCTAATAATGTTCCTGTTCTCAAATAAGATGGAGGGGCAGCACAGGAAAAAAAAATTGTCTTCTGTATTCATGATATAGGAGGTATTAGTTCTGAGGTTCTTCCTCTTATATCATTGTCGGAAAGTCACTATGATATGCAGTATAGGAGAGTAGAAAAAGGTAGAAGAGAAGAAGGAAAGGGATGAATTGGTTTTAATGTGACTTGGAGGACCAGGAGGGCTAGGGGTTTCAATAATTCAATAATAATTGGTCAACAACTGATAAATGTGTGAAATAAATGTTTTGTCCCTCCCCCATCTATATATATATATTTTTTTTTTTTTTTACCAAGGGTAACTGAAAGCAATTCTTCAAGTGAGCCCCTTCTGTTAGGGCCATCCTGTGAAGGACCAAGACCCTTTCTGATGGCCTCTTTTTACCTTCTGTACAAGTTCATAGTTATACAGACACTTTTGTCTGACTTAAATCCATGCCACAACTGAAAGAGATAATCTAACCATTTCCTTTCTCATTCCTCTCATTCTCAGGGACTTTCCTTCTGCTGGAATTAATTAATTATTGCAATCATATCATGGTTCAAATAAAAGATATCTTTTATTTTCAGAAAAATCAACTCCTTAATCTGGCCCAGGTCTGCGTGAGCACTTAATGGTAGTACTGAGAAGAAAGAACAAGAAGATGAGCGAGGCAGGACTGCATCTTTAATGGTAAGTAAACTTCAATGGAAGTGGACATGATATATCTGAAGTCTAAATTTTTCTAAAGATGAAGGAAGTACTGTTTGTACGTAACAGTATGTTACAGTATGTACAAGACAGAAGGCACTGATGGCAACAGTAGTTAGTGTAAGAGGAAATGGTATTTTAGGACCAATACAGCTTATTAGAATCATGGTAGGAATTTTTCACATTAGCCTCTCTTTGGAGTGAAGTACTGTGTTCTTAAATATTTACTTCCCTCTCAGCTTTATAGGAGTTTGTCTCAGTAAGACCTTAGGATCTCTGTGTGCAATGCATGCTGAGTCCTATTTTCTTCTACCATCATGCCTTTGAGTATTTTAACCACTGCATTTATCTCTTCTGCTAAAAGTCTTTCCCTTTATCTTGTTAACTCGGTATGTATGGGTTGCAATTTTCAGGCTAAAGGAGGAAAAGAAAACACAAAACTGAGAGCATAGGGACCATTCCAGGAAAATAGAAATGGTCAGCTATTTTTATCTTTCCTTTCTGAAGGGAATGAGGTAAAAGATTTCTGACAAGAATTCTTAATAGTAAAAGTTTGTTTTAAAACCACATCAAATTGTGCGGCTCTCTTGAGAAGTTAAGTCTCTTATCTCTTCTCATATGGCTGAATCATTCTGTTGTGTCTCTAGATTCTGGGCTTAAACATTTCTTTATTGCATGAGTGTGGAAGAGCTGAATCTCTGCTGGTTTCTCTTTGAAATGCATTATAAAATCTTATGTAAATTTGTGAATGTTCCTTGCATTTACAGGGATCCAGGGTCCCATTAAAATAAATAGAATACCCCAATAACTGTTGTACTGACACTCCAAACATCTGTTCCGTGATGTATTGTAGAGCTTGTGCTGGGGAGTTATTTAATAAAAGTGTCTTGAATATGGAGACAAGCATAGAGGATGAAAGTAATATTATTTTAGAGGCATCTAGAAGCCTTACATTCCTTGCTGCTGTTGGTAAGGAGGATTAAATTGTCTGAAGTAGTAAAGAAGATAACAAGAATAAACTGGGACTGAAAACAGAGAATCTGGGGATTTGTGCTCAGGCAGTAATTTGAGGCAAAACTTCTGGAACACAAAATTTCACAAGAACACAATGATTAAGGACAGATAAAGGAAGCTTTATTTTCAGTATGCATATATAATGGATTTTAATGGGACAAATGTCCAGTGACTGGACCAATAATATTTCACAATCCAGTAGCACTTGGTAACCGCTAAGCTGTTACTTATTAATTACTAATTTCTGTGTTACTTCATTGCCAGCTGCAGTGAAATGAAATGCATCGTAAGGATGACTACTACTGGACGTACCATACTTACTATAACTTACTGTGGGAAAGGATCAGTGAAAAATTCTTGTCCGCTCTATATTGTTTTCTGATTTTAAAATATTTTAATGGAATCAATGTAAATGATTCCACTAAATGTAAATGTGAAGATCATTTCTTATTTTCATTCACTATAAAAGACACAGCTGCCATAGACTAGTCTGTCAGTGGATTAAGTGTGACACACTGCATCTATGAAACACAGAGAAAATCAAGTTCCCAAAAATCCCTGACAGTCAGTGCTTTGTATTTCAGGTGTTTAATGACTGTGTAAATATTAAGGAGAATGGAGACCATGAGTGTGGGATCAAGAAAAAGGGTACTTAGAGCCTACCATCTCTTCTGAGTAGAAAAAGAAAGACCTACTTTTTAAGTTACCCTCCTCTCTATATACCTATATGTACCTCTGTATCTACCTGTAAATACCTCTCTATATGATCTCTCTCTACGTTCTTCCCCTATCCTGCAAGTGACCCATCTGTTTTCCACATTTATCCTATTATCTTAAAAATTCCAAAGTAAACCACACTGCCAAAGTCTCAAGTAGAACACACCCACAACTTGTTGCAGTTCCTAACAGTTTGGTCTGTGCCAACTCTTCACAAAATCTGGTTAATTTTACCTGCTGTATAGTCAGACTTGTGTTATGGCTTGGGTCTAGTTTGAGCAGTGAAATCCCTCCACATTCAGTTTATGTTCTAACTTTGTAAAAGTATTTTGTTGCTAAATTCTAGGAATTTAATAAAATGATTATGTTGGTTGTGATTGCCTGAATTGAAGTATTTGAGGGAATATTTTCAGATAAATAGTAGGAGAGACATACTTAAACTTAATGATGTTTCGTTTCCTTTGAGTGTTGCTTGCCAATGAGATGTTGGGGGTATTCTATTTCATTATTTGTAGAGGGGAAGGATATAATTTTCCATTTTGAAATTGCTTTTTATTTTGTATGTCAGTTTAACAAATCATTAGTTCAAATTGAAGACAAACTTGTTCAGAAATCAATGGATTTCTTTCATTTTTAAAAATTTTAAGGTTATAATTTCCATTAGAAGGAAATAGAAATCATATGCTGGAATAGTGTGCCCAGTTCACAGCAGTGAACATCTGTGAATGTAGTAGGTGATTTTTTTTTAAAGTAGGTCATGAACTTGCTCTATTATTCAACTTTGTTCCAACTGTCTTGGTTCTGTTTTTGTTTATTTTTGGGCAGACCACTGTGCATAAATTATGCTTAGGTACAGCATGAACTAGACTTAAACCTGTACACAGCATATTTTGTCCAGCACTTATATAATCTCTGAGAATGTGTAAAGAAAACATAAATATGGATTCCTGTTATAGCTGGCAAGATCAAATATGCATTTTGTTTACCTCTATAGTTCTTAATATCATGGTGTTTTTTGTTGTTGTTCTGTTTTTTGTGATTTTGCTGAATTATAGCCTGTTATTAATGTATGTATTGTAGAGAACAGGGAGAAACAGGAACAGAGTACACATGCATGGCCTTGGGCTTTCAAATCAAGCTCATGGTAAACTCAAGAACATCTGGATATTTGTAAATAATCCATGGCAACATACCTTAGTAACAAAACTGAGCTTTGTCCACTATGTTTTCTGCAGTGCATGATTCCAAATGTGTCACCTTTATATCATTCTGAACACTTTTAGAAAGAAAACTTGAACTGATGCTTGAAGTACACAAAGTTCTTTCATTTGTAATTCTCCTTACGAAATGTATTAACTGCCTTTGTTTTCATAAAAGCAATACTGAAAGGTTACATAGTTTTGTGTTCCTGAGAGTCAGAACGGAAAGAAAAAAAGTCTAATCATTGTAATTATATGACTGCAAAAGAGAAGTCTGGCATATTAAGGGACTTAAAAGCAGGGAAGAAAATGCCATGCAGAGCAGAAATTTGTTCTTCAGATTCAGAAACAGGCTTAAAAGGAGGCTACAATAAAAATGGAGGGCAATCAGAAAGTAAGTTAATAGTTTATAATTATGCATGCTAGTTGATCAACTTTGTATTTCTTCTGTGATTCAATGAATCATGCAATGAAAAGAAAATGTATGGTTGGAATAAATATCCCCTTTTACACAGATAAAGGACAGAAATAAGCAAGAACTTCACTTCAATGCATGAAGACATAATAAAAATTCTGTGGAATTATTAGCTTTGCCTCACCAATAATTTGATTACTGTCTCAGTGCCTGTTAGTAAAATGAAGCTTTAAAATCAAGATGCTAAACTGTAAATTACATTTTTGAATCACCCATTTGAATCAATTATGCTTTTATAAAAAAAGTCCATAAATAACATACAAGGTTGCCATGTGTGTGTATTTGATAAGATATACTTGAATTTTTATGTATTTAGTACTGAAGAACTGTGTGCTAATCATTGCTTTTGACAAATCTGTGTTTTTAAGAAAGAAAAAAGGAAATTCTGGTGAAAAATAAAGAAAAAATGTCCAGAATTGAGAATTAGATGACTTTGCCACAACAAGAGTTTATGATAAGCCCAACCCAGAAACTAACCAGAAACTGACTATGAACTTGGAGGACCTTTTCTTTCAACAGGAACTTAAATTTTTTTTTTTTTTGCCTGTTACCAAACACACAATTAAGAATGATACAAATCTGTGCTGAAGTAGGATGTTTAATTTTTCTTTTTTAAATGAGAGTTCTAAACACCATCAGCTCAGGGCTTGCAAAACGTGATATGGTCTCGATGAAATTATTTAGTTCCTATCTTTATTCATGTGCTACAGCAAATGTACCATGAAGTAAAGAAAATCTTTATGTGAAAGTATGAAAATATTATAGATATTTTGTACATTTATTATCTGGCTTGAAGCTGAATTGGCTATTGATATTGTTGTTGTGCTAATAAAGTAATATTCTGAAAGAAATACTGGAAATATAGATTACATTTTGAATTATCCAGGTATTTAAGATGTGTGAATCAGTAGGTGTGCTGTGGGCTTGTACTTGTATGCGCGTGCAGATAAATTTACTTAGGGAGGACTGAGAATTCTACTGTATGAAGTTATCAGTGTTTCCTAAAACAGGAGTGGTGTTCATAGTATTACACAGCTAGTATGTCTTAATACTGAGCAAGATAAATAACTGAACTGACGATGAAGGCAGAGGGTGCTCCATGAATAAAAACAGCAAAATCCCTCTGTGTTAGTAAGGCTTTCATTAACTTTCTAAGAACTAACATGCTAACAAATTTCTGCTTAAAATCATAGTTGTGGGAAAGGTGAAGAGGGTAGGAGTGTATGGAGAGAAGACACTTGTTCACTGAAATGTTTAAGTATAACTAGTTTTGATGACCTTGAAATTTATTGACAGCAGAACTTGAGTTATTCTAATGTAGAACAGAACAGTTTTAAAATGCCAAAGCAAGGACCTACTAATTAAACCCAAAGCTATATTGCGTAGCTAAATGGATACAAATCTATGCTATGTCAGCAGAAATATATTTTCGTTGTTTGGGGAACAGAATCTAAAAGCTAGCAAATCAGAATTGGAAGTTTAAGGTTAGATATTAGGAAGAAATTCTTCTCTCAGAGGGTTGTGAGGCATTGGTACAAGCTGCCCAGGGAAGCTATGGATGCCCCATTCCTGGAGGCACTAATGGCCAAGCTTGGTGGGTTCTTGTTCAGTCTGATCTAGTGGTTGACTACCTGCCCAAGGCAGGAACTAGATGATCTTTAAAGTCCCTTCCAATCCAAGCCATTCTGTGATTCTATGATTATAAAATGTTGTCATCTTCAGTTACATCACAGATTGAATAATAAAAGGTTCATCATTTTAAAAAAGCATCCAACATACTAATTCACAAGCAAGCTGTAGACTTTCCCCAAAGAATTTGGATGTACGCTTCTGTAAAAATTGAAAGCTTTCTACTGCTTGTTCACTAACAAAAATGGATTAGATTGTCAAATGTTCTTCAATGAAGTTATCTTAGTTTTTCCAGAATCAGCAGTACCCTATCACTTTCAAGATTGTCTTCAGACCTACATTTGTTGCACATACTTCCCAAAACTTAAAATGACTTCTGCAGCTACATCAGTTTAGCAAAAAGTTCAAAATTTTACTGCCAAGGAGAATTTTACAAAATATTTTAGAATGTCAACATAATGATAAGTTTCAGCCATATGTGTGGCTGGTAGAAGTACGTACACATACATGTATGAATGCAAAACTTGATCAAATAGTTGTTCTGGAATTCATTATACGTTTTAATGTTACTGGTGTCATAAGTCTTCCTTGTTAGTCATTTTCTACTTGACTTCCTGCAGCTTTCTCACAAATGCATATCTATTGACAGTTATATTTGCTTTTAACTAGAGTAAAAGAAAAAAGAAAAATACCACATGAAAACATATAGTTAAAGCATTTTTAATGTTTTTGTTAATGAATTGCATTTGTCATGCAGGCAAGTTAAAAGATAAGTTGGTAAAATTTGTTAAATTACTGCTAACGTTGCCAAATTGACTAACTGTTGGTGGTTAATCATGTTGATAGCAAGACCACTCTAGATGTCAAAACAAGATCTTTAGTATCAATACTAGTATTGGCAATAGTGCTTTCTTTGTTAATGATCTTTGGGTTCTTTCACTGAAATAAGGAATGGAAGAGAAATGTCAAGTTCTGTCAATGATCTACTAGCTTGACACATAACGCATCTCCAGCCTTGTTACTTACACTTCCAAATCCTTCCTTGTTTGCTTTCAGACTAAGTATTTACTTCGTACCCCACTGGCAGGATGACAAAAACAGTTTTACACTTTCCTGTCTTTCATTCTATCAAAGTCCCAAATTAAAATGCTTACCATACTGTTCATGTCATACAAGGCTAAGCCAGAAGACATGTTTTAGAGTAAGTGCTCTCTAATTTCAAAAGCTGTCACGTTCTGCTCATGAAGGGAGGGCAAATTCATAAATCTCCCCTGGTTAAATTAAGGTGAAACTGACACTCAAACACAATCCAAATACAATAATCAGTTGAGAATTTCTGTACTACAATTATCTTAAAAGTATTGGCACTCTTACAGTTGTATCTACCTAAACTGTGCAGGTAAACTATGTGACTTTATAAGAAATCAAAATGAGCTGTGTGTTACTTAACATCTTTATGAGGGAAGAAGAAAGAATGAGAGACTGAGAGACAGACCAAGAATGAGATCACTGGTTTGGTTTCCATCATTGGTCCACTCAATGGGAATTCTTGGTTTGTGAGAGTGCTGACCCAAAAGTTTCAAAGTCTCAAAGCCCTTACCAAGCTTCTATAGAATGTACTTTTATGCCTTCTAAAGCAAGTCTGTTCGTGAACAAGTTTGCAGTCAATACTTCTGCATCAAGAAGGGGAGTTTTGGACAGAGCAGTACCATCCCATCTCTACAGGGCTCCTTCCTTCAACCACTTCTTAAACCTTCAACCTGTTGTAATGGCAGTGGTCTTATCTTACAAGTGTTTGAGAGAATTCCAGCTATACTACAGATAGTGTTTTTCATTGGTCTGCTTCAGTAGCAAAAGAGATTTATCAAAGTTGCTTCTCGTTTGACCCAAGATCATTTGTGCATTTGGAAAGAAATGTACTTCTGAAGTCTTGACTTCAGCCTAGGCCAACTGAAATTGGTAAATGAGCAGCTTTAATACACTGATATGAAGTTGTCAGGGTTGGTCACATTGTTAAATAGTTGAGATAAACAACCAAGAATAAAAGAATAAAGGGTTAACAAAGGATTAACTTCATGAAGTTTGGCTTCTGTCATACCTGGTAGGCTATATGTGGAAATCAAATCATGAACAGTGGGAAAGAAAGTACTGTGTTGTCCTGTGTGTGCTTTCATACCAGGACCACATTCAGCATGGAGTTGCTAAGCTAATTTTTAGCTGATTTTTATATAGGGCTTAACAGTGTCTGTGTATATTATAGGGTTCTATAGCTTTTTAAGCATCAAATGTCTCTCACTAGAGTCATTTTTGTGATATTCAGATGTTAACAATGGCTTGGTCATGCCTGTTGGCAAATCGTTCTGAGCCAGACCTCCAAAGGGACTTTGATGTTGCATTGGCTTCTAGCATACAATGCATAACCTGACATACATACACAGAATAAGGCAGCCCAGAATGACCATTGGCACAGATATTACTCTGAAAGGGTAAGTTGTCTAACGCAGGAAAAAAAAAGAAACAAAAAAACCAAAAAAACTAGAAAGAGAGAACTGAAAGGGTCATAGGCTAAGTTTGTTATCTATGAACTAAATCCACAGATTGGTGTGCTGCCTTCAGGCATCTCCCTTTTTGAAATCTACCACCATCAAATTTCTAACCCTGATTTAGATTCACTTCCTATTGTGAATCTTGACTCTGTGCCTCGTTTTATCTATCAAAACTGGAAGCACAACTTCCTTGCAGTACTAGGGAAAACGTTGCATATATTTCTAAATCTCTCTGACTCTTAAGATATGAAGAGAAATATGGTTCTGAGGTAATAGCAAGATCCCTCAACTCAACTTCAAGATTTATTTTCAATTTTATTTGAAAAACATGGCTATGGCTCACATGCTAACATTAAATGGCCCTTTTTTGTGTTCTGACTAAGACTAAAACCAATGCTTTGTCTTCTCTCCTACCCAACTTTGCCCTTTGAAGTGTGAAGGATGAGTATTAGTCTCAGTGGAGTCCAAACTGGAGACATTTTTCTACTTTTGTTAGGCACTTTGCTCACGATAATTAGGAAAAATGTTTGAACCATTTCTAATAAATCAAGTCTCCAGCTTTATAAGAAGCATTCACATTATTTTGAGCACTGCTTCATTTCAGTGCTTTTTCAAGTCTACATGCTCCGTGCTTAGCATACACCTGTGGAAAAAGTGGATAAAAGATGAAGTGGATATCAGTTTTAAATCAAAAGAAGGTTAATACTTTAAAAATTTAACATACCAGTGGTGCAGTGCTTATTCTGTTCACTTGGGCTGAAATCCTCCTGTAGGTATTAGAAAATAATGCTAACTTTTTAATTTTCCATGTAAAAGGCTTCTTAAAAAAAAAAGAAAAAAGAAGTGATGGTATTCTATTGCCTAAATGTTTGTCTGTACTAGAGTCTTTCTCTCTTCTAGCAAGTCCAAATACTATCTGTAAAAGTAAAAAGAAAAAGTGACTATAAAACAGTGGATATTTACTTGAACATAATCTTTGTTTCAGCGAAGCATGAATTTAATTTTTTTTTTGAAAAAAAATTGGTTTTAATTCTGAAGATGCATATTGGGAAGTTCTAAATGTATATGCCAGCATCATGTGCACTTATCCCCTTCATGGAAGGTATAGTGTAAGAGAAACAAGTATTTGATTCAAGGTTTGAGATTCAAGGCCAGATATCTGGAATCTCTATACAGCTTATTGTTCATTTATGCAAATCCTAATAATTATTAGCAACTAATTCCCGGTTACTTCTCACCCCCATTGAATCCCGTAGCAATTTCACTTATTTTGTTGTGCTTCATGGAGGAGAGGTCTTGTATATCAGACTTTCCTCTTTGGCTTTTACAATGTTTCCATTCATTTCCACTTTGAAAGGAAATTTTGAAATGGCCGTCAAAGCAAGACATCAAGTTGAATCATAGAATCATAGAATCATAGAATCACCAAGGTTGGAAAAGACCTAAGAGATCATCCAGTCCAACCGTTCACCTATTCCCAGTAGCTCCCACTAAACCATGTCTCTCAACACAACATCCAGCCTTTCCTTGAACACCCCCAGGCTCGGTGACTCCACCACCTCCCTGGGCAGTCCATTCCAGTGCCTGACCACCCTTTCTGAAAAGTAATACTTCCTAATGTCCAGCCTGAATCTCCCCTGCCGTAGCTTGAAGCCATTCCCTCTGGTCTTATCACTAATGACACGAGAGAAGAGGCCGACCCCCAGCTCACTACAACCTCCCTTCAGGAAGTTATAGAGAGCAATGAGGTCTCCCCTGAGCCTCCTCTTCTCCAGGCTGAACATTCCCAGCTCCTTCAGCCTCTCCTCATATGGCCTGTGTTCCAGACCCCTCACCAGCTTTGTTGCCCTCCTTTGAACACGTTCCAGGGCCTCAATATCTTTCTTGCAGTGAGGGGCCCAAAACTGGACACAGTACTCGAGGTGCGGCCTCACTAGTGCTGAATATAGGGGAACAATCACCTCTCTGCTCCTGCTTGCAACACTGTTTTTGATTCAAGCCAGGATGCCATTGGCCTTCTTGGCCACCTGGGCACACTGCTGGCTCCTGTTCAGCCGAGCATCAATCAATACCCCCAGGTCCGTTTCCTCTACGCAGTCCTCCAGCCACACCGCCCCAAGCCTGCAGCGTCGCCTGGGGTTGTTGTAGCCGAAGTGCAGGACCCGGCATTTGGCCTTGTTGAAACTCATCCCATTGGCTTCAGCCCAGCTCTCCAGCCTGTCCAGATCCCTCTGTAGGGCCTCGCTACCCCCAGGCAGATCCATGCTTCCAGCCAATTTGGTGTCATCTGCGAATTTACTGAGGGTGCACTCGATGCCCTCATCGAGGTCATCAATAAAGATATTGAAGAGGACAGAGGAAAGTGCATTGAAGATGATTTCCAGTGTTTGGATTTGTTGCAGAGGAAGATATTTCTGTGTTATAGCTCACAAAGACAGAGATCTGTGGTGAGCTGGCTACAAAGAATATAACACTATCTCAGAAACAAAACACCTCATATGGTGGCAACAACATTTCTTCAGAGTAAAATGGCAATGCTTTATAGCAAATATATCAATTTTTTAAGGGTATATGTGTTTTTTTTTGTTTGGCTGATTTTTTTTTTTTTTTTTTTTTTGTAATTACACATTAGGACTTACGTCTGTCTCTGAAATGAGAATGTAAGCTCCAGCTAATGGTTAAAAACATTGTACGTCTAATCTTGCTTGACAGCCTATTCATCAAAATCAAGAATTTCCTTAAATCTTGCTGGAATCTTTTAGAGGAGACTTGATTAAGGATGTTGTAAAATACCATAAACAAGAGCAAATCTTCTAATCGATAAGAAATGCTTCATCATGCACTCTTGTTCCAGACTATTTGTCAGTCATTCTCTCCCACTGAATTTGTGGTTGTCTAAACTAATAGAAATGATTCATTTGCCAAGCATAACTGTGATGTCTGAATACACGTGTAACGGGAGATTTTGCATCGCATGGGCATTAAGGACTGATATCAGTGAAATAAACTACTTGAGTGAACCTCTAAAATCAGAGAATGACAAGGCTTACGTGCACCATGAACTTTTTATCTTTCTCTCTTGTCTTTGGCAGAGTATTTGTTGCTTCTTTGGCATTAAAAGTGTGCCACAAACAATTACATGCTATCACTGAAAATGCAAAGGCCATGAGTGAAAGTCAGTGTTTACTTTCTTAGCTCTTTAGAGAGTTTAGGTATTCCTGTAAGGTCTTAAGAACTAAAGTAAATGAGCTCAAGTTTAGGCAGCGAACCTTGCACTGAAAGCCTATTTGAGCATATTAATTAGAGGCTGCCTGTGTTCCAAAGGTTGTTATTTTGCTTGTGTTACCCATCTATAGAATAATTTGCAACCTATGGTCTGGAAGCACGCTGGGGGACCAGCAGACTGGTTTGGAGGAATCCAAGAAAACCTAATCTTAATAAACATCTAACTTTATCACACTCAGAGTGTATTGGGTCTCTGCCAATCAAGCAAGACAAGGCATCATTTTAAACTCTTTCCTTAGGTCACTTGTGCTTTTTGTAGGGTTTCTTTATAACTGTGAGTTTTATAAATCAATAAATACTTTCCTGAATAGGGGTCAAAACGACAGTTGTGTTCTCTTGGGACCTAGAAAAATTGTCATTTGCTGACATCAGTGAAGAGAACAGAAACCAGTCTGAAGCAACTGCTGCAGTTTCAGCATTCTCAGAATGTAACCACTAGTTATCTATGGGAATGTGAGTAGGAAGTTGAACCAGCTCATTTGATTAGTGATTTCAATTTAAGATTTGGCAGGAAAGCAAGGGAGTCCATTGGAAGACTCCAGAGGTTGACATTGACCCAGAATGCGTGAGAATAACTCATTCAGTTAGCAGAAGCCACGATTGATTGACTGACTGATGATATTCCATTTTGTGAGCCCTGCTAATTAGCTCATTCAGTTTTCTCAAGATAATTAGTAAGCTGTAGCCAATATTGACAGTGCTGGTGTATTGAATCGTATATACTTTTTCTCATGCAGGACATCTGTATTTGTCGTGTATCCCAAAAGATGGATAAAACGTGAGGAGGCTACATAGGCAAATTGAACCAGATCTTTAGCTCATAATAACAGGCTTAGCTCTAAATGTGAACATATTTAATTATACTGATGGAAGCTCTTGGGAAACAGATTATGAAGTCAGAGGCTGAGGTAAAAGTGTGGCCTGGGCAAATTTCTTTTATTAACCTGTACACATGTATATCACAGTCCTGAACTGCAGAGTTTTTTGAAGTACAAATCAGAGGTTTTACACAACCAAAATGCAGTGGTTTTAAGAATTTGCTTTAATGGCTTTAATGGCGAATATCTAGGTAATTTTTTATATGGCAGTTTGTCAGTAGAGAGCTGAGACTGCAGACAAGTGGCAAGAGAATGTGAGGATGTGAGTACACTTTTTGTTTAGTGAATTTTTGGAATCACTTTATACTAGATACATATGAAATGGTTTGCACCATATCATCTGAATAAACTGATTACACACTTCTTCGTTTTAGTTTCAGACAATGTATTTTAGAACCTGAGTCAAAAGAGATCAGGGAACATTCAAGACACACAGAAGCAAAATACCGTGGTCACAATAATAAAATTTCATTTGTTAATGAGTTGCTACTGCACAAAATGAGAGCAAGTTAATCTGAATAACTTCCAGAGGGACTTATTTGCCCTTGCAAACTTTTTGTTACAGTCATAGCAATTTTTCACTACTAGTTTCCCTTTGTGATTTCAATGAATGTAACAACATCCCATAAATTCAGGCCTCAGAACACAAATAGATTCACCAGACATCCTCATTACTTCAGCATACATATCCATGGTTGAAATGCACAGTGCCTAACCTGTTGGTTTAAGTCATTTCATTCAAGCTACATAGCAAAACTCCAAAAGGGTAGAAAAATGCTCTAAGAATGGGATCTCTTTTGGCTGTTGTTCTTTATTAAGAAGGGTTGCCGATCTTCATAAGCTCTTTATGTGATTTGCCTGTTGTCTTAACTGCTGCCTCTTCTCAGCTATTTAGGATCACACTTCTGATATGTTATTTTCCTTTGAAACTGTATCTTGGGCTGTAGCATCTTGTTTACTAGTAACACAGTGTACTTGTGAAAAACAAATATTTCAGGGTTTTTCTTCAACCTTTCTGGCAATGAGATGACACAAACTTGAAACATGCCAGGTGTCACAATCTTTTTAACACATCTTTTAACTGTAGTAGCTACAGCAGATTCAACATGAGGGAAATGCCTACCATAGTGGAACTTCCTTTGAGATAGCCTTTGACTATAGAAACTGAGCTGACAGCTCAAAGAACTTACCTTGGAAATGGCATCTAATAGAGTTGATATAAACTAACTTGAAGACCTAGCAGCCTGAGCAACCCAGTTGCTCAAGTGATGTTCTGTTTTCCAAGGGATCCTCTGATCATGGTGGTAGGTTGCTAAGTTTGGTACAGCACTAACCCCTTCTGTAAACAAAATCTCCGTTCTGATTGTAGACCGAGGTTAGCATACTGTTATATTTTTTTCTGCAAGTTTGCAGTATGTCTACAAATGCTGGAATATATAATCAAACATCTATTAGAAGAAATATTTGCAATACATATGTGACTAATTTTGAGTTTCCCTTCATCTTGTGATAGAATCCGCAGATGATACAACAAAGTCAGTGAATATGTCAGTGTATTTTTGAGCATCATCTTTCTTTTCGTATTTTCTTTAGTTTTTCTTTAGATCCTTTTTCAGCTTTGTACAAGCTGAAGAACCTTAGTTGTTGTTACAATGAATTAATGCAGTCTAATAAGACCATATTAAGACTAAATATTAGCTTTTGTAACTATGCCATTCCCTATGTGTGATTATGAACACTTGTTTTTGTTTTTTTTTCAGAAAATCTGAAATATTTTTCCTAAAACTATGATATGTTTCCATAGGGTTTTTGTTTGTTTGTTTGTTTTATGCTGTTTTGTGGTTTGTTGGGTTTTTTTTGGTTGGTTTGTTTTTTTGTGGTTTTTTTTTGTTTTTTTTTTTTTTTGTTTTTTTTTTTTTTTTTTTGCACTGGAAGAATATCAATAAATGTGATAATTTTCAATACTTCACACAGGTTTATTGTAGATATTTCTGGAACACTAATGTTCCTAAAACTTTTTATTCTACTCATTAATCCATAACAAATGGTTCTCTACTATCGTTTAATCGTCTGTCTTGTTCAAATGTTGCCGTATTCTTGGATATGTTATGATATATGAATGATTCAAAGAAACTGATGCCAGGCTGCCCTCTAGACATAGAAACTAGCTCAGTGAATGAATATGAAGTGATTGCTCAAGTAGAAGCTGTTGCAAGGAAGAGTGAGTGTTATTCTGTTCATCTTATTGCTACTTGCCAGGGAATAAACTTGGTTGGAAATGAAACTGAGACATTACAATCACTGCTCTATGGGCTTATAAGCCTGACTATCCATGCTCTACCACGAACACTGCATGTTTCCATCATGATGGTTCCTACTACTCTTAAGTTAATGGAGGATGAACAGAAATATATTCTCTTTCAAGAAACATATAAAAACAAGAATTAATTTTTAAACTTGAAGTCAATTAGAGAATTAAGCAATCAACACAAGCTTACTGTTATTATATAAAATTCTTGAAGGCTTGAGAGAGGAGGCTGACTTTTGGGAATGGTCTTACAGAATGTAGTAGAAAAATTGTGGGTTTACTTTAATACAGTAAACAATAGAATAAAATAAATATCTAGGAAATATGCAATCCTTTATGAGGATAAAGGAGCTCTTGTGACAAAATTATTTTTCATTTTGGGCTCCCTCCTATGTATTACTGCATCAGCGCTTCAGAGCAAATATGTTGCTTTTCACAGCACCTGCTGCCTCCCAAGAATTTTTACAGATGTTATATGAGAGAGTAACAGCCCTTCTACATCCTGTGACTCCTTCTGTTGCTTTTGAATGGCAAGCACAAGACCTAAATGCCAAGTCAGAAAAAAAAAAATGTCTAGCAGGAGCAGCTGGCTGCTTGGCAGATGCATCATCATAGCAGCTTTGAAGCTGCCCATGGGTCTCTCATGTTTTAGATACCAAGAGACTATCTTGGCTTCTTTGTCCTTTATAGATGCCATTTTCTATTAAATGTTCTTTGGTTCTTGGAATTTTTGATGTTATGCATAAGCTCTTACTTTGTGAATAGAGAATGAAAAGTTAAATTTCTATGCAGAAAGCATGACTTCCTTTAAGAGAAAGCTTCTACAGAGCAGAAATGCAATCTTGAAGTAAGATTGTATGCGTAAAGCAAAATATTCAGGGAATGGAAATTTCATTTGAAATTAATTGCTGAGCTATCCTTATTAAGTTAAACTTTTCAGAAAAAGATACAAAATAGCTCAGTCCTGTCTAATACTTAGCAGTTGATGGAAGGTAGATCTTTTCACTTACGTCAAACTGTTTTTTAGAAATTTTTGGAGTCTGTTTTCTAAACGTGAGTAATTTATAGAATGTCCATGTTGCTACAATTGGCTCTGCTGATTATAAGTAGCTAAATGAAAAAATATTCAGATTTGCTTTCAAACAGGAAAGCAAAAACATGATGCCAATACATTCAAACTCAAGCCTTTCGACTACAACACATTTCATATTCTTTTAGAGTAGTGTAATAACTTCTGTTGATTAGTCAAAAATTACTTAGAAATTCATCATATACTTTTTACAATATAGTTCTATTAACTTGTGACAGAAAATCATAAAAAAACTTATAATTAAAAGTTTTTTGTCAAACACGCTGTCATGCACAAGTTTCAAGACTAAATTTATTTTCCTAATGGACATGAATTTGTTGTTTATACATTTTAATTTCTATTTCAGATTTTTTTTTTCTGGAAATTTTTATTTCTAGATACAAAATCGGCATCAAAAATATTAAATACTTCCCAAAGTGAAAAGAAATAGAATTTCTTTGTGGGAAACTAGAAATTCAGCAGCCATGAAAAAGCATAGGTTAAGAGCATAGATGATTTCATGGAGTGCTAGGCTATTAATTTGACTAAAGAGTTAATACCAACTTTTCCACGTAGGTTCCATTGACTTAATTTCAAGGTATGTGCACATCTAATAGTGGGCATTGTTGATGAAACAAAGAAAGATTGCTCCATCAGAGTTTGACCCTTACAGATTAACTGTGATTAATTCTGCCTGTCCGTATGTGAACTCACAAGCCCATTTTCAGACTGATTTGGCCTGCTTCAGTAGATTCCCAGCAATGCCATCTGAATGTTCCAGAAACTCAGAGTGAGGTCTGTATAATAGGGTTAAACTTTACACAGGTAATATGCTTTGCGGAATGCTCTTTCTGGAGCTGAGGTAGGAGCTGGGAAATCATGTGGTATTTCTTTGGAAGGAAAAGCAGTGATAACAGTAATACGGAAGAAGGGTTCGTGACCAGTGATACAGCTGAGAGCAAATGCTTTATATAGTGCCTATGAATTAGGTCAAAGTAGAATTCATCTACCTTTACTTTTGTATCCCTGGTCCTCCCTCTACTGACTTATCCCATCCATATACTGGTAGGTATGTTATAAAAGAATATGCAAGGAATACAATAGGTGAAACTTAGATATAGGAGGGTCATCTTTCTTAGGAGAGAAGCCAGCTGAATAAGAGAAGCTGGCTTTTTTCTCTGTGTATTATTTCTTCAGCTGCACAGTCCTGTTATAAGGATAAGGTTTTCTTTACTGTAATATAAGTGGGAATTTCTGGTGTTAGGTGGTAACAGTCCTCATTTTACCTGAGGCAAGGAAAAGTCAAAAGGGAAATTTAAGTTCCTTTCTAATTTTTTTCACACAGACAAAAAAGGATGATGAGATAAAACACTGCCTGCGTTATTAGGTAACAAATGATAAAAGGATTTCATCGTAAAATGATGGCAGGTATATTTTGAATCCTGATTTCTACCTTGCTTCTGGATTTTAAGGTTATTCTTAACAAGTTAGAAGATGGGATTTTCCAATGTTTGTCTCAATTCTATTTGTCTCTAACTGGTTACTTGGAGATGTTCCAAAAAAGGAATATTAAGCCACCATATAGCTGAATTCAGGTGGAGATACTCCCTCAGACACAAATTCCATTGAAGAGGCTGGTGGAGAGATTTCTGTGGCTTTGACAATTGGAAATTACCACGTTTCAGAATTACTTACAATTCACATGCTTTATGTTAGAAAGGTCATGTGTTAAGGGGACGGTGGGTGGAAAGAAAACCTTTGACAGATCAGTGAGGGACATACAATGTGTTTTCAGTTCATTTTGCTGCTCCTGTTTCTTAGACAGCTGATCTTGAACCTTGATCTCTGCTAATCGTAAAAAAGCGACTGGTGTAATTGTTTGAAATGACATACAGGAAAGCCTGTTAATTGCGGTTTAAGCCATCTATGTATAGAGTCATAGAATTATAGAGTGGTTTGGGTTGGAGGGAACATTTAAGGTCATCTACTTCAGACCCCCCTGCTATAGGCAGAGACACTTCCCATTGGACCAGGTTGCTCAAAGTCCCATCCAGCCTGGCTTTGAGAACCTGCAGAGAGGGGACATCCACGGTTTCTCTGGGCAACATATTCCAGTGTCTCACCACCCTCACGGTAAAGAACTTCTTTCTAATATCTAGTCTAAATTTCCCCTCCTCCTGTTTAAAGTCAAGTTTCCCCTTGTCCACTTGCTACATGTCCTTACAAAAAAGTCCTCTCCAGCTTTCCTGTAGACCCCCTTCAGGTACTGGAAGGCTGCTATAAGGTTCCCCCTGAGTTAAGCTTGCTCTTTCAGAATTGATCTAAAGTCACATATTTTAAGTAGCCTCAAAAGGAATTAGTCATATCAGTGCTGAAGTTCTGATCTACAGGCAATGATTCTTTCAATTTCAGTTCAATTTGCATCTTCTTTCCAAAGTGCATGACAAAATGGAATTGGTTTGATTGTCCATGATCTACAGAGTAGAGGTGAAAAGTTTTCAGTTTAAAATCACAGAATCACAGAATCGTAGGGGTTGGAAAGGACCTCCAGAGATCATCGAGTCCAACCCCCTGCCAAAGCAGGCAAAATGTTATTTAAATGTAAGCCACTATATTGTCTTTTTCCTTGGGGCTGTTATTTATGAATTGCATTCAAAGGAGCTCAGTTTATTGTGTTATAACAATATAACCTTATATATGAATGACAAGCACAAACACTATCATTGAAATACTCATAATTTGATGCTGTTTTTTAAATGTATAAGTACAGGAAACTATGCTGACTGCTAGCAGAAAATTGGCTTAGTTGATATCTTTGTTCATATTCTTTTGTAGCTCTGAAAGTGATTTTAACATACCACAACTTTTAAGATTTGTATGTACTGATGTTTGGCATTTGCGCCACAGCTTTTGCTTTTGCTTTCAAGTCTGAGGTCAGTGAAGCTTCACCAGTGTCATGAAGGTATGGAAGGATGTGAGTTTTGTGCCTTTGTTCTGTGTTTAGTTTTTTGATAAACATATATCCACAATTCTAGGGTACAGATAGTCACCAGCAGAGAAGCAGTCAGCATCACCTCAATAATAAAGAATTCTGCAGGTATTCAAACAAGTTTGCAAAGAGCACTAGCAGAAGAAAGTAGACTGCATATGCAAAACAGTGAAAATGTTCTCTCAGTTACATATTATTAAAACCTTTCCAGAAATCAGACTGTCTGCTATAGTTGTACATTGACTCTCTGGATGTTCTGCTGCAGAAGAATTCTGTGTTTATACTTGGAGTCCTGTATTTCTAAACTGTAGGCTAAAGTCTTTCTATGACATGTATGATTTCTAGTAGATGAACACTGGAACCTTTTATAAAGGACACTTGGTAATGAACTTGCTTGCCTTGAAAACAGAATTTTAAGAGCTTTCTCTTGAGATGTGTAAGACGGTCTGTTCTACGCGTTACTCTCCCTAGAAGTTCCTTCCTTTCTGCGGCAAGAAAAAAATGAAGCAACTTATTCATATTCATGATCCTTTCTGTTCTCATTGCTTTGTTTTCTTTCACTTTTATCCTATTAATATTTGTAACAGAGTACAGTAGTGTCTGCATGTAGTTTTTTACTACAGATGAATAGAAGTTGAGTATAGTGGTGAAAACAGTTAAGTACTGTAACTACCTAACTGTACATTGGAGGCATTCTTAGTTTACCTGCATTTCTTTGACAGCAGATAGACTGAAAACTGGAAGTGACATTTTGGCATTTTTTTTCTGTTAAAAAAAAAAACCAACAATGCTGCTTCTTTTGTTGACATCATTTTTATTTTTTATTCTATCTGGCAGTATGAATCCTAGTGTCAGTGAAAACGTGATTTAGACTATGAAATATGAAATTATAATCAGGTGAGCTGGTTGTAGACTACTATTTTTTTCCTCTCCAGTGAAAAGTGGTGATTATATAAAACTATTATGGTGAGCCACTTCTAACTTCATTACACCAGAGAAAGTTTTTCAGGCATAGCACATTGTGTTTAGTATAACTTCAGAATTCTGTAAGTCTTTGATCAGCTTTCATTTAATCTTTGTCTAAATTGGAAGATAGCAATGGACTCCTAAGATTTTCTGTGGAATTGAATGAAATTTAATAAGGTGCCTGATGGTTATTTGATTGTGTTTCGTTGAACTTTCATTTCACAGGCTTAAACAATACTGACCTCAAAAGGGCTGTCGTTCAGACTAGGCAGAGGCAGGGAAATTAAATAATTTATTCTATTTCATTACAGTCCTTTTTTTCTTGATAAATCCACAGTAAAAGTGGACTTCGGGACATTCAAAATGAAATCCTCAAGAATTCTCAGACCAATTTTCTGTTTGGAGATAGTGGATTCATGTCTGGAACATTTTGGAGTACAAAATGCAAAACCAGACATCTAAATGGCTTTCACTTTGACAACCTTGACAGACTGTATGAATTTGGAGCAGAAAAGAGCTACGAGATCATATGATGTGGAATGTTTCTCAGGGGACCACCTGGTGAATTTTGAAGGTCCCCAGAACAGACTGTGGGTTACCCAGAACTGCAGGAGGGCTTCCTATCCACTCAAGCAGAAAGTGGATGTTTTGAAACGATGTGTCCAATTATTTCAGCTTGATGCACAACACAAATAGCCAAGAAAATCAGCCTGATCTCTTCAAAAGTTTTCATTTGTCTTTTAAAGTTGTTTTTCTCACAGGCTTATGTAGATGCCATCTTGATTATTAAAGCACAGTTGCATTAGTGAGGAGATACTTCTCTCGATTAGTTTAGACACAGGCTAATTTTATGACTTCAAGTACACCTATCTTTGACTCCTGGTGGGTTTTTCTGTGTCCCTGTTACCTACCTAAACCACATTTTCCTTTTATATTTGTATAATGCATTGTTTTGTGTTTCAGTTTTAATCATAATCATGTTTATTTGCATTACACTAATATATGAATATCAAGGCTCTGTGGCATTGCATGCAGTAAAATATATTAAGTATCTTTAAATCATGTACAGGTACTGCTGCAATGTCACTGTGTATACATGAGTTTCATTCAATAACAATGAACACTTTATTTCCTGTTTGCAGTAAAAGAAATCAAAGAAAGAGCAAGAAGAATGAAAAATAAGCAGAAAATGTTGCTTTTAAGTAGAGATTTAATTGGAAGCACTGACTGAGTACTGGATAACTTACTGACTTGTAATAGATGAACTCCACAGAATATTGTGAGGACATGTGGGTATCCCCATAAGGCAAAACTAATGTAAGATTATTTAGGAGCCTGCCCAAAGTCTAGCTGATCCAGTGCCCAGGCTTTGACAGTACCTGCTGTGAAAGTATGACACGCAAATAGCCTGCCCTGTAAAATTTTCATCCTAGTATCTAACTGCAGTTAACTTAAAAACATAACATATGCTCAGGATATGGATTCTGGATAAAATTTTGGCAGCAATCTTCCCCTTACTGAAGTTTTTGTATTACTGTTAACTTTAAGAACATGAATATTTCTATTCTAGTAGTTTGACCTCTCCTACAGTTAGGACAGTACCTCTGCTCTAGCACCATGATTTGATGCTTTCTTTGTGTACACTAGGAAAAGCTGCTTGAAATAAAATTTAATTACTACTTACCTAGTACTACCAAAGAAACTGCTTTTAAAAGTGATCCAGATAATTCTGAATGTTTTGAAGTGCCAAAAGATACTTACCAATAAGTACAAAGAAAAATTTTCTGAAGTACCAGTTGACCTTATCATTATGTCCTACATGTGCCCCCATATCTTTGGAAATCTGAAGCTTGGTAACTTCATTACCACTGATTGTAGTGGAAAACAGCAACATCAGAAAATAGGTATGGAAGGAGTCTGAAGTGGTCTTCTTGTGCTTTCCCTGTTCTTAAATTTGTGGTTCGAGAGGCTGCATTGCCTGGCCTTGTTCATTGTAGTACTTCACTAGCCATTTCTGTAAGACCGGGATTTTTCTTAGAGTCACTTGTTTGTTTTGTTGCAACTTATGCCCAGCATTTATTTTCCTACTCTGCAGAATAACGGAGAATAATTGTATCCTTTTTTCCATGTTTACACATGTTTTTGAAGACAGTTGCTGTATTGCTGTCCTTCAATTCCCTTTTTCTCTAGATTTAATCCTTCTTGCAACCTTTCCTCACAGATTATGTATTCTCAGTCTTAGATCATTGAGGTGCTTTTGCAAATATTACCTTGTGTCCAGTGAAAGTAGAATTTAGCTACCTTTGTGTTTGTCAATTGTCTTATCTTTTTCAGTTTAATGACATGAAAGCATAAATGGTGCTGAAATTAGCCAACTAGTTAAACATGAAAAAAATAATCTAAAGATTATGACTAGATGACATTACTGGTAAACTGACTGTCAAGTGTTGTACAATTTTTGCTGAGAATGTGAACAGTTTATAAAATAATTAAAAAAAAAAAACAAACCATAAAATCTTGTTCTCCAAAAAACAATCAGTGAAGAAATTACTGAAATGTTACCCTTAGTCTAACCAATCCTAGCTTTTCATAGCCACAGTGACTGCAGTAACATGCAATCTGTGTGTTCCATTATTGAACAGAGACACAGGATGGGCATAGAAATAACAAATAAATGGAAGAGAGATTTACTACAGTGTATGACAACCAACAACTTGCACGTTCTCAGCAGGAACTGCTGCAAACATATTGCTTTTGTGAACCTAACCAAGAAAGGATGACAGTAACAAAGCATTATAGTGTTGAAAGCCTGTCTGATCATGGCAGTGGTTCATTATGGGATCAGAGGAAATGTTGTCATTTTAAAGTAGCATTTTAGTAACCTTTTACATGATTAGAATGTGGATTTCCTTTGCTAGCTTTCAGTTGCCATAGATCTCTTTTACCATTAACTGGCCCAGAAATTCTATGGTCTCTCAAGTAAATCTGGACATTGTTTTCTTTATGCTCTTTAAGTGGAACTATATTGCTATTGGAGGTACTTTGGAGAACAATTTCTATTCCAAGGATTTTGAAAGATCTTTCTATAGAGACTGTTCTGTTTTAAAGGATTTCTGTGCTTCATCTCTCTTACAACACTTGGAATGTATACTTCACTTGTCAAAAACTTGTCTTCACCTCTTTGAGTCGTTCTGCATCTGCTTATTTCCAGGGCCGTACTGTTAGTTTGTCTGTGGTTCTTCTTAGCAAAATTAGAATGCCAGCCTATGATTCCCCAGAATTCTATTTATTTGTATTTCATATCCCTTTGTAGGCTTCCAGATGGCCTGAATTTTGGGCAGCTGATTGTAAATTGCAGTAATTTTTTTCGAACATTTATATGAAAATCAACCATTTACTTTCTGTTTCAGTTAGGAGGGAATTGAAGGCTAAAATTTAGCAACGTGGAGTTTTACTGTACTTCACAAAAGCATGTATCCGGTAGTGACTCAAATGCTTAATGATAGCATGTCTTGTAAGACTGTTTTCTTCTGTAAGAGTCTACTCCTGGAAAAACTCAGTTCTACATAGCTGACATACGGGCAGGCTGAGAACCAGTATCACTGTAGGCCATCGTATTTTGAATGAAATTCAGTGTTCTAAAGATAGAACTCAGTTCTCCTTTTCAGCGTATTCTTATAGAATTGTAAGCGTTCAGTTGCTATATTCATCAAAAGAAACTCTACATTAGAACTGTAAACATGCACATCCCACTGCCAATAACATTAATAGGAATTGCACCTGTATTCGTACAGAGAACAGATGCCTTTTTTGACTTCAGGTTTCTTATTTCTTAACAATGGTGATAATGCTTTGAGGGCAGTATTACTTTAAGAACAGAGTCCATTTAATTTGCTTGGACTTTGAAATCTTCGGGTAGAGAATAATTGCCTGACACACAGCTCCTATGAGGTGAATTTAAATGAAAGAGATTTTCCAAGCTGCAAAGCAAAATTACTAAATGCCTGATTAAAAGATTTGTGTCACAAGTACTGCTTCATTATGAGAACTCTTGCCTTTCACAGTCCACAGCCTGGTGCCTATTAGAACATAGAACAAGCTGTATCTTCTTAACTGAAATAAAATGGTGTATAGATCAGTAGCAACCTATGTTCTAGCTGTACCAGAAAGCCACAGTGTAGGAAGGCAATATCTATGTCAAGGTCCTGGGAAAACACAGCAAAAGTAAAGGGTTGGGATAATCAGCTTCCTTCTTCAGTTCAGCATGAGTATATATTAGTTGTTCTTTTTTTTTTTTGCCTTTATCCCTAAAAACACAGGATATAAACTAGTATGCAACTCCTATTTTCAGATAAAGGAACACAAAAATTGCCAAATGTAAATTGCAGAGTAGAAAGTGATTTCTGAAAAGGAAAATGGCTCTTGTTTGAGGGGTCATCGGTTAAGTTCCCTTATTTACTTTTGCTTCTCTATTTTTATTGCAATCTACCAGTTTACCAAGTTATTTTTATTGCCTGCTTTTATGGCTATTCATGTCATCATTCTCCAAATGTTTCAGATATGGGAAGCTGAGAGAACACCATTCTGGGCCTTGCAATAATCAAGAATGCCTAAAATTCAGGATTATGAATAAATAATTTGACTCAACGTCCACAACTGATGGTAACCGTTTAGAAGTGAGGTTCAATTCCTCTTTCAGTAGAGCTTTTAAGGCCATAGAGTTGCAATCAACTAATAAAACTGCAAGTGAAAAGTTAATTAGTGGTCACTTCTGAGCAAACAAATATGATTTTGTTCTGTATAGAGCTGTGCAAATTTACAGTGAAAAAGACTGCTATACAACAGCATATACAATTCATTTCTGATAATCTCTGAAGAATCTCAGTTAAGTGTTTCTCTGCATTTATTTTGGCACAAAACTGGCTAATTAACATGAACTATAAGAGATTTCTATGCCTGAGTCTGTTTCCTAGTTTTCTTCTGAACCTTTTTTTGTAGGGGGAAAGGGAACTGTGTTATATCAGAATGCAGAAGGATTATTATTTTCTTTTCACTGTTGCAGTTTTTTTGTATTGTGGCATTATACAGCAACCTCATTATATTCAACTCTACAATGTGTTGCTCAGCTGTGAGTTGATGACTTTTTGCAGCATGGAGTGAGTTTAATTTCTCTTCCTGAAGAAGATGCATCCTACTTCACTGATTATTTTCTGGACTTTAAAAGGTGCAACTTTACAAAATACTCCATAGCTCCTACTCAGGGAAAACAGAAAATGACTTAATGAAACATTGCAGCGACTGCTGTTAAGGGTTAGAGAATGCCTTTCACTTCTCTAACCTACTCTGATGATTCTTTTCAATGAATAACTCCTAACACCTCTGATATTTAAGTATCAAAACAGTGCTGTTCACAGCGTGTCTTCTGTATTTCTTCTTGCATCTGGACTTGTTCTTTTACTATGAATTCTTATGAATTGGGTTGGCCCTGGTAAATGACAGTACTAAATACAATACAAAACAGATGCTGTAGTGTCCCACTCTTTACTCCTACTCATAAACTGCAGTTATGTGCACAGTTACTCTTGGCAGTGTCGTATGCCCAGCTCACAAACTGCTGATGTCCTCATACTGGGAGGGATCTGTTGAAAAAGTGAGACAACTTCATAGGATCATGAATAGGAGTCTGGTTTTAGCAAGTTGGAAATGATCTGCAGTGATGCTGATAGCAGTAACATGAGAAGAAAGTTAGACCAAATATACTAGCGTGTCCAAAATGCAGACGTTCCCGAAAAACATATTTGTGGTTAGACTATAGACTTTCAAGCTTTTTATGATTTTTGAAATGCTACTGAATCACAGAAATTTTTTTGTCTGTATAATGAATTACAGAGCTATTTGCTAGTTTGTTTTAATAGCTTGCAATAAGCTTACTACAGAAGCAGGAGGCCAGGACACTGCAGTCTCTTGTTTTCATTGCCTCAGGCTACTCACAAGGACATAGTTGAACCATTTAACATACTCATGGGATCAGTATCTGTAATATTCCCAAGAGTGGTTTCCATTGTCAAAGAAATGAAAATTCAAACAAAGTATGAAGTAGCTCTATTTAATAGCATTCCAATTTCCAAATTTCCTTAGAGAGTGACAGCATTTATCAAAACTACTTCAGTGCTGTTGCTCTTCTCTGTTCTTCAAGGAAGTGGAATATCTTCCTTGCACAGCACATCAGAATTTGTATTTAAGACAACAAAATCACTTATTTCAAATCTGGCAATGCTGCAGGGTGTTTTTAAATGCTGTTCACCGTTTGATCTGGAAATTGTCAGCTGAGGAAGGATTGGAAAATAGTCTTCATATATTAAAGTGTGGGCTTGCTTACAGATCCAAAACCACTATAAGAAATTCTTCCGTGAATTAGTCTGTTATGTCAGTGAGACAAGTCATGAGGTACAGCTCTGCTCAGCACCACTATGGGCGTCAGAATTTACCCCTCCAGGAAACCTAGATTTCCCTAATAGTGTAATGCCTTGGGAAAATATTTCAGTTATATCCTAAGCTATGTCCCAAGGTATATCAGTAATATCTGTGATGTTACAGAAATGATATAATTATGTATGTTACAATGCCAATGTATGCCTATAATTTCTATCACAATTTATTATGAAATGTGACAGATAAAAAGCTTTCCTTCCTATAGTGTAAGGGTAAGGCGACTTCCCGTAGTTTTTTATATATGCTTATTTTTGTAAGCAATCCTTAGCACATATTCCTTTGTGAACTGTAATGCTTGTTCTCTCCTTCCTTTGTGTCGTGGCTCTGAAGTATCACAGATGGTGATGCTAGAACACAATGTGTGAACAATACGGTACAGGCCTGAGAAGCCTGACAGGCTTTGTAAGAGGTTCATAAAGCTTAGAGTGGACATGTACTTCCAGGCTTCAGCAGTTCTAATAAGTATTCATCACAAGCAATGTTGACTGTGTCTTTGGATTTCTGGAACAACTCTCTATTACAGTAGAAATGCTCTGTGTTACAAAAGAATCTACTTATTTTGACTTCTTTCAGAAGTCAGCCCACATAGGCCAATTTTTATTCCTGCTCTGTGGAATACATTTGTCTGAGCTGCTCATGTGCATTTAGTACAACATTTCTAAGAAGAAAGACCTTTTTCAGGGTTATCTCCTGCATGTACCCTGTCACAAACAGATGTGTTACTTACAGGTCTATATCTATTCAAAACTGTAGAAATACTGACATGTCTACGTTTTTATCTTTCAGTGTAATCAGGGGAACTTACCCAATTATGCTGGCTCAGAGCTCATCATTTTCTTTTGGAATTCATGTAATCAGAATTCAAAAGTTTTGAAAACTGCAATGTGTTAAAATATATCAATATCTATTTTAAATAGAGATAAATCCATGCATTTAATTTGTTCTAAAGTGATCTAAATAACCGGAGACCATTAAAAAAAACAAAAAAAAGTCATTTGGAAGCATCAGTGACTTAATGAATACCATTATAAGTTATGTGCAGTTACTGAACAGAGTGAAAACACTTAACAGTACTTCTCTGTTCACTGATAACCATTCAGTTAGTATCTGATATGCTGAGATTTGACTCAGCAACTTAAAATAATTTTTAAAATATTTTCAATTATTTTAAATTTTAATTATTTTTCTTCTAAAAATTGAGAAAAAAAGGGGTTTCAAAGGAAAGCCTAATATTTACATTAATGTATGTTTAATTTGAAGTCTCTTAATGAGTTTAATTTGTGACTGTACTCTCAGAAAGCGTGTCTTGAAACAAGATACCAAACTTGAAGGACTGTTGTTCTGTGTTCATTGATATACATCTGAAGAATAATAGAAAATCATGTCATCTGCTTCCCCTCTGTTCTGAACTTGAAGGGAAGAATTAAGTCCTTCTCTGCTGCTACAGATCAGTTACTGAACCCTTAGAGGAGACTTGGTAATTAAATTAATATCTTAGATGCTATTTTGTTCAATATATTTCTACTTTTATTCCTTAATCTTTCAATCTGTCATTAAGTATTTAAGGATATTTTAAGTCTCTAGTTTGAAAATCTAAGCCGATTTCTTTTACAAATGATGTTAAGTGCTCAGAGAGAGCACAGTAAGCTATGGAGAGAGTGGGATGTATCATTTCTCAGCATGTCAAAGGGGCTGAAACCCACTCTTTCATACTAGTTCTTTTTCCAGTTAGCACCTCTCTGTTTTAAACTTCATCTTTAAAATGGTGCTAAGTAACACTTCTGACAGAAGAATGCAGAGAGAAAGTTAATAAACATTGCAAAGACTATCTAATTATTCACAAGATTTTATCAAATGCTGACTTTGAGGCATGAAGACATTAGCATTTCTTCAGTTCTGTATTCATAACCAATAATCACTCTTAATATTTCCCTCACTCAAACCACGATGGCACAGAATTGTTGAAGTGTTTTTTTTGTTAACAGAAAAGCCTCCGTCTGTCATACCAAGCCTTGTATTTGTTGAGAAGTTGGCAGCTCTTATGAAAATTTACTTTTCTACCCTTAAATATACTATACAGAAGGAAACTCTAAGTAAGTCAGGTTACATCATTTGAAAGTATAAGGATTTTCCTCTCCTTGAGGTAAGATTTCTATTCTTATCAGTAGTTCAGGAAGGCCAACCATTCAGCCATTATCCCTGTTTTTTGGCCAAGAGATAACAAGACAGCACATGATAAGTTAGGATCAGAACTAGAACTCCTAGGCCATCAGTACCACACAGGACGAAATGTCCCCAGTTACATGCATGCAGGGAAAATCCAGCTGTCTGAGACTTTTGTCTGCGCTTTACCTGCCTTGGTGAAGGGCATCAGAAATCTTCATATTTTGAACATTATTATTGATTTAAAGACAGGTTTTTTTTGTTTCACTCCGCTTTTTATGCCTTCCTCATCTTCAGCCTTTCTGGACAAAGCACGTACCGAGTGTATACCAAATATTTTCATCTTTGTTGTTGTTAATGATCAACTTTATTTCTGGGAGTGACCCAATGGTCTACAGATGTTAGAAATACAGTACAACTTTTCACCATGAATTAGCATATCTATTGTACAAACCCAGTTTTTATCCTAACATAGCACAGCAAGAAGTAGGTTTGTGTAGAGAAAAACAGACATTTTCTGGTACTCTTGTTTTTATGGTTTCTTGCTAGTATCTCTTATTTTTATTTATTTATTTTTTTGTTACTATTTGTTATTCTTGTTTCCCTAACATATAATTAATTACCCATCTCATTGCAGATTTATAAATTAATGTCACTTTTGGTATTCATATGCTTTTCTTAACTTCTTGAGTTGCCCCATAGAAATCAGGTAGGCAGAGTTGTTATACTCGGTCTCTGTCTACAGCCACATTGACAACTACAGCGCTGTAGACATTTGAACTCAGGATTAGTGTCTTTGAGAGGGCCGACTGGATTCCACCAATACTTTCCCCTCTATGGTATTTTGTTTTTTAATCTGAAAAATCAGTGGAACTTAAAATTTCTGTACTTCACAAGTACAATCTTGGCAGATTTTGCTTATGAACATTGACAAAATCCTGTTACAGTATCTGAAACAAGTGTAGCATCGTTCCTCTGTGGTTCTCTGATGCTGATTGAACACAGTCAAAATTCCTTGTCTGTAGTGTGTTTCCACCTGTAAAGTAATTCATAGGTACAGGGGTAACAAAATCAGTGAATATTTAACTTTAAATATATACTCAGGCAAATGAAGGAAACTATTACCCTAGAACAGCACACTTCAATTAATCATAATTATTAATCTTACAGATTTTTTTCTGTAAAGATGAATTTTAATCCAGGCTTAGAGTGATTGTCACATTAACATGTATTTAGTGCATATGGCAAAGTAGGTCTACACTACAGCATTCTGCAACAAATAAGTGGTTTGCAATCTGATTTAATTTAGTTTCATGGCATTAAGTCATTCTGATTTTTTTTCTTAAAAAGAAACATTATTATAAAAATAAGTAGTTTCAAGGTTATAGAAATCTCTCTTTCTGAATTGCCTGAGAAGGCCTTTGCTGGGAGTTAACTGACAATTACAGATTCTTAGGATTTCTATAGTTCTTGAATGTGTTTGTTACGTACCATTAGTCACCAGGTGAAGCCTGTCAGTAATGGCAATACCCTTCAGCAATAGCTGGGGAGAATTTAACACTGATTGATGGCAGGTCACCCGGAATTGGTTGGCAGAATTTCCAATTTTCTGTTGGGAAATTGCTTATTTCTTGAAGTCTATTCCCATTTTTACAAGTGGACAGCTAGCTGAGATTATACATTATTATGTGTCCAACTATAAAATTGTGATGGATAGTGTCACAATTTAAATAGAGCTAAACATTTCATCTAAGGTTTATGTTAAGAAAAAGAAAAGGCTAAGTAACTTTAAAACATAAGCTATAACTTATCTTTGGGTTTCATTTGTTCATCTAGATTCAGAACAACAGCACTGCATCTTAACTAGTTTTAAACAGAAAATTACTTGCTTTGTTATCATTCTTTATAGTCTTCAAAGGGTTATGATATCTTTGTTGTAAACATTTTTCTGTTTGTAAGCTTTATCCAGGGACTGACTGACTGAGCAGATTAATGTTTTACTTTCACTTATGGGACCTAGGTTAAAATTCTGGCAAAACTGCATTGACAGAAAATCAAAGGCCATTCAGCAAAGCCTTCCCACAGTTCTTCTTTTAAATCATAAGGGAGAGCAGCCAGTAACAACCAGTCATTTCTTATTTCCAGAGGGATACATGTTAAAAGCAAGTACAGGCTTTTAATTCTATTAGCATACAATACAAATTATCTTTTTGAAACCCAGCTGAATTGTTTTGGAACAAAAAAGCCTATACCCTACCAATAATTCAATGAAAATACTGACCATAGGAATAAAAGATGATGCTTTAACTCAAATAAGAAGATACACTATATATTGATGACATTCTCAAAATATATTTGTGACTTTAGCAAAATAGAAATGACTCCAGATTTAACTCTTAAAGCAAAGGTTTAAGACTCTCATAATTAAAATGAAGCTGGCAGTGTGGAACTTTGAACTCTTTCTTAGATGACCAGGTCCTTGTACAGTGCACCGTAAGAGCTAGATGCGTTGAGCTGGGATTCAAGATGAGAAAGGTGATGACTAGGCACCTATTCAGTTAGCCACTGATATGTGCTGAGGATGACAGGGGGGTTTATGCAACTTGCCACTGTGTTTACCTTCACCTGTTAAGAATTATAATTTCATGTGCCTCCTTCCTGACTTACTTAAACTTGATTACTTTCCTATGTTGTGAAATGGCTTATAAAAGATGTGGTAGGAATGACCCTCTCCTGTTCTTAAGCAGTCTCTATTTTGGTCAGTAGGGTTTCTAGGAAGGTGATGTTAGACTTCAGCCCATCAGACAGAAACTCTCCACTTCTTGGAGAGTGTCGATTACTGAATTGAGTATGAACCATCTCTTGGACTGCATTTGCCAAAAAAAAACCCTCATCATTGCATTTTAATTCTATAGCACATAGCCATACAGTCTGCATACTCTCAATCTGCCAATAGATTGAGTGCCTCAGAAAATCTCAAGTGCCCTGTTTCTGAAACTCAGGAGCAAGAAGAAATTGTTGAGCACAAAGGTGCCTTAGCTTGTAAACACTGGGGAAAATGGGCTCTCACACTAAGGTTACAGATTCCAGTAGTTTAACAACAAGGCTTCCAAGGTGAAATCTGTGGGTACTGAAGGTAAAGTAGGACTGCTCTTTATGAACTTCAGTGCTTTTGAAGCAAGTTTTTTAGAAGCTAGTTCTAGTGCACAAGAAAATGCCAGAAAAATGGGAATTTGGCAGCATTACTTCAGAGACTTTTGTATTCCAAAATTTAATTAGATCTGCTCACCTAGAACTGTTGGAAATATGTTTACTGCTTTTAGATCTTTCTCTCTTATGAACTCCTATTATGAAGAAGCTATTAAATATCACAAGTCAGATTCAAAACTCTCCTACTTGGAGCAGCCAAATGCATTATTTACTGTTTTGTCTTAAATTGTACTTATTGTACTTATTGCACAGACAAATAGTGCCTTTTTTCATGAGGTGAAAATGCATTTAGGATCTGTCTTTATTTTCGGTCTATACAGTTTCCACTAGATATTAACCTATTTTATAACTGAAAATTAGCTGCTCCAGAATTGTTTTGACTGCCTAAAGTAGAACCTAAACAAGCGTCCTGATTATTTTTTTAATCCTCTGAAAGTAGAACAGACTGAATATTTTTCTGCAACACACAAGCATTGCTTTATTTTCTCAGACCTAAAAGCCAATACTTGCATAAATATGTGATGCTTTTTATCAGAAGCATTGGTGCACATCAGTGAGAACTTTCCACCACCTTGAGAATGACTTTTAGAATATTTCATTAGCAGACTGTCTTTCAGAACTCAAGTTGACATTCATGTTTCTTCACACCAGTCTTTCATCCACAAAACTCTTTGTTCTGCTGAACAGTTTCGAGACAATATGGGCAATCAAAAAAGCAAAGGCTTATGACCTATCTGCATCTTCCATTCCAACATTTGATCAGTCTTATTCAAATCTCATCTTTTAATACTCCTTTGAGAACTTTCTGAGAATTTTATTTCCTTTCTTTCATTATGATTATATTATTTCAAAACCTTCAAACTTAATGAAATGGTAGCTCTCTATAAAGTGAGAGGCGGATGCCATTGGTGGCTACACATTTATCCATTTTCATCTCTTTCAATAGCCTACGTGAAAAGAATTTGAAATCTAGAATAGTGGAAAATCTCTTTTATATGTATATTTCACAGTCTGGGAGATTTGTACCTTTGCAGTCGTATATTTTCTTCTTAAAAGTAAGGCACAGGAGTCAGTTCCTTAGCAATTACAGGGAAATGGAAAGGCTCTGAAACCCCTACAACTATGGAATGAAATACAATGTATGTATTTAGAAAGACAAAAGGTCTTTATCACCAATCATTAACTCTAGCTAAAATAGCATGACATGATGCTTCTTCAGATTTTGCAACTTTCTGCTCTGTCAACTGCCTGCATATTCATCTGTGTCAGTGAGCGTTTGCTTTCCAAGTGGATTACTGGATGCAATCACTCCATGCCTGCTTAAGTAGGGCTTCACTCCTAAAATCACCTAACAAAAAGTCTGAAGAATCAAATTATGTGGTTGGTTTAGGAAGGTAACCCAAGGCTGAACAGAAGAAAACAACAAAAAACCCCAGACAGATGCCTTCAAGTCAATGCTGCAATAGGCCTCTCGGTTTCTTTCTTAGTGCCAGTAATCTTGGTTCTCCAGCCTGTGGCAATAACAATTAAATATCCTTTTTTTCCGCATGACTGTTCTAAAAAAAAAGAAATTGCTACATTGTTCATATTAAATTTTGCATATTAAGACTACTGCTCTGGAATTTATTATTGGTTTGGCTCTTGCTCTCGGACACAAAGCTTTGCTTGTGTATGTAGTATGTAGCCAGGCTGGATTCTCAGCTGGTGAAAATTTATGCCCCAGCAAGTACTGAACTGATGGAGTCTTTTCCATCACACAAGCTTCATCAGTAACTACTTTTTTTCTTAGATGTTATCCTATAATGGAGAAAATAATGTATGTGTATAATCTGACAGAAAAAGTTTTATGTACCACAGAAGTTCAGCTGCTGGTGAGTGGAATATTCTCTGTAAGTAGTTGCATTTCACAACCAGGTAAAATCTTTTCTGTTAGAAAGCAGATAAAATCTGCTTTGGCAGTATCTGTGCTTCTCTGCAGGTAAAATGTTCTCCATCAGCACTATACTTTCCACTCAGATATAATTTTCTCTGTCAGAAGTTGTCCCCCTGTGGTAGAACTTTAGAAGTAATTTCAAAAATCTCTAGCTCCTATTGACACAAAATATTAAAAACATGATAACATGTTGTGATACAGTTAATTCCCCAAAATATTGTTAAATAAAGTATTCAGGCTTCAGCCAATATTGTTCTTGATGTCAAACTTCAAATGTTAGGACATAAATGAAAACTATAATCACATTTTATGCTTTTTTTTTCTTCCTTTTTTACACACAAACACACATTTTATCACTGATATAAGTAAATTTACCATAGATTATACTGAATGTACTTATTCTGTCTTTGTGATCATAAAGACTTGTCTGTAGAAGTCTTCTGTCCAGAATGATGGCATCTTTCTTTTTTATTTCTGCATTATTGATGATCATTTCTTTGTGCTCATTGCCAGGGTTATTTATAGAAAATGCTTCCTTTGTCAGTCACTGCTTACTGATCACACCTCAATTTCCGTCCATCTCACACAATGAATAAGGAAATACATCATTGTTACTTCTACTTAATAAATTAGATAGTTGATTTTAACAAACATTTTAGGGAAATGATGGGCTTAAATGGAAGTGAAGCAGCCCCTAGAACTGCAGCAGCTAATGGACTGATAAGTACGGTGTCTCCAGTATATTAAACAGGTTAAACAAATTGAATAAATTACCACATCACTGACTCCCATGTTACTTGTGAAGTAATAAATTACATTTAAGTAATGTGTACACATCAATATGCAATCTGAATAGACATTGTCATCTGTGATCTACAGGGCATTGCCAGGACAGCCAGCTTTGTTGTGCTCTGAAACAGCAGAATACCTCTCCAAGCACATGGTATAATTCAGACTCAAGTATGAACACTGCAAACTTAACAACCTTCAGTCTACTTGCCATTTCTCATTTAACTTGCAGGATATCCGTCTGCTGGTGACGGAATCTGTCAAACTGGAATTGTTTGTAACCTGTTGTTAATTTGATGTTAGCCGCTTCTTTGTCGAGTGTCATGAAGCGCCTCACTGATGCAAAGCTTATTTCTTATTTGCAGTTCTGTCAGATATAAGACGACAATATTGACAGCAATCACTGTATAGTTAACAATAGTAACTGTAGATGGAATTCTTCACAATTAGGCATGCTGCATAATGTGTAGCACTAAGAGTTCTAAATCTTCTAATTACTATAACCTCCTATGGTTAGGGCCGTGGGTTAGTGCCCTTTTTCAATTCTAGTGACTCTTTAATAACAGGAAGAAAAAAAAAAGTGGAGGTAGAAAAATACATTTCCTATGAGTTATTTGTGCTGAAGTAGTTAATGGACATACTGAAGAAAATATATTTGGAAGTCAGTCCCTCCCATAAAAGGCTATGTAGGACAACTGTTTCTCTCCTAAATCTCTTGATAATTCTATGATAAGAAAGAAGCTGCTGAGATCCCTTCTTTTTTTGAGTAAGGGAAGAAAAAAAAAATTCTCTTTTCCTTGCCCTTCTAAGAGCTTTGTGGTAGGACTGATACATCTACATTTTTTAACTTAAATTGTTTTGTTTGCTTTGCTTTAATTCTCTACGAATACTGTTTCTTTGTCACTACTTCTTGCATTATCAAATCTTCATTTTTCTCTCTGAAACTTGCATTTTATGTTACATGCTATTGGCAAGCAGCTGTGGCTGCCACATCCCTGGAGTTGTTCAAGGCCAAGTTGGATGGGGCCCTGGGCAATCTCATTTCGTGCTTAATCTAGCAGCTGGCAACTCTGCTTGTGTCAGGCGTGTTAGAACTTGATCCTTGAGGTCCCTTCCAACCCAAGCCATTATATGATACTGTGAGTTTGGCCTGGAAGCTTGGAGACGTAGAGTCCTGCTCTTTCACTAGCTCAGATACATGGTCAGGTCATCACATACCAACACCAATACGTTTTTATTCTGTTGGTGATAAGCACAACCTTGATCACTTCAACTGCAGTGCTAGAAAATTAAATGTTAGACCATATCACTACACTGCTGAAAATTAAGAAGAGGGGAGTTATTCTAGTACTTCTATCACATAATAAACTATAAATAGAGGAGTCAAGTATTTCTAACGTGCTAAGTCTAATGCCTTGCTTCATGCTAAGAAATGAAGCTTCCACCCCAAAAGAACACCTTTAATGTAGTAGGGAAATGAAAGGCACAAAGAAGTAAAGAATTTCTCATAAAGTTACTTTATAACAGTAGCTTGTTCATGGAAGATTAATAGTTCAGGTTTGCACACAAAAATTAACTGGTATATTTTTTCCCTCTGCCCAAAAGTTAAATCTGTTTCAATCAGAACTTTCAAAAGTGTAGGTGAACTAGTGATATTTAAGAGGAAATAAACACCTCCTTCAGAAGAAATGTGTCTTTACAGACTTAAAAATTAAATAGTGCGAAATTAAACAATGCAAGATCACTGCTTGCTTTGGACAAACTGAAAATATAAGACATTGATAAAGACGTTAGGGAATTATAATAGAATAGTTAGAAACTAAATGAGTAGATTGTCCCTAGTGTATTATCACTTAACAAGCTTATTAAATATCACTATTTTAACAATTAATAGAAACCTGTCTTGCTGCAGGCTATTTTGATAACTGTTAATTAAGTATCTGCAAATTCCTTACAAAGTCCATGTGCTACTAAGAATGGGATTAGGCATTTCTTGCTTATGTAATTTTGAGCTAATTACATTACTATTAGATTTATCTTCTAAATGCTTAGTGAGTTCTTTTTTAACAATCATCTTATATTTAATTAAAAAGCGGTATCTGGCTTACTAAATTTGAATTAAATGCTTGCTGGAGACAATAAATTAGAAAGTGTTAGTAGCTTTTTACTAGTGAATAAAGGACTTTACAGAAATGTTCACAATTCAGGATAGTTATTGAGAAATCAAATACATAGACAGATTTTCAAAAGACTTTGACTTCCATGGGCTCTTTAGAAAATTCTTGAAAGAGAAGGGGACACTGGCTGCTGCTCCACTACTTCTTAATCAAAACTGAATTGTCAAAAATATATATGGAAGGCACATGGAACTTTAATGGAAAAGAGCATTTCCTTTTATAAAGTCAAGAAAGAAAGAGCTGCCACAATGGAAGCAATGGTTGTTGAATACTTATTTATGAACGGTCACAAAATTTGTGTTCTTGTACCAATTGAAATTTAAAAAAGAATCCTCATTAAATTTTGTCTTCTTCAAAGAATATTAGCTTTATTCTCATCATATGTGATTAGACTTTAATAAAATATTTAGTATGGATGTAAAGCTGGAGTGCCCAAAGTGTCCATACTAATTTACTTTTCCTGTTTCTTTTCCTACACTGACCTGAATTTTGAGATGTGTGTTGCTCATGAAACTGCTATTTCATATGACAATTCCCTGTCTATATATAGTCATGACAAATTCCTTGCGCTCAGTCAGTATCATGGAAAGTCATAACTTTTTTTAATATGAAGAGAAGAGCTTAACTGGGAGAGTAGAATACCAGAGAACTATATTGTTTGAATCATGGAATGTAAAGAAGTTGAAAACAAGGGGCTGAAGAGAGCAAGGAAGTTATCTTATTTCACTCCCTTTCTTTGTTTTTCTTGGTAAATGTTAGGCCAAACCATTTCATATGCCTCCAATGGTGGAAGTACTGTACTCCCTGATAATTTATTTCATCATCTTTTCACTGTCCTTACTGTACAAAATTGGAGCCCAGTGCGTCATGTTTTATCTTTCACGCATGTAGTACACAAATCATTTTCTTGTTCTTCCTTGCTGTTGACTTTTACATATGCCTTTACTCTGCCTCACTCTTCTCTGTTAGGCTAAAATAACCCATTTCATTTTATTTTCCTGATAAGTCACGTCCTCAGTATTTCTATTAAGCTTTTTGCTCTGCTTTAATTCTTGCCATACTGCCATCCAGTGCCCAATACAGTACTCTAACTAATTACTCAGCTTTCCTGAAACAATTGGAAACAGTACTGGTATCTTACAGCCTACACTCATCCTTGTATGGCATGCTTTTTATAACAGCATGTCATTATTGTTCAGATAGTGATCCAGTAAATACACCTAGATCTCCTGCAGAACTTTTGCTCAGATAGCTGATTCCTATCTTGCACAACTCTCTTACTCCAACCTCTGTGCAGAGCTTTGTTCTTATCCTTCAACAACTGTTCTTGGTGCTTCTGGAGAATTTCTCCAGTTCGATATTTTCATTTTTATTCCTTTTTTTGTCCTACAGCATATTTTCCGTCCCTTCCACCCCAGTTTTAACTGCAAATGTAATGCCTGCTCTATTACCAAGTCATTAATTTGAAATTATGTAATGATATCGGGTACAAAACAGATTGCTATGGAGACTCACCTGAAATATCTTTTCAGTAAGACCGTGAAATTCATAATTAGTCTAAAGCAAAAGTTTTCATTCTGTTTTTCCTCCTCCAATAAAAGATCACAACTATAGGATGCTTCTACAGGTTTAGAAAATGTTCTGTGAAGCACTGTTTGAAGCTTTAAGGAAACCATTATGAACGTGTAATGTTCTGGTGTATTACCTCTTTCAATATCTTTTTCCTTTTTTTCTTTTGAATGTTATTACTACAAGTAAGAAAGGAACTGCTTCCTTCTGCCTTCTAACTGCCTCTAGCAGTACCACCTGTAACCACAATAGCATTCTTACAGAAAAGAGACTGACACAATGTGGCATGTCTGCCTCATTCTTATGTTTATTCCTTCAGTGTAGGTGTAGCTTAGGCTTTGGTAATATGAAGTTCTTTTGCAATAAGTGTCTTGTAAAGCAGCTGCACAAATCCAATACAGATCTGGGAAGGCTGACCTGTTGAGAGCAGTGCTGTGCTTATAGTCCTGTTTCATAAAGATGACCGGACATGAAACCAAATTATACTCAGCAAATAAAATTGAAGTTATTCAAATAAAATTATTTACACATCAAACTTTGAATAAGTGGCATTGAGTGGCTAATGGAAACCTATGCTAATCACGTATATCTATTAAGGTAGATGTTGGTATGTTTTTGTTACAATCTCACAGCTGAGTGCAGAGCTACTCCAAGGGTGTACCATTAAAGACAAGCATTATCTTAGTTACAAGGTGAAGATAACAAAAGGCTCTTTATATTTTCTTTATTTCTGTCTAGCTGTGCATGTGTTTTCAGTCTTTCAATGGTATTCCCTCCATCTGATTTATATCCTCACTTTAAATCTTATCACAAGTCATGAATTGTTCACGCTTCATGTTTATTGCTGCAGATAACTACTATATCTCAAAGTCCTGTTTGTTTTATCTCTATGTTTGTGCATTTCAGTGCTTTCTTTAATTATTTCATCTTAAGGTACTTCTACCTCCTTACAATTACAAATGTGTGTAATCTGTCTATATTCTTAACAAACCTAATATAGGATTTAGCGTGAAGCATCTTTTTTTGGGGCATTTCACTCCTAAAGTGAAATCCAGAATTCACAGGTTATTCACTTTATTAAATCTCTCTGGAAGAATTAGATACTTCCTAATGGAATCCAAAGTATTTGGCTAAGGAGAAGTAAGCGACTGAAGGACAGTATATACTTGCTTAAAGATGTGCAGCTAACAAGGGCTGTGGTTGAACAGAGGACCTACTAGGCCTGTAATGGAACTATGGGAAAGAATCTGTTTCACAAGCAGAAAACACCTTCTGAACACAGATGCTTCTCTTCTCTCCAAAGATTTAGGATTACTCAAACCTTGTCTGTTTCTGTGTAGCTGTAGAGTGAATGTGAGATTTCAGGTAAAGTGCTATCAATCACCACAAAACTGTGTAAAAAAAGGAACAGTTTGATCAGATGTGATATCAAGACTGAATTTTTTGTTTGATTTCTACAGTTTGTCATAGTAGAATTTGATATTAGCGTGTCTTTTCCTCTTGCTACATTACCCTCTGGGGCTGCTCTTGTGTGCTCAAGTGTTTGAGCACAGAGGTGGATCACAGCACATGCCAATTTTGTCTGTAGTTCCTTCCTAGATTTTTCCAAGCCCTGACTTGAGCCCAGTACATAACTGACACGGACAATGTTGAATTTTCTGTATCTATTCATAATGCTGTTGTGCTCAGGATAAACATCCAGACAAATAGAACCTGATTTCTTTCTGGACATGCATGTTTCTAAAGCTAATTCTTGAGGTTCCACTAGCAGAACTGAGGATTTGGTGGAGTTACTGCTAGTATTGTCATGAAAGCCCTTGTGAAGCTACGAGTTACACTGTGTTCTCTTACAGTTTTATCTCAATCTTTTTTTTTCTTTGCTAATTTTCTTGAGTCATTCTCGTAAACACAAGAAGTTGCATTAAGAACCTCTCTGCATAGTGCTGTCTATTCTATCTTCATGCTATGGAGTAGTTCCACTTTCAGGAGAACTAGTAGTCTTCTCTCCTTGCCACAGAGAAATTGTCCCTCTGCTGGTGTGTGGAGAGGCTGTTGTTCACCTAGTATAACTAGTAGCTGTCTTTAAAGGATAATAGGTTTTGTTAAATCAAGCAGGTTTACATAGAAGTAAGTATTTGATAATTTTCTCAGCTTAGTATTTTGTTTGAATTACTTGGACCTTTGCAAATTCACAGGTTGCCTAGAATTCTCAATGACTGCCTTGATATTTAGTTAGCAATGATGGGGCTGTTTTGTTTTGCTTTGTTTTGTTTTTCCTCATTTGCTTTATTGCTCCCAATATTTTGGGGCTTTGTTTGTTTTAATGCAATGGGTGTTCTGCAAGACAGGTGTTGTACAGTCTGAATTGTTCTATTTGTTTCCAGGTGTAGCATCCTTGGAAGACATCCCAGTCTTTCAGATACAGCTTAGTAATTTTTAGGAGGTTTTTTTTTATAGAGATACCTTAGAGAATTGCCTGTTGTGAGTTTTTTATGCTTTGCTCATTTGCGTAATTTATTAATTTTTTCTCCAGGTTCATAAGTTCACTTAGTTCAGCTGGTAGCTGTGTCTCATGTATTTTTACAATCTATGTACTTTTTTTTTTTTTTTTGTATTCTGATTATAATTTGCTTATTCTCATATCATTATGGTTGTGCAGCACTAAAATTTTAATTTGGTTCAGCTTAGTGCAATTTTGCCTTTTCTGTTTTATTTCCTTACTTAAGACTAAGTCAGTCTTTACAGCCCAGCAGAGTCTCTGATGTTCTACTTTCTCATCGGCATTCAGCTTTCCAGTTGTTTCTGTGCCTGTCCTTGAATCTTATGCTAGCCTGAGCTTTATAAAGCATTTATTTGTTTTTGTGTTGCATTAATGTTGGACATGCAAAGTCTCATCCCCTGAGTCACTGCCTGCTTCCTTGATGTCTTTGTTCTTTGCTTTTTTTTTCTTTTTTTTTATCTACAACCTTTGACATAATGTGTTCTCTTGCTACAATTACTGCTTATGACCTCATATGCAAGGCATTTTCCATTATCATATTTTTGCTCTGCAGTATCAGTAGGTCTTCTTTTGCATTTTGTTTATTTCCTCTTTGTGAATTTGCTTTTGCACTTACAGTTATGGCATATTTTCTCCTGTATTTTCATGTTTTCCCTGTGCCCTGATGGTGAACTTTCTTTATGCTTGCACTGCACAGTATTTTGTATGGGACACTGTATCTATTTCAATTTATAGAAACAGCGTTAACACAAGGACTGTGATTATTCTGATTTGGGTGCATAGTCATTCCTTAATGCTACTGCATCATAACATATGAAATATTTTTAAACATGATGTCTACGCTTGAATTAGCCCTGCTATGCATAGTAGCTGATGTACGTTGAGACGTTACGTTAGCAGCTGATGCTCCAACACTTTTTGCAGAGTCTCTTGTAGGATTTTACACAGCCTTCTCAATCTGCAGCTGCTGTTGCTTAACTACGTGATGTTATTAAAAGATGTGATAGCATTTCTCTACGACAGCTCAGAGTTACAGTAGCTCATAGTTTACTTCCATTTTTATCCAGATCCACTGCAATTTAGTAATTTTCTCAAAGTGATCACAAAAAATGTGCAATTGCACTACATATTTCCCTTGTCTTTCCTTGCATATCAGCTGCAATGATGGTGACAGTTCTCTTTTTTGTTTAGGAAGGTTTTTCAAATATTAATGATTCTGTATTTCATGGATTTGCTGGAAATAACTCATTCTTGATACTAGATTCTGTGTTTTTGTAAAGGAAGGAAAGCCAAGACAATACAGCATGTAGTCTTCATTCTTGTATTCCTACATTAAGTGAATTTCTTACATTTTCTAGACATAATCCTATGCATGAAACATTTACCAACCTGTTCACCTCTGAATGCTCAGCTAAGAAACTATGATAACAGTGACGAAATATCACAGTGTATATTGTTGCAACTAGTATGTAGACTTTATCAAGAATTCTAATGTTAGTAAAAAAAAGGTCACAGGGAGATTATGAAGCAGGTATTTTTTTTCTCAAGTAGAAACACTTCAAATTCATACAAATGCCTGTCATTTTCTGTGAAAATTTGTTTTATTTTTCTTTTAAAAGAGTGGGTGTCTCAGTAATGTATCTGAGGGTATTGTGGATCTAGATCACTGGAAAATATAGCCACCCATTTCTGAAGAAAACATTCTATTTCTTTCCATACGGCTTAGATTAAAAGTCATTTTCAATATTGTAACATTGCACAATTGGGGTTATAACTTTTATTCAGCTTTATTTTTTATGATTGACTGAAAAATACGACAATTAGAATCACAACTTTTTTTTCCTTTAGTTTTATTTATCGTAATAATCTGCAGTCTTCATAGAGCTAATTTTTGTCTTGCTAGACAAAAATGGAAACCTTTTAGAAATCATTCTCTCTGTTTCCTTCCTTTATGTAATATAAAAAGGTGAAACGTGTCTTCAGATATTGTTGGGTTGGGTCTCAAATGCCTGTAACTATGCACGGATGGCTGAGCATTTAATTCCTAGTCTTTGCAAGTTGTTTTCCTGTTATCCTGACATGTAAATGAAAATTAAGTGTTTGCTGTAACATTTGTGTTTTGGCTCTCTATTGACTTTTCTGTGGCTTGCAAAATGACAAATGAAATGGTAACATACCCTAGCAGCCCTATTGAGAGGAAAGAATCAGTGTGACAGGTCAGTGTGGAGCACTTCAGCCCCATCTAAGGGAACTACTTGTGTTTTGTCATCTGAGGTAAGCAAGAGCTCTCTGATAGGCTTTATAAGAGTTGTCATTTCTAGGCAATCTAAAATAAATTACATGCTGTACCCTTGCTAGAAGTGCTCCTAGATGGCTGATTTTCCTTTCCCCAGGCAAACAGTGTAATACATATAGATGAAAGGATGGTCAAAAATGCAGATTTTCAGTCTGGACCCACAAATGTAGAAAGCTGATAGTGAAACCTTGTGAAAAAGTACTGTCATCAATTGCAGTGGAGATGAAATTCCATTCTGTGCCTTTTTTCACCCAAATATGTTGACCTGTTCACCATTAAGTGCACCAGTATGACTGGAACAAATAATGCAGCATATGTAATTGTAAGAGAAGGCTAAGAAAAGGGAGAGCAGAGATATGTTAATCTTTTCTACAATTTCTATTCTACAGTTGTGATGTTTTCAAAAGTTTTGTTTCAGAAATATACTCTACTACCTCCTGTTCTGCTGGTAGAGAAGTGGATGATATCTTGCGTTTGTTTGTGATCAGCAGCACTATTTCTGATCTGTTCACACACTAAAGAAAAACTAGGCTTGCTTTTTAAGATAAGATGGAGAATTTGTGAATTTAAAAAAGGGCTTGTTTCAATAGAAAGTTTTTTCTCACATCAGTTTTACATTAGAGGTAAGGCCAGTATTTCCTATGGATTTATCATTATAAAGTACATGAAAGGAATTTGGTTTTCTGTTTTTCAGAAAAAAATACAGTGTATAAGCTGAGGCAAGGGCCAGACCTTTAGCTAAGTAGTACAGTGATGCTGATTCTGTCATCCAGGTTTCTTAGCAATATTAGCATAATCTATTGCAAACAGAATCGTATAATCCTAGAGTTGGAACGGACCTCTGAAGGCCGTTCAGTTCAACTCCTCTTCAGTGAACAGGGGTACCACAGCTAGGTCAGGTTGCCAGGGCTTGATTACTTAAAATAAAATCTTATACATTCTTGTTTTAGTCTCTTTTAAATATCACAGATTTCTAATCCCAGAACTGGAGGTTATTTAGTAGATCTAACTCTGTCTCCCAATCTAGTGAGTTAGCTGGTAAATCCAGATCATCACTAGGAAAGATTTCCTTAGTTTGTTCTTAGAAACTTTTGGTGAAGAAGTTATTTGGGACTCTCTAGAGCTTATGTCAATGCCTAATTGCTTTTTATAGTTAACATCTAAGTTAAATTTTCTATGCTGAAAATTAAGCCTATTACTTCTTGCATAAAGTCCAGAGAAGAACAGATCACTATTTCCTTTGTAATAGACTTTTACATTTTAAATACATTAATCATGTCCCCTTGCATCTTTTTCTTTCTGATTTGGGCAAATCAAATTACTTTAACCTTTCATCTTAAGTAATGTTTTCAGAAATCCTAGTAATTTTTGTTACTATCCTCTGGAGTCTTTGTAATTTGTCTGTATATCACCTACTGTGAAGACAAGGTAATCTGGATGAGATTTCCTATGGACTATAGAGTGCAATCATTATCTCCCTGGTGTTCTGTATGAGTGTCTTATAATTACATACCAGAGTCACATTTGTCTTCTTTTTTTTTTTTTAAGTCCAAAGTGTTATTTTGGTCAGCCTTAAACAATTCGTGAGCTGCTGTAGTCTCAGCCTCTTATTTTCCCATTTTGTGGTTACAATTTTGTTTTACTTTCCTATGTATAATACCTTGTTCTTGTCTTTACTGAATCTCATCTTACTGATTTCAGACTGTCTGTCCAATTTAGTAAGGTCAAAATCCTAAGGAATTCTGATCCTGTCATGTAAAATGCTATGCATTATTCACGATTATGCAGTGTACTCTGACTTCCTTTACACTGTGGTGTCAATGAATATATTGAATTGGGCTAGACATAGAGCAAACCTCTTTAAATTCAGAGTTCTTGTTCATACTTTGGTTTGTTGTAACTTCTACTTGTGTATACCCTTTCCTATGCATTTGCAGACCTGTTGGATTAAGAACATTTTCTGCAGGTTTCTTTGGATCCCTTTCTTTCTTTGATTTTCTTCAGCTCTGACAGAGTTTTGTTCATTCCATAAGTGTGCGTTTCTGCTCTTGCTGTGTGTGGGAGTGGGCTGCTCGTGGATGCCAAGGGGACTTTTGCTGCCTGCCATCTCCATTATCAGCCAGCACACTGCAAGTCTCTGTGGCACATCAGCTGGGTTGAGTAGCTGATTTGCTCTCCCTACTTCTAATGTCACTGAGACATCCACAGTTATGTGCAACAGTAAGATACAAAAAGAAAGCCGTGTGCTAGCAGGGACAATTGCTGCACGTTGTTATCATCCTTGCATGGATTTGCTGCAGGATGTTCCTCGGTGTACTTTGATTTAATGATGCCACAAATCAGTGTAAAGCTGAATCAAATTTCTTCTGAAGCACTTAAGAAAAATAAAGCAAGTGATTTATCTCCCTTCCCCTATACCATTCTTATACACACAAATGCATATGTTCTCATTCCTTTTTGTACTTCAGCTTTCCGGTGGCATTGGGAACCAAAGCACTTTATTTCCATGCAAACACAATCTGAAGTTGCTCCTGCTCCTGTATCTCTCATTGTCTTCTCCTGAGGCTTCTGCTCATCTATTGCAGCCCCAGGATGCTGGAATAGTTTGACTACAGCCCTGAGTATGTAGGTGATTATTCACTGCTGTTTATGGAGACATCTGGAGGACATACCTGTATTTAGTCAGGGAAGCCTTGCCTTAAGCTGCGAAATAAATAGACAGGATAGAAAAAAGAATTCAGCTCTTCCTATTTAGAGGGATTAAGTGCTAGATATTTTATAGACAGTTGGGCACTTAAAGAGTCAAATGGCTGCTGTGGTGCCAAGTAGGATTTTCAAATGTATGAAGATGTTCATTTCCTACACAAAGTACTCACAGTTATTTATTTCCTTGGGCATGAAGGTACTTCTGAAATCTGTCTTGAAGGGGCCAGCCTGAAACCACACATACATCCTAAGACAAAGCAGAGACATAAGTTCAGATCTCATGTTTTCTTGTAGTGAATCATTACATGGTTTGCTTGAAAAATGGTGGAATATCTGAGTTTATTCAAAGTTTTCTTTACATAGTATTTCATTTTATTTGTCTTTGCAGTTATAACCTGTTCATCTAGAAGGGCCTTAAACATCTGTGAGATAAATGCAAGGATTTCTGCCTCCTTCCTCAATTTTTCTTTTCTTGGTGATTTATATGTTTGGGGGGAAAAAAAAAAAAAAGGATAAAATACTGAATTTTACATTTTTTTTTCTGAAAGGTATGAGATCTGTGGTCATTTAATCTCTCCTGGGAAGAAGCTTCGGAGTGTGTCTTCCCAGTTTGATAAATATTTTTTCAGGTAGAAAGCAATATACTTGTATGAATAAAGAATTTCAGGGAAAGAAAAACCATTAGAAGCTGTGGATTAATCTGCTTCTCTTGCAGGTTTTTGATTATACAGCGGGCACTTTCTCAACACACCATAGGTGATTTTAAGTGCTATTAAATGCTACAGAGTAAATATTTCCCAGTGCATTACAAGCATCAAATGTGGCAAATGGGAGACATCCCTGAGTTTAATACTCAGATCTTTACATTCACTGCACTCTCTCCCACGTTAGACAGTGTTCTGCCTTAGAGCTTCTAAGCAACTCCCATTAAGGAAGCTGGTGTAAATGAGGTACAGTTTGCCATGGACTAGCTTTTTCTTATGATCTCACCAAGTGGCAGGTTTTGGCAATTTCCTCTATGTTTTCTCTTTTTTTTTTTTTTTTTTTTTTTTTTCCTCTCTCTTTTTTCATATAGACAAGCTGCTTTTCTTGTAGGCAGAATGATCCAGTGACTAAACAGGGAGCTGCTCTGCTCTGTAGTGTTGGGATTCTTGTTCCAGGTTTTCTTCAGGATTTTCTGCTCTTTTCTGCACCTGTACTTTTATATTTAGCTGAAACACTAGTATTCTCTTTTATTCATCTCTTACATCGCAAACAACAAGGATGAAATAGAAGTTAATTAGACTATAATTCTGAGTAGTCAGAGCTATGAAAGGAAAAGCTATGATTAAAGTTCTTATCAAGAATCCAAGATGAATGAAACATGAACAAGAGCAAAGATCTGTGAGAAAACAATAAACAAGCAACTAAGATTAGGGCTCAAATCTGAAGTTTCTTTTGTCCTTAACTGCAGTTGCTAAGACTGTAACTGGGCTCCCTGTCCCTGTAAGGAGGCTACCAACATCAGCAGAATGAGAGCTATGGGAAAGACTCAGCTGCAACAGTTTGCAGTCTGGCATATTAACTTAACCCACTGTCTGTTTCAGTTTATGTTAATATACTAGCTTGTGAACGGCAATGTCAAAAGAGCAGACAAAACACCTGTTTTGCTCCCTTTGCTCTGGGGGAAGTAATCTCCAGAAGAAGGACGGGGTTGACAGCAGGGGTAGTAACCTCTTTGACCAAGAGAAATAAATCTAAACTGAATCACAGTTCAAAGACCACACAGGACAAAGGCTACTTGTTACAGTGAACTTGCACTTAGAACATCTGCCATGCAGGAAAGAAAAGGAATCTCTAGATTATGTGTTTGTTCAGCTCCCTTTGTAGTGTCCAAGAGAAATAAATAAATAAATAAAAGCTATAAATAAACTTGTGTAATAAGGAAAAACAAAATCTTGTATGACCACAGAATCTCAATCTGAACAACCTTATTGCTCAAATATCTCACAAAATAAAAGGGAAAAGTATTAAGTTCAGATGTTGTTCTCAAAGGCCTAAGACAGTTGGAGGAGATTTCACAGAAAGTGTTGATTTATCTTCAAGTTACATCTGTCTACTTTTGAAATTCCCTTGAGAAGTTGTGACAACTACAGTGGGAAAAAAAAATCTGGAAACATACTTTTAAGATTGAAATGATTGAAAAGTAAGGTATCATAATCTTTTTTTTTTTTAGACCTCTCTTTATAAATAAAACATAAATTGATTTTCAAAGTATGACTGTCAAATGCTAATGCATACCTGAAATAAACACTCAATGCACTTTGTTAGAATGCTGCTACAACACATAGAAAAGGTTGAGTTGTATTGCTGGCGTATCAAGACAGTCCCACTGGACACTGGTAGATCTAATGCTATCCTATACTGCAAGGAAAACTTCTGATTTCAGTTGTGTGCTATTCATTGTGAGTGCAAGAATGATTGTCATCCTGCTTCCATCACAATATATGAAGGATAACCAGGTCAGTGGAGTTACATCACATAAGGAAGAGTAAAAAAAAACCCTGGGCCATGGTTAGAAAAGAAGTTATTAGTGACGTAACAATAAATCAACTTCTCTTTTTTTTCGTTATTTTCTTTTGGATAGGTTTATGCCCTGTGTTATTGTTTTTGTTTTGTTTCCTAGAAAATGCAAATTAAAAAAAAAAAAAAAACAATTTATATTACTTTGAGTGTTTCTCCATCTACCAGCTGAATTTATATACCTCAGAAACTAATATGACTCTTTGATGGGAATTGCTTATTTTCTGTTGACAGCCTTTTAGTGAAAAAGATAGAAATCAGATTGAATTTCGACGGTGAGAAATTGAGAGCTTGTTCTACCAGCAGGAGTCTCAGGGCCTCTAATTTTACCTCTGCGAGCAAAGATGAACCAAGAATATCAGCAACCTACTTTCCTGCCAGAGAAAGAAAACACAGTATCCTAAAAGTCACACAGATAATCTGAAACTGAGATTTGTCTTAACTTCAGTGATTTTACCTTGTTTTAAATACAGCAATACATAAACATAGCAGAGGCACTTATTTAGGACTCAACTGTGTGGTATATTACAGTGAAATAAAATAGACTGGAACTTTCATATGCACATCTCTCGCTCAGATAGGTAAGGGTCAAGGGCTGCTCCCTCTCATCCTAAATCCCAATCGCACAGCTCTGGAACATGATTGGTATTGGTGCTTGGAGAGCGGAGTGTTTCTACTGGCTGCTGCTGTCTTTGATTAGACCTTTAGGTTTATTTATATCAACTGAATATCTTCTATTGTTTTAATGTCTCCATATGAATACCTTATTGATTTAAGCTACTTAAAATTGAAATAATGTCTTTAAAGTATAAATAGCAGAATGTTTTGTCCTATTTCCAGCGTGGTTTTCTGTTCTGTCCATTTGTATGTTGTGTAGTCCAAAAGTATGTTTTGTCACTGTATCCTAATACTTCTTCTTATGCAGCATCATCAGAAAACATATCAGGCTGATTCTTTTTCATCACTTCATATTATCTCGAGTCCTAATGCTATTACTTCATGCCCAGTTCTTGTCATGTTTGTGCTATATCACCTTTCATCTGTATCATATTGTTTTACTTCCTTTCATCTTGTTGTTTTCTGTCAAATTATTGTGTTACCTGGCTGGTTGATTTGCACTATGTCTCCACCTGAAAAAAAACATCATATATTCTAATCTTCTCACTGATTTATGATAAAACAGTACCATTTTACCTTGCAATGGAGAGCTAATTTTGTGTTGGTATGAAAAAAGTAGGTTTTTGTTACCAGAAAAATCTTGAGAAAAGGAAAACAGTAATCTCAAGTACTGTACAGCAAGGAGAAGCATAGGGATTCCTCTTTCTTTCACAGTTTCTATTCTAAAAATTTCAATAGAGCTTAGCTACTTTCAAAAAGCCTTTATGTAATTCAGGCGTAAAATTTTCATCTCTAGAAGTGAGTGAGCTGCACAATGGTGAATCCAATAAAGATCTGTGGCTGCTACCACTTGGGCCTCCCAGGGAATATGGAGGAGATCTAATTCTGGATCATAATTGTGGCTAAATGTGACTTTGAACAGGCCAACCCTGTCAAAGCCAGAGCTGTTGTCAATATATTAGGTGGCTGTGAATCTGTATATAATAAAACCTTACATAAAGTACCACAGAAGTCAGCAAATAAAATAACTAGGATTGTAGTGACAGATGAAAATGTTCCTGTCCTTTGTTGTTTGTCCCATCCTACTGCAGAAGTTTTTCCCCTGCAGTAAAGGGGAGTGAATATCCACATGGTAGCGTATCTTTTTCTTTGGTTATGTGTCTTATGAGCTGTAGAGATTTCAGTTGTGCTTGTTAAGGAGGTTTCCATTTTCACCTGTCCTGAATGAATGTCACCTGTCCTGGCCAAATGAAGATCAATGTGCTCCTACTGGATTTTAATGAACACTAAAATACTGCAGCTGAGAAATTAGACAGACTACTTATTTTATTCATTACAGATCAGTAGTCTCTGGAAGACAAAAGCTGGATCTGTTAGATTCAGCCATAGAGCTGACTGAGACAGATTTTAAGCACCAGAAAACTGGCCCTGATGGAGCTGAGCAGCTGGTGAAGCTGAGCAGCCATCCCATGGTTTCCCAGAGTTGTAAGGACATAAGCTTGAAATCAGAGAAGCAATAGCAGCTTAAAACACCCATGGAAGGTTTCTCCAAGGCTTACTGTCTGATGTCACTATGCTCCCTCTGCCATATTTGTGGAGATGTAGGTGTCCCTGAAGAAAACCTGGAATTGCTCAGCATCAGCTTCCGTGGTACCACTCCAAATGACAGCAGCAGAAAATTGGGTTCCAAATTTACAAACTTAGTACACTAACTTAAATCAAAGTCAGCCTTGTTCTCCTTGTTCTGCAGACAGGTTTTCCCATGTTCTCACACCTCTACTTTTAATTAAAATGCTGACAATCAGGGATAAGGGGAACAAAATACAAAGGTAATCATGTACAGAAAAACATATTTCACCAGAGCATAAGCTATTAGCACTTTCTCGGCTATCTGATCATCTGACAGGCTTAAGGGTAAAAGTGATGTGAATTTCAAATCTCTGGCTGTTCCCTGAGGAGGCTTTGTCTCATACAGTTTGTTGTGAAGTGAGACACTGGAATGAAAAAATGAAGGAAAGGAAAAGACGTAGTGCAGAAGGGTGTATAAATGTATGAATAGGGCCAAATTCAACTCTATTTTAGTGCCACTGACTTCACTCTTTTTGAACATCTGTCCCAAAATAGCATAATACCCCACCTGAACTAACATTTGTCTCATCGGTATGCATAACTCTGTAGAGCTCATTTCATTCATTCCAGTGTTGAACAGATGAGCATTTTCCCCAAAGTCAAAACAATTACAACTAGCAGGGGTATTGGAACTAGATGATCTTAACGGCCCCTGCCAACACAAACCATTCTGTGATTGTAGACACTCGCCAAAATCCCTGTCTTAATTGGGACCTGGGTGCAGTTAACTTTTTTTCAGATGGTTGTAGAATGCCTGGTCACAGTACAGAACTTTCTTTTTTACAAAGACACTCCAAACCAGCTATGTACTTCTTCTCCCAGGTCACTTTTACATGCTTCAGAACTGTGTATAACTTCTGGATTTTTTTTTCCTTTTCACATAGAAATACTTCTGTCACTGAACTGGACAACCTGGTCACTGGGCATGGGCATCCCTTGCCAGGGCCTGTGCCCTGTTGCTTTCCATCACTTGTCTTCTGCTTGAGCATAGAAATTGCTTTATACACAGGGAAGTAGCAGTCTGAAAAACAGAATGAGAATTACTATTAGAATAAAGACTCTTAGGAGAAAATGGTATTAGAAAATATGAGTGTGTCATGCAATTGACTGAATATACTGCAGCCTTTAATAAATTTTTCAAAGGACTGAGAAGTGGAAAAGTCATAAGGAGGGTTTTGCAATAGTTCTATATGTATTTATAGTGAACTACCAAGCATGGGATAGCATGAGCTCCTTCCGTAACAGAATTGAATACAATTGTAGGTTTTTACTGCTCTGGAAGTTTCTTACACCTAGCCCAAGCACATGATGCTTGCATCATCCAGCAAGTGTATCAAACTAGATTGAGCTTAGGTCAACTTCAATTGCAGTTTTTATGTTTGCTCCCTGCCCCAGTGTCACTAGTTAACTACAATTTTCTCCGAGTGGAAATAATTTCTACATCTTCATTCCTGAAGCAAATTGAAACAATGTAGTAATCAATTTTTTTAATTGTTATTATTTTTTGCTTAGGGTATCTGCAGTCTGTCTACCTTTCATTACATTTGTAAAGGTAAACTAGTAATTTCAAATAGACATATTCAGGATTGATCTTAGTATAACTGTCTGTTCTTTGCTGCTGTGCACATTTGGATATGCTCCTGACTCTTGACCCCTAATGTTTGCTGCTGAGTTAATTGCATATGGTTCAGAGTAAGAACTGCTACATATCTCTTCTGCACATCAAATGTGAGAAATGCATTGCTTACAACACACTGCCTTTCTTTTCTTGCCTCAGTCCCATCCAAAGCTTATTTACAGTGACTTATGTAAATTGTACATTGATCTCTCCTAGGTTCACATGGTGGTGTATATCTTGTTTCCACTTTCTGCATGTCTCTATTACATCTTGTTTTGCAAAAGATATATATATATATTAGATAAAGACAGAAGGTATTTTCTGCTTGTCCTTTCATGATGTAGTCTGCACAAGAGACTGATAGGTTGGTTATGACTTAGTCTTTAAGCAGGACAGCTTCCTTTTTTTTTTTAATGTGCATCACTTTTCATGCCCTGTAGTTTAGGGTCTGTCTTTAGAAGGAGGGTGGACAGGATGAATTCCTTTAAAGGCTGTCATATCAAGTGGTATTTATCATAAAATATCTCAGATATATGGCATTTATAGCTGTAATTTAATTATACCTAATAGGTTTCCCTAACTGTGATATTGACTATTTTATAGGAATCAGAATAAGCCTTTTAATCATCTGTGGATACAGCTTCACTAATAGGCATAAATCAGAAAGTCTTAGATCAACTTTGTACCCCTAAGGCATAATGTAAATGATGAAGGGATGGGACTTCATTTTGTCATATTCTCTTCAAATATCAAGTAATATTAAAGAAAACACTTTTCTCAATCACAGGTGCATGTACGAAGAATGAGTGACAACTTGATGTCATCGCTTTGATAAGTCTACTCCCTTGGCATTTTCAGATGTACTTTCATAAATGAGCTTCAATTTGTCTTGCACATAGTGGAGCTGTATCTCAGTGTCTGCACAACTGTACTTAAAAATGTGCTTACTTCTCCATAATTCACAAAGGAGTGGGGAAGGTAAAGAAAAAATTCCTCATACATTTTGCTAGAGGCCAATGGGAAATGTGCATATTTATTCCTAAAAGTCAAACCACCACAGGGAAGGCAAAGATGAAGCCTGTGCCGTTCCACCACGAATTTGGCAATTTTTGTTTATGTTTTTACGTGCATTACTCAGGAGATGATTTTGCAATACCAGGATCTCTCTTCCTACCAAAAGAAAAACGCAAATAGAGAACACTAGAGCAAGTATTATGTGTGGCAAGGTGTGTCTCATTGCAAGCTTATGTCAAGCTCAAATACATGCATAGTCTCATACAAGTGTACAGTCTGGATTTCATTGAAATGGGGCCTTTCAACACTGTACTGCTTAGTTGAAAAAAAAAGTATTTTGACAGTGTAATTATAGGACCACCTTTCAAAACTAAGGAAAGTTAACATAAGTAATACAGCATTACCTTATGCTTCTCTATGTATGTGATATACGTATGTAACTAATATAACTTGAGGTTGATCTTCATCTGGTATAACTTCTCATCACCCATTTGACATTTTGCTGGCTTTGGAATTTTTACATCTACTGAGAATCTGCCCCATCACCCGTGGCCAAATATGGCAGATTCTATAGCACCTATAGAATCAGACCCATCATTTCTCAGTCATTTGAATCTGACAGCAGTTACCTACCATTATTGCGTCTTTGAATTGTAATCTGACATTTAACCTAGCTGGAAATGTATTGCCTCATTTACTTTTTGTGTTCTCCCCCCTTCCATTTTCTTCTAAATAACCTTTTTCTTTAGATGATTTTCATGAAATTGCCACTAAAAAGAGTCCTGTTTGAGCTGCCTCATTTGAAAACTGTAAGATAGTGAAAGACATCTGAAGATGTCATTGTAACACATGAAAAACACTTCAGCTAGCACATAAACACTGTCAAATAGAATTCAAACTGAAGTTATAAGCCAGGCTGAAATGATATTTTGTTAATAATTGTCAAATATTCCACAAATAGCACAATTCTAAATAGCACTATTCTGAGCAACGAGAGCAATGCATAACATACTGAATTTTTAAACAGAGCTGAACAAAATATAGAATTTCTATTCAGGAAATGTGGATATCTTGAAGTTCAATTTTGTTCAGAAGTGGAACAAATAACTTTAATACAAAAGGAAAATTCTAAATAGCAGCTTCAAAAAGTAATGTGCATTTCAAACTCAAAGTTTAGGCTTTAAATTGTCTTTTTTATTTTTTTTATTATTTTGATGTCATGTTCTGGTGAAAGAAGTGGCACCATGAAAGATTTGCCACAAGAGCATCATCAGAAACTTAGCTGATTGGTACAGTAGAGAAGAAGCTGTTTTCAACAACATTATATAGGATGTAGTATTAAATTTTCCACTGACAGATCATGAAACTGCAAATAAATATACAGAATATTAAAAGTGGATTATGTTGAAATAATTAATCAAATTTGACAAATCATTAGAAGCTTCCAACAAGGAATTTTAATGAACATTATTGAGAAATTTTAATAAGCAATAAAATAAGAGAAGCTCAATTTCTCTGAAAAAGTATTTTCCAACAGAAGATTGTTTTGTTGGAAATATATTAAACCAATTCATTTGTTTATAATGTAAAAATTCTTTATATTCAGTCTCTTTCAAGCAGACAATGTATTGCTGTTACAAGATCCATTGTCATCTTTGGCAAATAATTTACACAGTAATCCAGCTTCTAAAGCTAATGCACGTCCTATTGTGTTACCCAGCGATACAGTGATGATCTACCTCTCATTTTCCTTGAGTCAACTAAGTTACAGATGAGACAATTCTACTCACAAGGAGTTTGCAGCTTAGCTGCAAGCAGAGAGGGGAATTGTATATAAGACGGTACGAGAAAAGCAAAACTGAATCACTTGGCACTTTGTCCAATACTATTTCTGGAATCCATTTCCCTTTTAATCCATTTTTCTAAAGGACATTTTTTTTTTTTTAATTCATTTGATTTCCTGTACATGAAAGAAACTTGTCTTTTCTGTGTGGGTTAGCAAGATCTGAAGTCCAAACATGCAAGAGAACAGTACAGGAGTCAACGAGGTTGTTTTTTTATGCAGATGCTGCGTTGCCCAGTAGGGTCTCTGATCTAAGAGTGTGGGCAGGAAAGCAGTAATTTATTTTAGGAATGACTAGAAACAGAAGACAATGTCTAAAGGCTTTCCATTAAGATTAAGGAGGAAAGAAAAGCATGACAGAAAATCTTGGGAGCTGTTTTTTCCCAGGACTGTTCCGGATAAGGACAGTTTCACATACCTGCAAACCAGCCCATACCCATGCACTCTGTTGGCTCAGGGCTGTGCTTCCAGATACCACAGGGCCATTTCCTTGGCAAACTGTCACAAAAGATTCTTTTCTTGCTTTTCTTTCTTACTTTTTTCATGATAGCCCAAATTGAATACTTGCTTTGCCTTGTATCTGTCATGTTAGCTTTTTAGATAGTACATGTTATATTCTATACTCCAGTGGCCTGCTGTCCTTCTGTAAGAGTCTGCAAGGTTTATCAAGTGCCTCTAATGGTGGTGGCCTGAGGGAAAACAGTATAAAGTTTGCCTTTTACATTTCTTCTCCACTTTAAAAATACGGAAGATATTAATAGTACAAAGAACAGTTCCCCACTGCTTTGATCTCTACAACACTGCTGCTCTTTCAGCCTTCATATCACTACTGCTGCCATGTTACATTACTATTTTCATTATTGTTATTTCCAGCCCATAGTCCTTACTCTTTTCCCTGCTTTAACCCCAACCAGTCTTCCCTGGAGGAGACAGAAAGGGGAGAGGACTGGATGTGCTGCAGCAGAATCCCTTGAGAGTTGTGAGTGATTGAGGAGCTGTATCAAACCTCCTGGGAACTGTGGGCGGATTTATTTTCAAAGATAGTTGTTGATCAAAAAAGGGCATAAGCTGCTATCCCTTTCTGGAATAGCCTCAAAGGAAATGTGCCTCAGAGACATATTCCCTGCTCTCTTCTCCTTTGCTACAGGGCAGAGTAATTTTCTGTAAACCAAAGGCAGCAACAAATTACACTACCACTGATGCCAGGTCAGTTTGTCTGCCCATCATGTAAGATGGAAGAGAAAGCACAGCAATAACTCCTGTGGCTTCTCAGTTTATGCAGGAGTATCGTGCTATAAAACTCACTGATCTTGCATGCCCGTGTTCTGTGTGGTTGACATTTGAGGTGAGGAAGAGAGGAATCTTAATTTTATTTGTCCCTGACTCAGCATGAAGTCAAAGTCATTATCCAGTTTGAAATGTCCAGTTTTAGTGACAGCTTACTAGAAGTTCTGCTGTTTTCTGCTTTCTTGAGTAAAAGAGCAGCCAGCAGGAAGACATAGGCTTATTTTGAATTCCTTCTATTGCTGTATGATTAACACTAATTCAAGTATCATAAAAAGCATTACGTATGGTGTTTCTATTCGCAAGTGCTTATAGTTTACAGTAAATCACACAGTGAGATGTGAGGCCCCAGTTCTTTATAGGGTGTGTGTGTCTTTGCATAGAGATTCACACCATTTGCAAACAGTATAACATCCTGGCATTAGACATATTATGCAAAGTCAATTATGGGGAAAAGTAAGTTTCTCTTGTTATTTAAATAAATTCATAAATAAATAAAATGCAGCAGTAGAACAGGCAGATCTTTCCACAATCCTAACTAAGATGTTATTTGGGGAAAAGAGCAGATAAATATAATACAAAGTAGAAGATGTCTTCTCATTAAAAAATACTTTTTATATACAATGAACAACTTAAAATGTCTTCCCACTTCATTATGGAATGCTGCACATTATTTCAGAGAAAATGAACAATGTTACCTAAAGAACAGAGTGCTCGATTGGATGCAGCAGCCCTTGGGTCTGCCCAGGGTTTTGGACTTGCTCAGGTTATTGTCTGTAATTGTGGTAATTGCACCAGAAGAGCAAAGCTCCCAGAGACCCCTCTATAGATTGCATTGCAGTTAGGTGAAATTACTACTGTTTTGCAAGAAAATATATTTTTCACTGTCTATAGTGCAAGTAGTTGCAGACACTCTGAAAGGTGAAAACAAAATTGTTTTCCAGTGACTGACTGCTGAGAAGCCTTATTTAAGGAAAATGAAGTCATGTCGGAGAGGTGAAGGACTCTCCCAAGCTATTAATTCATTTTGAATAATTCATTAGGTAACACTCTTAAATTCTGATAGTCCCAGGTAAATCCCATAGAGGTGTTTTGTGGTCCCTCAGCCATGCTCCTTATCCAAGGCACTGTGGTTTACATATTAAGAGGATGTGTGAGTGTTTTCTAAGAGATATTTATTCTGGAGCTTGTAATTAGTGCACAATGTCTAATTCTGTGATGAGAGTGAATGTGTATGGTAATAGATTGCATTTTGTGCAGAATAGCAGTGGAAACTGATGCATGACTTCTGTTGATAAGTTAATGTTTCCCATTTGAAAGGGATACTATAGTTTTTGCTTGGCACCCCCAGCTCTGGAGTTAAATGCAATATTTGAGCCCAGCTGATAATACCCCTCTAAACAGGTGAGCAATGCAGATTCATCTATAGCTGAAGTAAACTGACATATATCCACAGAAATCAATCACTTTATATGCGTTGTGAGCCAAGCAAAAATCTTACTGTGTAGCAATAAGGGGAGATCAGTCTTTCAAAATGCAAACGAGAGACATGAATACAAAAATATGTTTAACGTGAGGCACCTTCCGAACTCAGGGAGATTAATATGCTGCAACCATATTGCCCAAAAGTACCTACACTTTCTCCCTCTCGTATTATGATGGGAAAACTAAATAACTTGCAGTCACTATTTTTCCTCACTTCTTATTGAAAGTTAAATGCTCATTGAATTAAGTTTAACAAATAGATCTTTTTTAAGCTAAATTAATAAACTTCCTTATTTCTCAGCTATCTAAGTTCATAGCCTTTACTTAATGATGATGCACTTGATTAAGTAAAATGAAAGAAAAATGAAAGTTCTTTCACACATGAAAGTGAATAATGAGTTTAGACTTAATCCAAAAGCAATTTAACTTTAAACATTCATATGAAATTAAATGAGCCATTGAATTTGCTATATAAGCAAGCATTAATCTTATCAATCTATGAAGACTGGAATGTTATACAGTGACTCATTAATTTCAAAACCTAATACAAGGCCTGTTTAATGCCTGCAGTCTATTAAAAAGTCTGATCCTACAATATAACTGCTTTTTCATAAAAGTTTAAACCCCAATTCATATTTTTATTGCTTTGATCGTTTAATAATCTGCTATGACAAGATTATGATTTTGCAAATCCCAGTTGTATGTTTCCTACATGTGAAAAATGTTTGCTCCAAGTTTGAACTTTAGCACAAAGTATTAATCAGAAAATTTAAGAATGTAAACAATTGTGATATTGGTGGGTCCATGTTTGCCTTAATAAAAGTTTAACAAACAAAAAGGCAGACTTTCTCTTATCAGACATTTAGATTAGCAATCTTACCTGCATTCTGAATATCTTGCCCAGTACGTTAGGGAGAGTTGTGGCACAAAAGAACCCCTTCTTACTCAAAACATTTATTAAAGAAAAACACAACTGCTTGTCATGAGAGATGTTCTTGATGTTTTATTTTTATGTGTCATATCTAGGTTGACTGTAGCCTCCTGTGCAAGTGTAGATTCAGGACAGAAATTTTACTTACTTTAGATTTGTTCGGAACTGTGCAAGTCATGCTGATTTGAAAAGAAAAAAAAAAATTAGTTACTGAAAACTGCTCTTTTCTCTTAATGAGATGATCCAATAACAGGATTTAATGGCGCCGCACATTAACTGCTGTCATGGAAGGTCATGGTTTTAAATTTCTGTTTCTAATCAGTAGTTGCTCTTACTAAAACCAATCAGAGGGAAAGGTTGATATTTAAATATGTTTATGTTACTAAACAGGTGCTCATTTTTGACATACTATACCTAATTCCACCTAATTTTCACAAGTCTAAGGTCAATGAGAAATTGCTCTTCTCAAAATAAGGCAAAAGCAGTTGTGATATAGCTGTTAAATGTAAAAAATAATAAGCAGCTTGTCGTATATAATTTTCTTGCTATGTTCATTGAGCATAAACTTTAGAAATATTTGCCAAATTCCAGCATTTTTATAACGTGTGGGAGTATCCTTCCATTGCCTGTATTGCCTTCTTTGACTTTTATATCTTCTTGCAGAAGTCTGTGAAAAATGCATCTAGTAATACTGTATCCTTGTTCAAATAAGTGATTGTTATTAACTTTTAAGAGTCTCAACATTTGGTCATGTGGGGTAATTAGGAATGCAAAGGCATGAGCAATTTATTCGTGCAAACTTGTGAAGCTCATTGGAGCATTTCCTGATTTACACTGGAGAGTACACTTGAAGTCTGACCTGCTAAGTGGGAATACATTCCTTTCCAAATATATTTGCAAGCAGAACAAAGATGTCATATATTAACGGACACAAAGAAAAAAGGAAAGGCTGCTAGCATATTTTGTTTTGCTGTACTACATTTTTAAGGAGAAGTAATGCTATACTCAAGGGATTACTCAAGCAGTAGTTGAACTCAAGTACTTGCATATGTAATAACAAAATCTTAGGAAAACTAAGAATATCCATGTCAGGATGATGCTAAAGAGACTTCAGTCGTCTTTACTTCCTTATAGATCAAGTAAGTTTAGGTGAATGGAAACTGTTCTTCCAGCCATAGAAAAAAGAGGTAATGGGTTTGTTCCTTTGAAAGTGTTCTGGACAGTGAAGTGCAGTACCCTGCAGAGGAGAGGGAGGCATAAAGAACCTTAATGAGGGGAAGTAGCTGGAAGCCTTTAGATTCTGTTAGCCCTCATCACCAAGGATGGCTCCAATCAGCTGTGCTGTCTCATGTAATCTTAGCCAGGATTATGCTGGAAGCAATCTGAGTCGAAACCAACTGTTTGGCAGTAAATCTAAAAGGGACTTTTGCCTCTGATTTCCAAGAGGGGGTATATCAGGAACTAAACTGATCTGGAAGTTTCTCCTGAGATTTTTTAATTGTTTATTGAAAAATGTTTTTGAAATTTTACTGGAAAGTACATTTTCATCATACCTAAATGCTTTTTAAGGCTTTTAATGTTGTTGATTCTATAAATGATGTGTTGGTAAAGCGCATTCTGATTTATCCTGCTTTTGTATTTTCTAACAAAATATTTTATTTTTTCCTTATAAATGTAATTTTTCCTTGCAAAAGGGACTCTTGTTTATAAAGTATTTCTATCTTGTATTCTATATTAAGGTATAGTTGCAGCCAAATGAAACATTTTGATTTTTGTTGAAATAAAATCTGTCAGTAGCTGACTTGAGACAGTATTTTGGTTTATGGTTGGAATTTTCTTTCATGGAGAATTTTGAAGTGATAGGATTTACTATCTGATGGGCATAAAAACAGTTTGGAAATTACAAAATCTTTAGAAAAATAAAAATGCCATTCTTGTCACAGCTCTGGTGCTTTCTGAGTTGTTCCTGTTTGCTAGCCACATGATAAAAATAGGATGATGAGAACATTTGCCATACGTAAATGCTGAATGCAAGTGGTGCAGATTTCCTTCATGCAACTCGACTTTAATTAATATTGTAATATTAATAATATGAGGCATCAACATCCTCATCATTAGTGAGTACTGTCACAATTTGTTCAAATTAACTAAAAGCTTCACTATTTAGCAAAATTAAAGAAAGAAAAATAAAAGCTGTCTAAACCATCTTCACTATGTTTATCTTCAGAAAAAACTCTAATGTAAAAACAATGGCAGGATGTAGGGTTGGATTTTGTTTTAGGCATTTGGGTACAGGTTCTGGACTCAGACCCTTGGTGTAACACAGGTCACTAGGAACTGATCATATTCTCATCTCACTTTGATGATTGTAAATGGAGAGTAGTAACATATAACCAGCAGGAGATGTAATGCAACCAAGTGATAAGTGAAAAAGAAATCTTATATTTAGATTTGGATTCAAGATGCTGATTTTGAATCTGCAAAAAGATCTTGGTCCAGAATTTCTGTTTTGGGTAGTGGCACCATTCCTTTTGTTACTGCAAGTTCCCAAAACAAACACCAGATCTGCATGTTATTCTCATCTGTCTAAGGTAGACTGGTATAACTACAGTCTGAATCTATATTACTACAGTCCAAATCTATGTCTATGTATCTGAATCTATATACTTAAAGTGCAATAATGCCACCATCTCAAGAACAGATTATATCAGTGAGACTGTGCAATGAATCCTGCTTTCTGGAGGAGTTGTGCAGTTTGCCTGTGGCAATGAGCTGAGTCTTTTACATACAGAAGAACTATAAACATATTAAAAACTTGCAGTTTTATCACTTTATAATATTTCAGCTCCCAGAAAACTGAGTTGTAACAGTACATCTCTCAGGATTGTAACCCCAGGGCTTTACTATTCACTTACTTGTTCTTTGTCAGCTTTTTCTGCTTCAGGGGTTGGTAGGCTATTACTTATTGGTTTGTATCCTCTTGTTCTGAAAAAGATTGAAAGCAGAGCTAAAAGCCCAACCCCCTTCTCCCCAAAGCTGGGAGCTCCTCTGCAGAGTGACTCTTGGTGGTGCCTCCTCTGCATCTCAGAAAAAGAAGAAAAGAGGCTGTTTGGGAGGGACTGTAGGAGGACTTTTGCTCCAGCCTCTAAATTCAAACCAGGACTGTTGGAAAATACCTGTGGAGACCCCACAGTCTTATCTGACTCCTGTTGCAGCACTTAATTATCCTTGTTATTATGATTTTTGTCCTATCTGGTCAGAATAGTTTATGAACATTTCAGCTGTGTTAATACTGTTTCCAGAACTGTGAAGTACTAACTGAGTACTAAGTCAGTACCACTAACTAAGAAGTGCCTCAAAATATGAGTCACGGTGAAACAGTTTTCCCTGCTACCACCTGTAAGATTCTGAATAGTAATACTTGCCAGGAAAAAAGTACCATCACATCACCAAAACCAAGTTCAGGACCTAGTCTGTCATTTTCAGATTCCAGGACATCAGTCACAGCCCATCTACATTTCTTCATTGTGAATGATGTTAAAGAGGGGGGGTGTGGAGGGGGTGGTGATTCTTTTCCCTCATGAATTGAACTGCTAGATAAACTGTGGAAGCAGGATAAGTAGCTAATAGAATTTGTTCTTCAACAGATGCCACAGCAAGAAAACATTTTAAAATTTGTTTTCGTAGTTCTAACTGTTAGAATATATTTCTAAAACAATGATTTTCAAACACATTCCTATTACTTTCTGTAAATGTATTTGCATAGCATATAAATTTGCTAGGTGAATTTTGCAAGCTTGCTCTGCTATACAAACGAATAAATAATAAAAAAATGACTGTTTTAGAAAAGTACTAAAATAAGATTTTTCTAAATAATTCATTTCTAAACCAGTGATGGAACTCATCTAATAATTACTTTAAATACAAGAGGTAAGGCTCAGTTACTGTCTATGCTAGTTGATAATGTAAAAAGCTTAATAGAAGATGGTCTTTCTAACAGGAAAGTGAGAATTATAAGCACTAAAACCCAGCATGGGATGTGATTATCATGAGACAATAATATCCTTGGGTATTTTGCTATACAGCAGCTAAGTGCTACGCATAAATATGCCTATTTCATAATAACCACACCCCTACAAGTTGCATGATTGATACTGAGTTATCATTTATTTTTCTTAGGTTTACACAGAGATTTGTCATCTTAGTAAATTGCTTTGGGCTGGAGTACTGTAGCCATGAGATACTGGAGTTCTATCTAAGAGATGCTAATTGCTTTGTTCTGATGGGTGATATTTAGATCAACACATCCGTTTTCAAGTAAGTAAAATGGTGGTGAGCATCACAATGGGATAAAATGAATCAATCCCTTTTGAAGACTGAGCAATAAATCAGAGTTAGAATTGTGCTAGTGCTGATGGTGTTTCTCATCTTGTTTCATTATTATATTGCCAGTATGAATAATTTTCTTTGAAAAACTACAAATAAGGTGGCATTTTTTCTTATTTTAATTCCCAAACTATAGCACAACTAGCAGATACAAAAACCTATCATGACTTTCTAGGAGTCATAGAGAAATGTGAAGACCCTTCAAGAGGAGTACAGTATGGACATTACCCTCGTGTACATCACCTGTCATCCTTTTCTCTTTTATTTATTATGTTTTGTCCCATCTGACCTACCTCTTTCAATGTTACACTATTCTTCATATTCCCAAAACACTCCAGGCTCTCCCTTCATGTGCATTTGCCTAAGGAAGTGATGGCAAGCAACAGATCGTACATTTTATTCTCTGCATGGTAAGGACTAGATTGAAAAATTTAGCCTTGCAAAGAGAATTTATCCCAGAATTTCTTCAAAGAAAAGTAGTTCTTCAATCTGAGTACAGATTATTCAGACTTTTAACCTGGTCATCCTTTCGGTGCTAAAAGAAAGGATATGTTTTTATGTTTTATTTATTTATTTATTTAGAAAGGATATGTTTATATGTTTTATTTATATATGTTTTTATTATTTTCAGTAAAAGTCACCCAAGGCAAGGTGGAGACACAGCTTACTTTAATAGCAGACAAGTGATGTGTAGCTTGTGAAGAGACATTTCATGATTCTTGCTCGAGGTGTTTTTTTGGTTTTTTTTTTTGGATGAAGTACTACTAGCAGTCCAGAAATTTGTCTTCTTTGTCTCTTAAACTAGAGCCAGTGTTTAAGGCAAAGCCAAACCATAGATCTAGTCCTAGACATTACAGGACAAGGATGCTGAATGACTTCTGCAGTCACAATTATTTGGGGCAACACCGTTTCCCAGATTACTGCATACAGGACTAAAATAAGCTGCTTTAAGAATATTCTCTTTATTCCATGATACTATTTTTTCTTGCCTTGGAATCTGACCTGCCAAATACCTAACATCTGCAACTAGGGCACAAAATTCCAACAGTATTATGTCACAATAGGTATAATTACAGCTGAGAGCAAGTACCTGCTGTCACATTTGTTGCTTTGTGCATGTTAATTGGTTAACCTACTCATGGCTGGCCAAATTCTTCCCTTGATCAAAAGGTACACTGAAACAGTTAGTAGCATATTTTAAAAATGGTCTTTTTTAATACAGCGTAAGTAACTCAGCTATTCTTAGAAAAGAAAAAAACCTGTATAAAAAAACACAAAGCAAAAATTCTTACCAAAACTTCTTCTGGAGTAACAAAGTGTATTGTCTGATACATCAATTATTTTTCCAGAAAAGCCTGCTTCTAAGAAGAGAAAATGTTATTAAGTACAAAGAAACAGAATTTCTTAGCATTCTTTTTTACTTACTCAAGAACAGTTTTTTGAACAGTGAAGAGAGATGAAATATGGACAAAATATAACTCCTTCCAAATATTCTTTTTTATCTCCTAGAAAATTTATTTTACTGTTAATTAAAAAATTACATGGTAATGACTATCAACTCAGATGTAAACTAGCAAATTCCCCACTAAGCACATTCATGTTTTAAAGTAAAGAAATTTAAGCTCATTAAATATATGCTTTCTGTGTTGATTTAAAGAGTTTGGGAAGATTAGATGGCCACCATCCTAGTGCACATACAAAACTATGGTTTAGTAATACATAATCTTTGTAGGTTATATAATTCATTGTTATAAATGATCTTAGAATGACAAATACAGGAAGCATTTTATAGACTATCAAAATGATATACAGTACGTTCACGAGCTCTGTGGAAAATTATTTACGGTGGACCACCTCCAGCTTTCATTGTATATCCATAAAATCCACAAGATTATCTTATTGAAAGTTTAATTAGAAATAGGGGAGCTGATGGAGTTGTTCAGTCACAAGGTCAGTCGCTCTAGTAGAGTCGGTGGTGTGCACAGGCGTGTAACGCTAGCAGTAGCATCTGGCCAATATCTCACATGTATGATTTCAGTCACTGTCTCTCAACCTGAACTTTTGAAGCTGTGCTTGTAAGTTCACCACTGTTAAAAAATGTCTGTTATGTACAAAAATATGCTGGGGAGGGGAAACACTTGAAAATTGTCTACAGGTCTTTACTGCTCCTTCTATTATTATTTGCAGTTCTGCCATTTTCGAAACTTCACATTTCCAAGTTCTTCCCATCTGTTACTAGTTTCAGCTAGCATCCTATACCTATAGCAAATACCAACTGAACTGTTCAGAGTATTACAACAGATTCCCAGGAATAATAGTCACCTCAAAAAGTGCTGTTCTTTATCATTATATAGAACTTACTCAAGATCAAGTACATATTCGATTCCATGGCTTGTTTAAATTCTTGAGGTCAGCATTTAGCAATGTTACTTTCATTTCTATTTTAAAGGATAAAAAGTTAACAGAAAAATATATTAAATAAATGTTATACACAAAAATGACTCGCTATGCAATTTGAGGAAATGTTCCAGCTGTCAATTTTATTAGCATTATTGAAAAAAATATGTATTCTGGATAAGGTGGTAGACATAAGTGACCTAATGGGGAATCTGGGAAGTCACATTTGCACTCTGGGGTTGCCACACTGATGGGATATATTCATTTCCAGCTGGAAAAAAAGAAAAAGGAAAAGTAAAAAAATAATAATTATTATTATAAAGGAAAACAAAAAAAAAGTTCAGGATTTAGGACAACACATTTGTTCTGTCTACGTGTAGACAATATATCAGCTTGGAAATTACACAGCTGTGAACAAAGGCAGCAATTTCTCAACAGTGACATTCACCTGTAGTCTTCCCGAAATTTACCCCAAGCACACACTTTAAAAGAAAGCAGTGGTACATTGTTCATACATTCTATGCATTCCTCTAGCAAACACTGTATCATATTTAATGGCCAAATACACATGTAAACATGTACAAAAGATTGTCAGCTGCTCTCTTTGTTTAATGATTAGGTAGTTTGTACTTGTCAGGGCTTTCTGCCACTATCCTCAATCATTACCTTTCCCACCTTGCCAGTTCTTAGTGGTGTGCATGGGCTAGATAATAGGAACCATTGGACTGACTATATGAAGCCAGGAAATCAAAGGCAGATGTTAAATACAAATTGTAATCAAATGGAGGTTACGAAGGAATGAGATTCATTCCTGTATTTCTATTTGAAGACATGAGTCCAATATGGGGTGTGGTAGAGACATTATCTTCATCAGGTCTCACTGTCATCTGCTACCCTGTGTTTATTCCTTTCCATACAGCTTTAGTTTCAGCTGGGATGGAGTAGTTTTCTACTGAGTGTCTGGTGTGACGCTATGTTTCTGACTGTAGGAGAAAAACACTGTTGAAAACACACTGATGTGCTATGAATTTTGTTGCTGCTAAGCAGCATTATGCAGAGCCAAGGCCCTTCTTAGCATAGGACCCAAGGAGCTGGGAGGAAACAAAATTAGAACAGCTGACTTAAACAGGCCAGAGGGATATTTCATACTGTATGATTCCATGCGGAAGGAGTTTTGAAGGGGATAGGAGCTCATCTCTCTTCTGTTCCGCTGCTCAGAGTGCTGGCTGCGCACTGGTCAGCGGATGGTAATTACTTGCGCACTTGTTATATACGTGCACATATATATGCATATATATTGTCAGAACTATTATCCTTTTCCTTTATTTATCTTAGAAAATAGTTTTATCTCAACCTACAAGTTCTACTTTTTTGTTGTTGTTGTTTTCCTTCCCAATTCCCTCCCCCGCTCCCTGGGAATTGGGGAGTGAGCAGACAAGTGTGTGCTTAGCCACCTGCCAGGTTAAACATCAACGCATGCTCATCAGTGATATTCCTCTGTTGTAAAATTACCTCTGAAGGCGCAATCAGGTCTAATGATCCTTTGCAAAGGACAGAAAGCTCTGAACTGTCCACCAACAGCTTTGGTGTTGCAATTTCCCTGATGACATCTTCCTGACAGATGGTCATAGTAGCACTTTCTGATTTACTTATGTCATCTTCCTTGTGAAACTCTAATCAGCCAGTCAAACTACAAAATATTCCAGGTTTTTCATAGCTGCAAAGATTAGAGAGAGTGTACATTTCTTCAGATGGGTCCCAAAATCTTCCTGCTAAGACTTGTGTAGCCTGGCAAAGGAGATTCCAGGAGTCAGTTCTGTTCAGGAGCAGTGCATATACCCATACTGCTTTCCAGGTGGGCTTTTACAAACTGTGCTGTATATTGGCTACTTACGTGGATTTCATTTCTAAGCACATTTCTTGAGTTGCATGGGTTGATAGGAGGCTTTACCTACTCAACATAGTGTCCAACCTAGTGTCCAACTTGGCATTTGCCAAGTTTGTCTTCCTTTGTTCTAATACTGCTGTATTTGCAGCAGGTTATTTAGAATCAGAATATTATTTCCCTATGAAATTTAGTAGTTTATTCCAGGAAAAAGTCATAGCTGAACTGACTTAGCTGGCTTTTTACTCAGTGATTGAATTAGTGCAGTCTTTAAAGTGCTGGTTGAAAGGCCAACAAAGTCAAGAAAAAGATGGGCATTACATGTAAAGAAGCCAAATAGTGAACTGTTCAAACCAAAATATTATTAAAGCTTTATATATTTTAGTGTTATTTAGTGTTATAAACACCTGTTATGTTTACTATATTTCTGAGAAAGCTGGATTAAACAGCAACAGCTTTTTGGCTGAAGTGCATTAAAAATGTAGGAGTTTTGCTTAACCTGAAGAGTTAGCCTTAATGTTGAACAACAGGGCTTGGTTTTAAAAGCATGAAAATAAAAGAAAAATAAATCATGACTGTCAGCTGTATTTACCAAGTATAATGCCACTTGGGCACTATGTAATAGAAGAAAACCTATGCTGTTCTACATGTGTAGGACTATAAAAATAAGATTATTGTTGTTTCATAGCATTACATTGCACACAGAACTTGAATTAGTGCTCCTTTAGTGGCAATAAAAAGAAATTGTAAATACAATTGGTTTTGGTAATATGTTGCCAATAAAGCACTTTCTTCTATTAAAACACTTACAAAACGAATGAAAGGAAAATGCTTCTCCAGAATGACCATAGCAGGAATCCGATTTCGAACCTTCTTACACTAGCTTTGCCAAAATGCAGTTTAGAAATGCCTGTTCTGAATCTACCTTTATTCTCCACAAGTCTGGCTCCATTTACTTCAGTGGAAGCATCTTGGGCTTTCCTCCTCATGCAAATCTGAAATCAAGTGAGAGAAAATTTTAGGTCTTTATTCAAAGCTGTCTGAAGTCAATGAGATTCCACTCCTTGATATAAAGCAACCCAAATAATTTCAAAATTGGTTTTAATGCCAGTTACAACAAATATGTGCTTACTTAAGTTCATTGTTTTCAGATACACTACTGAGAATTAGCTAAGTATTAATGTTAAAAAGCCTTTTCATCAGAAAACTTTACACCGAAGTCAACAGTACAGTAAAAAGTAAAGATTTTCGTCAGTTCCAAATACGTCAGGCCACATGTGGAGGGAGGTTTAACACTGACCCAGCTTCAGGAGAAGCTGGATAAAGCTAATGCTGTGCATTTCTCCAGCTTCTGTAAATAGCACGTACACATACAATCTTGATTCTCTGGGCAACCACGTGTCTTACCTTTCTAAACCTTTTGTGGCTTTTCTAGTAAAGAATCTGTAGATAATGAGGTAGGTAACATTTTCCTCCATGTATGAATGTTCTTCCTTGTAATTTGATGAAGGTAAACATTAGGTTGACCTGTCTAAGAGAAAAGAATGAACCTTCATAACCTCTTCTCCATCTGCCAGTGTAACTTCTCTTGACTTCAGAAGCTTTTGTCGCACAGGTATCTTGGGATTTGTCTTCAAACAACGTATTGTTCTCTGTTGAATGTCAATTAATGGTACTGGTATTTAAATAATATATATTCAAATTTTTTAAATTTCAAATGTGTCATGCTGGTGAGTCAAGATTTACCAGGCAGATAGTTTAAAGAAATTACTTTGTATGCAGTGATTCATTTAAATTATAAGCACCCATTACTCTATATTTCATTTTTAACAAGATCTGCATCCACTCAGAGAAATACCAGACAGCTCAGGTTGGAAAAATGATTCATCTGGCATATGCAAAGATGGACTCAGTGCAGTTGGGGATTCATAATCAGAGCAGAAACATATTAAGGGTAGGTGTCATATTCCTTGATGTTTGCAAAAAACTGTCAGAAGCCTGCATGCATTATGGGCTCTTTTTGTGTTACATTACAGTCTTGCATTCCCAAAGTAATTTATGTGCATATACAGGACTGGTTCTTGAACTCTTTACTCAGGTAAGCCTTGTGGATTTCTGCAGAAGCTTACCTAAGTAAGGGCTTCCAGACTCAATCACTGAAAATGAAAGGAAAAATTATATGGATTTCATATCTTTTACAGTAAATAATTACTTAAGGTATTCAGTGTTAAAGATATTGCTTTTGAACTATATGCACCACTGGAATATCAAAACAGGATCTGGCCAAGCAATATTTGTGGTACCTTAGCATTGCTACTCATGCACTACAGAGATAAGTGGTATAGCTTCCATTTCTTTGCTTTCCCAATCTTTATGCTAACGTCTAAGAAGAGCTTCACTCAGAGGGCACTGAGATGAAAGGTATTTGTTTTAATCTTTGATAATATGGTCCTTTATGTTGTAGGTTTAAGGAAGTCTAAAGCATTAACGGAAGATTTTGAAAAGTATTCAGCCTCCAAGTAGCGTTACTGGGCTCCTGGTGGGGTTTTCAAAAGTTCAGAGAAGCCTAGCACTCAGTGATTTTGACAGAAAGCCAGTCTTCACTGCTTTCTGACTCTTTCTAAGAGCCACGTTCATCCCTGCAGCTTCCAGTTGATGGTATGGAAGGTTCTGTACTTTCTCCACTCAGACAGATAAAGGAACAGAGTGTGCTGACCACAAGAAATTCCTGCTGCAAGTTTAGCAGCACCTAATAATCTGCAGGATTAATTTTATGTCAAGATTCAGGTTAAATAGCTAACTCATTGTCTCAGTTGTACCAATAATAGTTATTGGTTTTAAAAAAATAATAATAAAAAAAAGAATTTATATTATATTTTCAGTTGTCACAGAGAAGGATCAGGGCCAAAATTAATATCTGTCTCCTTTGGCTGGGGTGGCAGTGTTAGAAGAGTGACCACAAAAGCAATAGCAATCAAATTGGTTTTTTGGTTTTTTTTTGTTTTTTCTTAAGTGGTTAGTGTATGATTTAAATACCCCAGGGCACAAAAGCTTTAAAATTCTGATACTGATTAAGTTTGGGCCTAATATTCTCAGTCATAGTTGTTCTTGTTAATATAGGTTCTGGTTTTCCTGCCAATGCTTTCAATGTAGCTGTCAAGCCATATACTCATCCATGTGTATCAATGTCTCACTGTTCAAGTAATGAACTGTGTCAATTTTCGTTAGCTGAGGATGATTTTTCATAAGTAAAAGCTTATCTAGTCTTTTAATTGCTTCAAAAACCTCCTAGGAGAGAATTAACAACAAACTCAGACGGTATCCTGCTACCCTTGGGCAAAGCTTTCCATTCCTTACTCTTCAGTTTGCTGTTCAGCCATGTGCAATCTGGCCTTAAATTGGCAGTGCAATCCTCATTTTTCCAAAGTGGAGGACTTTTGAAATCAGCAGCTTCTGTCTATGTAGACAGTAACAGACATGATTTATAAATAACGCTTAGGTTCTCTTTTAAAACACATCTGTTTTCAGCTGCTATACAAAGAATTGCATGTCGCCATTCTTCTGGTGCCTGCCAGGAGTTCAGCATTATGTACACAGACAGAAAGCAAGAGGCAGTGGAGGTAATGTGAGCTCATGGCAGCTGTCCTGTGTATGTCTATGTACTACTTCCAGTAAGAAGTATTTCCAGAGCCATACACTCATTTAATGCAAAAGCTGCACAAAGAAATAGGAATTCAGCAGCAGTGAAGGAGAGCCAGATGTGTTTTCCGCTCAGGATGTATTTAAGATGCAGGTAGCAGTGCAATATTGAGATACTCAATTAGGTTTGAAAAGCCTGTGAATCAGATACTAGAAACTAGTTTTGACTGCAACGCATGGTTTTTCTAAAGGGTAAATGAATCCTGTTAGGAAGATAACGTATGTACCTTTGCATCACATAGCAGCCACAGTGTGAGTGTGTACGTTTCCCATGACAAGAACTGTTATCTCTTTCTGTGATTTGTATGAATGTAAATGACAGAACAAGCATAGTGTAAACTTACAGATCTAGTGGTCTTTCTACCTATCTACATCTCTCTCTTTCTTACTCCCTCTGCTACAGGAGTAACTCCACAAACAATGTATGCAGTCTCGCAGAAGAGCTGTAATTTAATTTCCTTGTTTTACAATTATTAACACACTAGGCAATGACTGATTTGTGTTTGAGAATGATGCAGAACAGTCAGAAAATACATGCCTGAAAAATTCAGATGGTATTCAGATTTTGGTAGGTATGAGTCCCTGTTTAGATCCTTACTGAATTGATTCAATATATGTCCAAAGCACATACATAATTATTCAGCTGCTGAGTGACTTGTCAGTTTTGATTCTTGGTCAATAGATCAGGAATAATGATATTCAGTGCATAAGATTAAAACACGATAAATGATATTTAATGATAATTTTAAAAAATGTGGATACAGCTTTGATTTCAATATGTTCTGTTCTAGCTTTTGGCAATAAAATGTTATTGCAGCTTAGGATTCCTCTTCTGAAACAAACACCCTTATCCATCTTCACTTCTATTGGCAGCACCAAGAGCAAATGCAGTGACTAATGCAAAAAGTTCATAAAAATTAGGTTATTTAAAAATATACTAGGTAGAGGTATACATTAGAAAATCAGGCCCTTGTCAAAGCCTTTTGTTGAAAACCACCATGCCACAGCAATTCCAGAGTCACCTACAGCAGGTAGTGCTGCTGCACGTCTGACACAGCTGGCTCCTTACCAGTCCTTCTTGTCACGTGGCAGAGGAGACATTTTTTGGTATCTGAGTTCAGTTACAGGATGGAATCTTAGACTCCACAAAATCCTGGACAGGAGGTAATATTCTGGGGTTTGCCGTAGGTTAAGTAGTAAGAGGACTGCATTAAAATGTCATGTGTCCCCTGTCTGCTTCTGAGCCTGCTCAGAAATTTTCTCAGCAGACTGAGGACATTCAGGCTTGATCAAAGAAATAGATATAATTTCATAGTGTAAGCAGAAATTCTCAAAAATCCATACAGCTTTGTGCGTGAACATTTAGGAACGTGTAATGATTCATTTCTGATTCTTACAGGCTGATTCAGTTCGGTTTGGCAGAAGATTTTGCTCACTTGTGTTACTGAATGCCTACTCTCCATATTACACTTTGTGTGACACCTGTTAATATGATTGCTAGTAAGATCTGTTCTTTTTTCATTGTCAGCTTCTCAAGGAAATGTTGGATGCTTGAAAATTATTTATTTAAATTGTTCTAAGGAAATACAAATTAATGTGAAATCTATCAGATGAGGAGAAAAACATGAGTGAAGGGAGGTGAAACTAAACGTGTTCACAGTAGGTTTTATTTTTCTTGCAAATAAAGGTGACAGCTAGGAAGGGAATAGCTCTGGGACGTGATCCTTACAGGCTGTGTGTGCAACACCTGTGCGTACATGAGCACACAGACATCATCTCGAGCAGCCTGAATAAAGACCAGGCTGATCTGCAGCCTCTATGATAGACTGACTTCAGTGTGTGCTATTTATAAACCATTCTTTCATTCTCAACAATGCTTTGGCTGGAGCCAGAAAGGACAGAACTACTGGCAGACTGGCCCCTTGCCTAGTGTGCTGTGACTGACACGTAATCTGTCACTCCCCATCATCTGTGGGGTGGTGATAGGAAAATAATGCTCCTCAGTTTGCCTTAGATCACACATTACTCTCCTGAATAGAGCTCCCTAAAGCTGTGAAATGGCCTTTAGAAAGTGTCTTTGTTCATTTTTTATATAGGAGAATGGGAATAAATGATAAACAGGCTGGAGGGAAGGAAAGCAAAACACACATTAGAGACCTGATGAGAGAAATTGGCTATGACTGAGATTTCAGCGTGATCCGATGACCTCTTTGTGAAGAATACCCATGGCACATATGAGAGCCATATAGGGTGCAAGAGCTGGGCTATGTACTGACTAGGTCACTAGCTGTGAATGGTGTTTCCCAAGCTTTAACTCTGATTTAACCAGCCATTTTCAGTACATAGCTGGGAAATCAGTCTCCTTCTATTTCCCAGCTCTCTAGAATATAAAACACCAAGTATGACTTCCCTCTAGCAAATGTGTGGCATTACAGGGTCCCACTTTCATCTGATGACTTGGGAGTTGCAGTAGTACAAAGACTGTAACAGTAGTAGTGTAATGTAATAAATGAACCATAGTTCACATGTACCATAGTTTCACAGACCTTTCACTAAACTTAGAATTTCTGAATGAATTAAAAATCATAGTTCTTTTAAGAAAAAAAAAGACAGTTTTTCTCAGTGTGTTTTTTTATGATGTTTACATTCATTTTATGCTCTGAAAATGCTCTAAGATTTACAGACATAACTGATTAACCTTCTTCTGCCTCAGTCCTCCAGCACCTCAGGTTGTTGGGCACCAGTCCTCATTTCATGGATTGCATGCAGTGAAGTTGCTGATGCTCTTTGCAGTATTATAATGTTCTCCCTGAGGTCTAACCTTGCTGCCTCAAATGACATTTATGTAAATTGTCACCAGAAGTTTAGGGCACATCTCTTTTCTTCTTTAATAACATGTCATACTGATGTGGCTTTGTTTGTATTTCATAAAGAGATGCTTGATTAAAGAGGCCAAAATTAATTTAGATTGATATTCACTGGACTTTTTGTAGTGACATTGAAGTATGACTCCCCCATATTTTGCATTTTAATTTGCTTTTTTGATAAACTTTCCAACTCCACAGTCTTAGTGACCCTTCTTAAGGCTTGCCAGGCAAATTACTGAATATAGTCCTTCAGTCTTTTTACCACCTCTCAGTCCTACTGAGTTAGTATGTTACAAGGTGAAAATATGCAAAGATGCCCTATTTGCACCAATCTGCTAAAGCAAATGCACTGTAGGTGCTAACTCCCTTCTTCCCTTTACAAACACAGCTGCTTTGCTATGGACTGTGATGGAAGCAAAATCAAGAATTCCCATTTTATTCATGCAGATAAATGCTGTGTCTACTGAAAATTTATCTCAATTAATCATGTTTTATTCTACTTATCCTCTGAGCTGCTTTCATATTCTTTACTGTTCTCCCTGTGCAGTTAGGAAATATATTTTATCTTAGATTTCTACTGGCACAGACATCAAAGCACTGACCCATGAAGCCCAACGTAGCAGGTTGTTTCTTTTGTATCACAATAAAATGCCCTAATTTATTCTCAGTTTACCTACTGGGATAGAAGGAAATACAAAGGCTAGAGCTACCTGGGTGCTATCCAAAAATGTGACTGATTTTACTCAGGTCAGTATTCAGAAGCAGTGCTTCAGATACTGTTATTTTATGGTCAACGTCTCCATAACTCTTCACAGAGCTGTAGTATCTCAGATGGTAAAAACAATTTCCAGGATAACCAACACCTTGTCATAAAAGCAGAGCTTCACAGGCTGGCAAAGAAAAGAATAAATTCCACATCAAAACTGTTTTGAATGATAAAAACTATTCTGTAGAAATATAGCACCCTTAGAATAGAATCCTGAACATTCTGGAAATAATTTATCTTATTTATTTTTCTGGAAACCTTGAATTGCTGCTGTTCATTGATGGAGGAGGCAGTACTTCACTATAAGCTTGAGCTTATGTGTCTTTTCCTTTTCTCTGCATTCAAGCAAATCCTAGATGCTTGCTAAAATTAATATTTTATCTGTTCCCTTAGTTTTAATGTCCAGTCTGTTCTTCATGCCATCAGTCCTTTCAAATTCTTGCATTCCCATATTCCTCCAGGAGCCCTGAAGTACTCTTTTCACTACCATTATCACATGGCCAGATTGGATGGAGCCCTGGGCAACCTGGTCTAGTATTAAATGGGGAGGTTGGTGGCGCTGCCTGTGGCAGGGGGGTTGGAGATTCTTGATCCTGTGAGGTAGAAGGACATATTCTTTTGCTCTGGACATATGGATGGCTGCAGTTATTCCTAATGACAAAAACTGAACTTGGAGAGTGTGAAAATAACTAGCTTGAATAGTTTGAAGATAACTTTCCAGTAGCTAGCGTGCATGAGTATGCAGCACTTAATCCATTATTTGCAGGATAAATCAAATAACTTGTTGGATATTTCAGTGTAAAAGTCCTTTATGTACAGCTCTTCACATGTAGCTCTTAGCACTGCCTATGGATTATCTGAGACTGTCACCACTTCTGAGTAAGGTAATGAGTGAATGCTGGAAATTCTTACACTACTGAGCTCATGTATAAGAGGAATAGGGTCAGCTAAGTTACTGTATAAGATTCCTTGTGAAAGAGAAATGCTTGTTGTAGATTCAGGATGAAAAAGAAGCTACCCACATAAAGTTATACATTTTTTCAAGTTCCCTCCATTTAAAGACAAAGCCCAGAACTTTCTAGAATCATCAAGGCAAAGACCCACCCATTGTCATTAGAACCCAGTGGTTAGCATGGAGCTGCTTCTAATGGAGAATGGTTTTCTTTCAAGTCCAAAAGAATAAATTTGGAATTTGATGTTCTTTTGGAAATGGAATAGGAGGAAGTGATTATGCTTACAGATCTATGTAGCAAGTGCTGGCCTGCTTATTCAGGACTTTGCTTTTCTACATTCTACATTTTTCTCCCTGCATATAGTTAACCTTTCATATCCACAAGAGAGCAGCTGTACCTACCATGGAACACAGCTTTTCTCACCCTGGGATTTGTTCCCATGGATGCCACAGGACATGATTGCTCCTGATATACAGCTTTCAGCAAGGACCACCCACGTTCTCCATTTGGGTGATGCATCATCATTCACTTTGACAATTTCATCATAATCACATGGGCTGAAAGCAAATATAACTCTTTTGGTGTCAGAATTTGAACTGTGTCACACCTGCAGCCACAGATATAATTTAGTTTTTTGCAGTTGTAGGTCTGAACGACAGATTCACAGCACTCTCTCACAAGGACAGTGCTGACTGGATGTGCTGCTGAAGCGTCATGAACAACAGTCTGTCATACTCTATTATTTCCTGATGGGAATGTTTTAATTGCATATTTCATATTTATGACCCTATAAAGAATAATTTTAATTTGACATTAACATCTGAATGTGATTGTCAGAAAGACAAAAGCAGCAATGACAAATAGTGATATAAATCAAACCAACTGATTTTCAATTTCTAATTAAAGATGACACTGAAAGCTCAAGATAAGAGGCATATGGAGACAAACACATTTCTTTGCAAAGGAAACCAAAACCATATGGGGAAAAAGTGCAAAGATATCAAGCTAAAATCTGAACTTCTTGGCATCTGAAATGTCAGTAAAGGGAATCCTAAACTGATCAGCTTCCTATAAAAATCATTTATTGGTCTCTACCACAAGACAATGAGTAAGATGTGAGACATCTCAAGCTGTTCAGAACAACTGGGAATTGATTGTAAGTAACCTAGGAAGCAGTTGTTTTACCAGTTGAGACCATAAGACAGATGGCACGAATATATTTAAAGATGGGGACAAAGCTGATGTGACACCCAGCTGGATTCCTGAAATGCACAATGTAAGTCACAGATTTGTTGTCGGATGAAAAGAACTTAATTCAGAAAAAAAAGGGTGCCAGTGGAGCCAGTGGTCTCCAGATGCTGTGGATAGGGAAGATAGACTGCTACCCCTAGAATCAGCCCCACCATCTGCGGTCCCAATAATCAAAACTTTTAACTACTCCCTCTGTGCAAATAAGCCTTGAAATAGGTATGGCTTTCATCACAATACAAAGGGTCTTTAAAATATTCACAGAGGACCAATAAGAGACAACCTAGCTACGCGCTGCTGATGCAACTGTTATATTCTAGGCCATTTCACAAGTCAAATATTGGGAATTGCCTTATTAAAGTGCTAGTCAAAGTAGAGAAATTTTAAAGGTTTTTAGAGGCTTTAAATGATCTTGTGTAATATTGCAGTCTTACCTTGCCTGTTTTTAAGGAGCTTATACAACCTCAGAGCCTTATTTCTCTTGCACTTCAGCATAGAAATATTCGCAATATTGAGATTCACTTTTGCTGTGTTTATTGTATTATCAATTGTTTGTTTATGTGAGATGGAAGATGAAATGGTTAGTTCTGCTCTTTGTTTGCTAGGCAGGAAACAACTCTGTAACCCAATGTCTCCGTTCCTTGCTCTTAACATTCCTTTCTTTCTAAGGGCCTTTATTTTTTGCTTTAATGACATTTTAGCCTGCAGCTTTAAAAATGAGTTAACTTCACATTTAGATTAGTTCCCATAAACCTGATTTTTAAAGGGACCCAATTATCTTCCTTCTTTGTAAACATGATTTTGTTATGATAACTGAGGATGAAGATTTTGCCAACTAAAAGCCCAAAGACCTAAGAAAAAGGGACCGGAACAGAATGCCTGGACTGTAAGAAGATGCTGAACATAAGCCATGATTTTATTTAGATCAGTGTGAAGCCATTAACTGAAAGGCAGACATATTCTTCAGAAGGCAGAAGTAACACCACTGCTGTAGGAAAAGGGCCAGCTGTTTTCAGCACTGTTGGGTGAACGATGCCTTGCACAGTGCAGCTTGCCATCAGGCTTTTCCAGTGTCTAGCTGTGGTTGTCATGAGTTTGTCTGCTGACAGTCAAAGGGATTTAGTCTGGATCAGGATATTGGGCTAAAGATAGAGGTAACTGAAAACTGTCATGTAGGATGCAGGAAATCAAATGGACCCAGTTGCCTTAATTCCTATGAGTAGCAAGAGAGAGTAAGAAATTGGTCATTGTAGTAAACCTTTATCCTTCACCAATGTATGATTTTTAATAAATCCTAAAGATATATTTTTGCATAACTATAGCATATTTTTCAGTAGTGTACTCTGAAGCAGCCTTTATGATAGAGAAGTGAAAACTGGATGCTTTCTGTATTTGCTCTATTTTGCCAAAGGCAGGTTTCTGCTGTAGGAAAGTAACCATCTTGAAATGGAATACCTAACTGAATGCAAATTTAGCATTGGGCTATTTGACATCTTAGCTCTACAGTGCTGACCCAAGTCCTGTGTTTGTTCACATTCCAGTTTACTTAATGACATGCTGTGGGACATTGTAAGAGGTACATATAGATTTTCTTCTTTCTCATCATCAGCGTTGTTTGAAACTGGTCTCTGTTGCAAAAAATGCCCTATATTCTACCACTTCATGAGGTTGCGACATTGTATTTGTAGACATTAATGGCATTCAAGGCATGAAAAATAGCACAATTACTATGGCTAATTACTTACAAGTATCAACAGCAAACATTCTTAAACAAGCACTCCAACAGAGCTCAGGGCACTGTTAGAAGAGGGAATGAAGAAGGAAAAGTTAAGTAGAAGTTATCCATTGCTTTTATTATGTGCTAAAAAAGAGTTTCTATTTATTGCTCAAGCAGTTAAGCAGACTGGCATCGCTTCACTTGTAAGATGACAAGTTCATAGCCTGAGGTAGAAAGTCTGCATCATACCATTCTGTTATATCTTACCAGAATAGTCTTAATGACCTGGCATCCCAGATAAAACACATCCAACTCTCTTTTTACTCATTTTAGTTCTCAGCAATTCCAGGGTCAATGTTATGTAATCTGATGGGTGAATAAGCATCTGTGAAAGAGTTTGATATGTGTCATCCTCAGTGTGGCTGGAATCAATCTCTGCCAGCTACTCCTGGGGCATTACAGTAGAGTAATTCAGTAAATCTAAGTCACACTCATGGCTAACAACTTCTAAAGATGAGAAAAACAACCTCCTTTCTGTTTTCTGAAAACCTAGGTGTGGTGGGGAGGGGGCAGTGATTGCCCTGGATGTGATAATGGCAATTATTTGATGGTGTTAGGTGTTACTTCTAAGCTGACAGATCTCTAGAAGCATTGAGGTTAGGGCTTTGAAGATGGTTTTCATAAGAAAAAGGCACTTCAATCATCCAGGACTTTTTTTCCTTACAAGATGAAATCCAGATGAAGCCCCAGATGAAGGCACATCATGTTAATGTAATTACAGAGAAATAAGGACTTGCAAAGGATTGTGTCAGGTGTTTTAGAAATCACACTGAAGGAGTGAGAACAGGAGAGGTTAACATTTCCTTGTACTGTTCTATGTTAAAACCCAACAGAATCAGAAGAAAGTGACACTATTTAGTATGCCAAATAATATTATATTTCCACTGACCCATCATGGCAAGATGAATCCTGAAAACCAGTACAGATGGGGAAGGTACAAATCTCTCTAGGACCTTTTTTTAAATCTGGGTAAATTCCACGCTTTTAAATTCTGTCATGAATAGGAATATAATTCATACTGTTTTTACAATTTTGTAAATTCTTGTACAAATCAATTTACATTTATTACTTATCGAGTCTTTTTTCCCAATTAGAACTTAGTAAAAATAACTAGGAATGTAGCAAGGGGAGGGAAGCAGGTTAAGTGCTGTTGTTATAAATAGTACAAATAGTATAAAGCATTACCTGAGTCCAGTGCAGAGTCCACTGATCTTTTTGTTGATAACAATTCAAGAGAGCATTTAAACATGTTTTTAACTTCTATAGATTTATGTGTTTTAAGCACAGGCTTCCTTAGATGCCTAAAATTTTGCCTACAGCTGTCACAGCATTCTGGATGGAGAATTAGTGAAATACATGCTCATACAAGAATTAAAAAGAAAAAGAGAACTGAAAATTACAACTTTTAATACTTTAAACTAGCATGCAAAGAAAGACCTCACATGTTGAAAAACAAATTCAGGCTATAGGATAAGGACATAAACTGTGCTAACTGCCCAGATTAAGCATGAACATATCAGATACAAACTGTTCCTTCTGGTTTATTAGGAGATGAGGGTTGAATTGAGAATTTGCATTGCTGAAAACAAAAGTTTAAAAGGCAGGAACTGGAAACTTTGTTGAGAGATGCTGAGACCATAGTGAGTCAGTTTGTAATGGGAGAATACTGGGAGATCCTGAGGACTGTGCATAGAAGCTACAGAGGGCTGGATGTGAACCAGGGACTGAAACTCTGAAGAGCTGCCAGCAAAAATAAATCAAAAGTAAAAGACAACCATTCTTGTTGGAGCCTTTCATTAAAATATTGGCAGCTGCTGATGCATAACAAAAGCTCTGCTTGTGCTGTTAGATATTAGAGTTGAAAACCAAGGAGGCAAATGTTCTCTTCAATTGCAGTGCAGGAGTAAATGGCTCCCAGCCAACACAAAACACCTAAGAAAGAAAAATTTCAACAATGTTCTGTTAAATTATGCTAAAATTATATTTCTCCATTTTATCAAGCAGCTATGCTTCCCTGTTTCTAGATCATTTGCATGGATTTTTGTGTCTTTTAAAGAGTCTTTAAAAAGTCTTTTTAGCTTTTATTCTAAAATTGTTGTCTAGCTTCCTGTATAGCTTGTAGGAACCCTCTCTGCTATAATGATAACTTACTGTGTGAAACTGGTGGTAACTGCAGTATGGAAACAGGGTGGGCTTGGCACCTACAGCAGGAATTCAGCCTCTTCATTTTGCCTGAAATACAGGGAAATGTTAAGTTTGTTTAATGACCTTTACTGGCCTTAGTATTTGCAGATGTCTTTTAAGTGTAATCTTAACACTGGTATTCTTAGCTTTGCAATGTATGGCTTTGGGAATTTACAATATGCCTCTGATATTTTATATTCTTAAGTATTTGGCGCAGATGACTCTGGATTTATCTCTGTGTGATTTTTCATCAGGAAGTAACAGAAGGTTATAAAATAAAATAAAAACTAGCATGGATTTTTCAAGATGAAAAATACTTCTCTTAACAAAATTATAGGAAAATGTAAAGAGTTAGTTTTATTTTAGACATTACTAATTCTTGCATTATGGTTTTATGAGATCATTTCCTGCCCTGACCTGTTAAGGAAACAGAATGTGAAAGCCTTCTCATACATATTCTCTGCTCCTATTGTATTAGATCTCCAAATCATGGTAATTTATTTTTCAGACAGACAAGGACCTCCTCCATGTCAGCAGAATACATTTCCATTTTATTTTGCTTCTCGGCAGTGTGGGAAAAATTCAGTTTTGCAGTGATGTCAGCTAGGTTGTGCCAGGGGAGGAGGACTGGCAGCAGCTAGTAAGACTGTGGCAAGTAAGCAGGGAAGAGAACTGGGAATGTTGCCCGTAAGGTTTAGGGACTTTATGTCAGGAAATCTGGAGGACAGAGGTCTTTCAGAATAGCTGTGACTAGAGGAAAGTAGTTTGAAAGGGGTCCTCATTTCCCACCTTTTTTTTTTTTTTTTTTTTAATTTCCCTTCCCTCAAAAGGTTTAAAAGGAAGCAACTTTACATCAGAGCACTATTTCAAGTGTTTGCTAGGTTTCTGGAAAGGAAGGATGCCAAGCTTGGATAGAATATGGCAGAGTGGGACTTTCTGTGGCAGCTGCAGCGTGGCTGAGAGCTGCAGGAGGTGGCTGCCAGTACTGGCAGGGAACCTGGCCTGTACCTGGAACAATACATCCCACGCATGTGTCATGGCAATGCAGCATCAGTTGAGGCTGATTCGGGCAGCTGCAATGTCTTCCACTGCTCTGTTTTCCTTGTACCTGGACCAGTACTGCTGAGAATTGCCAAGGGCCTCCATCTATGAATTGGGTCTCTTGTGAGGTCAGGCATGCACTTCAGCCTCACTCAAACATGCCTGAAGGCAACTTCATCTTGTTCTATTTCATTTTGGGTCATCTTAGTTTTTCTTTTAATTGTCAGCGAAAAATTGAAGAAGTGAAAGTGATATTATATACAATTTAGAGAAAACAAGCAGTTTCATTACTCACATATGTTACTAAAACATCAGATAAGATATTGAAATTACGATATTTTAATGACATCTGCAGCATCTACTTTGACATAGATGTCAGAAAGCATCCTATAAATGATTCACAGTTTCTTTCTCCAGAAATCAAACAGTCTTTTCCATAGATTGCTGATCCTGAATTCTTTAATTCATAATAGAAAAATTTCATACAAGTGGTTTTCATTCAACAATTTTGACAGGATGTCTCATGAGATGCTCTTGTAAAAACTAAGCTGTCAAAGCATAAGAGGGAAGGTCCTCTTCTGTATTTGAAAAATAGTTAAAAGATAAGGGTAAGAATAAATAGGGAAGCTTTCCATTGAAGGGAGGTTACGAGCAGGCCTTGAGCTAGAGTTTGTACTAATCCACATTATCACAGATCCTGGAGAGGAAGTTCATGTGTAGTGGCAATGGGGAAATTATCAGAATATTCAGGTCAAAAATGAAAAGCTTGGGTGATGCAGATCATGGAAGTTCATAAAATCATGCATAATGCAAGGGAAAAATATTGCAAATTGCTGTTTTGCAAGATTGGAAAACAGGAAAATAACCGGGTGACTAATTCAACAGAAAGAAGGGAAGTTCTCTTTCACAAGCTGTATAAGTCATTTGTGGAACTCACTGCTACATGGTTTTTGGAAAGATAAAATTAGATATAAATGAAAGGCAAACTTAATAGTGGCTATTGAAAGTGCACCTGAGTAAAAATGACATCATCCAGGTTTGTTACAGTGACTGAACTACTGAGCACAGAGACGACAACATTTAGCTGCACAGTCTTGTTTTTTGTACTCTCTCCATATCCATCCTGAGACTGAATGCAAGTGGACTAAGTGGACTTTACATTTAATCCAGTATGACAGTTTTTAATGTCTGTGGAAGTGTGGAGCAGAAAATAACTTTTCATTGTTTTTTATCCATTTGAATTTTTTTCAATGTATCACACATCAGCCAGGTCTGTCAGTGTATGCTGATTAACTCCTGGTGAGCTAGGGAAGCAAATCAAATCTTTCCATTCACAAAAATGTGTGTATCTGCTGAAGAGACAAGCAGTCACAGATATGGATATCAATTTCATGGTTGTGCCCTTTATTCCACTTTCTGAGCTAATTATTATGATCTCATAGAATTGACAAAGAAAGATTGGATTTTAAAGAGCCACAAGACTAGTGTCCTAAAATCAATCACATGTAGAAAATAAAAAGTCCAGAAAGGACTATTTCCTGATGTGTCTTCATCTCTGTCGATGAAAAAAAGATTGAGGCATTAGTGTCTGAAAGTGTGCCATTTTGTACATGATGCTTACCCCTCAGATCTTACTTTTCTCTTCTGCAGCAATATATGATTCTGTGATCTTATTTTTAAATGGCTTTTTGGAAATTGTATTTAGGGAGAATTAACTTTGATGATCATCCTCTGAGTTAGGGATTACAGTAAAGGGATTTTTTCTGTGGTTCAAAGATGCTGCTGTATTTCCCACTGCAGGGATTTTGTTTTTGTCTACCTTTTGCAGTACTAGCCAACATTTACAGGTGAAGCAAACCCATCCACTAACCCTCGAGACCTTGAAATGTAAAGGCATTTGGGAGAGTTCCAGGGGCTGGGAGCAATGAAGCCAAATGCTCAAAAAATGGTTTAGGAATAGGAGACATTGGAAAAGAGAGATTCTGCCAACCTTGCTCATGACTGGATATTTAGCCTGAACTTAGAGATTTTCTGGTTGGGGTTTTATTGTTGTTTTTTGTGTGTATTTGGTTGGTTGGTTAGTTTGGTTTTGTTTGGCTGTGGGGTTTCTTTTGTTTTGTTTGTGTATGACTTTTTCAGTAATTTCCATGTATGGATTCCTGAATGTACAGCTAGTGTTATTGGCTTTGCCACACTCCTTTCTAACTGCCTTCTGTAGTAACATTTCCAGTGTCCTTTGCAGAATCAGGTTGTATGGGGCAAAATCAGAAAGGTGTCTGTTGGAGGGCTGGTCAGAGGGCTGCCCATATAATAACAACCTGGGCTGCAGGCTCAATGCAGACAGTGTGGGCTGGAAGCAGCAAGGCTGCTCCCTGTTGTGTGGTTTGAAGCATGCACTACAGAAACAGGCTTGAAGGAGAGCAGGAGGCAAGGTCAGCCCCTCGTTTCCTGTCCCGGAGTCTAGGTGTATTTTCTTCCTTTCTTTTGTTACACAAAGTTTACCTCATTTTCTTCAGTTTAATTAAATCCTTTTCTTTGTGTAGCTGTCAAAATCTGTCTTTGCAGCTTCTAGAGAATGAAAATCACTGGCTAAAAAACCTTTTGTAGCTTCCAATTGTAAATAGATCAGCTGATTGTGTTTGATTCCTCCCAGGTCTTGTGTTTGTTGGCCACTGTGTGTTGAGGAGGTTTACACACTGAAATCCTAATTTCTCTTCTGATTATGATTGAACAAATATTAAGCATATCAGCGCTTCAAACAGAGCATTATCAGCCAGGCTAGGCCTGTTTTCATCAATCAGTTTAGCCACCAACTGCTTTGCAATTTCATCCTAATTCTGTGGAAAGGAGCTGTCATTGTTTGAAATCAAGTGACCCTCACAGGCGGTGAAGGTCATGTGGGGGCTGGTGCAGCAAAATGCATGTTAATGTCTGTCACAGTAGTGTTTGGGGTTTTGCTTGCCTCAAATCAGGAAGCTGAACAAAGTATTATTCCATGAATAGTTCACAGAAAACAAAGGGGAGAAGAGATGACAAGATGAAATGGCAAGTCCGAAATCACTGGGCAATGACATTTCCAGGTTTCCTGATGCTCTGCCCTGAACCACCTGCTTCACTATTCCTGCCAGTGATGTTATTCTTACTAATGGTATTGCAAGTGTGATTATTGTAATTATTTTTAGTCTGTGCTGCTATGTGCGTGATGATATTTCACTTGGAAAAAAAAAAAAAAGTCAATTATTTAAACAGATATTTAATTGGGACTTATGGTGACATAGAAACTCCAACAATTATCTACAGTAAGTGTGGATACATGCAGCCCTCAGCAGAAGAGAATGGGCCTATCCCCAAATTATTCCATCTGGCAGAGTCAGTACCTGCTGTAGTTCACACATGAATAGCATCAATTTGCATGTAAATAGAGGCCTACATGCTTCCGTGGAGCTAAAAGCTGTATTTCAACATTTCACAGTGGAATTAGGCAGTGGGCACATCACTACATGATGGTTCAACCTTGTAGTGACGTGCCAGCTAAAATCATTTTAAATGCTCTTCTCCATATTTCCCGGTAGGATTATTTATTGAAGTAGTGTGTAAGAGCTCAGAAGAATCCTCTATTGAAATGCTGCCAGCTCCCGGCTACGATTCTGACATTGATGTTGTCAACCGAGATTAAGCATTGGTCTTAATGAATGCTGACAGTCATGTTTCTTAGGTATGGTCCTGTACTTCCTTTCAGCAAAGAACCAGAATAGAAAGGCCAGACATGAAGAGAAAGATTTAGTAGCCGGGATGCTTACCTGCTCCTTGTGTGGTTTTTACATTTCTGCTTCTTTCTCTGAGAGACACAGCACTAGGAATTAATGTTTTCATATCAAGATTTAACAGCAAATGATCCTGTGAGTTTCGGAGAAATGAAATACATGGGCTGTATTACTCCAGCAATATTTTCAGAGAAGCTGAGAAATTCTAAACTGAGTATGCAGAATGAAACCAGACCTTCTTCCATTGATTCACTATTTTCTTTTAGAGATTGGTTAATAACTGCTTCTTGCTTGCCCACATCAAGCCCTTATATTTATCTTTCAACCCTTTTCTGATGTACAGAACTGTGCCAGCCCCAACATGATTTTGCTTGGTTCTTTTCAAGAGCATGTGCTATACTTGAATCCTAGTGGTATTAAGGAATATGGGTGCTTACCTGAGAATTCATTTTAGTACCTGAACTCTCATGTGCTTTTACATTTGTCTAGTTTATTTACACCTCGTTTTTGAGACGTCCGTAGTCTAGAAGGCTCCTTTGTCTATAATTGCTTTACTTTGTCACTGTACAAATGCTGCTGCGTTGCATAAGGAAGGTGACACTGTTGAATTCAGTAACATCTCCTTCCTGTGAAAATCCCCATGAGCAAAACCTCGTGACCAACTTCTCTAGTTAGTGAATACAAAAAAAAGGCATGCAGGTAGTGATAGAGACTGTTCTCATAGATGCGGAAGGCTAGAACTTATCCCTGGGGTAAAGATCAGGGGGAAGTCTTTCTGTGCCAGAGGGGGCAGGCAGGGCCATCGCCCCAAATGCCAGCGGTGAGCGGTTGTATTCAAGACAAAAGGGCAGACAAAAAGGATAGCAGCCAGGAGCACATCCATTCGGCTTGACTGGCAGGGTGGGACTGAATGTCCAGAGGGATCAGTCTGCAAAAACTCATGCAGTGTTTCCACCTTTCCCTGTACTGGAAAACTTGAAGCAGCTCTGAGGTACCAAGGATGCGTTTCCTTTTGACATTGAAGTGCCAAAGTGTCAAATTTGAGCTGTATCTGTTTTTCCAGTGAATGCAAGAAACCTGATTTACTGGTATTCTTCAGCCTCGTGCCTCTTTTAGTGCACACACAGCTAAGAGAATATCAGGTTGTTCCCTGAAAAAAAATGTCTCTGTTAGATGGTGGAAAGTGTTGTTTTTTCAGTTTCTTTCTTTCACCCTCTTTTGCCATCATTTTGTGGCCAGACAAATTAAGATTTTACAAATTTGATCTTTCTGATCTGACACAGAGGTTTAGGGCTGTTGTACTTCATAAATCTATTGTTATATGTGCTTTTTAAAATATTTTTTAATGCAACCGTTTAAACACATTTTTAGATCATTGCCTTTTCAGAAGTAGGGTGGATATTTCTATCGAGAAAATAAATCTCATCACCAAATGCAAGGACTGGGGGAACAGAGTTCGCATCTTTGTGCTTAGTGTCCTACCATCTTTCATAGCTATGAAGGCAAGATTTCCAGGTCTGATCCTAGTGAGCCAAAGCAACATCAGCTTTTACCACTACAGCATGTTCACCCTGCATATGAGAGACTACAGCTCTTACAGTGTTAGCAGTACTATTGATAGCTTAAGTATCAAAAGCAGCATACTTGTACGATGGCTGCAACTGCCGTGCGTGCATTTGATGGCCACAGGCTGTAGTTGTTCCTGTCTTGCTGTTAGGTCCAGGTAAGTAGATTAAGATCACACAGAGCTTTATCTGAAGAGTGTAACCAAGTATGTAATTGACAGGTTTGGCACTGACCCTTCTTGGCATACCTTCAGAAATCAAGGATTTGAAAAGTACAGTGGCATGCTGGCAATTTGCTTGATAGTTTTTCAGCTCCCACTCTATTCTACTCCAAAGATCTCTTTAGTCTAAGGGAGTCTCATCAGTGCAGTCATGGCTCATTTCTAGCTAGACTGCACCAGTGGCACAGTGTACAGCGGGCTCTGACAGAACTGAGCCTCTTTACTGATGCAGTACAGTAGCCTTGGAGTCTTGTTATCTTCCACTGAAATTTAATCAGAATTTCAGTGTTTCTAGTCTACTTCTAGTACCCCACCATCAAAAGAAAAGACAAAGAAGCAGATTTAACTACTGCTTTTTCTTGCTTTTAGATAGGGTGTTTTCAGTAGTGTTGTTAGGAACCACTTAATGTCCATTAGATCCTGCCAGTGGGAGAACAACCCCTTTTGAAAATTTGCTGTAATATTATGACCATACAATGAGACTGAAGCTACATGAAGTCCTTTACTAGAGCAAATGCAGTAGCAGTGCATTAGGGCAAATATGACAGGGGAAAAAGATACTAAGAACTGCCTGGAAACTGCATAATTTTAGAAACTTCCTTTTCTAGGTCTCTTCAGAAATACTAAGCTTCATGTTTAGACATTCTTTCTTGTTATTTTGATCATTTTATTACTTTGATCCCGCATCTACTCACATTCTGGTGGCCACAGAAACATAAAAGCATAAACCTCCCTTGAATTTAAGAGGGAAGACAAGAACCCGCAGGGTGCTGCAGGCTGCACAAAAGGGTAATGGTTTGTCTAAACCAAGTAGGCATAGTTTCAGCTTTGCATCTAACTTCACTGAAGCCTTAATGAATCATCACTGAGATAACTGCCCACTTTCCACCATTACTGAGTATAAATGCTGCTGATTGGTTCAGGTTCTGGCTTGAGGATATACAGAGTCATGTGTAACTGCCTGTCTATACTGATATCTTCACTGACTACAAACCCATGCCCCACAGCTACCAATTTTCACTTTCCTCAGCAAGTCTCATTGTGGCACTCCATAAAGACATAAATATACTGGCAAACCCCAAAAATCTCCTGCCTCCTCCTACCAATTACTTCTCTAAGGAGAGAAAAAAAGTGCTCTGTGGCCAAACGGATATTTATATCTGTCTGTATACCTTTCCTGAAGCCTGTCAGGAATGAACCAGTAGAGCATATCAGGTTGAGAGTGAAAGGGGGTTGTGTTAAGCATTGCTACCTAAATATGACCTAAATAGGCGGTCATCCCTTGTCCTGGTCCTGGTGCACAAGCACGTACTTGTGGCTGGTATAGAGTGCCATACATCTCTGGGGGCACCTTGAGAAACAAATACCCAACCTGCAAAGCTGCTTCTGTTCCTGTTTACTGTCACTGCCAATAGCTTTCAGAAAATAAATAGATCAATGGAATATCCTTATCAACACTTATCTTACAAGGATACTATCAAGTTTTCATATTAACAAAGCACCTTCAGATGCAGGACAATTATTGACAGCTCGTTAATAAATATCTTGGAGGCAAGATCCTGGTCCTCACTTTGTTTTGTTTAAATATACCGTATTACTGCCGAGCCAGGCTATTTTTACAAAGAAATGAGTTGTATCTTTATAGCAAATGCTGTTAAAGAAGATTATAAATAGACTTTAGACTACAGACTATAGCTTTGCTTTACAGTTGAAAAAAATATCAATCACTTGGCTGAGACTAAATCCTAACATCTCACCTTCCTAACAGATTTTAAAGGTCACAGATGTACAGAAATGTTCAGCTTAATCTTAAATGCATTGACTTGTCTGGCAGAAGCATTTTAGGGTCTTTTCCTTTTTATTTTCTGCCAGCTATTTAAAATGTGAAAGAAGTGTCACTTATAACTAAAGAGTGGATCTTTAAGAGAAGGCAGAGAGTATCAGAGATCAGACTCGAATCTCAGAAAGGTCTCTGCAGCTCTGCTCTTCTTTTCAGTCAATCTGATTCGTAATGTTTGCAGATTGCACTAGTTCAGTCCTACTCCCCCCAAACGGGTTATCTGCAATCAGCTACATGCTGGGGACAGAGAACAACCTCAATTGAGCTATAGCCTAAAAATAGCCATTTTCAAATTAAAATCTTGAACCAGAATGGAGAATGGGTTGCAGCTGGGACATCTTTTATTTGCTTATGTTACCATAAGTCACCATCTAGTTAGGTCTGCTAGAGCAACAAAATGTCTCCCCACCCTGGAGTTGTTGGGATTCAGCGTATTGAACACATTTTGTTTTGCAGTGATGTAATAGAAATGCACATTAAGCTGCAAGATGATTTCAGATCCCTGCCAGTAAAATAAATATAGGACCGTTTTCAGTTTACATTTATCTAGACACTTAACTGCAGTTCAGGTTCAGATTTACTCACAAAACCACTACCTACGTAAGGAATATACCCATTCTAGCTGTATGTTCCAGGATATAAAGAGGCACCTGAAAATGATTCAGATCTTATTTAACCAGAGTTCTATAACCACAAGGAGATAGCTCTCCCTGCTGATGGTATAGGAAGGCCAAGGGTAACATTCAGTGTGTTATTTTCAAAATGTTTCCACTGAGGCACACAAGATAAATCTGAAATCTTTTCATGCTCCTTCTATTGTTCTTTTTGTCTTTTTCACTCCTCCTTCCAACCTCTAGTTCACTTTTTTAATTCCACCAAGTGTCTCAACAATTTGCAAGAAGAACCAAAAGGGAACTACTTCTCCTTTTGTAGATAGTGGTCCTCCCATTGACAGATTTCTTTCAGTAATCACTAGTGAAGAAATATGTATCTCATAGAGTAAAGGTAGAATTCTTGGCAAGAGTTAAGGCCAGTGGTACATGGGAGTGCTACATCACAGCAGTGTAAGTTTATTTTCACATCATAGCAGGATGAAGTTCTAGCATTATGAAATGGAATAGAGATGGTTTATTAGGCTTCATGCCTGGACTCATAAGCATTATAGGATGGAAAGAAACTGGATGCCTTCCTGAAAGGTGTGCTATAATTTAGCCACAACTTACGGGATCTAAGGATTACTTACATGAAAGGAAACAATAATTCTTTTGATAGGAGTATTTACTGGATGAAGTTCTTTGGCCTGAGCAATGCAAGTCATAGTCATAGCTCCATCTCTTTAATTTAAAATCCATGAATCCTGGTACTTCAGCGTGTGTTCTTCAGACTTTGGCAAGGTTGTGTTAATTTTCTTACCTCTAAGACTTGCTCAAATAAGACTTCACAAAATGACATCTTGTGCTGCATTTATTTTAAAGATTGTGTAACTCTGCATGTAGCAAAGATTTATCTCACTGTCTTTATTTAGAATTTGCTCTCCCTACCCGATGTTATTTTAATGGTAACAGCATGTAACCAGTTGGAGTCTAAATGAAAATATTCAGAGCCAAACTATATCCCATTTAAAACCAAGTTATACAGTGTAAAATAACAACAGATAGATTTGTGATGGTATTGGTCTGTCCATTTATCTAGGACTGTGGGGGGTTATCAAAATGCTGTTTGAAAGTAAGGCTTGTTCAGTATCAGAGGTGGGGTGTCACCAATGAAGTTACTTTTTACACATTATTATCCAAACATAACATCAGTTAAGCCATTGGGATGCAAAAAATGGCAAAATGATCACATGGATGTGTCATGGATGGTCCATCTGCCTAACTGGAGAATTAACCCAGAACAAGCAATAGTTTTGGGTGAATAATGATTTGTTAGAGGTGTCATTTGAGGTTAATGATCACAGGTTGCAGATCTCCATAAAATTAGAATGTTATTTGCCCAAAATAGCAAAACTGTATAAAATTTAAGTTTCATCCTTAGTTTTAAGAAAACAATCTTTTCAATTTGTTTAGAGCAATTTGCTTAAATGCAATTCAGAAATTCAAGAGAAAAAAATCCTTAGGAATAAAAGTGGAAGTGTTTATGTTTTAAAGGGCACAGAATGTTTCAACTGATTTAAGAGAAGTTACTGAATATGAAAAAAAGGCCCACACTGATATTTTAAAATTTTGAACTAAGCTTTTCTCCTGATACTTCTGTTTGGCTAGAGTTCCAGCTTTAAAAAAATAATGGTGGGAAAAAGAAGACAAAGTCTATGTCAGAAGGATGGCTCAGTATGAAAATGAGAAGAAAAATAGGAAGATCAGGTGTGGGGTTTTTTTGTTTAGTTTTGGTTTGGTTTGGGTTTTTTTTGGGGTTTTGGTTTTGGTTTTTTTGTTTTTGTTTTTTTTTTTTTGTTTTTGTTTTTGTTTTTTTGTTTTTTTTTTGACAAAATCCAGCTCCCTTGAAAGATAAAGCCAGACTGAGAGAGACACTCACTGGGGAAAACAGTGACTGCCAAGCAAAGAGCTCCTTCAGCCCTGACATTGAGTAGATGCAGCCACAGAAGTCAGTAAGCAGATAAGGGCAATTAGTGCTGTGTCTACCATGCTTTACCAGAGGAATATTTACAATACATACATAAACAAGTAGTTGCTTAGATCCCCTCATTTTCTGTAGCAGCCTCCTGGCACTGCTAGTTCCTGGTACGCTTGTGGAATAACAACGGATATAGCCTTGAGCTGCCATCAGTTGACATTACATTTGTAGAACTGGCATTTGCTTTGCAAAACAAAAGCAACATTGCAGTGCCCTTAGTTTCAAAATTACCCTTATAATCCTTCTAGTCTGCCTGGGTTGAACACAGAAGAAAAGCTCCTTTTCAATCTTCTGTCTTATATTATTGTGTATTGATTCCCATAGCTGGTAATCTAGTGAGTGATAGGTCAATGTATCGGTTCAGAAAGGATTGATTTCCTGTCAATGAAAGGAGAAAAACACTTGGATTGAAGCTTAGTCTTCTGCAAGGTGTGTGATTATTGTTTGCTGGTTATGTTACATATGATTAACCAACCGTTCTGAAATAAGACGTGATACTTTCTGCAGGAACAAAGTCTCTAAACCTTAGAGGAGAATCTAAAAACCATAAAAATAACTTATTCTTTGTAAATTTGAGCTGTGTTGTATACCCCTAACTGCACTCAGCAACTACCCCTTTTCTGTTTGTCTTCTCAGCTGGAGTGGTAACTTTAACACAAACCCCTTTTTGTAAATACCCTGCCCCTAGAAGGGATCAAGGTGGGAGGTAAGGATGGTGTTTAAGGAATATGTGTATAACAGTGAATTTTTCCCCTTATCTGATGAGTTGGACTTGTTACTGTTGCATGTGGACTTCTATATTTAGTGATTAGTAATGGACCACTTGCGGTGATCAACTTTTCTGAAGCCTTCTGAACCCATTTTTGAACTCCATAAATGCAGTAATACTACTTCTATAATGTAATTAAGCATTTTGTGAAAAAATAGTTACATTTTGTGTAGTCTTACTTACATGCTGCCAGGTTAGAACATTACCTGATACATGGTGGAACAAGTGTCCAAGTTTACAGTTCCATTCCTGGCCCAGAAATGTTCTGAGTACTCCTTCAGTAAATTCATATTCTTTAGACTCTGTTCCCCAGCTGGAAATAATAGCACATCCTCCAACCAAAAAAAAGACTTTTGTTTACTCTGAAGAACAATAAACTAGATGACCGCATGAAACTTGGCTATGAGGGGCTTCAACAGATGCAAGGCATGTGCTAACTGATCCATTTGATACAGCCAAATTCTAGACCCATGGCTGTAGATGTTAAGGCAGATTGTAATGTTTTTGGTCTAATCCTAAGCATTTCACTTCTTTCCAACAACTGGTGATAAAGGTGATACGGGAAGAAGAAAGCAGGTTGAAATGGTACAGGACTCTGCAGGAGGTGAGGGGAGAGAGCCCTTTGCTTTGCAGTCCTGCATAGTCCTGGCTGCAAACTCAGAGTGCTAGAGGCCTGCAACTCCTGCCAAAGGTAATTGCAGTGGAGGAGAGGGGGAAACGGCTGGAAGGTGCATCAGCATTGTTACACAGGTTAATAGAGGGATGATGATGGTGCTGAGGCAGATCCTTATGCATGCTCTGACAGGAGTCAGCCTAAGATGCTGAAGGGAAGGAATTTCTGTGTGCTCTGTTGATAACACTGTTTAGTGAGTGCCATCTGAGTGTGCAAGACAGGTTTTCTAAATGTGAAAAGAGTGTGAAAAATGCTTTATAAACCAACCAGCTGGATGGTCTGGAAAGAACTACAAAATGTAAGATAGATTAGTTAACACTAAACTGTGCATTAGCTAGTGGAGTGATGCATGATTCTGTTAAAGTGATACAGATAATGGACATCTCTATTGTAGCAAAGTGGCTTTTTGCAAATCCTGATGCAGCTGGAGTCAATGTCAGAAGTCCTGCGGCCTGCAATAATTCTTGGATCATGCCCGAAAGACTAAAGCTATCCAATCTCCTTTAACTTTGCATTACAATAGTGTCGTATTATGTAGAGGAAGAGAATGATCTCATTTGCGCACTTAGAGAAATCGCTAAAGTTAATTGGCCCATTAAACAATTAATTCAGTAAGTGGGTGTTACACAATAAGCATTCAGGTTATATAAGGTAAATTGTCTAATGCATAAATAGTGGTCCAAAATAAGTGTTCGTATACAAGGACTCCAAAAGAAAGAGAAATTGCATAAAAAGGATATAGGTTTAGAGAGACCTCTAGTGTTCCTTAACAGAAGGAAACGTATTCTACAGTGCTGTTCTTCCAATAATCAAAAGTACTCAGGATAGCAATCATCCATTCTATTAAATCTCATTTACCAATTCTACTGTCTTTTTAATACACTGTATCAGAAACGTTATACATTTACTAGCATATAAATATTAGCCTGAATCCATATTTCTGCAATACTGTATAAACAGCATAGATGATCTCAGGCTGTTTTATCAGAGCAATCCAAAGTGTGCATAGAGTAACAGAGAATCAGACAGATTTTTCAATTAGTTCTTCCATGCAGGATCTTAACAAGAATACATTATTAAGGCTTGTTTCTTTTAGCAAGCCATCAGACTTTTTTGTCTCACGAGATGTGGATTTTTTTTAGTTCAAGCAATTGCAGTATCATAACAATTATAAAAATGTTTCTCAAAGCATTTTATTTTTAAATAGTAACCCTGCGTACATTTAAGATAGCTAAAAGGCATGATCTTCATGCTGCCTAGAAATGGGGATGATTTTCTGTGTGCAATGAATATCTTGGTATTATCTGCATTATAATAACTTGCGTATGTTCCTATTATAATAGCCTGGGTGGAAGCTGTTAGGACAACCTTGCTCTGATGGACAATAATGAATATCTTCATGGCAATTTTCAGAATGATCTTGTGTAAATTAAAGGTCTGATTTTAGGCAATCAGGTATGTACGAATTAGGTGTGTACAAATAGGGGTATTTTTGTGTATAGGAGCAAGTGTTATTAAGATAATCAGTGTGTTCATTCATGTTCAGAAAGCATAAAGGAAATCTGCACGAGTCTTGAAAAGATACAAGTTACAGTGATCTCCAAGCAAATTGCTTATCTTGTCCCTTCCTTATTACCCTAAGTTGATGGGAAGAAAGGAGAGCAGGTCCAGCTGAAGGATGAGAACCTCTTAAGCCAGCTTGCCTGCAGGCTCTGTGACAAATGTGCTCTTCAGGGCACTGCAGGGATGCTTTGAAACACGGAGCAGTGTCTCCTGCTTTGTGCAGTGCATCAGCAGCAGTGCCCTGCTTGGTGTGTCCCCTCTTCTCCAGAGGTTCACCTGTGGATCCTCCCATGCAAAACAGCACTTCCATGTTTCTCTGGGCACTCAGTTGCTGAGAGCAGCTGGCTAGAAGAGATTAGCCCAGCTTCCCTACCTGTACAAACTGTATCTTGATAGCTTCATATTGCTGAGAGTGATAAGAAAATGTATACCAAATCCCTTGTAAAATGGATAGAGGTGTAGAAGATGAAGAGTCTCTTAAAAGCAAACAGCTCTCCAGGATCCCTGTTAGGGCTGGGTGTTTGTTATCAGCCCCAGCAGTCTGTGCTAAAATTCACTTACTCCCACAGCTGAAGTTTCAGATTGATTACCCAAAACACCTTCAGGTCAGCAGAGCATCTCTGCTGGTCATGTGCTACAGTCTTCAGAAAATGCTTTGTTGGCCATCCAGGTTGATTATCCTCGTGTTAGAATAGAGTCAGTTAATTCAATCTGAAGGTGAAAAATCCTCTTGTGCTCTAACTCCTTCTGCTATGACTACCCTAAGGATTTGTTTCTTATCCTTCAGAGATAACAGCATTTAAATAAATCACTGAACAGGAATAAAACTTGCTTATGATGTAGTTCCAGGGGATTTTCTTAACCTACTAATGACTGAGTGTTCTGCTCCCTAGAAATATGCAAGTATGTAGAAATTGAGAGAAAAATAATATGTTCCACGGGGAAGGAATGCCAACCTAATCTTTTCAGTAGAAAATAGGCATGTCTTGGAAAATGAAGGTGATTTTGATTGTATTTGTCCAATGGTGATGCTGGTAAGCAAGGGTCATTGTCTAAGTTCAAAAGCAGTTGAAAACGAAGACAAAACAGGAAGATAAAGTGATCTGTCTTAAATTAAGCTTAGTCCAGGTTGTTTATATTTCTAGGAATGTTATTGTGTATTAGTTTGGTTTTTCAATCTTGAGATCTCTCCTGTTCCTGTTAAGAGTTATGACTTTTGATCTTTTTATATCCATCCACAATTTGTAAGGAAGTGTTCAGAAGTGGGAGGTGGTATATGGACAAGATAGCATATGACATTTCCAGCCAGGGACCCGTCCTGTGCCTCAGTGCCTCAAATAGCCTGCTGCATTTCCTGTGCTCTTAAATATACTGTTTTTAGTACAACAAACAATTGTGAGAGCTTAGAAATGCTTCAGAGAACGTGCTGAGGGCCTTTTCCCTCAGTCAGATGCTTCTGGTGGGTTAATAACTCCATCTACAGTTCATCACTGAAATAGTACCAAAAGTAGTGGAGCTATGAGCCTGAACCAGATTGCTAATATGATAAAAGCCAGGTTCTACTTACATTTTAAGCAGCAACTAAGTAAGGAGAATATGTTATTGTAATGGTAAAAGTGCAAAATTTGCTTTGTTGGAACCGCTTTTTTCCATGGCATGGAGTAGACATATAGTTGAGTCTGTTGGCCAATTTCTTTTTTGGTGTTTGAGACTTCAGAGACTGTGGGCAAATAACGGGGAAAAAGGTGCTACTACGTTTCCTCCAAGTGGGGTAGTAGCTCCCTGGTACCACACTCAGAATGGGCAGACCTCATCCCAAAGTCCAGGGCAAAGCTGGAGGGAAAAAAAAAGATCGGTTGGGATGCAGACAGATACAGAACTGCTTCTCCCATGCTTTCAGCTGGCTAGACAAGGCAGTTTCTCTCTGGCCAGGTTTCCGCTGGCTGTTGGCTGGCCTGGCCATGGGCTCCCACACCTGCCTGAGGCAGCCAGCTCAGGATGTGCGGGAGGGATTTGTCTGAACCCAATGTGCTGATACAATTCCAGCACTGTGATCTCGTAAAAGACAAAAACAGTTTCTAGTAAAGGTCACAGAGATTCCCATCTTACACATAAACCAATTTTCACAGATTGTTCTTCTACATTTATCAGTGTTATTCTTGGCAGTAGGCCTAGGTAGCATTAAACAAACAAAAGTCTACGTACATGAACCTCACGTGTAATCTAAATCGAGTGTTCTTATGTAAGCATGCTTACTTGTTTGTGACCTGCTTTGCCAAGTCCTAAACAGTTACATATCAAAAATTTCTCATGTATGTTAGTGTAAAATACCTAGGCAAACTTAATGGTAATGGAACTCCAAAAAGAAGTTCAACCACTAATCAACGATTGATGTACCTGAAGTTATAAATTTTTGCAGGCATCGGTTTCAGCATGTATGCTCACGTGTGTGCGGATCTATTAAAAGTGCTCTTTATTCAGAGAGGTTTAATCTTTTCAGCTTTCCCTGACTTCCTTGAGAGCTGTGGGAACTCTGTGCTTCTGAGATCATTATTGTACTGCAATCTAAGTAGGCATTAATTACTGAAGGGTCCTATGTAATTCTTTTCTTAGATTTATCAGTTAAACCAGCAATAAATGCATTAACAAATTTATGTAGTAGGTGAGTTATGTTAAAAAAAAAAATGACTGTTAACAGATTAAGGAGAATAGAAATATGAATATGATTTTCAAAGCCCAAAAGAGAAGTAGGAAAAAGAAGTAGAATACAGTGATACTGATGTATTTCTTGATTGTTGTAGTTTTTAGCATGGCACTGATGTGACTCTTTCTGCCACACTAAGAAGTTACAGTGAAACAAATTATGGCCATGGAGGTGAGACCAGTGCAAAAACCATGAGCAAATGCTTTTCATCTTTGCAGCAGGTGAATTCCCACTGGTGCACTGTCTTCTTCCTGTGTGGTTGTCATTCAACATTTTGTTGGCAACTTTGGCAAAATCTTATAACAAAACAACTGTACAAAAAACATCTTTGAAGTGTGCATTTAAGAAAATAACAGTATTTTCAATATTGTTATTACAATAATTTATTATACAGTTCTAGACAATAGTGATGGCTAAACATTTTTCCTGCATCAATTATTCCCTTGTTTTTTGTTCTTGAAATCCTTGAGAATTATATTCTAGTGACATCTGTTAACACTGTTGAACTTAACATGTAATTAGTAAGGTGAAAAAAAGAAAGAAAATAGAAAACAAAAGCCCATGCCAATCTAAATGTACTCAAAAGGTGCCAGATTGATAACTCTGGAGAATTGAGTCTTCTGTTTATCCTCTGAATTAGCAGAGGAAAATCAATGGCAGCATAAACTTGCTCATGTTGCCCTGAAATGTCTTGTGTTCAGTCAGCTGTGAGAGTAGCCCAGGTTTCATATCGCCTGCAGTCTTTAGGATCCCAGTAGGAATCATATGAAGGATGTTGTCCTGTGGTGGAAGAACTGCACTGAGAATGCTAAACTTCTATCACATAAACTTCTGACCATCCATCCAAGGTCAAGCTTTGCAGCTCCAGCATGGATTACAAATGGTGATTTTGAATTAAAAGGCTTTGTAGTCCATTCTCATTCTTTTAGCTATCTGATCCCCTGGTGTGTTTTACTTAATGCATAAGCTTCCATTGACATGACAGAGCCAGAGGCATTACAATCTATCATGTCAAGACTTCGTACATTAGCAGTTCTTGTTAGCACACATTGGCACAATACACTGTAATAGTTCTGAATTATACTAATGATCCATGGATAATGGGTCACAGGGAGATTTTTGAACCATACCTTTAAACCAGTGCCACAGAGCTTTTAGGATGTGTCAAAGAGCATGGAGGCTTGGCACTATAACATGCTTTAATGCATCTTCAGAGCACCTTATCTTGTATGCTTTGCTTTAATTGAGATTAAATGGCTTTGAAGGACCTAACACAATTTCAAGGACAATGCAATTTCTCATATTCTCAGTGAAAGGTTTCAAATGTATTTCCTTAAAGCTGAGACAAATATTCCATACAAACACATTACACCAAACTGATGTTAAAGGTCTAACTCAAACTTAGAGGAGCCAACACAATTAGAATTAAAAGCATGGCATACTATTCCTGACGGTGACTAGGATGGGGATGAGAGAATTGCATGGGATCTTGGGTTGTGACACGGCACCAACTAGCAGAATAGTAATGGAAGCAACAATCTGGAAAGGAGACCACTTTCATTTTTTAGGCACCTAGATACTGTTGAAAGGAACATCTAATTTGGGCTAGGAAAGACTGATGACAGTATTCTTCTGGAGGTATATGCTCTGAATATTTCACATGATATCAGGGCAGGAACAGAGTTGTCATGGAAGTTAAGTGTAGTTTGTACTTGAGTCTTTAATACATTCCTGTAACAGTGATTTAAAATAAAAAAAGATTCAGCCCCCATCCTCCTTTTTGTAACTTCAGTTTCTTATGTAGTGATTTACTTAGTTGCAAACTTGTCCTCTCTGGCTGGTTTTGATAATGATAAAAAGGTCCTACAGTATCTTGGAAGGAGGTGTTGTATTCCGGTAATGGTAACTGTGGAGTTTCATGACCCTCCTGAGCTTACATTTGAGGACTCTCTAGAAAAACTGCCATCATATCACAAGAATGTGAGGTGTAATACAGCATTTTTTTGAATTATTCATCAGAAGAAGGGGGAGAAAAGCAACAGAGTCATAGGATTTCTCTTTTTATTTATAGTTTTACTACTCTTCATATTTTTTAAGTGAAGGGAATACAATTCTCCCATCTCTTCCACAACCACAACTAAAAAAAGAAAAGAAAATATGTATGCTTGAATAGTTGGGATTTCTGGGAATACATTTCCCTCTTTTAACTTGCATTTTAACATAAGGTAAAACATTTTTTTGACAAGGTAAGTAGAGTAAACAAAGATCAGTGAGAAAGCAGAAATTATTGAAGTACTGGAAAAACTGCTGCAGGCTACTTTTTCACACATTGCTGCTCAAGTCAGGATTATGCTATGACAGTTCTAACTCTCCTGCTGACATCCTTATAGACTCTATTACATTATTTACTTCTTGTAAAATAACATTCTATTACAGCTCCTTCATGTCCTGCTGCTATCGAAGTTCAAGGGAAAGAAATTCTGCTCAACCATAATTCTTTGCTTCCAGCTCGTTAATATGGCTCTGAGGAGATCATTATTAAAAAGACTGATATGTGGCTTCTATTTCATGCCTCATTTTCTGCTGCAGTAACAACTGTATTTCTAGAGTGTTGGTCCGCACTTAAATCAACAGCAGTGCTGCATAAGATGCATTATCCTGTGTCTTGGAGTATGAGATGAAGCATGCCCCATCCTGAGCCGAAGATGTAATGTCATTTTTATGTCAGTAAGGGATAAAGCTTTCAGACATTTCTCTTGCTCTTTCGTTGCAAGGAAAAGTGAAGCCAGTCATGCAATCAGATGTGATTTTAAAAGAATTGATTCTCAGTAGACTTGCCAGGAACATCTGTGGATAAAACAGGGTTAACAGCAGATAGGTTGCTTAAACACTCTGAAAAATGGCTTAGAACTCTGTCAATGTCAGGAGATAATCAAACACATATCACTGAGTCCCACATCAGAAGTCTGTTGAAACTTGTTTTCTGGGAAAGCATACTTATTAGGGCCCAGAAAATTCATTTGCCTACTGTATTTGAATTCTCATGCCTTTCATCACTGTAAGGCCAGTTAGCAGTTAGGTGTACCGCTGGCAAAATATTCCCACAGTATGGTAGAATGCTCCCAAAGCTCCAGCCTTTGAAGAGTGGTACTTTCATGACTGCCTGAAATCATCCTAGCTAGTCAATCATCAGCCCTGCTGCTTGCAGTGCAAATCTTGAAAGCAGCACTCAACACTTGAAGAACTGGCATCAAACCAAACAGCAGTGACCACATGCTTGGAGGTGGTCAGAGGACAGGGAACCTCCGGTGTTACACACGCTGTTCTGAGCAGAGCGCTTCAGCTGCTTTCAAAACCTGTTTGGATGATCCCTAATGACATTTACGTTGCATTTTATCACTGATAATACAGATAACATCATAATTATCAAGTTAGCCAGCCATTGGGAATAGATACTTGAGTTTCCCAGTAAAAAGTGAATCACTTATACTCTTTCTCAAGGCAGATGGTGAAGCAGCTAGGAAATATCAGCATTGAGCATAGCAGCATTTTGCTATGTACATAGTGGGTCTTGATAAGAGAGTGCTGTTGGTCTCTGAACTTTGGCAGGGGCTAGGTGGAAAGGATGGGTGAAGTTTACCTCTAACTCAGTCTGAACCAGAACTCCAGTGCCTGTCTCTGGTGTTTTCAGTTTGCTGCACAGCTTAAAGTTATGGCACTGAAACAGGGGATAAATTTCTGTACATGACTATGCGATATTACACGCTGGCAACTGCTAACTCTGTCTTCCTGGTAAAGGATGTAGCTAATTACATATCCCACTCATCATGAGAAGATTCTCTGATGATCTTTCACAGAGGCAGTGTGAGGGATGAACTGCAGGGTGATTACAGACTCTACTAATCAAACAGGATAGGTACTTGCCATTTCTTTCAGATAAGGGGCTATTGATCAATCTGAAAGAAATATTTTTATTCCTGGTACTCTGAGTTTGGTGGCATTTAGGATAGATTCCCATTACTCTGCTTCATAACTTTCTTGGTGGGTTTCTCTGTGGTGTCCCTGGATGGGTCACACAAATGCAAGCATAGGTCAGGTTACTGAAAAAGAAAAGCAGGTTACTTGTTAGTGCTGCAGACTTCACCTCGCTCAGGAAAAGTGATCCTCCTCTTCATCCTACTACTTTTCCAGTCCCCTCCCACTCCTAGTCTGACCTCTTCTGTATCTGCATCTTCTGTAGGAAGGGATGATTCTTCTCTGGGAAACATATTTTTGGTGAATTTCAGTTAGGAAAAAAAAAAAAAAAGAAAAAAAAAAAAGGAATATCTGACCAGCTGTTAAAGTAATTTAGTTTCAAGTTCCTGTGGAATGTTTATAAGATCCAATATTGTAGTTCAGCTTGCACTGCAATCCAGTCTGTGGACCAGGGAGACATTATACAATATCTGTTTGGGTTTGAGTTTTTTATATCACCAATTACTATTCTCAAAATATCTTAAGTGAACTGTGTTCTAGGAAGGCGGATAATTTCACTGTAGACTGGCTAATATCTGATTAAAAATGAAGCTACCTTCTATTTATTGTAAAGGCTAGCACATTCATCAGCATGCCTAATTAAAATTTAACAATTAATAAGCAGTGGCAAACCCCATACAAAGGTCAGTAGCAACCTAAGAAAACTTATCAAAAATGCAGGGGGGTTTGGAGTTTTTAAAAAGTTCATTCTGTCCTTAATTAACAGATCTAATTACAGCTCTGCCATAGCAAAATGCAAAATGATCTCTTTAAAAGACAAGAAGTCAAAGATTTAATAGCACAGATAACCTTCTTCTTCAGTACATACTGACCCGAGTTTAGAAGAGAATTTTATGTAGCAGGCATCAACACTGTTGATGGGATGGCTTTGATAGAAATTAAATCTAAGCAATACACAGAAATCCCAAAACAACAAAGGGATTGAGAAGGAATAAAAACTCTCTTGTGTTCTGGGATTTGAACTAACACCAAGTCAAGACTTTGGATAATCTCCTTTCTTAGCAAGTTGTCAATGTATTTATTCTGTGACCTTTGATGGTTAATTTTGAATAACACTTTCTGTTCTATAGACTGCATGTGTTTAATTATCACCTCATTCAACCACAATGGTTGGTGCAAAAATGAAGGATAATCTAGTACAGTAGAGATAAATACAATAGAACAAATCACTTAAAATTCCTGAAGTTAACAGTCAGCATTTAGGAGATGAAGGGCAATATTCCAAGTTTCACCAAAACGTTTGGTTATGCATTACTTCTAGAAGACTAAGACACCAGCATCAGATGCAAGATCTCTTCAGGGAAACCTGACCAATGTGGCTTGTGAATGAAATTACAACCAAAGGGATGCTGATAGCTCAAATTCTGGATTTCCTGCATCATAATGTTTTTTTGTGTTTTTTTTTTTTTTCCTGTGCTTCATCTTTCCCATCTAGAAAATAGGATGATGAAATAATTTTCTCACAGAATTATTTCAGATCTATTGATGAAAATGGTCCATCAGAGCTGTGGTATTACTAAATAATTCCCAGACTTCCTCTGAAAGCCCTAGATGTAATAGGATAAAACACTAGATTTTTATTCTCTTACTCATAATAGTTGTTCAGAAAAGTTCTCTAACCTTCAAGAAAGTTTTGAGCCCAGATCAGCAGATTAATGTACTTTCCTCAAACCATGTTATGATTCAGGGAAATCAAATCTCAGAGTGATTTGTGTCCCTCTTTTGCCATGGTTATAACTTTATAGGAATCTTAGGATGTGCGCTAGTTGTTCTTTACATTCAGTGGCTGTTAGAAAAGGATTTATATCTGAAGCTTAATGTGTGGCTGTACTGCAGGTTGCCCAGTTTCCTAATACATCACAAGGCTAATTGTATTCAAGCATGAAGCTGAAGTGAGATGTTTTCCACAGAGGTCTTCCACTAAAGTCAAGGGGACTTCAGATCAGCAGCAAAATGTCTGAAGATTTACTTCCTGGTCCACAGCAGCTGCAGCCATCACAGTCATAAGCACTGGTCTCCACGAAGGAATCTTTCAGGGCAAACACAGCATAGAAACGCCCAGAATAGCTCTGTGCTTATGTTAAGCATTTTATCAGCACAAGAGGAGAGTTCACACACCTCAACAAAAGACGAAAGCAATGTGGAAATAAGCTCTGGCAATTAACTTCCTGTTCTTCTGAGCAGAATAGCCGTGCTAACTGATACTAATGAAACTGCCAGCTCTGATCTCTGAGCAGAGGAATTGAACATAGTGTATAAGCTACCCTCATCTGCTGGCTCCGGAGCACAGCTGCCTTTGGCTATAGAGTTGTTGCACTCTGGAGTTACTATTAAGCCAGTCACAGTACTGTGTATTAGGAAGGTAGCACCTTTACTCATAGCTTGAACTAGAGACAAATTAGGTATTTCTCATAGTCAGAACACAGAAATTATTTAATTTGGGGGTTATTTATTTCATAATTTTTGTATAAGCAACCTAGACTGGTAAGTAAGCTGCAGAAGAATGTGAGAAAACTGAGTTCAAAAAATCTAGTTACTGCTTGCAACTGCCTGAACAGAATTTTGTCCCTGTACTCCTTCTCTGCTCTGGGAGAAAAGTGAAGCTAGATATAGTCACACTCATTAGATCTGTTCCCTGTGTGTCTGCTTTCTTTCACACAAAAACAAGATCTCCAAGGTTGTCTTGAATTATCCTTGTTCATCCTGTACAATCAGAGCTGATGGGAAGGAGTCTGGAAGATTTTTCATCTTAAATTATCAATAGTTTTAACTAAGGTGCCACATCAGAAGAGCAGTAATGAAATGCATAGGCTAAATGCACAGCTGTGACTTTCAGATTTTGCAAGGCTGTCAGCTAAAGAAAATATATCTTTACCGGTAAAGTGGGGAAATTTATTCCATAAGACTTTGAAAGAAAATAAATTTGGAACTTCACAGTGATATTTATTCAGAGTCACTTCTCAGCGAAGAACCACTTCTTAATATTCTCACAATAGTAGGAATCTCATAAGCATCTCAATGCACCTTAAATTCTTACCTCTGTCAAGAGTCAGCAGCAAAGTTTATAAAAATATCTGTTATCTTGTATTTTGCTGGAGAGACTCTTTTAATCAGTTCACAGTTTTCTGGTACAAGTCTAATTTTATGTAGCAAGAAAAAGATGAGCATATCTGCACTAACTTTGCAAGTTCAGAGATATTTTGCTTTGAAATGTACAAACAGATAGGATCCATGACCAGAATTACAAACGTAGATAGGCATAACACATTTGGCATTGCATTTATTTTCTTCTGAATTGTTTCTCCACACCTTGTCATTGCTTGTGTAACATATCAACAGACCCAGGACAGATACAGTAACATAAATGCCATTAGGCCGCATTCACAGTAGAACGGAGGCTCTGATTTTGTATTTACTAATATATATGCTAACATTATTCATATTTTAGAAGAAAGCTACACATGAGATAATACAGGGGAATAACAAGGAACAAGAAAAGTTCAGTCTTAAATGCTTTATTACTGCTATATCTGGAGAATCTCTACTTCATTCTATGTTGAAATAGGAATATCCATACTTCGTATTTGTAAGGTCAGAGCACACATGTGATGGTTTCTTCATGCTTGGATTTTACTAACAGGAAAGTAAGAGAGGAGCCAGGATGAAGGTCTGTGTGTCTTCCAGTAGAGACTGGGTCCAGCTGCTACAAAGTAATTTACTTCCAGGTGGCGCGTGAGTGGTAATGAGTGCTTAAGCTCATTTAGGATCGGGGCCTCGCTCTACTTCCAAAACAAGCTTGGCACTAATTAGCTCTTTAAATCACTGCCAGGTGAGTGTACAAAATGAACAAACGTTTATCTTCAATGTAGTCATTTCCAAATTATGGTTAGATGTTTGCTGAGCATAGAAGACATCCTGAGTATGTTGTGCTTTGACTCTACCTGCTCTGTAACTAAGCAGAGAACTTGTAGTTCTGGCATTGCTCCTGGACTTTGCAGTGTCTTTGCTTTCAGTTTCAACCAGGTAAGTGATAAAAGGTCCTTTTTAGAAATGGCTGCAAGTATCAGAATTCACACTGTGAGAAAAAGTTTAAATATTCAGAAATTCTTTTCCAAAGCAACAGTTGAAAATCACTGTAAGAATTTCTGCACTCTTCTTTGTCGTTTATCTCAAGAAGAAAAGCAAATCCACAAAACCTTGAGAAATGAAATCTGTCTTTGACTTTATTTCTATACCTGAACTTGATACATGTGTGTTTGAAAACTGAGTTTTTTGCTAATTAGCAACTGCATGTGTTTGCAAATGTAATGATACTGTGTCTAGTTTTTTTTATTAGGATAGGATAGCTTAATTATACCAATTAAAAGCTCTTACAGATATTGAGCCTGTACTCTGCTAACACTGCTAATACTTTTTACCTGCTACAGTGCACTTTGGGCATCTCTTAGTTTTGGTAAATCTGAGTTGATGTTGTCTTAGATATGGAAGAGAAAACCACAGCTGTATAATTTAGATATTTATTTTTTTTTTTAGAAATTTGGAAGGGCATATTGTGAATTGAAGAGAGTTGTCCCTTTGTTCTTAAGCTTTAAACTTTGACTGAATATATGCTTGTCTTTGTTATAAGCTTTAATTGTAGGCATTGGAACTGTAGTTGACTTCGCATGTTCTTGGCTTGCTGACTTTGCTCTACCCTCTTAACAGAATAAATGATCTCATGTAATAACAAACCTGACAGATCTTCATAATTGATCGCTATTCTTCACAGATGAAGGGCATAGGAAGCAAACAGAATAAAGCAGTGTAAGTATCGTGAAATGCAAGTATTGATTCTTCTAATAGCAGTACTGCTTGTCTCTGTAAGTGCCTACTTCAGCAATAAGAAATTATGGAGAAAAATAGAAGTGAGAAGTAAAAAATTAAGATCAGATGAGGGGGGAAAAAAGTATTACAGATAGCTCAGTGAGGGCCTGCCAGGTAGTCTTTTTGCCTAAAGGTTCAGCCTTATGCAAAGCCTTTAATTGTATCAGTAGATTATTTTTGAGTTTTTGAAGGCTAAAGCAGTGTAACTGAGGTAGGGGTAATACATCAGCTCTGCTGGAACTGGATACAAGTTAGTGGTGTTCAAGACCCCTTTAAATATTTGAAATGATTTACAGATGAGTGATTGGTGTAGACTGAGAGGTACTGTGGGTAATGGATAGAATGATGTGGGGGGGCAGCTTGTACCTCTTACAGCAGGCTTGCAATCTAGCAAATTGTGCTTTCAGAGTCCGATGTCCTTGATAAACAAGAAATGGCAAGACTTATTAAAGTGCAGTCCAATCATTGTTATACCCTGATACTGGATGAGATAGGTGTCAAGTTCTGTTATTGCTGAAGTTTTCACAGCATCTGAACGATCTCATTTGAGGTGTGTGAGGAGACACACTGGCATAATATGTGCACACCTATTCCCAAACCTGCAAAACCACTGCAGGAACCCTTTAACCTGCTCTTTCATCTTCTCTTATACATCACTGTTGTCTCGCAATCTGCTCCCACTGAGCACGCTGCAGTTGTCTAACAAATTTCACATTCAGATGGTTGACTCGCATTACACTCCACAGGGTCATATGAATGTTCTGAAACTGACAGTTGTGATTACAAGTTAGTTGGGTAAGAAGAGGACCCCTGGGCACAAATCTCTGATGTACCTGAAAATTTTTTTGGCAGCAGTGACTAAATCTATCCCAAGCCTACAAGGTCAATTTGCAGCTCAGTTGCTATCCATATTTATCTGCCTCACACATGAAAATTTTGTTATGACAATGATAGGATCTCTAGAAAATACCTCAAGTAGTTTCTGTGGATAGCGTGTAATGCTTGCTCACTTGAAACAATCTTCCAGAATATTTTGTTTTCCTGATGGTGATATCTTCTATTATTTTTAAGAAACAAAAAGTTCTTGGGGTAGTACAGTTTGCCTTGGTTTCAGATGTTAGTGGCCTGTAGCTTGGTAAGTCTTGGTCACACTGCTGTCATGGAGTGTAAGCATTGTTCTACTAAACAGTGGAGGGAGTTGCTTGTCTGCTAGAAGTAACTAGGGTACAGCATAAGATCATCAAGTTACCTGAATTTCACATGCTAGGTATGACATCTCACATCACTGAGGTACTTGGGATTTTCCCTCCATTCCATATTTTTTCTGTTCCTGTTTGCACTCGCTACCTCTTAAGCACTTCCAGTTTCTGATGATTTGTCAGTAGGAGTTTGTGTAATCTCACATATTTAATCACAGCAGCAGTGTGACAAAAATACCAGGTTAACTACAACTACAAAGGGGAGGAATTGTTCACACGTGTCATGTACATTTTAGAGTTAGTAGGTTTTGGTTTTTTGGGTTTTTGTTTGTTTGTTTGTTTTTTGAGCAAACAGAAGGGGCAAAAAATTTGGCTGCTGAAACTGGTTTTAAAGCATATATAATAAGGTGATACTTGAAAAGTTTTGAGTTTCATCTCTTGCCAGAGAACTGCATGTTTCAGTCCATAGAACAACCCAAGCACTGCATGGCATATGTGATACAGGTACATGCCTGAGATGGATAAAGGTTTTTACTATGAATTTGTAATTTACTAAACGAAATGGTTGACTCTTCTCAATTCCCAGGGCAGTCCACCTTTGAGCTATTACATACTGCTAAAAATAAGAGTCTCATTGCTCTGAGGTACCTGTTTAACATTGGGATGGTTTAGCTGATATTGTTCTCTGATCTTCTTCAAGAAGAAAATTGTGTAAGGAACGTTTCACAGTGGCTGGGAGAAATTGTGGTATTTTTGTGATAGGCAGTAACATGGGCACTGAAAGATGCTGGGGAGAATAGCTTCCTCTAGCACAGCCTTACATGTCTTCTGTAAGTTTTAATGTATCTAGGTAGCATGAGAGTTCAGGAACTTAAGCATTCAAATACTGTCACTGCAATTAATTGCACCAGAGGCCTAATATACCATATGCTGAAGCCAACGGGAGTATTTTCATCAGCTGGAATGAATTTTGGATCAGGTTCAACACAGAAGAGTTGCAAACTCTGCAGCTTTTCACTCTCAGAGAGAAGCTCTCCGCTATGTCAGCTAAAAGAAAACTCACTATTAGCTGAGTTCATATCGTCATCTGAGATACTGAACACATATACAAATTCTGCAAATGTAGAAGGTAGCATGCTAGATAGGCACAAAATGCATGTTAGTATCTTCAGAAGTACCAACTCTGTGCACTGTGCATGTGCTGTTATACGCCTTACACAAAGTTTCTGCTCAGTTGAATTAGTCTTTTTAGTCTAGTAGTTAATCATAAGACCATATCTTAGAAAATGCTCTCTGTTGAGTAACTTTAAGATAGGGAACTAAAATACAGGGAATGGAAATGCATGTTTTTTTCAGCACCAATATGCAGTTCTTCCTTGTGACCTAAAGAAAAGTTGCTTCAGCTCTTTCTCCATCATTATTCAATTGCTAAAATAGCAGTTACACTCAAGTAGGGATCACAAAATGCTAACAGTGTTCTATTGTGAATGTACGTTCTTGCTGTTCACAGCCTGGAATACTAGCCCTGCAAATTTTCACTTTTTATTTACGGCTTTCTAAGCGCATTTCTAGAGGGAGATGTTACAATCTCTGTCAGGGATACAAACAATAAAATATTACTACATAGACAGCATCTCTGAAGCTACAATACAATCCAATCAAACTGACACAACTGATAAAATTTGGTGCCACAACTCTTGCAGAGTCTTTACAGCACTCTGAAATGCTTGAGTACAGCATGGTTTTGAAATCAGTATGATGTTTTTGCTATAAAAACGCACTACATCAGTGCTAAAGAATAGTGTCCTTCATTGCAGTGATTTAGTGCTCCATCTCAACCCCATTCTCATCAGGAATTGGCCACCAGGGACAGCTTCAAGTGTTTTGCTCCTTTTAAGTAAGAAATCTAAATTAGTGGAAGCTTCAAATGGGAATGTATATTTTCTTTTGCTCCCAGAAAACACTCTGTCCTTTGCATCGATAACACTGATTGATTGATTCTAAATGTGCTAATCTTGTTGAAAATGGTTTTATTGTGCTTTCTCTGAGTCTAGTAAATGGGGACGGGAGGTGATAGTTACTGTAGATACAGTGTAATGCAGCTGGTGAGTCAATTCCTATATACCAGCATGTGGGAGTTGTATTGCTTTAAAAAGTATTGTAGGGCTGAGTTGCAAAAATAATGCCTCCTGTTTCATTTTGGTGGCCCAGGATGTCTGAGGCAGATGTTGGTGATGTGGCAGTAGAGGTTGAATCTTCCCACCAACACTGCATTACATTCTGTTGCTGTGCTACAGACAGCAGCAGAGAGGCAGTGTGACAGAATGGCGCCTGATGTGGCAGTGTGTATGAAGCAAAGGTGTGGAACTGAATTCCTCCACGTGGAAAAAATGGCTCCTATTGGCATTCATCGAAACTTTCACTGTATTATTTTCAGAGCAACTTACGTATTTCTTGAAGAACTAACTTTATATTTATTAGGAAAGCATTTCTTCCCTAGAGGAGAAGTTTTGGTCTCATATTATCACTGTCCACTTGATGACAGGAGAAAATATTAACCATATTCACCTTTGAGATCTTTCTGATTATATGGTACACAGTATTACAGATTTTAAGACTAGAAGAGGCCAATCCTCCTATATGAATCTTGTCAAAGAATTTGACTGACAATTTGACTGACTTCTGCAGCTAAACCCAAGAAACTTGTTCAGTAACTATCAAACTTTACCACTTTTTGTTGTTCTTTCTTCTTCCCCCTAGGAGCAGTGTAAATTTAAATGAAAGAAGCTTTACTGTGCTTTGAAATAATTTGGTACGTGTTGACTTCTAAGTATCAAATACTGTTATTAGACTTGGTGGGAAGGGTGAAAAAGACTGCATTTTTGCGTGGCATGGAATACACTCTTTGTAAGGCAAGCTCAGAGCAAGTCTCCCACCCCAGCACATTTCCTACTGCTTTCCCATATTGCTGCAAGTGATGCCACTGTCTGGCTATACAAAAAGAAACAGATCTTAGTTTTTCAAAGCTGCATCTTTCCTTCTTTCATCTGTTCTCTGCTTATCTCTTGCTGTCCTTCAGACCCCCTCTAGGAGGAAGATTAAAGAACAATATGGAAAAATAAAGGAAACAACAAGAGTGTTTATTTTTAAAGATGACTTTCTCAAGAGCCTCTGCTCTCAAATACTTACTGTCAGGTTTTAATTTTGTTGTTTGCTTTTGTGTTTAAACAAATTCCACTCTGTCATAAGCACTCCTTGTATAATTTCTAGTGTCAGGAAGAGAAACTTGAGCTTTGAATTAATTGTATAAAGGTACAATTATGAGGAGAAGCACACGGCAGATGAAATAGTGGGTGAGTTTTCTGTCTGTCTAGCCATCCGTTCATTTATTGTTCATTTCCATCTGTCTTTGCCTCACTTCCAAGATTGCATTGTGTATTTTTCTAAGTGCTATTAAGTGCCAGAGGTTTGACTGTTACATTAGCTTACCTCAGTAAGAAATAGTATTTGGTTATACTGAAATTATTTTCTGTTCAGATTTTTTAAAAATGTATTTATGTCTGCAGAAGGCTTTTATAAGGTTTATTGTGTAGCCCTTCTTAACTAGAGATATTCTCCCTGCTACACAAGACATACTTCAGGGCTTTTCTTTCCTTTGCTGCTCACATTGTATTATTATTTTCTGTAAGACTTAGAAGCGAAGTATTTTGCTGAATAAGTCTTACAAATGGTGAGGTTTCATTAGCATGGAAAAGGACAGGTTTCGGTAAGGTGGGTGGGATTGTATTAGTCATTTAAGATGACTTTCCTGAATTCTAAGCAGGTCTGATCCTACTGGTAGTTGTTCCATTAGAAGGGACATACATTTCTTGCCTTTGTCTCCCCTGCTCGAGTACAGGGATGGTAATGCTACTTTCAGGTGCAAATAGCTGGTTGGAAAGGATCGTTAAGCAATACTAAGTGTTGACTGTTTGTATACAATGTTGGAAGCTGTAAAATGCTGCAGTCTCAGAAGAATCAAAAAACACCAAAATTCTTTTCACTTTTCTTTTCTGGTGTTACAGCAGTATTTTACATGTCACATGAAAATCCGTGTATGTCAGAATGCAAAATCTGCTGCGTGGATTACCAGGAGTTTCAAGTTAGAGGATTAAAGTAAAACTGCTAAAATGTCACAGAATGCACGTAGAATAGTGACAGGAATATCCGGTGAACTGAATGATGTGATGTTAACAGTTCCAGGATGTAGAAAATGAGATGAGTATTTTAAGTTAGACAGCTAGAGTTAATGGCCAGGCACCAATGTCAGGACCTGCTGGGGGAAGGCCATGGGAACTGACCCAGGTCAGATCTGGTCCTGAGAGGGGATGCACGTTTTGAAGGAAAGAACAGGGGCTGGGGTGAGGCTGTTTAACTTCAGGTTATCGAAGCAAGATGACAATTTTAAAGACTTAAAAATACACATTCTGTCACTTTTGAACACCTAGAGGTGTGGTTACTGCTTTGTTCTCACTGTGGTTCTCTTCTAACTGAGCATTCAAACTTCTTCTGGTTTCTTGTCCTGAAATAAGGATTATGTGAATTGACTGAAAAACTCCACAATGTTGCTTAAGATCTTAACAAATTCTCAGCCGTAGCAGGGGAACAAATCCTTTCTCCTTGCTGTATTTCCAGGATCTATGTCCTTCCTCCTTTTACACATAGGTGTCCTGATTTCCTGTGTTAGCTATGGAATACTTAAACGTTGCTGGACATTGAACATCATTGTAGAATCAACTCATCCTTGAAATGCCATACAACTCTATCAGCAACTGCTGTGCTATTATGAAAAGAGAGATATGCAAGTTATTTCTCAAGTTTGTCAAATGCCTACTTTTTTATCAGCTAAAATATATTACTGTTCTTTTTCATTATTATTTTTCACTGAGAATACTTAATGCAGTAGACTTCAATAAAAATCATTTGGGTAAGAATTATAGGATTAAGACATGTAGGATTAGACTCTCTTTTCAAAGAAAAAAATGTTTTTTTGTCTGTAAGCAGTTATTTTCTTGCACTACAACTGGAAGTTCCCCAACAACCTATGCCTGAATTTCTGAAAGGAATAATCCCATCATGATGATTCCCATATGTTTTGTAAAGAGGAAAAATAGCTGTTTGTACTCAATTTGCTTGAAAAATATGCATTCAAAATATGTTATATATTTATGGTGGATACATACAACATATTTTAATGTTTTGTAAATAAGTACTTCTTTGGTTTGATGACCATTTTCATGTTGTAAGCCTTTTTGAGATACCATTCTGTTAAAATCTTAGCTGACATGCTTTGTTTACTGCTTTCTTATGACATTTCAGTGGTTTGGGACCTGCATTCTAATACCTCTCTAAATCTGATTTATTTTGTTGTTTTATTTTTGAAGTTGTATGGTTACCTCGAGGCTGCTAGGATGTTCAGAATGAAAAGAAGCGAGGAATGTTCAGTCTGTTTTACAAACCTGGCAGCACCATGACATGAACTGTTCTCTGTGTGCTCTCATGGGAGATTCCTGGTCTGAGGAGTCTCCAATCTTTCTAAGAATACCACAGCCAGCTCCTTTGTCATGTTCCCTTAGAGAATCTGAGAACATAAGAAAATTGTGCTTAATGTCCTCAGAATTCCTTCCTGACTATCTGCTTATGGGAGATGTCATACTGAAAGCCACCCATTATAGACTATACTAATTGCTCTGAATTCCATGACTATTTAGATGCCATAATGATGTTACTGATTTTATCAGTGTAGTCAGTCCCATGTGTAGAAAATGTTTTCATGTTATACTCCCATCAAGCTATGTGATAGCTAACTTTGTTACCATTTTCCTTGGCACCTCTATGTGTGGATGCAGAGAGAACTGCAGTATCTGGGATATACTTGTGAGATCCCTCAGGGTAGTACTAATTCCTTAATGGCTACTGCGATTCATTCCAGTGAAATACTGCTTGCATTTTGTGATGCTGTTCTCAGACGAAGCAACATTTCTACTCTGACAAATAGACTAGATTTTCCTTAAAGTGTTTCTGAAAGAGGAAGAGAGCTGTTACAGTGTCATGTCGGCTGTCTTTCCAACCCCTCAGTATTTTTGGCAATAAATACACGAATAGGAGAGAGATGAAGCTGTGAAATTGAATCATGATATCTCAACAGATGGTCATAAGAATCCTAAACATGAAGTGAGTGCATTGCATGTCTTACATGACTCTGAGATTTACTCATTCATGTTTTACCTTAAAAAGAAATAGCTTTGCTAATCTAGATCTGTACTACATTATTTTCAAAGATACAGTATCTCCATTGCACTTTAAGGTAGATTATTAGTTATTCTGAGCCAGGAGGCATGTAAAAAATGATGAAAGGGAATAGGCTTCTATTGAATTTATCAGAATAAGTTGATCAGTTGTATGTGAAAAGGAAGGTTGGAAATAAAAGTATGTTCTACATCCTTGCCATGACAGGCTATGGAATATTTATTATAAATGGAGACATAAAGCAGGAATAATCTTCCCCATGACCTCACTGTGATAAACTGGCTTCCTAATTCTTGCTGAGTGCTGATTATTGCTTGGCTAACACTCTCAGCTGAAGATGAAGCATGTGCTAAGTTGCAGGAATTCTTACAAGTAGGCTGAGCTATTTTCAGAAGGGCAATTTTAAGGACACGTTCTTGTTTTTACTTGCAAGATTATTTGTTTCTTAAAGCAATACAAGCAGATCCACATATACGGAAAACCATCAGGCAAACAGTATGAATGCAACTGCTCACTTAAGTATTCCATTTTGTACTTTCAATGAAGTAGGCTTGCAAAGTGGGGTTAGAGAGCTTGGTGACAGGCTGTGAAAGGCTTTCTCCAGAAACGCTTTTTCTTTTTTTGGAGGTATATATCAGAAGAACAGGTGAAACATTAATAAACTTGCTTCCATTTGTAGCAACTTGAATAGAATGCTTCTAGCTAAGGGAGCTCAGGATGAAGTGGATATAGCATGAAAGAGCAGAATGAAGTGGTACCTTATTTTGTCACTTGCTGGAAAGTTTTGAAATATATTTGTGCACTCATAAAAGGAAGGAAGGGTGCAGCTTCTTGTAGCAATTTTGCCACCTGCTTTCAGATCTCTGGAGAAGAGTTACAATGAAATGTCAGGATTAATGCTACTAGTCACGATTTTCCACTTAAATAAGCATTGTGCTTTTCATTATGTAAGAAAAACATGGTTTTACCACTATTTGAATTCAGACGAAACTGCTTCCAGGCTGTGCTTTGGCAGTGGTAGGCCTTAATCAAAGATTGACCAGAGCTTTTTGGACATAGGCCATCTCCTCCCCAAACCTGTAACTGTAGCTTAGCCAACCTTTCCACTGTGCTGACAGCAGTGTAACTAAAACTTTGAACCGTTTAGGCTTAACCTGGACATGTGATTTTAATCAAGTGTACTTGAGCAGTTGTCTTGTTGCTCCATTCTCCAGGATGTGCTGTTGCCAATCTAGCACCAACTTTTGATCATTTCCTCTTATGTTTACACAACAGTGAGTGGTAGACATGAGCTCACTTTTCCCATGTTTTCAGAGCCTTGTAATGGTAGCCTCTCTGCAATTTTGTTCCACAGATCTCTTGATATATAGATACAGGGACAAGGTGAAGAGTGCTCAGGTTTTGCTGATACCGAGTAGTAAGAATAGCATTCTGCTGGGTATGACTGTTTTAGCATTTCTATTAGTAATGTCCACGAAATATATATAGCAAGGGCTGATCATTTCATTATGATCTAAACACCTATAATTTGCCTTTAAAATTTTTCCCACATGACATAAGAGTTTCTCTAAACAACTGATTCTACCATCTCACCGTGCAGCCTGTTTCTATGACACAGCACTTCTGTTCCAAAATTAAGACCACTAGGGGAGATCAGTGGAGGGAACTGTCTCTCAAGGGCAAAATAAAATGTCAAACGGTAGGAGTGGGCACTCTATTAAGTTCTGGATGAGCTGTGGGAAGTTTTTGCTTATATAAAGTGGCAGAGCAGCAGTATTGAACAGATTGTTGAATGAATGAAAGTCCTGGAACAGAATTTAAGGCTGTGCTGTCTTGTAGGTTCAGAAGCTGTTCACATTTTTGTTGCTACAGGCTGAAATTCTGTAATGTCTTATGGCTACTGTCAGTGCCACAGAGGGTAATTCCAATCACAAGATTATGTCAGGACAAAAGGTCACAGAGGGGAAAAAATAATAATAATTTTAAAAAGTAACATCTGAATGACTGTTCACAAAAGAGGTGTTCTCTGTATCAGATATCTATAAACATGCAGAGCTCATCCACTTTTCAGGAGCAGAGGTCAAATACTTGCGAAAAGTGATCTCTAAACATGATGGGAACACAGAATTAGAGAAAATACTCAGAAGGATTGCTTTTAGGGTTTGTCACTGAAAAGATGTTAACTGCATAATGTAGAAGTTAGCGCCATACAAATATTACCTAAAAGAAGAACATAGAACTTTTACAGATGTAACAAAGAAGAAATATATTTTACACTTTTACAAGTGTTAAGAAGTATTAGCTGCTGTGTAGTCAGATAGCGATGAATTTTACACTTAAGGTGAGCTGCATAAAAGCAAGAATGTGTTATATATGTAAGATAGAAACTCAGTACCATCATGGCTTCAGGGCTAATAGTGATTGTTAACGTTCAACTGTTTTTGTAACTACAATCTTTGGTATAATGCTGCCTTAAAACAGTAGTAGGTAGCTATTTCCTTGTCTATGTGTATAAATACTTAAGATCAAGAAAGGAAATCACACAAGAATAAGCTACAGGACTTTGTAAGCTATGATAATATCAATTGTACTGAAGCAGAAGAAATAGTTGCATTATCTGTAAACATCTACTTATTGTAGATGTTGCTGGGCTGTTGGCAAATCGGGTTGCATTTGTGAGAGGACAAAGGGACTGTAAGTCACAGAAATATAGAATATCCTGCATTGGAAGGGACCCACATGAGTCACTGAGTCCAACTCATTGCTCTACACTGGACTACTCAACATTCAAACCCCCTGTCTGAGAGCTTCTTGAACTGCAGCTGCTTGGTGTTATGCTTGCTTTCTCAGGGAGCTGTTTTCATGCCCGCCACCCTCTGGTGAAGGGTGACACTAACACCCATCTGACCCTCCCCTAATGCTGCTTCATGACTCTCCATCTGTCTATGAGGAGATGTAGACCACCATAAGTCACCCCCTCAAATCAAGGGACCTCAGCCGTTTTTCATTTGCATTGCCCTTCAGACCCTTTGTGACCCTCCTTTGGATGCTCTCTAATAGTCTTATATCATTAAATCTTCCTGAAATAAATATGTGAATGTTATCTCTCCTCCTCCATAGATTTTGTGTGGAACCTTTGTGCAGCTTCTACAGAGAAGCATGCCATATGTGCAGGTTAGCTCTTCTTGAGATGTTAAAAAAAGTAAAATCAAATCAAATGACACCAGCCCTACATGTATAGGTAGTGTCAGAACTGGAGCTCTGAGGGCTGGATGACAGTAAATTCCTAAGGAACAGGGTGGAAATTTGGACAGAAAAGCAGAAAGCAATGTGGAAAGGAAATGAGGCTCAGACAACAGCGTGAGATCTCAGTGTGACTGTGCATTTTGAAGTGAGCTGAGCCACGCGAGGAGTGCAGGAAGATTTTTGAGTGAGACCTAATTAAAATCATCTGGCCCTCATGAGGGAGAGGTCTTTTTCTTTGCAATTGTTTAGTGTGTGTGAAGGGTATTTAATTAGACATGTGGAAGTGGTGTTTGAGAGGGATTCAAAGTATGCTACTTTTAGTATATTATTATGTTATTGGATTTGTGGATTACAAACAAGTCTGCAAGAACAAAGAAACTGTATTTTCAAGCTCCAGCAATGGTTTAGGACTGACACAGTCTACAGCTATGGTAGTTCTCTGTGTCTGATTTTTGGGAGATAGCAAGTAGACACTTGTAGAAACTATACAGCATCCCAAACAGATTGTAATCCACAGTGTTTGTTACTTCTTTGACCTACTCACCTTCGTACAGTTATTTTGTGGCTTATTAATCTTAAACTTTGGAGAATGGTGATTTTTTTTTTTTTTTTTTTTTTTTTTTTTTTTAAATATATTTTCCATTAGTGTCTTAATGTTTTATTTCAGCTGAACTTTTCATTTTCAATGATCACAGTTTTAAAAGATACCATCTGGGAGCTTTCTCTTTTAAGAAGTCGTCATAGGAAAAAGTAATTTAAGAAGCAGTGGTTAATATGTAACCACTGGACAGATGAGGTTCAAGCTCTGGTTGCTTTGCTATAAATCCCCATGTTCTGCATCTTCCTAACATGAGGATGAAATTGCATATTCTGCCTTTGTGGCCATCCAGAGCACTAACTGAAGATATGAAGCCATAAGTATGGAACTTTGCAGCGATCTCCCAGGAATAACTTTGCAAAGACAAACTCAGAAATCATACCTCAATATTCTGTGAACATTTATGGCTGTCTGTCAGGGGGCATTAGTTGGTTTTTGTTTTTTCTTTCACAGGGATGGAATTTGGTATGTAGTACTAAGTACACTTACAGCAGTAAATGTAGATGCTATTCTTTGTATGAACAGTAGTCATAGGTTCTCTATAGGTTCTCTTGTATCACTTAAGTCTTTATGTTATTTTCACAATGTTCAAGTTTCAGTAGCAGAAGTGTTTCCTTGAACACATATGCCAGTGATGCATGCTCTCTGTCCAAATTCTCAATTGTAAACCCTAGACTCTGGACTTTGGCTCCATTTTTTTTTTTTTTTTTTTTTTTTTTTTTAATGTTTTGTGGTGTAAAACTTTTCTATCAGTAGAAGTCTTTTAGTTTAGAAATAGTTATATAATATATAGGTGAGATGAAAAAATATATTACAATCACGCATGTACACTTGTTCCTAAACAGTTTGAAATTCACTTAGCCTTGATATCTTTTTTTTTTTGATACTTAAGCTTCCACCCAAACATTAATTTATAGAATTGCTAGGTAATAAGGAATCTTTTCACAGCAGTTCAGTAATTCAAGAGCCTTTCTCAGTTACTGCATTTACTATGAGGATAAAAACCTATGAAGCTCACTGGTAATTTTAGCATTGTAACTGTAGAGTAACTCCAGTCTCCCACAGTTCACTGAATTTTCTTCCAGCTCTTGATTCCTCACTAAGCTCGCTAGGTGGCTGTCTAAGAACACATATTTTTATTCACTTGCTAAAATATAATTCTTTCACTGCCATGCCATTTTCTGATCTCACGCTGGAGAGCACCCTTACATCAGCCATGGCAGGGATCAACTGCAAGGTCTGGGCTGAAAGAGCCCCTTCTCCATGAGTATTGGACATCAAATGTCTCTAATTAAAACCACTTTCAGCCTCCAAGACCATGAGAAAGTCTGAAGTGCAGAATGAAGTATTTATATGAGCTAAGTCTGAGCCTTGCTTGAACAACTTCCTTGCAACACCAATTTTTCAAATTCTAGATATTATTCATACAAGTAAAATCAGGGAATAAGAAATGTTATGCATAACTAAAGATATGTTGTTCTTCCAGGAAGCTAGAGGTGAGGCAAAGCAGCTTCCAGAAACCAGAAGCTGTAAGTTGTGAAAGCATAGATTCTGAAAAAAAAGAAGCGTGCCGTTCATTTAACATCCTTCACATTGTTAAAGTCGTAGAATCATCTAGATTGGATGGGACCTTCAAGGTCATCGTGTCCATCCATCAACCTGACCTACGGAGTCCCATCAGTAAGCCACGTCTCTTAGTGCCACATCCACATCTCTTAAATGCTCTTAAATATTAGAAATTCTTCCTAATATCCAATCTAAATCTCCCCAGCACAACTTGAGGTTATTTCCTCGTGTCCTATTGCTTTTTACCTGAGGAAAGACGCCAGTGGCCTTGCTGCAGCCTCCCTTCAGATCATCATAGAAAGCAATGAGCTCTCCTCTGAGCCTTCTCTTCTCCAGGCTAACCTGGCCAGTCCCCCCGCCACTCCTCAGAATTTTTGTTTTCTAGTACCTTCCCCAACTTTGCTGCTCTTTGTGTGTGCCTGTGCAACTCATTATCCTTTTTGTAATGACAGACTCAAAGCTGCAGAGTTCAAGATGTGATTTCACCAGAGCCATGTGCAAAGGGACAGTCACTTCCCTAGTCCTGCTGGCCTTTCTTGGCCACCTGGGAACACTGCTGGCATGCATTTAATCTGCTGTTGACCAGCATCCCCCGGTCCAGTTCTGCTGGCCGCATTTTTAGGCACTCTTCTCTGGGCCTGTACCGCTGCATCCAGTATTACTTTATTGCCAGCTGTCCTTACTACCAGATGTGGTCTGAGTTTGGCTTGTATGTGCTGATTTTTGTATGGTTATGAATCCTTTGACTTATGGGAAATTGCATCTGATTGAGATGAAAATTGGACCCCAAGGCTCAGACTGAGCTGATCTTTGGACACGTATCTGTTTTCCAGAGCTTTTCATTGGAAATCCTGACTTATGAAGGAAAATATGTGCAGATCTCTCTCAAGTCCTTGTGTCATCCTATTGTCTTCAATACTGCAAAATATAAAGCACAGAATAAGACCACACAGGACTGCATCTCTGTAGAGCATATCTGAATCTTTCTTGCATGGTCTGTGTAATTCCGTATTACCCCAGAAAGATGAGATATGGAATAAGCAGTGTCTTGTCTTTGCCTTAGTATAATTGCAGCAAAGCTGAATCAGCACATGGCTGGGAATGATGTTAATTGTATATGCATAGGTAGGGAGAATAGTAGGGAATATTAATGTTATCTGTACTCGATCTGTTTTTTCCCATCATTGTATTTTCAACAGGATACTTATGTTCCATAAAACAATATTTTTTCTTTTAATGTAGTCTTGTTGAAAACCTTAAATTTACCTGACACTTCAACAATATTCAAGTGGAAAAACTGAAACTAGATACTTCAGGCTGGGGGCTGGGTCAACTCTATATCTTCTGGAAAATCTTCAACTGTGAAATAGTTTGTTTCCTGTCATCAGGACACGAAATGCTGATGTACAGCTCACCAGTGCCTTCTGAGAGTTGTAATTTGCTTGTTTGCTGCCCAGCTCTCATATTTTTGGCACCTTGCAAATATATGATACCTTTTCTGCATGAAGATAAATGCATAGTTTTAAGCCTTCATTTACCATAAATCTTAATTTGCATATTGCAAGTTTAGCTGAAATAATAACAAATTGCTGAAATGTTTTTGCATGGCCATCAGGAGAATAGAAAGCTGGTGTTCTTGGCTGAGTATCTGCAGGATTAACATGAAATGCTAAAACATGATGCTGGAGCTGATCAAACCATGCAGCCTACACCTGAGGGGAATTTTTCTCATGGAATTCATAAAACTGTCCTTATTTCTTTTGATTAGATGTGACTGTTAAGTTTTAAATAGAAAGCAGCAACTTATACATGAACAGCAGTGGGAGCCTTACTGTTCCAAAGCCATAACTTGTAATCAGCATAGTTCCCTGTCAGAGTGGATTATCCTAAGACACTTCACAACCAGCTCTGCTCTCACCTCCCCCATGGCTTCGAGGGGGAGAAAAACAGGAGAGAAGCAGCGAAGAAAGGGGATGTAATTGTCTGAGAGAGACGGAGCTACGTGCCAAAATGTCTGAAGGTCTCAGGACTGTATGTTTCTCACATTGTTGGTACTTTATTTTTAATCAGCTGCTGTTTTCAAAAAGATAAATACACTGTTTGTCTCCCTCATATATATAGTTAGTATGCTGCAGTAATGCAGTTTGGAAGCTGAGGTTTAAACTTTGCTTTCAAAGAGTTCTTTGGTAGTTGCTGGCTGGGATCCATCCTGTAGGCACAAGGTTCAGAAGGTTAATGAGAAGATCAGGGAAGAGCATTTACAAAAGCCACCATCAAGAATAACCCAGTTCTTGAAGTACTCTGTCCTTGAGCAAAGTATGACTGTCATCTAGGAAGCTTTCTTTACTTTGGTTATTTCCTGAACAAGAACAGATAGCATATACAGAATAGGTATTTTTCTTTTTTTTTTTTTTTTTTTAAACTTAATTTAGTTCCTCATATAAACAAAAAGAACTAGCCTGGAAAGTTAATACTATGTATATTGTATATACACTGATAAGAACAGTTGGGTGGCAGATCATAAAATCTGCCTTGGTAAGGGAATCTCTATTCTGACCTAAAAGCAAACTAAGACATGATCTCTCATTAGAACAATGCTTTACCAGTGTCAGTAAGAGGGCACCCATTGCATTTGGTTTCATGCAGGTGTGAGGTACTAGCTGTGACCACCCCAAATAAAAATTATTTAACCAAGCTAATTGAAGAGGGATACTTGCTATACTGAACTGGGGATGGATGGTCAAAGGGCTGAAAGCAATGACTTGTTTTGTCTAATCGGATCTGAACACAGCAGATGATTGCATCATAAGTGTAATGTCCAGGATGAACCAAAAGATTATCTGCTCTTTTGTTCTCCATTCCCTCTTCTTTCCCCAGTGAAAGTAACAAGCTGCAAATTTACTGTCTAACACCTTATAGCAGACACGACAAAATATTAAATACTCAAAACATGGTAATCCACAGAAAAATTGTAGAAGAGGTTAAAATATATGCAATAATACTGGAATGTGTCTGAAAATGTCTGGATGATCTTATGTGGGTGAGAAAAAAGTCCCCCTTGTTGTTCACAGATGCAGCAATGGGTATAAAAGGAATGCACAGATCATCCAATTAAGAACAAGAGAGTATCAGCATATCCTGGACAATATCTCTTTTCTGCTTGTTGCCAGTCAGAAGATAAGTTCCCTTCTATTTTCAAGTTATGCTTCAAGGTGGAAAACTAATTTTTGGCTCCCACTGGACATGGGTCAAAAACCAATGTGGTTTGATGCAAATACTGTCTAGCAAACACAAAGCTCTTTCGCCTTGCATTTAGTGATCACAATAGGTCAAAGCTCAGGACCAGTGTAATTTCAAACTGTACTTCATAGTTCTGGCATCAACGCTCACCTATTAGACAAGCAGTTCTGTGAACTCGCTTCTCAGCTACTTAGCTCAGACGAAGCTCTTTCACCACTGCTCACACCCAATCTGCAACACTGTGGCATGGGCACAGGTTCTCTGGCTTAGCTCTACCTTACAAATGGCAGTATGACTGGTGAAATCAAATAGGATTCTTAAAATATACTGCAGTGCAGAATTGCTGTAGTAAGTAATAAATAAAATGAGTCATGAACGTGCCAGATGTTAAATGCCTTAATTACGTTCTTTATGTCAGCTACCTGAGAGTTGTGCTGATATGTTCTTGAATCAATATGGCTGATGTAGCATAAGTCTAGTCTAGCTAGAGGTTAGTAGACACTGACACTGAGCAAGCTGTATACTTAAACAAGAAGCTTATAACCAGTTCATAATTTTCTTTGCAAGTTCAATTGCAGTTGAAACAACAAAAAAGAAATCAGAATTAGATGTTAACTGGCCACAAGACACAACAACAATTTGAGTTCAGAACGTGTAATATGGTAGACATATATCACAGTTGCTCATATACAATCTTAAGGTCTCACTCAATAGCTGAATACTTTCCAAATTAGATGTTACAGTTTGTTCATAAGCAATTTTGGTTTGTAACTAGCAGTTTAGAAGTGGACACTGAAAGCCTCAAAATTAAATTGTGGTAAATGGTACAGTTTGAAGAAGTATATACTACGTTTAATTGGAGCTGTGTTTACAGCCTATTATTAACTGCTGGTTGACTTTTCCCCACACACCAGCAAAGACAGTAATAAGTAAATCATGGTAGTGATGGGCAACATAGTATTTGAAATGTATTTTTACAAAGTCTCAGCTGATGAACTTTCTGCTGACAGGCACTATCTGAGTCCAGAAATGAAATGTTCTGATCTGATTAAAATACTATCTATCAATGAGAGCGACTGTATAGTAAAGTTCTTTGAAAGTTAAACTTCTTTTAGAGGTCTTAGAAGAATGCTATTTCATCTTTCACAAAATATGATTTGCATATTTAATCTTCTTATTAAACTCCAACGTGCAAGTGGTGAAATATCATTAGCAGCGTGAATAATCTAGAAGCACTTTCCTTTTTGAGAGGTTTATCTATTTGGGGAAGAACAAAGAGAGAAAGAAAGAAAAGAGAAAAGCCAATTGTGCGATGTTTGGGAGATTCAGGCTGGACATTAGGAAATGCTGTTTTTCTGAAAGAGTGGTCAGGCACTGGAATGGGCTGCACAGGGAGGTGGTGGAGCCACCGACCCTGGAGATGTTCAAGGAAGTTTAGACGTTGTGTTGAGGGATGTGGTTGAGTGAGAACTATTGGTTATTTGTGGATGGTTGGACTGGATGATCTTGTAGGTATTTTCCAACTTTGGTGACTCTATGATTCATCTGAATATTAATAAGATAACATTGAAAACAATTTCAGCAATTTTTTTTTTTTTTTCATCTGTCAACGACGTTTTTTGTTTAGAAGTATAGAGAAATCATTGGTGTGGGGAGAAGACTTCAATTCTTTCTTACTTGTTCAACAGGTATGCTGCATATGCAATGTGGACATGTGAGTTCCAGTGCTCTGAGGACATATTGCATCAGAATGGCTTTTCCTGCAAAATGGGTCATAGCTGTATCCAGGGAAACCATCAATGGTTTGGAAGTTCCTCTTATCTTTCTTTATGGAAGGAAAATCTATCTGTTTCTGTGCTAAAATGCTGCTTCTGCATGAGCCCTGCAGGAATCCTGGCTGCCACTACAGTTTTCTGCAGTGCCCGAGGTAAGGAGTCACAATGGTTGCCATACATCACCATCCCACGAGCACTATGAAAGTTGGTCAGAAAGAGCATTATAGATAGGATTAAGTATTCCGTACAAGAACAGCTCTTGAATCCTGCAGATGTCCTGAATATCTTCAGCTGCAATCTAAATAGAGCTGTGAGAGGGCCAATATTTCCGTGGAAGCACAGGAGTGCAAGCAGGGGATTCCTGCTTTGGGGAGAAGCCTTTAGGCAAATCTGATGCAGATATTACATACACAGATATAAGGAATGGAATCCTTATGTGTGCTTTTCTATGAAACCCATTTACTTACCATAGGTAAGAATTTCCTAAGTAAATATTCATATCGTAAACCTATTAATATGATTTTTGAATGAGCTTTTGTGTCAGTTCTCCTGTGTTGTTACAAAAGGATTATTGAACATTATCACAACAGAACATAATAAACTAATGCTTAGCAGCCCAACTCGCCTAAAGGATGTTAGGGTCTGTCTTAAGTCGCTGTGAGTAATCAGCATTTAAGAAGACTGAAATATATGGTGAGAATGGCTTGATTTAATGCTTGGAAAGTAAGTCCAAAAGTGAGGGTTTAGCTAAAGGTTCATGCCTCCGTTGGCAGAGTTGAGAAATTAAATCAGATACTGTTCACCATTGAGTACTTATTATTGAATAGAAACTGCATAAAATATTTATTAGTTTGAAGTACAGCTCTTAGATTTTATTTTTATTTTTATTTTTTTTTCAGAGATCACGAGGAAAATTGCTTAGATATGACATTCAATTTTGAGGTCAGAAACTCAGGTTTCACCATTAGTTCTATTCACCTGGGACATTCAGACAGATCCTTATCCGCCCCTCTGATTATTATCCTCTATTGATAGTTCAGGCCGGCAGTGATGAGATCCCTGTTAGAAGCCTGAGGATTATAAAAAATGATTTTAGGAGACTGGGGAAGTTAGTTGATGGAGCGGGCATACAAGCAGTGTTTGCCAGCATTCCCTTGGTGACAGGGATGAACGCTGAGATGACCAGGAAAAGCCATCTTATAAATGCATGGCTGAGAGGCTGGTGCAAGCGTAAAAATTTTGGATTCTTTGATCATGGGGTGGTCTACTCGGCATCTGGCCTGAGGTCTACTGATGGGAATTGCTTGTCTCCAAAAGGGAGACGGATACTTGCCCAGGAGCTGGCGGGACTTGTAGAGAGGGCTTTAAACTAGATAGGAAGGGGGAGGGGGATAAAGCCAGGCCTGCTAGAGAGCAGCCTGGGGAAGTGGTAGTGGGATTAGGTGAGAGGCGAGGGGCTCAGCTGAGGTGCGTCTACACTAATGCACGCAGCATGGGCAACAAACAAGAAGAGTTGGAAGCCATTGTGCAGCAGGCAAACTATGACCTAGTAGCCATAACGGAAACGTGGTGGGATTGCTCCCACGATTGGAGTGCTGCAATGGATGGCTATAAACTCTTCAGGAAAGATAGGCAAGGAAGGCGGGGTGGAGGTGTAGCTCTCTATGTTAGGGAATGCTTTTACGCTACTGAGATTATGACTGGGGACGATAACGTTGAATCCCTATGGGTAAAGATCAGAGGAAGGGCTGACAAGACAGGCACCCTGGTGGGCGTCTGTTATAGACCCCCAAATCAAGATGAAGAAACAGACGAGGTATTCTATAAGCAGCTGGCACGAGCTGCACAGTCGCCTGCCCTTGTCCTCATGGGGGACTTTAACTTCCCTGACGTATGCTGGGAGTACAGCACAGCACAGAGGAAGCAGTCTAGGAGGTTTCTGGAATGCGTAGAGGACAACTTCCTGATACAGCTGGTCGGAGAGCCCACGAGAGGAACTGCCCCACTAGACCTGCTGTTCACAAACAGGGAAGGTTTGGTGGGAGATGTGGAGGTTGGAGGCTGTCTTGGACAGAGTGATCATGAAATGATAGACTTCGTGATTCACGGTGGAGCCTGGAGGGGGAATAGTAATACTGCTACCTTGGACTTCAGGAGGGCGGACTTTGAATTGTTCAGGGGACTAATAGGGGGAGTCCCCTGGCATTCAGTCCTAGCAAGCAAAGGGGTCCAAGAGAGCTGGTTGCTCTTCAAAAAGGAAGTCTTAAGGGCGCAGGAGCAGGCAGTCCCCCTGAGCTGCAAAATGAGCCGGCGGGGAAGAAGACCGGCGTGGATGAATAGGGAGCTATTCCTGAGGCTCCGGGAGAAAAAGAGAATCTACTGCCTGTGGAAAGAGGGACAGGCCACTCAAAATGAATACAGGGAAGTTGTTAGGATGTGTAGAGGTGAAATCAGAAAGGCAAAAGCCCAGCTTGAATTTAACCTAGCTGCTGGTGTGAAAAGGAATAAGAAACTCTTTTATAAATACATTAACAGTAAGATGAGGACAAAGGAGAATATCCACTCTTTGCTGGATGAGGCTGGGAATGTGACCACTGAGGATAAGGAAAAGGCGGAGGTTCTGAATGCCTTCTTTACGTCTGTCTTTAAAAGTCAGACCAGTTATCCTCAGGATACCCCTCTCTCTGACCTGGTAATCTCGGCCGGGGAGCACACTAACCCCCCTGCGATTCTGAAAGAAACAGTCAGAGACCTACTGCTCCAGCTGGACTGTCACAAGTCGATGGGGCCAGATGAGATCCACCCAAGAGTGCTGAGGGAACTGGCGGAGGTGATAGCCGAGCCGCTTTCCATCATCTGTCAGCGCTCCTTGTTGACTGGTGAGGTCCCAGATGACTGGAGGCTTGCCAATGTGACTCCCATTTATAAGAAAGGTCGTAAGGAGGATCCGGGGAACTACAGGCCTGTCAGCCTGACCTCGGTGCCAGGGAAGGTTATGGAGCAGATCGTCTTGAGGGAGATCATGCGGCATGTGCAGGGTGACCGGGGGATCAGGCCTAGCCAGCATGGGTTCATGAAGGGCAGGTCCTGTTTGACCAACCTGATCTCCTTCTATGATCTAGTGACCCATCTGGTGGATGAAGGAAAGGCTGTTGATGTGGTCTACCTAGACTTCAGCAAAGCCTTTGACACTGTCTCCCACAGCATTCTCCTGCAGAAGCTGGCAGCCCGAGGCTTGGATGGGTACACTCTTGGCTGGGTAAGGAGCTGGCTGGAGGGCCGGGCGCAGAGAGTGGTGGTGAATGGAGTCAAATCCAGCTGGCGACCGGTCGTGAGTGGTGTTCCGCAGGGGTCGGTGCTGGGGCCTGTCCTCTTCAATATCTTTATAGATGACCTCGATGAGGGCATCGAGTGCACCCTCAGTAAATTCGCAGATGACACCAAATTGGCTGGAAGCGTGGATCTGCCTGGGGGTAGCGACGCCCTACAGAGGGATCTGGACAGGCTGGAGAGCTGGGCTGGAGCCAATGGGATGAGTTTCAACAAGGCCAAATGCCGGGTCCTGCACTTCGGCCACAACAACCCCAGGCGACGCTACAGGCTTGGGGCGGTGTGGCTGGAGGACTGCGTAGAGGAAATGGACCTGGGGGTATTGATTGATGCTCGGCTGAACATGAGCCGACAGTGTGCCCAGGTGGCCAAGAAGGCCAATGGCATCCTGGCTTGCATCAGAAACAGTGTTGCAAGCAGGAGCAGAGAGGTGATTGTTCCCCTATATTCAGCACTCGTCAGGCCGCACCTCGAGTACTGTGTCCAGTTTTGGGCCCCTCACTGCAAGAAAGATATTGAGGCCCTGGAGCGTGTTCAAAGAAGGGCAACGAAGCTGGTGAGGGGTCTGGAGCACAGGCCATATGAGGAGAGGCTGAAGGAGCTGGGAATGTTCAGCCTGGAGAAGAGGAGGCTCAGGGGAGACCTCATTGCTCTCTATAACTTCCTGAAGAGAGGTTGTAGTGAGCTGGGGGTCGGCCTCTTCTCTCGTGTCATTAGTGATAGGACCAGGGGGAATGGTTTCAAGCTGCGCCAGGGGAAATTCAGGCTGGACATTAGGAAGTATTACTTTTCAGAAAGGGTGGTCAGGCACTGGAATGGACTGCCCAGGGAGGTGGTGGAATCACCGACCCTGGGGGTGTTCAAGGAAAGACTGGATGTTGCGTTGAGGGACATGGTTTAGTAGGAGCTATTGGGAATAGGTGAACGGTTGGACTGGGTGATCTTTTAGGTCTTTTCCAACCTTAGTGATTCTATGATTCTATGATTCTATGACAGTTGAAAATGAGTCAGCAGCTACTTCCTTTAACCCTACACAATGTGCTGACTGTTAGGAAGTGGGTTTTTTGGCCAGTGATCTAATTACCTCTGTCCAGGGCAGAGACAATGACTTGCCATGGGCAACGCTGCAGGTAGCAACCAGTATTTGTGCCATCTGCAGTACAAGCCAGTCAATACAGCCCCATTATGTCTATCACTGCATGTTCTCATGGGAAGCAAGTGCTACTTGTAAGTTGCAAGATAAAGAACTCCAGAAATATATACATCAAAGGGCACATTTCAGACAAACCAAGTCCTGAATTCATTTAGAAGAGAAGAATAGCTGTGCTAATGGTGCATGATGTGCAGGAAGTAGACAGGAAGGTCAGTTTGATTTGGCTTATGTTTATATAAGGAAAAATTTAGGGTATTTTCTTTAGCAGCTGTATCTTCTTGTTTCAGAACTCTTTCTGATGGCAAGATGACTTACGTCCTTGCCAAAAACTCACATCTCTGCAGTCCTTGATAACTGCCAGGCTAACAGGTTGAATGATTCATAAATATTGCTTTCCTCTCATGATAGTCACTTTCTTGGTCAGGACTGCTATTATTATTAACAGTTTCCCTACTAGCTCTGCTTTCCTCTCAGACTTAGCAGTGCTCAGTATTTGCTTTCAAAGTGCAATCAAGATAGTTCATCAACATTTTGCTTTCAGATCTCATCTGCAATGTCCAGGCAGACAGTGACCCATGAGTAATATTTCTGATCACAATGAGCTTACTGTTAGCACATTTTTTCCCCATTGTTTCCTGTTGTATTCTGGGGCAGTAAGCCTTTCATGACGTACTTAGAACGTTGTACACAATGGGGCTTCAGTGACTCTTAGAAGGGTTGGGCTTCCATTACAATAGAAATAATAATGGTAATTTATTTTATTGATGCATTTGAATAGAATTTGCTGAAAAGTAAAGGAAATAGGGTTTGTGGATTGTGTTACTATAAAACCACGAGCAGCAAAATATTCAGCTCTCTCCAACATTTCATGTCTTCTGGGCATCCAAGGTAGTTGAGTTTGATTTACACAATCAAGCCATTCATTAAATATCTGTTTGAATTTTAGGCAGATGCATCCTTTACCTGAGTGATGAAATCTGAGTACAGGAAAGAGATCTATTCCTTTGTGAAAAGACCCCATTCTGCTTCATAAAGTGAGCCTTGCAGCAATATACTTCTAAAAAACTGCCAAGCTTTGTATACCAAATACCGTTGTGAGGGCTTAGCAATAAAGCAGTTGTGGACTTGGGGTTGATCCAACCACACAATAGCACATCTTTAAGCAATATTTCCTCTTTCAACATCCATCTACAGCTCTGTAATTCACTGACAAGCGTCAATTCATTTTAATTCCAAAATTCTAGACTGGAACACGAAGCAGTTAGAGTCTGAATTCTTCTATGTGCTTAATAATTATTTAAATCACTAGTCCAAGTCACGTTCAAAAGAGCACTTGCTGGGGATCTTTGAGGAGCAGACTGAGCTATCATTTATTAGCACCTACTAGATTACACTGCGAATCAGAAGTAAGGTTGGTATTTTCTAACAACAACACTCCATGTAGCTCGCTGTTGTAAAAGGCCTGAGTGCTAATGAGTGAATGGACAAGTGGCAAGTAAATGTTAGAGAGTATATGTAAAATATTTCAGTGAGTAGATGTTGTCCCTGTTAGTCCATACTGGGTAATGACTTGGAAACTTGTTAGTTCCACAGGCAGGTAGGAGAGATGCTGCTTCTGTGACATACGTGCTTGATGTACGTGTTTCTGCTGTCTTTAGCGGGTGAAGGGTGAATGGATGGATCTGTTCTGTGTTGCATATAGGGATGCATCTGTATTTTTGTGCATTTTAGCTTGTGTTATTATGGATAAAAAACTAAGAAGTGATGTCCATTTTACCTTGTGCCAGAAAGGGGCAGAGCCCAGAACAACTGTTTCAAGGTAGCCATTCAAATGAGAACTACCATCTACTCTCGAAAGGCAGCTACAATATACTCACTTTGTTGAATAGTCAGTCATACATTCCACATTTACCAGTATAAAGGAAACTTCAAAAGTGGACAAGTTTCACATGACCTTGGAACATATGCCTGACTTTGAGTCCCTGAAAGGAATGACCTCCCCACCATTCATCATAGTGGCTTGTTAACACTCAAATGCACTGTTTTGAGAGCTCCTTACCAATGTTAACCCATACAAAACCTGAATGGCAAGGGCAGGGTTAGGCAGAGAATTCATACGTAACTAAATTTCCACTGCCCCAAGGAGCCCACTCTTCTGGGGGCTGCTTTAGTTGCTGTGCCTCCTCAGAACTGGAGTGGGTTCAGAGTCACCAGCATTAGGCAATTATGTGGTAGAAGAATACAAGAAAATGTTTTAAAGGTATTAAGGCATGATCAGCATAAACACAAACAAATGCATACACCACTTATATTACTTGATATTTATTTATAACCTCCATATTTTATTCATGAATTTTACAATTCCAAATATAATGAAACAGTTAAAGTACTTTATTACAAAGCTTATAAAATAATTAAATAATACACTTATATTTTTTGCTTTTTTTTTTTTTTTTTTTTTTTTTTTTTACATCATAAGTCATATTTTGTGACACTGCCATTTTCTTTTCTCAGTTTTCACTTAAGGAAGTGAGCAAAGAAATATAAAGGAAAAGCTATGCATTAATAAATTAATTTTTTTACATCAAATAATAAAAAGGACACAATTATTAAAACAAAACAAAACAGAAAAAAACCTTGTTGTTTTCCTAGAAAAGAATTCATAATTATACAATGTCGAATATCAAGACAGAGCAGTGTAGATTGAGATATGTTTCCAATCATCATTTCTTACACTATCATAGAATACATGTTTTTAATTTAAATTGTTGCAAAAGGAACTGATAATTTTAAGTGACCACTGTCTGGCATTAGTGCTGAGCTGGCTAATCTTATGCTGAATTGATACTTTAAAAAAAACAGTAAAATGCAGCTACATTCATCAAAAGAAGTTGTGGGATTGGGTGGAATTAGATAAATATGTCCCTTATAGCCACTCCCCAGAAAATTACAGTAGAACACAGCTCTGTCTCAGAACGGGTTTGGCAAATATGTTGGGTTGAATTTTTTTAAATTCAGAAACTTTTTAAGCTGTACCATTTGATGTACAGTGTCACATAACATCTTGGTATGGAATGATGATAAATATTGTTTACATTTGTTTTGTTTGCCGGTGGATTCTGAATTAAATGTAAGCATTAAGAGAGTGTATAAAAATAGAAATGATTTTTATTTGGTTAGAGAAAATAGTCTGCTTAGTATTTGCAATTTTTTCTTGTCACCTGTATGAAAATATAACTATTTAGAGAAGTTTGGCATGAATTAATGGACTATAATATTTCTGTTCTTTCATTTGGGCAACTGATGAAACAAAATTTGCAGAGATTTGAGATTAAAAGGAAGACATTCTTCAGTATCTTGGCATTTAAACAACCTAGCTTCTGAAAAAAATCTACTTTAATATATCAAGCTTAAATTTTAAATTTACATATCTTATGTGCTTAGAAAGTTGAAAACATAACATTGAGCTCAATAAATCTGAGTTCCTTGAGTTAGCTGAAATATGAAATTCTATTTTACTTGTAACACAGCAATGTTAAAAGTCCAAATATTCTAACACTGAATATTTCTAGGAATACATTTCAAGTTACTAGTTAACCACCTCTGAGTTTCTAGACAAAGCAGAAAATGAATTCTTCAGAACAAAAACATAAGCATGATGCAAAACTTGCTTTTCCAGCAGCAAGTACAATAGAGAAGCACCATATATCTTTGTAGTGCACTATTTACTTCTCGTGGTCACACGTGTGACACTGGGTTCTCCAAACAGTCATTTGAAAGTCTTTCTGTGAAAATGGCAGTAAACAGCTTCCTTGCCCTGGGACGATATTATCATAAAAGATAAAAAAAGGAAACACTTCTGATTCTGTGATCTGTCATGCTGCCATGCTGTAACCTTATTCCTTGAGATCCCAATCTCTTTTGCTTTGCATTCTGCTAAATTAGCCACAAAAGGCATCCTTGCCTGATTTTCTTCCTCATAACGTGACAGTGCAAAGTGACACTTGTAAGGAAAGAACTGCCCCTTGAGTCTGAGTGTTCAAGTGATCCATAGTACCCTGTACTTTAGTGAGGTCAGCAAATAAAATAAAAAAAAAAAAACCACATTCATTTTTCAACATATATCCAACAATTACTGTACCTCAGACATTCCCTTAAAAAAAATGTCTCTTCCATCAGTGGTTTACATGGCACCATGTCTTGGCTCAAAGCAAAGTTAATTTCAACATAAATTGAAGAAGAAAATTTTGCCAGTGAAGGGTTCAGATAACATGCTGCTATCAGTTCTTCTTTGTGCATGATTTACAACATTGCTTGCCATAGAATTTGTGGTTACAGACACCGTGCTGGGGTACCAGATGACACCAGCTGAAGAAATCCACACAAGAAGGATCATCTGAGAGAGAGAAATCCAAGCAACGTTTTAGCATTTCTACAAATCAGACAGTAGTTCCACCAGCACCTTGCAAAGTGACTTAATTTTCTGCATTTAGCTTTTTAGGGAATGTAAGGAATCGCACTTCTAACTTAAACACTTCAGTTAGGTGCCACGGATCAGGCTTTCAGGACTTTGACTATGCCATAGTGGTGAAAACTTAACTAGTGGGAATAGAGACAAGATGACAATGTCTTGTTCTGAAAAGCCCAGCTTCTAATTACAAAAATAAGTTAGAAAAAATGTATCGTTATGATTTCATTTCACCAACTTATGTGCAGCTCATTTATGTACATGGCCCAGTAGCTTTAAAAGCATTTCGTAGTTACTCCTTACTAGAGTGGATTCTTTAGTTTTCTTTAGAAGAGCAGAGTGGTGATTCATATGGATGCTTTGTAAACAAATCGACAATGTCTGTGAGAGCAGCAACACATTTCAGTGAGATTGAGCAAAATTTGTAGCTAAACTGAAATCTCCTATGAACAGAGAACAGAATTTGTTTACATGATCTATAAAGGGACTTCAAAAGGAGGCACTGAAGAAAATCTAGCCAATGTTGTCTGCACTCTCAGATCAATCATGTGGTTTTGGGAATTATCTTGATCTCTGTGTATGAATTTCTTTTGATTAGTTCACTACTTCACTTTTTTAACTTTCTTTTTTATGATGGTAATAGTGATACTTTTGTACCTTTATCATCCTCCAATTTATTTGAATGAATAGAAAAGTGAAAAATACTGCTCAGCTTTTAAAAACATAATCCCATCTGTAAATGCTAATCCTAAGTAAAGAAAAGACTGTCCTTGAACAAGGTGTTTTATAGGAACTAGGAAGCTCAGTGTCATACTGCATATGCCTTAATTGAGTGTTAGGAGGGATGGATCTGGTAGTTTAGCACCAGCTTTCACTTTGCTTCAACTACTGCCCACCACACAGAACTTGGCACTGGGGAACAGACAGTGCCACTTTCCAAAGCAGTCAACAGATGAAAAGCTGCACAGCTCCAGGTAAGGAAAGCTGTTCGGAGTTGGGACGATCACCCAGCATGCAAGGGTAAATTTTCAAAAATTACAGATGACTGTTTTTGTTGTGGTTTGTTGTTGTTGTTGTTTTAACTTTATATGCAGTGAGGAGCTAATGTTAATAAATCTTTATCCCCTTTTGAAGACCAGAGCACAATGCTAACATTACAGAGGTGTGGCCAAAAACTTTATTCTTGGGACCTAATCCAAAGACTTTTGGAATAAACACAAAGACTCCCACTAGCTTCAGTGGATGCAGACCAGGCTGTCAGCTCCTTATTTCTATTTACTCAAGTATTTACATGTTGTTTTAATTTTGATTCATTTCAAGCAGTTGGATTTGTTAGGAGTTATGGTGACCATAACTGCATCTAACAGATGGAAGTGACCCAGCTTGTCTAGGAAAGTGTGTAAACTCTCCCTGAAACATTAATTTCTTGACTGTGATCACTGAACTGGAGCTGCATGGCTGATAATGGAGACTGATTTGCTTCGATGTGATTCCAGCACAGCTGGTTCCTTCTCTTTTTGCTGGTTTAGACAGAAAGTTAGAGAGCAGTGAGGAGATAATTGATCTCTAGAGCCTGACGACCCAGTTATAATAAAGGTGAAAGAGTTCCTGCAGATGTGAGGCAAGAAAGAAACAGGCCAAAGCCAAAATTAGTAACAGACATTACTTCAGACATGAAATATAGCAGAGGGAGACTGGGGTGAAAGAAGAGTGCTTGCTGTATCATGACAGAAGAGAATGTAATACAGAAATTCTGAAGTACAGCAGAACTTCTTAGGAATGTTAATTAGCATTTGAATTGTTAAGAATATTTAATTAGAAAAACGGGAAGACTGCTCATGTATCTGCTTTAGGTATATTTTATCAGTATATCTTAGTTTGGATTCAGGTCTGATACTCTGCGTGTCTTGAGTTACTACAGTGGGTCTAACTCTTCAGACACCACTTCAGGGTGTTCTGCACTGAATATCAGGAATCAGTACAGATGAGGGGTTGTTGTCTAATGTCAAATTACAAGGTGCAGGGCCAGAGGTTGACCGTTGCTCCCAACTCTACTTTATTTCTCTTGCAATCCAGACGTTCTACAGACGTTACTTTCAGCATCTTGTTTTAAAATGGTAACAAGACACTTAATGTACAGTATATGAAATATATGAAAATTATTATATATTGAAAATTAACGTTTGAAGTGCTTGAACATGTCTAGGTAACTGTTACTACACTGGACAAACCTGGACCTCCATTAATTTTTTTTCCATCACTTAAGGCGTCACAAGCAATAGCCAGCTTTTGAGCAAATACTCTGGATGGGATAAATGCCTCTCTCTCTTTCTTTGATGATTCTGAGAGAATTCCCATTCCATCACTGACACAAAGATTCTTGCTACTCCAGAACTCAAAACACATTGAAGATAGAAAGAGGGATATAGCAGGCATACAAGTTAGAAGAAAGCTGAATTTCATTTTCCCTGACCTATTGGGCCGTACTGATCAGGAGAAGTAAAACTACAGTCTAGCAAAAGCATTTTTGAACACCCTGGAGGTTGTTGCAATCTGAAGCGTGGGTGGAATTTAGTGGAAAACACTAAAAATAAATTGCAAATTCTTACTGTTTAATTCTAAAGCCACTATTTTTAATCATAAAAGAGTTCCAGCATAGGACATTCACAAAAGCATAAATTGAAGCTGCAGCTCAGAACCACACTGTGCTAACTTTTAAATATATATATATATATATATATATATAAAAAACATATCTCTATTCTTAAAATCTCAGTTATACTCAAGTCTGCTTTAAGGGAGTTAACTCTGGGAAGAGAGATACTATAGTGTTGAAAGTAACTGGAAAGCTGCAAATATGGGAAAATTTGTGGAGGACCGTGTCAAATATAAATTTTAAGTGGGTGTAACGAAAAGGTAATTTTTGCTGGACATAGAGTATATCTATGTACATCAGTATAAGCTGCTGCAGAACATAGAGATGAGTTTTACCTCTTTTTGAAGGGGCTGGGCAAAAGTTAGTATTGCAGGCTCTCAGGATTGCTGGTTTCTGATGGGGCAGGCACCCAGAGGCTGGTCTCCCTTGGCGTAGGCACTGCACGCTCCGGGTTTGCACTCCCCCACCACATGTTACTGTACACTGTAGACAACAACAAAAAAATTAATTATAGAGAATCTATCGGAGCCCATGAAAGCCAAAGGAAAACATTCTGAAGTGCTTTAGATGAGACTTTCAGAGAGAGGTCAGGATCAGATGTGTCGATGCTTGGCGATTCCTATCAGGACCAGATTTTCAAAGGTGTGTGCATCTGTTCTGCATTCTTGAGTCCTTTCGAAAGTATGGTTATTTAAGGACTCAACTGAAAATTTGGTTCCTTACTTAGGCATGTAGACAAACTGAATATTACAGAAAACCCATTCCTGATTGGCTGCACTGACTTCTTTTGAACTCTAAGCCTCTGGGCCCAATCCTGCTGTCGGAGCAAAGATAAAGCTCCCCCTGGAAACATAATTATGGCAGTGTCTGGGGAAAAACACTATGCATTTGCAGGAAGATCTATGAAGTATTTTAGAGTGAATAAGCCTTTTACTTGTATGTGTTTCGTGAAAAGTTGTCTTTAAGATAAATATGATCATTTTCATCTGATTACAATTGTCAGGCATACATTGCTTCATGTAAATGTTATTAAATGAGTGTGTGGCTCATTGATATGTGACTCATAAAGTAGATAAGTTCCAGAAATACAGAAGCTTATTTGCAAGAATGTAGAAACAAATACAGACTGATCCTCAAATTAATCATAGTATTTAGGGAATTCCAGGCAATCTGTGCAGATCCTGAAATACATTGTGCGTATTGCTATGTAATAGTTCAATCACAGTGCAGTTAGAACACTGAAAAGGAAGTGTTGGGAAACAATAGTGGAATCAAGTGGCTCTGAAGCACAAATAACATTTTAGGGCAACCTTCTTGAATCTTATGACAAAGAAGTTAACTGAACCAAAATACATAGATGGGAAAGGAGGGACGAGAAAGCTTCCCATTCCTACCTGCTGCCAGGGTGAGGAATACCAGCCAGACACCACGTTATACAAAGTTTGGGATGGACAAGGTCCATTGTTACAAGCTTCTTCCAGGTCTATGTTTGGTTTCTTGATGTTTCTACATCTTCTCTGAGGAAAGGTAATTAATTTCCCATGGATGCTTTTCTCACCACATTTTAGTTCTCGCTTGCGTACACCTGGGCCACAGGAGGCTGAGCACTGCAAAAGCAAAGCACACCTTTAAAATCTATAGAAACACATTCAGAGGAGACTGGGCTATGCTCAAGATAACCTAAATTACATGAAACTACAAAAGCATTATAAAACCCCAAAGACCCCAAAGTCCACATGTGTAAACAGAAATATGAAGCTAAGTCACCGGAAGTCCAAAAAAACAAAGACATCAGAGTACATCTAACTACATCTGAATGTAAAGAACTGTGTTTTTATAGCGGCTTGCCCACAGCACCTGATTTTCAAATGTCAGCTTAGCTTTTCTTTTTTTCCTTTGCTGTTTGTGTATGTGTCCCTAAGTCAACATTGTCAAAATGCCAAAAGGAAGGCAGTGAGCCCTACTTTACTTTACCTCACTCCAGGAAGCAATCACCCACTGGAGCCGGTCATTTTTGGGGCAGCGTCCTAGCACACAGGTCTGCTGGGATTCAGGTTTATGGTCTTGGCTGCACATACTTTCAGGCAAGATTTTAAGCTTGGGAGAAGTAGTACTTGTGCAGTAGACATCCCGCTTCTTAACACCTCTCCCACAAGTCTTGGAGCACTGTGATGGAAAGAAATGTTAATTTGAGCTAGAAGAAATGGACATTGACATTATTTGTATTTTACAGCAGAACACAGGAACCATTGTTAATGTGCTCTGTAGCTGCTATTATAATGCAAGTAAGCTTGAAATTCCATAACAGTAATATCTATGTGTTAGTCTTACAGTGTTTTTCTGAGTGCTTTCTTTTTGTAAATTATAAACTCTTAACAGCCCCCATGTAGGACAAGTAATATCTTTTTTTCCGTTGATGAGGAAAGTTGGATTTGTGAGCAAAATCGTTTTTTCTCTAGACAGCACAGTTGAAAGCTACTTCTAACCTCCCATCTGAAAATCTCCCACAGCAAGATGTTCTCAGCTATTTGTTATCTTGTCCTCGTGTTGGCCCAGAGGGACAAGAAAGAGACAGAGAAAACTACCTAGGGAATCTATACATAACTTCTTCACAAGAATCTCACAAAAAGACAGAATCTGACATAGAAAATGGTTAAGATGCTTGACCGAAGTTAATTGCCAAGATTACAACGAAGCTTAGGACAAGTCACTAGTGAATAAATATGTATTGCTTGAACTGTGGTTCAGTTGAAAAGACGTTCCATAGCTTTCATTGCCTCAGCAGCCAACAAAATGCACTAATGAGCCATTTCTGATGAAATGAGGAAATAGCCCTGAAATAATTATGTGGACTCTCTATCTTGTTGCATTCTCTTCTAAGTGTTCTTATAATAATTAACAGGCACATTCCAATGCAGAATACCACATTATCAGTGTACAAATTAAATCATAAATGTTTTCTAAAGATTTCATGAAAGCAGAGTGCACTGAAATAGAACAGAAATACCTGTTTGCTGAAAATCTCTAGTTGTAATCTTATCCCCAAACAGATGGAAAAGCCTTTCATTTAAAATGATTCTCTGATTTGTGAAGAGAGACTGGGTAGTTTGCATTTTTTTCTTTTAACTCTTTTGAGCCTGTGATATAGCAGCTTTCAGCTGACTTAAAATCTTTGCTAACTTGTTGAATAAATCTGATAAGGACTTGTGAACTTAATTTTTATAGGTTAATTTAAAAAACCCAACTTGAATCATACAGCTCCTAAAGAAGGGGATAATTGATTATTTTAAAATTTTTTTGTAAAGTTTGAAAATGTGAATGTGTCTGAAGATTTTGTTCTTCCCTTTTAAGTATCTAATTGTCATATCTGTTTTTCACAGTCTTTTGCCATAGTAGCATTGCCTTCACATACACTGGAAGAAAAAATTACTTGTCTGTCCCAGTACATTACAGGGCACTCATATGGAGAAGCTTCTTAACCTGAAAAGCTTAGGTCAAGCTGTGCTTGAACACCTAAGGAATAAAAGTACCAGGAGGAGTAATAGAATTTTCAGTAAATTTAAATCCACCTTGGGTTTCACTAAATGAATATGAAAAAATCAAAATAATTCTTTCTTATATAGGTTTACTGTCATCTGTCTCTTACATCTACAGATTTCCCAATACTTGATTTATCTTCACGTTCACAGCTCGTGCCAGCAGCAACAATAGTCACAGACAGAGCAGAAATGACTTTTGTGTAAGCATGTGTGTGCTTTTTAACTCAGACTGGTTTAATGTCAAGCTTTTCATAGGTTTGTGAAGCAGGGTGTGTACACACAGGAATCTGCCTAGGGGCCTTATGTTCCTCAGGGAGATTAACTGCTGCAGTGTTCTACTAGAGTTACTCTAAGAAAGGCAAAAGTAGAGAAACAATTATTGTACGTGTAAATCACAGCTTTATCAATTCACAATTAAAAAATGTGTGTGCATTAATAAGTCCAAATATTTCTTCATTCCTTGGCTGCCAGTCATCTCTAAGAAAAGCTAATACTGCTGTAGGAACTTACCTCAGACAGGAGATAATGGCTTTGAAGAATTCACTGAACATTAAGTTACAAAACCAGAAAAAATCTTCCATCTGTTTGTATGCAGTTTGTATGCAGAAAGGACACCATATGTCCCCTTCTGGAAGCCCTCCTTTCTGACCACTTACAAAGGCTCATTAAAATATAGCTTACAAGTTATCATTTCAAATAGAACTATTTCTACAATATTGATTTTCACAGTTTGCACTGTTTCTTTCTGCATAGAATTTTTGGCATAATTTCCATTATGTCAGCAATAGGAAACACAAGTTTTTCTCCAGATTACCTGAGACCATTGTCCAGGGCTCCATTCAGGTGGGCATTCTTGACTATTGCATATCTGCACTTGTGTAGGGGTGCTAACAGGACACAGGGAATGGGCCACTACCTCCTCCCTTTGGAAAGCCTTTTTCTGGACACACTGGATGAGACGACTTTGTTGCCCTCCTCCACAAGATTTGCTGCATGCACTCCATTCACCTGCTGACCAGCTTAATGGAGAAAATGTATATTAGAAACACAGATGCCAATTAATTTTATAAAATCAACACACGTGAGTCACCTATGAAATGTGAATTATTCAGGGATTCTGCTTAATCTACTCTACTGATGTACTGATTTCAATCGAAAAACTTTAGTTACTTAATCTTTCTTCAAAGAAGAGAACATTTTGAGTGGGATGAAATATAAGGAATACAGCTAGAAAAACTAGTACTGATTATTTACAACTCACACATCTACCAGAATTATCTTGCCTATTAATCTAACCTGGAATCTGGAATTCCATTTGGACAGAGAGAGGCACTGCCATTGAGGCTGGTGCAGTATCTAGAAAATCTAACAAATCACCATTCCTTTTTAACCACATCAGTATTTTAATTGAAAAAAAGCCCTCCCTGAAAATGGAAAAGAAAAATATTCCCCAAATACACGAGTGAATGATCACTTTTGTCACTTCAGCTGCTGAAGAGACCTCCAAATAGACTAACAGAGAAGAGGACAAAACAGAAGTGTGATGGATAGGCAGTAGATGAGATTAGCTCACTGGACAGTCCTGACCTTTGCTGTTACAATGCTCTCCTTGTTACCTCTCCTTCAAAAAAACACAAACTGGAAGAAAGTTCACTCAAGCAGATACGAGGAGAAAGCTGGCATTGCAGGGAAAATGGAACCAACTTAAGTAGACATGAACCTCCCAGTGCATTTGTCACAGCTCAACAAATGTTGACACGATAGTATTCAGTGATATTAATGTCAAACCTTAGCTTGCCTCTATTTACAAAAAAGAATAGGCTTGCTAAAATCAGCAGTCCTGTCAATAGCGTTTGGAGGATTTAAATCTCCTCAGACTAACAAATTTGGCAGACAGAAGATGTGGGATCTAAATAAAACAGTAAGAATTTAACCAGCAAAAGCTGTTGGGCAAATCTACACTCCAGTCGCAGGCAAGCTTCAGTTATGAATACTGTCACTAAAATTACACAAAGACAGAAGAATCTGCCAATTGCTTAGGCTGAGTTCACTTTTGAAATGTCAATAGCTGCTTAGTATTGCTATTACTAGCACTGAGTGGGTCCCCAACCCTTGTGTAACTCTTCAGACACACATCCAAGCATCTGTCCTCAAATGTTTCCAATGTAAGATCATAAGGAACAACTAGATGGGAAAATAAGTGAAGAAAACAGAGGAAATTATGAATGATTAAAAGATTACTTGAAATCTCATATTGAAGTATGCAGCACTGAACTTGAGTATTTTACAGATTTTTAATAATTTGTGTCATAGAAAAGCTTGGTTGTCTTTTTTTGTCTCAAATCCAGCTGCTTGGCCTTCTATGGTTTCCTACAGCATTCACCCTGTGGGGACTAGAATAGCTGCTTACATACAGTTTTAATGACAGGAAAGGTTTTTTTTTTCTTTTCTTACTGTATGAAAGATGACCAGCATCCCATTTGCCTTTCTGATCACATCTGCCTGAAATCAAAACTATATTTAATTGTTTAAAAATATATAAAACTCCTACTCTGGTAAAATTCCTTTGGGAACAGAAGCGATCCCAACACTCAACCTAGTAACTTCAGTAACTGTCAAAAATACTGAGAAATATAAAAGGGCCTACTATAAGGACAAAGAAATATTAATATGAAAAGTCAGTAGTTGTGTGTTTCCAGAACACATCAGGCATTTTCTTTTTGTCTCATTTAGAAGTATGTGGACCTTCGCAATATAAACATCTGGACAGAAGTTAATAGTTTTAATCCATTCTACAACTTTTAATTACTTTCCCTTGATGTTTTTGACAACCATGACTGGCAGAGCAATCAAAAGCAATCATTTTAAAAGTCTGTTTGCACTAACTGCCCAGAAAGCTCCCTTCTTCATAGAGGAGAGGACAATAAACTTTCTTTAATGTCCTCTAGTAAACTGCCGTTTTCCAAAATTATCTGGGCTGTGATCCAAGAGTATCTTTCATTAGCTCAAATAACGTAAGTAATTATGAGCAGATTTGCCAGTTCTGAAATCCAACAACAGTGTGTAGTTCTGATGCCTATGTTCTTACTGTTGGGATGGCAGTTTTGTTCTCCCTCAGTCTTTGTTCCTATGCAGTAATTATTCCTCACTGACCTTTACAAGTCTGGTGTCTTCTCTTTCAAGTCACAAAACAGACACACATCTCATCTGTTAGTCACTTGCTTTCCTTGCCTACTATGCCCACCATATTTGTTTCTTCTTTATTCGCTATTGTTTCCTCCATTATATTTACTAATTTTTTTTAATGTTGCTTCATGTGGTTTTAAAAATAATTAATTAGTGAGTTGAATTGTTTTTTACCCACATATATAGTTTTGTGAAGCTCGGGGCTTTTATAGTTCTTATTTCTGTACTTTTTTAGGGATCAAGTTATTAATTGTGTTGTGGTAATCTAAAAATATCAGAGGAATTTTAGCATGACCATGTTGTGCTGCATTTCAAAATGAACATTCAGCATTTTCAGTGATATTTATACCAGTGGATCTTCAAAACATATCATGATATCAGTTCAACAGAAATAGAATTTTCGGTATGGTCCAGAGAGAGAAAATAGAGATGAAAATCATTTTGCTAAAGTTTCATAGCATAACAATGCTACATGAAAATGAAGGTGAGCATAAGCTGATGAAAAAAGACTCCTGGGAGCATCACAGACACTACATTTCTGCCTACATGATGCTAAGTTCATTGGTTAAAAATAAGTCTGGCAGGAGATAAGTCATATGCAAACAGATTGTACAAAGATTACTTAAAATTAGTATTCAGAAATTCATGTGGCTAAAAGCAATCTAAAGAAATTGCTGAAGCAGGAACATGGGGCTCTGATGTGACATGCTGCCATTATTTAAATCTTATCTCTATCCTTTTGTGGTTGTAATGTATAATTTACCATTTGGATTCTGTGCTCTGTGCTGTAATCTTTAAATTTTGCAGGAAATTCCAAACTATTACCGGACTATTTTTTAGAATGTTTAACATATTGCAAATTAGGGATTTTGAAGCAAAAACAACACTACCATAAAGCATATCTGTCTTTTTGCCTTGCCCCATCATCCTCGTCTGCTCTGGGGCAGATAGGGAAAACCATTAAATGTGTTATTTTTATAACACATTTGGTGGGCTTCACTGACTGCTTTTACACTTATTGTATTCATCAGCACAAGCACCAGCAGATGACACGAGGACTGACGCGCCTCACTTCTTCTGCCGTCTGCTGCTTGTGCACTGGAACTGTGTTTTCAACAATTTTCCTGTGCAACAGTTATTTTTTTCCACCATATCACTGTAGAAAATCTCCTGTCCTGGAAGTCAAAAGTTTTTTTCTGATCTTTAATATAAAATTAATATAATGTTAAAGTTGAAAAGTCGGAGTCCAAATGTGAAAAAAGCAGCAGAAGACAGACAGTCAGTGTACTCTTAAATCTCCCCATTTAAATTCTAAGCCACATGATACTGTGTTTAATTATACGAACACACAACATTTTTTTTTTCCAAAGGACTCCTACCACAGCTACTATAAATCAGTGTGACTCCTTTGTTTTTAAAGGAGCTCTGTTGATTTATACCAGCTGGATTCTAAAGGCTTATCTGTATGTCATTGTCTTCTTTTGCATCTCACCTTCCTTATGTCTTAGAAAATAAGGTTGTTAACATAAGAAATGTCTTCATATTTATTTTTGTGGGAGCAGGAGCATTGCTGACAATTTATTTGGGTAAGATAGTCCTCTTACTGGTATCAAAATACAGTATGAAGTATTTTGCCCAAAAGTCACTAATTGCACTTCACAAGATTCTTTTAGCCTAATCTAATATGTGGAATCTGAGTCAGAAGGCCAAGCTTCCACGTGGGGAGTAGCATTTTACTCAGGAAATGGTCTTATTGATTCAAGGTGAGTAAAGGTGGCAGAATGGGCTTCTAAGTAACTTAGATTTACTCAGTGTCACATAGCTAACCCCAGCATGGTGACAGAGCTGCAAGCAATCCTCAGGAGGTCTTGCTTAGCAACATTAGAAATACTGCCTCTATTATTATCATTGGGCAGAAGCCTACACAACTAACGTTTTTAAACAATTACTGTTTTAAATTATAGAATTAAAATGGGTTCATCTAGCGGGCTGTACAATTCTATGTGCCTATCTCAGAGAACTTCCTTGCTGGCTAACTCAGTCATAAGGCACAATGAAAGGCAGAAAAATGAAGAGAACTTACTGTGCTGGGCAAGGATTAGTATTGCATAGTTTTGTTTCAATTAAAGGCTTCATCCGTGGACCACAAAAAGAGGAATTAACTCGTGTACGATGATCTTCCAAACAAATTGCTTTTGCTGTAATGTGTCCTATGGAAGTATTAGAAAAAAAATGTAATAAAATAAATGTTTACTCAAAATTCAAAAGAAAAATAAGTAGGAAAGAATTTTATCTGATCCAGTCCAGGGGCATCCTTGGTACAAATCCATTGAGTTGAACTAAATAAAACAGGACTTCATTTGGCAACCAGTTTTTTATGCTAACTTCCTTAAACAGTCTGCTGGCATGCTGTGAAGTCTTAACAACAAACTAACAAAATATTTCTGAATTTCACATTTTTTTTCAAATTCAGGAACATAACATGGCATTTACTTGGGTCATCCAGTCCATTTCTCTGATATTATGAGCAATTGCATCATAGAATCTTATTTACATGACCCACTTAAAATTTAAGGACCACTCAAATTTTAGTTCTCTTTTTGGTTTTTCTTCTGCAAAATTTCCTATGTGCCACTTTTCTGCTTTCATTAGATCCTAGAATTACTTCCATTGGTGGAACATCCAGAATTTAAGAAGAATAAATACACATTCTGGTTCTGAGGAAAGCAAATACCCAGAGGAATAGGTAACAAGAAGTCTTAGGTTATGTAGAATTTCAGAGTTTAAGTTTGATGAACTCAAATATTTGTAATTAAACAGTGAGGAGATCAGTGTGCAACTGTCAATAAAGTTCTTTATAGTATTTTAGTCCTCAGTTGCTCTCCACAGGTAGATAAAATTTACTCATTATTTGTTATCTTTCTATATTCCCAGGATACATCAAAGCACATATTTAATTCCCATGTTACTTCAACAGCGAGATATGTGTACAGATTGACCTGAAGAAAAAAAGACTGCCATGGTAAGTGACATGAATTGAGACCATCATGATTTTTTCTTTCTACCACAGAGGAACTAGGAAAGGTACTTCATCTGTACTATAAGTTGTCAGATTAAAAAAGGGACCAGGTGATCAAGGTATGTATTGTTACACATGCTTACAAAATTAAAGGCAGCTGAAATGTTGGAGATGAATGTGTAAAGAAAAATGAAAATGAAGAGCATCAAATATTAAGAAGTTACCTACCCCCACCACAGGTAGCTGAGCACTCTGACTGCACTGTCACCCAGGAGTGGCTGTGCTTTTTGACAGATGTCTTGTTCTCATTCATTTTGGAAAATGTGTATTCCCAAGCAATCCCAGGATTTTTGCCTTGTAGCAGGATCTACAGATGGGGAGTTGGAGTTTGGTTTTAAGAAAAACAAACAAACAAAAAAAAGCAATTGGCGGGGTGTTAAAAAAAAAAAAAAAGGGATTCTGTGATTTGGAAGGAAGATTAAATAAGCATGATATATATATAATGTATTTATACACACCATGAAATAATTTTCCAGAGACCTAGTTCTTTGTTATACTAAAACTCATCACAGCAATTCCTAAACTGGTTCTTTGGACCAACACCTGCAGGACATACAAGGACAGTGCAGAAAGAGTCTGTCTGTCCTTTTGTCCTTTTAGTAAGTCACGTGTCCAAAGAGGAGGACATTTTTTTCATACCTCGAGATCACAGTAATGCCGAGCTCTTGCCTGAACTAACAACTGCCATGAAGTTGTTGTATTTAAGTGGCCAAAATAAGAGTAAAGCTTAAAATGTCTTGCAGATATCTTGAAGTGTTAGGCTGTGAATATTTGTCTTCGAAAACTGTTCCCCGCTTCCCCACAACAGATGTAAGAAACAAAGCAAATGCATCCTAAATAACATAAATCAGAACACAGAAGGGGGAGGATGAGAAGATATTAAAAGAAAAAAAATGTGGCAACCAGCTTTACTGCTGTGGAGCAATATTATCCTGGTGCTTCAAGACAACAAATGGGAAGAGAGCAATTGATCCTTGGCATGTTGGAACAAGAGATGTTAGTATTTATCATTCAGAGAACAACCTCACAGTAATGTCAGGAGCTTGCAGCCTCCAGCTGGGTGAGAGCCTCTGCGTAGCTCCTGTACATCATGCAGGCTGCTCTGTACACATTTTAAGTCATTGGGCTACACTCCCTTCTTCTGCATTGGGAAGTAGATACAATTTTTACAGGGAGCTGAAAACTGTAACTTCCTCTCCTAGCCAGCAGCCAAAACTAGAGCCCCTTCCCACCCTTGAAACCACAAGAGGATATGTACACAAAGCAGGAACTGCATCACATTCAGGTTTCTTATATCCTGTATCATCCCAGCTACAGATTAAAAGGGCAAAAATCAAACTCTGGAAAAGTACTGGAGACAAAATATTGTGCAGCACAAAACCATGTAATTTAAAGTCCCTGGCACTCAGTTGAAAAATGTTATACAATGCATAATGTTCAACCAAGTTTTCATCAGGAATGCAGTGCTATTGCAAGGTTACAATTTTGTCAAAGTAATGAGCATATAAAAAGTTTTCTATCGTATTTTCAAACATTCATTATAAAGCCTTCCTTTAACAACCCAATAACTGAAGTCTGCACATACAGCCAAGTTATCAGACCTACAAATTTGGAAAGACCTCCACTGCTAGTTCTACTTAACTGGATACATTCCAGCATCTTTTCAGCCAACTGGCATTTGCTCCCAAATTTACAGCTGGCAAAAAAACCTCCTTAAACATTTCCAGTTCCTCAATACTGTTTAATGTCTACCTTTAACACACCAACCACCTGACTTCAGACACAACACTCAGCAGCTCTGACCGCAGGGCGCAGAGTTATAAAATTTACAGCTTCTTGAGTTTGAAAACCACAGACTCTGTGGCTGGAATCTGCCAGATCTACTCTGAAGAAAAAGGACTGTGGCTTTTGCTTAGGGCATAAAATGTTAAAACAATGGATAAATTGAATTCTCTTGAGTAAAGAACCTTTTCCTTTTGCTGCTAATTTTGATTTCAAAGCTAAACCAATAAGTTTTCAAAACTAGCTGTGCATCTGCCTCATTCTTCGAGACTCCCTTTTTTTTTTTCTTTCTTTTTTCTTTCTTTTTTTTTACTGTGGTTATCCTATGTCTCCTGTGCAGTACTCCATTTTGCAGGTCAAAATGCTAAAGAGGCTGTCAGTATGCCTTCTTATGATTGAGCCTTTGTGCTTTCAAGGTGATCTGAAGTTGCTTGCAATACACTGAAATAAAACAGATCAATTTACACAGGATAAACTCCTCTTTCTCCCATAATAATCTAACTAATGTACAGGAATATATGCAAGAGTCTAGCAGGTTAGCCAGATGTAAAAATGACCTAGTCTCTGCGAAGGAGAAATAGGCAACTACTACTTACAAAGTCAAGCTGATCTTAAGCAAACAGCCAAGTAAAGGAATAATTACTGTTTACCTGGATGTGCTTCCTATATCTGCTGAAAGAAAATATATTTTCTTTTTTAACTCACTCTGCATGCGCATCACTTATGAAATGGGCACGAGCCCAGACTTTAAGCCCCCGCATACATGGTAGCTTTGATTTGCATCTCCAGATTGCATCAACATTTCCTGGGTCCCTCCCATGTCATGTAAGTCTTTGATAATTTCTTGAGGCGCACGTTAGAGCTAAGCTGTTTCCACTGAGCTATAAGTTACACCAGTGAGGGCAAGCTAAGAAGCTTGTTGGTGCAGAAGGTCAGTGTCTGGCTATGTTGGATATATTTGGATTTTCAGAAAGATGCTTGTGAGACTGCAACTTTTATCCACTCTGAGTCTACATGCCATTTAATAAATGTATTAACATCCAACATGCTAACCCAGATTCTGATTTCTTTGATTAGTCAAGATTAATCTCACTGGCATTCACGAATTCAGCTTGTTTTCAGTAGTGTAAATGTAAGCATGGAGTATATGATGCTTGTGGAAAGCTGTTACAAACAGTTAAAAAACAGGATCACTGGCTCAATGGGCAGTTACATGGGATCCCTGACCATGGCTAACACCAGGAGCTTCAAAGGAAAGTGAAAGAATACCTGTAGAGAAAATCATCACTGAAGGAAGAATTGCAGCTACGTTGGTTGCTTAAGCCAAACCTTAAAACAAAAGAGTTTTTATCCTTTCAATATTTCTAAAGTCACTTTAAACAAAATCCTAACTAAAAGCTTATGACAAACAGTTTTTTTTCAGGAAAATCCACTAAGGTCATTAAAAGGGAAAAAAAAAATAATAGAGTATCCTTGAGAGGTCCTGCATGATCTCATTCCTACCTCAGCTGTTTCAAATTTATCTTATGTTGTTATTGTGTCTCCATTTTTTAAATTTTTTTTATTTTTTACTGTTCACATGCCAAACGTACAACCTTCAGGGACGCTGTCCAGCTAGTCTCTCTTCACTAAAGGAGAACTCTTTTATCTGTTGTATTGAATCAACATCTGTATCTTATAAGCACATCTTAGCTTTCTTTAACTTACTTTCTCTTTAGGGGAAATCAGTACAAATTTATCATCTAGTAGCTAATAATAAATGTAATGTTTTATAACTACAACTTGGCTTTCTCCCAGTGGCAGCTCTACCATCAGAAAAGTCTTTCCACCTGGCCTTCTTTCTCTTTTTTTTTTTCCCCTATTGACAAAGAGGAAGTGATTTACTGATTTTAATTAGACACTTGCCTGCTTTCAAGATCCATTAGCCTTCCTGTGAATATTTACCTCTTTGTAAAGCATCCTTTCCATCTGTTACTTACCGTTGTCAAAATAAATCACATTTTTTTCACCACTATTTCACAATTCCTTGATCAGATATTTCACCAAGTCTGAGGTAAACATCAATGAAGGCACTGATTGTATCTCATCCTGAAAAATGTTACAGGGCTTTCTCAAATCAGATAGAAGTTAATTCCTCATTCATTTACTGATAGAATGGACAAATCAATCATCAAACTATTGTGTTTTTAAGTTAGCTTATACAGTATTCTTGGGGTTGGCCTAGTAGTTCAATTTCTTTTGCACTGTCAGAGTCTTTCCCTTAATTCCAGTCAGTGGTGGAAGATGACTGAATATTTCAGCAAACCGAAGTCATCAGTGACCCTCATACGTTGAGACCTGTGTCAATGGAGCCCTCTGATGTCCCTGATGCTCTGTGAGCATCTTATGGAAAGTAATTTCAGCATTTAGAGGTGATGACTTTCAGCCCTCATTTCCTAATCTAGATGAATGAATGACAAATTTACTGTTTGTTCTTCCTCAGGTTAAGTATTTTTCAGTTAAGATAAAAATACTGTCAAGGTCTTTAAGTTGGCAGTGGTGACCTTACATGACTGACAAATAAATAAGCTGAATATATTCAAGTACTTTTAAAAAAATCCAGTATGTTTCCATTTAAGATGAGACAATTATGGCTACAGAAATCATATTTTCAAACCTGGTATTGATTTCTGATCCTGAATTATCATTTAACTATCATATTTCTATCATGTTGACCTTTGTTACTTCCTGTCTCATCTGAATTTGGACATTTTGGGAACTGCCTTCTCAACCCCTGAATATTTCTCATTTAGGCTTTTACTGGTTTCTACAAACCCACAATCACCAAAGTATCAATATTACAAACAGCCATTTCAGAAAGATTTACAAATTTTGAAGGGCACTGGTATACACTGCTTTGCTTTTGCTACATCTGTCAGCTTACTTCTTCAACAGTCCAGAAGGTGCTTTGATAAATTCTTAAAATCTCATTTAAATCTGCATTTAGACTTCCAGAAGTTGTACTCAGGAAATACTCGTCCTACAATTTGAATTGTGCATTCTTCACACAATGTTCTCCTCCTCCTCAAAAAACATTCGGCCACTGAATTTTGTAATTTTCAGTCCCACAACTAGCTGAAGTACAGAATTGCTGCTCTTTGTCTTCTTTGGTCTGACTGGTTCCATAATTACACATACATAACATATGTAAATATATATATGTGTGCATTTGGGGTTGGGTTTTTTGTTTTTTGTTTTAATTCCAGGATAGATAAAAAAAGTATTTCGTGATTTTCGTCTCTCATCCGTTACTGAATAGGACTGCAAAGTCTGATTAAATGAAACGTGTCAGCTTAGCTATTGGAAAAACCTGATAGAAAAACACAGATGCACAGGAACATGATGTACAATGAGACATAAATATGAAACATAGTATGACTGTAAGGCTGAACTATTACTTGTGGTATGCAAGACAATAGGGAATTTCAAGGTTTTTTTCTTATTTAGGTTTCATTCTTCCTTCTTAATACATGCTTCAGATGTCTCTTTCAAGAAAATATTTTGGAGAAAAACTGCATTTCAAAGGAAGTGATTGCCTTGAGCACAGATGTGCTAGACCTTTCTGGACCCATGTTTGCAGAGCACTGCTCCCATCCTATCCTGTGAATGTTGCTCAGAGGACGTGTGTAACCTCAACCTTCTGGATGCAGCAGATTGATTTGCATCCAGAAATGCAGTTGAAACCCTGGGTTGCTTGGGTCACCACACAAATGTCTAGCAAAACTATGACTACACAACTAAGCACAAGCTCTGCTAATCTGTCTTTCTGATCATGGTAGAAAAGCAATAAATACATCTACAAAAACTTGTATTTGGTGCTTGCTTGAAAAATTCCAGTATTTACTCCTGCAGTTTATTCAGTTTCTCAGTCCCCGCAGTGTATGTTCTTACAAGGACCTCCACTGAATTATTCTGGAGAAAATCTAATCCAGAAAATAATTATTAAATTGGTGTTGAATATAACATAATTAAAAATAAAGAAAAAATATTTAAATTACAGGAAGAAATTGAAGTCTGGACCCTGGAAAGCTTCATCTTGCTGAAAAGCAACTTAACTGGATAAAAAATTTGCTGGCAGGATTTATCTTGTACAATTCTTTGAAAGTTACAAATGAGATAAAAGCAAATCTACAACATAGCATGCTTAAATGTTCCATCATTCAGCCTTCCAACGGTTTCTAGTATTTATTGTTGAGTGGGACTTGTTTCACTATTATGTTGCAAGTAGATATTCAGCAATCTGTGTTTTCACACAGAATTGTGTTCTTTAGTTTTCATTGGCATTTTTTTGCTGCTTAGTTATTGATAAAGCATAAATAATGGAGATCTCTGAACAAACAAGATTTTGCATATTTTCCAGAATTCATCTTGTTGCTTAAATTATTTAATGACATCTTTATTACAGCTTACAGATACATATAATTGGGGAATACATAACTTTAACATTTGCAGTTGTTAGAATCCCTAGTTACTGAAGTCAGTGGTGTAGGCATTTCAATAAAAATACAAGGAAAGTTTAAATAAGCTTTTGTAGGAGCAATACCCTCGAGTTAAATGCTAAATCTCAATAAAACTGTTTAGCATAATATGATAGGATGAAAATAGAAGTGGTACTTGGCATTAAGTGTTTTTTCTTTAATCTTTATTCTGTGAAGTATTTGCATGACATGCAGCCAAGTAAGTCATCTAGAGGCAATTTATTATTCATACTTTAGTTCTATAATAATGGTGTTCAATTTACTTTGTATTATGACAAATAAGATTCCTGAGAGTTCAGATTAGCATTTCATAACATTCATAAGTATGTATGCTTATTTCTTTGTTATATGGCTATTTTGGAAATGATTTATGGACATGGAAGCATGTCTGTAACTTGTAGGCCAAAACTCTTCTTTGGACTAAAATGTTCTTGCTAACCTATACTTTAAAAAGCGATTGCAAATTGTGATAATCTGCTAAAATACACACCTTTTTCCTATGTCAAACTGTCCATCCTAAGGTACTTTAACATATGTTCAAGGTCTGTGAGCTTCAATGGTGCTTAAATAGATGCTTAAGTACATTACTCAGTATGAATAATGGTAAGGCTCCTCAGTATTTAAAATAAAACTTGACTGAATAGCTGTGAAAGTTTAAATAATCCTTGAAGAATGTATTTCATATCACAGTCTATATTTGTTGTGTTTCTAAGTTTAAAGGAACAAAGCTGTGTAATGGAAACAGGATGCAGATTTCTTGGTTAACCGCTCCTGCTAAACTTGTGCAGAGAGCAGTGTTCAGTTACGGTGTTACGTGATGGGATGAAGAACCACCAACCACTGCCTCAGAGTGGGTACAGCCCTCATGCTCCCCACATACTCTCCAGAGAAAGGGGTGTTTGCTAGTGAGCTGGAGAGGGTATTGCTGGAAGATGTGGGAAGGAATTGAATCTCTCCTGGGGAGTGCTTCTTCCTTCTCCCATAACAGGATTAATCAAAACACACATAACAGACAAGTTAAAATGCAGGGATTTGCTAGAGCCTTCCGACAAAGCAGGACAACTAATGTGGTGAACAGTCCACTTAGGTGATTCAGTCAGATATCGACCCTCAGATGTTCTGATACATTTAAACAGAAAATCTAGTAAGGCAATCCAATGCAGAGATGTTTCCCACAACAGAAGTACTTGTGGCTCATTTTCAGTGCATTGGTGTATCAAACCATCTATGTACCAAATTTACTTTCTCCTCAACGTAGTCTCAACACAGGACATCTGGCAGACAGAGTAAGTAGTACAAAGTCGAGTGGGAGATAAACATATACAAAAGTTTTTATTCTAGATGCTATCGCCAATAAAACCTAATTAACAGAAACTACCCAGGAGCCTAATGTGTGGTGCTTAGACCATCTGTGTCCCAAGGTAGACGTAAAAAGGACTACACATGCCTGCATTTTCCAAGGTACTATTTGAAAGTGTTACTTTTAAGCCCTATAGCATAACTGAGATTTGTTTTTTTGCATCACTAAATTTTATAGCACACCACTTGTGGGATGTGCTTATAATCACTACTACCATTGTGCAGCAAAGGAGAAATAAAATATGCTACACGCTATGTTCTATGCACCTTTCTTTTCACTGAATTTGTGACAGTTTTGTAAACTTCAAACCTTGATGAACTGCTGAAAGGCCTTTCAATCTAGCATGACTACACAATTAAGTCTGAATACTATCATGAGTCAACGCTATTCTTTAATCTCTCTGAGAGCTACAGCTAAAGCTGTCGATACTGATTCTGTAATAGACATCAAGGGAAGAATAAATAGAAAAAAGCTTACTTCAAAGACCAGCGTCTCATTAGTTGGTCCAGCTGCATATAGACTCTCTGGATGGTTAAATGAGCGCTGATAATCAAAAACTGTTCCAGCAAAAGGAAACTTTCCTGGCCAGTCAATTGTCCAGTCTCCTGTTAGATAATACTTTTTACTGAGATTGCGCACTGCGAGGTAGCTGGTGGAGATCTGCATTTCATGGAGGTGAATGCTGCGTGCTCCTGCTGGGACAGTGACCACAGCATAGTAGTCTGAAATAAAAGAAGTAAAGCAACATTTTTGCAATTGTTGTACAGACAGAGAAGGCTTCTCCTTCTTGAGCCAATTTGAAAGATACTGAAGGCAGCTGTTCTGATCTACCAAAGTTACTCCATTTCCATAAGAAGAAAGCAGTTCTGATTTTAACCCCCCTATGCAGTCTGTAATCAGAGTGACTCTGAGGTATTTCAATTCCTAGAATTTTTGTGTCACTCAAGACAAGAAGCAGCAAGTTCACCTTAGAAAAATGTAGAACAGAATAATGATGGTTTCACTGTAAATGTTTTACTATGTTTTCCCTGTATTTCTCTACAGTAGGGAAGGTCCTACTTCAGTCATCAACAATCTTTTTGAGGTCAGATGCACCGTGATAGAGCCCCCACAGTGCCCCATATAACACTGGATCACTACTTCATTCTACAGTCAGTTCATACACTGCTGACAGCCTCCAGCACTCACATTGCACACAGCTCATTTTGCAAAGCACAGTTAGATTATTCTAGTATTATATTTCTGTATAACAATATCCTAAATAATTTCCTGCTACATCTCACTGTAGTGAGATGTAAGATGTCGCATATCTTATATCTTCAATTAATGGATCTGCGAAATATCCATGGGGGTAAAGAGATTGTGCTTCAGTGAGAGGATTTTATAGCAAACCTGTAATAGACCACTAAAGAAAAGTCTTCATCCTAGTGACTGGCTCATCCTCTATATCAACTGGATTGCTTTCAATCAATTTAATTTGAAAATGGGCATGGAAATACTCTCCTGTTTGGCATTATGCTGTGTTTCACTTCTTATGGTACACATAATGGGAAATTCCATTGTCCCATTCCAATCAGAACTGTTGACACACTTGCACAAATCCTAAAATCTTTTTAAAAAGGAAATTCATACATAAAAGGAAAATGTTTTAAGAAACAAGAGGAATGCCTGCAGATTAACTAACCAAGACTTATGTTCGTAGCTTTCTTGTTACCAAGAAACAGGAGAAATGTGAACTCTTCTCTCACTCTCCCTGTGATTTTCAGTTCACATCTGGACTTTTAACCACTGCCCTAATGAGCAAGGAATCATATATATTACATGGGGATACAGCAGAGCAATGAGTTGATGATCATGTGGAACAGCTTTCCTTACCATTAGCTTTGTGCTGGATCAAGTATTGGCCTTTAAAGAACTTGCATGTTGAATTATCTCCTTTACAAACTCCACAAGCATCCAGTACAGCTTTGGAACCAAGTCCATGATCACACCCTACTTGCTGCAACCAAAAGGCAGAAGTGAAGGACTCAGACACAAGAGATTTGAAGAAACAGCTGCATTTTCTACAAAGGAATCAATTTCCCACTTATTATTATTAAAGAAAAAAAAAAAAAGGAAAAAAGGAACAGTAAGAGACATTAGGATTGTAAGGAACTTAATTTTATCTTACTTCACAAATTCCATCAATGCAAACGTCGTAATTATTAGGAGAACACAAGGTTCCATCCTTCACTTTGCTGGACATTGCAAAGAAGAAGTCAAAGTCTTCAGCTGTGCAGTACAATTTACATCTATCTTCCTCTGAAGGGAAAAAAACAAAAACAAAGAAGTATTACTAGACCAGGGGCATGGCTTGAAAATAAACAAAAAAAGCAACACAAAGCATCCAGCTGCTTCTTCCTGCATCCTAGGTGACAATTAGCAGCTACAAGAATTAATTGTGTCCTGACATGTTAGGATCCCAAGATAGGTGGAATTACAGCCAAATATCGTTTAAAACAATGTGTGGGTTTAATGGTCCACATACTCAGAGAATTAAGAGTTGAACAGCAGTGTAAAAGCAGGCACATTGTGTGAGCTTTGCTGATGTGGCCATGATTTCAGCTCTACTTGTCCCCAGTTTCAAATTTCATTTTTTATTAAGAGAAATTGGAAATTGCAATATTTGTACTTAATGTTTATTAAAATTTTAAAAAGATAAGATTGCACAAGTGCTCAGCTGGAAGCTAGTACCGGGAACAGGTTTTCCCCTAAGCAAGGCACATTTCCTCTAAAAAGTCCAAGCAACTGTCAATCAAATTTCTTCTTATTCACATATAGTGCTTATAAAGGACTGATAAATTATATGCTGGCCAATACAGTGATGCAATTGTATGTGTTGACACAAAGCATTATTTTAATACCAATACAGCAATATAGAATGTTCAGGAACATGAAATTAAATTTGAAACAGTATTCTTTTTTATTCAGTTGGGTTTTCAATTGTAATTAGGACTCCACTTTCTACAGAGGCAAAGCATCTGTAGCAGTTTTGAGAAAGAGACCGTGTTATCAAGAGTACAGTGGAGAATACTGATGCAAAGTATTTACAGAATTAAGATGCATAAATTAAAAATATTATTTAATTCCACAAAAGACAAGAGATAGCTATTGATACCTAAATTTTATAAAGATCTCTCAGTGAAAGATGACTTCAGAAGATGTACGTCAGTACATTGTTTATCTTTCTGATTCTTACAGGACTGTACCAGTAGAAAAGTGAGTTTTGTTTATGATTAGATTTTGAAATCTGAGACCATTCCGTAGAAAAGAAGATTCTGGTAGTTTTACTGTGTGAGCTCACATTTCCCATGCAGAAAAATTAATGGCATTTTTGTTGTTGTCTGTTATTTTGGCTTTATACTAAAATATATCTAATATAATATTAAAGAAAGGAACAGCAATGGCGAGGGAGTCATGCTAAGGACAAAGATTTAAATTCTCAACCGAAATGAACTCTGCGTGTTCGTACAGATGGTATCACATAAGAGGACGGATTCAACTACGCTGGAAAGCAAACATACCTCAAATAAGCCAACTGAATTTCTGTTTGCTTACATCAGGGTGATATTTGCCTAACGAATATGGATGAATTACAGCTGATAGCTTGCTTCCTGCAATTGCCTTTGTCCATCGAAGCTGTGGCATAATTACCTTCCACTTTAGTATATGGTTTCCATTTGTAGTACCATCCCCGGAAAGGTTTGCTGTTGTATTCTGCACACTGCTGGGCACGGAAGTCCAAGCTATTTGCTGGACATGGCTGATTATTGCAAAGTTCATAAATACGACTGGAACCTTGGCAGAATTTGCCACCATACTGTGGCCTTAAAAAGAAAGAAAAAAAAAATCATTGGCAACACCTACTTTTTATGTGATTGGCATGTTACACACACATTAACAGAGAAAATAAGAGTTGTCTTGGGGAATCAGTATTTCTTACGCAAACCATTAATTTTCATAGTTGCTAAAACCCAGCAAAGCAGTTGCCATGAATTATCTTCATGGATCACTGCAATCTCAGCAAAGATGCAAACATCTAGAGGTGAACAGTGTTTTCGCTAATTAAAATTTATAGGGCTATTTGTGTTGGCTGATTTCACTCTTTTTGTATGGCTATCCTTACTCTGCTGTAATGCAAATGAACATGTGCAAAAATTGCCTATCACACTGGGAGTTAATAAAGGATAACACAAAACCGATCAGATGAGAACAAAATAATCACATTTCGTTGTTTTTATTTTCTGGTAAATCGTTTTTTAAAAGCTTGGTTTAAAACAGTGAAAGGTAGTAGGAAAGTATGCATAGTTGCCTCCTGTAAGATACCACTGATATCTGTGGGTAACTTCAAATGTATCATATCTGCTTCAACAAACCATAATTTCCCTTACTTTGGAGAGGATGAAAAGAATGCATTCTGTTAGTTTGCTCATATCTTATGCTATCAGAATAATATGTACGTGTGTGTGTTTGTTACTACTTGATCTATGCACACAGCTGTAAGCCAATGTAAAAATGTAAGAACTGCATTTTTTAAAGTGACTGAAGGGTCTCATAAACTGCTGAGAAATATACTCACTCACTTTTTTATTCCCTCTGGATCTCCTAAGAATCCACTGATGTTATTTTTGCAGTTCCATTGCTCTCAGATATATATCTGCAAGCATTGAGCCAAGTCTTCAAAACCCCAAACTCTTAAGAACTTTGTGATACTATATTATTTATTGCATCAAATAAAAAAAAAAAAAAAAAAACAAACCAATTCTGCACACATCTATACTATGATATTTAAAAATTAGGAAAACTTGGAAAATAAGCTATGATCTTTCAGTGGTTGCCATGAGCATATTACACACATACACACATTAGGGAAAAATGAGCATAAAACATATGAGATAGTAAAAGTACTTAGACAAATTATTAGTTATTTAATAATTAGTAGTAGTTAAGATAAATTTAAATATAAATACTATCAAATACATATTTAAATGTAAAATATTACATAGAAATGATAGCTAAATGTATAGTTAATATAAAAGGTATGGGTGCAGCAAGTATGATCAGTATTGCTTGTTTAAAGCCTTAAAAAGCATACTGTAAACTGTAAGCTGTACCAAGTATCTCAAGCAACTTCTGATTATGGAGTAATACGGACACAGCTTGGTGCAACAAGAACGAGAAAATGCACATACATTTTATTTTTACACCATTGCTTACTATAAATTTTAATTCTCATACATCTAAGCCATTAACCATGCTGGGGCTTGCTTCTCGTGTTTTGAGTCGCCTTGGAATGTGCACAATATCCAAATTTTCTCGAAGAGAGAAACACTTTTCTACTCCATTTAAAACTGAGTTGAAGCACCAGAGAAACATACTGTGGAAGAAACACTTTAGCTGACCTTTTCTTGTGCTCATCTACTAACTATGCCGATACTAGACAGTACAGCAGTAAAGGTCTTAGAGTCAGATTTTCTGTCTTAGGTGGTGGCAATTCATTCCTTGAAGGGCAGGAAGGATGTGAAACATCCATGAAGTCCAGGAGTGTTTGTGTTGACTTTGCAACTGGGGGACCTTGCAGTTAAGTCAGCCAAGTGTTGGGTTCTTACTCAAGTCTCTACAGATTTTCTTTTCAGCTTCAGCACATGTATGATTTTTTTGACCTCTTCTACCCCAGAGAACAAATCTGCTTTAGTGTACAGAAAAGAAGCAACCTTATTCCAAGTAAATGCCACCAAATAAATGATATAATAGAATTATTTATGGCTAGATCATGATCTCTAGCCACAGGCTTGTATTTGAAGATGGTATAAAATTCCACCAAACTAGGGAAACACTGAAGCAGGCATTCTGTTCTCCAGCCCTGTCACAGCAGTATTTTGATCTTACAGTACACTCCCATTACTGAAACTGCTGGCCAGAAAATCCATAGAAGCGTTTCCAACTTCCTTTCTTACATCATGATGTCAGGAAGTGTTAAGTAACTCACAGGAATCTAAAGGGCTATAAAAGCAAATTTCAGAGAAAAGGCTATTATCTACACCGATAAAATCATGCTTCTGTTAGTTGGTTTATACCAACAGGTTTTAGCTTTGAGGCTAACAGAAGCTCTGTGAGTATTACCATGCTCATTGGTATTCCACTATAGCAGTATAGTGCCCTGAGTGCAGATGAAGCCTAAACTTTCATGTGCGTACCTTCCCAGCTTTGGCATAGGCTGGTAAAGATGCTTGCATGAATAAATGCTGATAGAACTGAGGCCATACTGATGATAACTGGAGAAGTAAGTAACTAAGTAAGAAAGGACTGCAAAAGATCTGTGTCCAAAGAATGAATTGTAAAAGCAGCATGAGTACAAAGCTGCCAAACTCCACTTGATACAAGAGTCAAATATTAAAATGCTACAAGTGGAACTTAAATAAGTTGTACAGTTTCTACCCTTTTCAGAATACACTTAATGAACAATGAAGGAAAATAAAATTGCTATTCACTGGAATGCAACATGAAGTATAAAATCATGGAAGTAATCTGATGAGGGGAAACATTTAATGCATTAAACTGAATAGGGAATTAAACTGAAATTTCTGGACTACTTTTTTTTCCCATGGTTTGTAATTAATTTAATTCAACTTCCTATTCATATAATGGCCATGTTATGACAGTGTTACAAAGATGGACAGTAGTTCTCTGCACATATTCAAAAGGTCTAAAATGTCTTTCACAATCAGAGATATGATTTAGGTATTCATTTAAATCTCTCACTCTTTAGGTTCTTTCTCAGCAAACTATTAACTGATTTAACATATTTGTATCTTGGAAAAGTACCTTGATTGTAAAATGTGATGTGTGAAAACCAGATCCATGAATTTACACTGGGACAATTTAGAGAAACATAGTGATTTTAGCAAATCTTGCTGGCCATGTTCTACAGATGACCTCCATACGTGTTTGTTATTACAAATTCACACAGAACTGAGGTGATAATTCAGAAGCCATAGCCAGAGCTGCTTGGGTATAGACAAAACATCCATCTTGTAATTATCAAACAAAAGGAAATTGAATTGGTTGGATATCATTTTCAAGAGGTGAATTTCACATACAAACACAGATAATGAGATTTTCATAAGCAGCAGCCTGGAGCTACATTCCTCACCTGTCTTTAAGCTTTTAAGTAAGGTATGTCACCACTGAAATCACCAGAAACCTAGAAGTTTCCCTCAGTGTTCCTAAGTCAGTTGTTCAGAAAAAATGGAGTACTAATCTTAAAAAAACATGTTAGAGTCCAGTCAGTTCTTCAGAGATCCACAGCCCCTGTCATAATCTCTTATACAAACACATATTATTTATTGGCATTCTCAGAATTTTGCTATCCAAAATCATCTATCAGGCATTTGAACAAAACAAACATTAGCTCCTACACAAACCTGGATTAAGAAGACTGAAATAAATATCTTACGTATGAAATAATATATATATTGAAATGTATAAACATCTGAAATGTATTTCAGAAGTTCAGAAAGAAAGGAATCATTATTCTTTGTTTATCTGTAGATTTAGAAGTGAACAATGAACAGTCAGTAGGCTATAAATCTTTCCATATGGTTTAACATTGAAAATGGGTAGGATCATTTTTCTAATGATTCTACTTACATACGAAAGTTCTGTGATGTGAAATACAGTCACCTGAATATTCATTCACTGTTATACAGTGTTGTGTAGATGGCTTTTATACAGTCCTTTAATCACTCTTACTCTGAGAGAGATTTGCAGTTTATTCTCTTTGCTCTGGATAAACTGGAGTTACTGGATAAACACTACTGCAATAAAATTAGATTTTGTAGAGATACAGTCCAGTTCTGACATTTGGTTTTACATCAGGTTTTACAGAAGTTAGAATAGACAGATCACTCTGAATGCAAGTTTTAAATTCAAAGTGCTACAACAAGGCACATTTCAAAAAGAAGAGCTTTTGCATTAACATCATTTGAAATCATTACTAATTATTACAATGAGCCAATCTGAAACATTGCAACTAATGTACTTTTTTCTGCCTCAGGGGGAAAGTGACATCCATACATGCAAATGTAGCAGGAAAAACAGGCTCTAAGGTAAGAAAAAGGTTTTGATATATGTATGACAAAATTAAGGCTTTATTCTCTTGCTAAATACTTTTAAAAATGAAAATATCCAACTAGTTTTATGTAAGAAAAACCACAGAGAAATGACAGAAAAGGTTGAGAATGCTCTGCTATGAATCTGCTAAGATTGACTGACTGAGGGTAATAAAGACTATTTTAACTAATTTACATTTTTGCATTTTCCCTTAACATAATATATGAAGCTTGGATATTACTAGTGTAGCACTCTATAATAGGTATGAGGGTTCCTTACAGCCTCATATAAACTTCTCATGTTTTCTTTTTTATTATTATTATTATTACTGTAGTTTAAATGCTGTTTTTATTGTGTGCAATGACAAATTCATATGGATGTGCATGTTAAAGTTTTGTATGGAATAGTGAAATCTTTTTTTTTTTAGTAAGTTGCAGTAATTTGAGTACTTGGAAAAGATTTTGATCTGATAACATTTCTACCATGAAATAGTAGTGTGTGGAATAGTAGTATTTACAGCAGTAAGACATTCACTAGAGGAACAAACCAGAAATGTTTTATGAGGTACCATACAATTCTATGGCTCAGCAACTTTATGACCTGTGAAACGTGGAAGAATACAAAGAACATGGCAGACATACAAAGTCATCTGTCTACAACCATTTTGATATTGACTTTAAACAACTTTTGTTTATTATACAAGATAGTCTGATCCCATCAGGAGTCTTTTAATAGCTTATAAGAATTATTTCACTTACTCTTAAATTATTAGGTGTGAATGTGTCTGTGTGGCATTTCTCTACTGCAGCAGGTGTTTGATAAACTGCAGTGTCACACAATAAATTCAGAAAGTTGGGCTGTATAGATGTTTCAGTATTCTAGAAGTCTTCAGTCAGCCACTGCTTTCTACTAGCAGAACATACGCCTGTCCTTCAGCTACTGACTGGTCTTACTGGACATGGAAAAAGAGCCTGAGAAGCATTTCACACATATTTCTCTCAAGAAATTGACTATATTCTTTTTGTTTTCTTTTGTTTTAATAACATAAATAGTATAAAAACAATACCTTTTCATATCTATGTCTTACTTTGGATTGTTGCAGTGTCTTTCTTGATATGTGACCCCACTTCCACAAGTCCGAGTACACTGTGACCACTCAGACCAGGCAGACCAGTGGCCATTTACAGGCTTGGGTCCATGATCACCATATTTGACACACTGTCCTCTTCGACACCACTGCCAAAAGAATGCCAAAAAATATCCCATCAGAGTTAGTGGCACCTAGTAGGTGCAAAACAGAAAAAAAAAAAAAATAGGACATTTAAAAGCTCAAGTGCTTTAGCCTAATAAACCAAATGTTTCCAATTGAGATAGTTCTCAGTTTGACAAGAACTCCGAAGTAGAACACTGTCCAAGCTCTGAGTTTAAGATCTTTAAAGTACAAGTCTTCAAAACTGTTCTTTTGCAGAATATATTTTTTGGGTAATGTTCTCCAAAAAATCCATGTTAGCTGATGGTCCTGGGCTGTCAGAACCCCAAAACTTCCCATGTTATTTAAAAATTCTGCTAAAATGTTTCCCCTTTTGTCATTCACTTACCATATTTATACCACAAGCTGTTCCTTCTGCTGCTGGCATGAATTTTGTTTCACATCTGTGACCCACTTTATGGCACCAGAGAGATTTGCAAATATCCTGAAGAGAAGAAAAAATACTAATCCTTCATCACAAAGTTGGGTCAGTTTCCCTTTTTTCTTGTATAACTTTATAAATCCTTACCAGACTTCCCAGTTAATGCATAGTAGTAAAACAAGAAACTTCCTCCTTTTGCCACCTCCCACATCCCATGAAAGTTTTCATCAAAGCTGTATTGCCTGTTCATTTCCTTAAGCATAAGGAAATAAGCATAAAGGCAAGGTCTTGGGTCTTATGTATTCAACTGCACTTCTTACGACTCCTGAAAAGAACAAATTTCCCTTTGAAACTCCTCTGGAATGATGATATCTCTAAAAGGAGGCAAAAAGCCTTCAAAGCAAATTGCCAAGCAAGGTATGGTAGATAAATAGTCCTGGCCTCTGGAAACCTCAGTGTTATTTTTACATATTTACAGCGTTACAATAATATCAATAGGTACCTTTACAAAGCTGAGGTTGCACACTTTTGCTCTTATTCCAAACTGCCATTTGCACTGGGTGTCAGCATCATACATCTGCCCTGGCAGTTTGTCAGGGTATTTATACTGTCCAGTTTGCTTAGGTTCATCAATCAGGCAGGCAGCTTGAGCTGTACTATAATGAGAATGTAGTAATAATGACTGTGATCTTCGTATCAAAACAATTTGTTACAGAACAGTAAAAACACATAGCATGGTATACAGTACTTTTAATTAGATTTATAGTCATGTACTGAAATAAGAATATCTGGTTGCAGGAGCCAAAAGATCTTGACACATCTTGTTGATAGCATGACCTGCAAACTTTTATGGAGGCAAGAATTTCCAGGCTTTGGCTGTTGTGACAAAAAGAATTATGTCACTTTCTTCAGTTCTCTTTATTTGCATATAACCAAGAACAAGTTAATCTATTCTGCTTTTTTCCTGAAGTGGGTTCCCAAATCAGGAAACAATGGAGACAACACAGATACCAGCTCATTTCAGTGTTCACATAGTGTGGATTGACAAACAGAAGCCTGCTGCAGCTTGTGTGCTTTAGGCCGGCTGGATCCAGCTAAATGCCAAAGCTGTGCTATGGTCTACTTTTTTTCCTTTATCTGTGTTTGAGAAACCATATATTTGGAAGATCACTTTGGATATATCTTCCAAGTGTAAGTCTCTTGGGCCATACTGCACACTGGAGGGCTTACATGATTTTTTAATTCTAAATTTGGGTAATCTGAATATGCTGCATCACTGAGGAAGGCAAAATCACCAGAGCTCTTTCTTTTTTCCCTTTTCCCTTAATGCTTTAAGATACTAAATGGGAATTCGAGCATTGGATCCACAGAACATAGGTGCTTGATTCTTGCTTACTTTAAATCCTAGATCTACAGAGATCCTCATAGATCCTTACTGGATCTCTGTCTGATACCTGTTACACACTTTTGCATAATGAAGTATAGCCTCCCTATGTACAACAAACTCAATAAAAGGAAAGTTCTACGAGAAAAGAGTGCAGTTATGATGACATCAAATGTAAACTAAAATACAGCTTGTTTAAAAGCATCACTGAATAATGCTAACACTCCGGAGAAATAGATAGATCTTCAGATCTTCTCTCTTTTTTTTTTTTTTCTCTCCAGGAGAAGTGTATGAAAAACTTAAAATTAAAACTTAAAACTCATGACACGAGCTAGATCAAGAGAGAAACTTTAGGGAGAAAGTCCACTAATGTTAATTTACATTTTGTAATGACTTTGGTAGCACTGACTGCTCTCTTTTATGTTTATTTCCTGCTAATTCTCTAACAAACCTAGTTGCTGACAGGAATGCCTGAGAAGGAATGATATGCCAGACATTAATGTAGGATATTCATAGAAGATGAAAGTCATTCTTTTGAAATGAGGCAGGACAAAGGCACTTAAATACCATACCACCTGTATGCCTCAAAAGTCCAAGTGTGAGAGCTCAAATAGTGCACTGGTTTGAGTAGATTTTGAAAGAGGTACGTTTCACACTTAAGTAATTTTTATGTCTGTTCAAAAGTTCAAGCCCAGTTAGTAAGATACATTCCCTGGCTCTGGCCCAGATTTACATCTGACCTACCTGAGAAATTTGTTGAGATACTGCCTGCTGCATACAGACCAAGAAAACACTCCATTGTTTCCTGTGAGTGTGGGAGACATAATATTTCCCTCAGCTTTTCTACAAGGATTTCCTTCTCCATCATGAATCATACCAAAGCTGAAAAAGAGCCATACATAAGAGTGAAAATGTTGATTAATCAGAAGCCAGAAACAATTTGAGGCAGGAGAAACACATTACAGGCAACACTTCTATGACTGAAATCCAGAGTTGAAAACAAGCACAAAGCACCACAAAAATGACAGTTATTATGAAACAAGCTCCATTTAGTAGCATTCAGATTTTACTGCCTTCAGTCTAATTAGAAAAATATAGTAATTTTTCAAGAAAGACCCATATTGGTGATGAATAGGGGCTCTGTAGTGTGAGCCCATGACAAGACAGTGGCATCTAATTACCAGCTGCAGACTGTATGAGAAGTTTTACATTTAACCATTTCTTACTTTTTCATGAAATCCTGCCTGTTTGTTTTTTCATGAATTGCAAGTGAAAGTTATTATCATCTGTTTCATGCTACATCTAAAATGAGCACATGCATTCAGTCATGAAAGCCTTTCCCTGTGCTTACAAAAACAACTACTGCACTTGGCCACCTTGTTGGACGTTCCATAAGAAGCCAACAACTTACAGTATTTGGAGTCAACTGCCTCTTGCTACTAATGATATTGCTCTTTGAAGGAACACTTAGAGGCAATACAGAGAAGAATCTACTATATCACCTTCTTCAATAAGCAGATTAACAGATGATGAATTCCATGCAATATCATGGTGAAACAGAGAGATACTAAGAAGTTCAAGTGAAAACTATTGTTCTTTGTCTTTGCAGTCCTAGTCAAATGAAGCAAATGAATGTCAAAATCAGGTTTATACTCTAGATGCTCTATGTTCACATCTCTAAAATATTAAGTACTTTATAAGGAAGAAAAAAAGTCAGTCAACCAAACAAAAAAACTGCAGCTGATGAGTTGTGCAGACAACTGTTGTACAGAAATTACCCCAGAGTCACTATTATTACTAGTTAAGGACAGCATGTAGGGCCAGTTGAGGAAAACATGCATAGTATATAAAGAAGCATTTAGTAGCATTAATAATAAGTAAGCAATAGTAAAAGCCACATTGAAAATGATAAATGATGTGGAGCTTATGATCATAATAAATTTAATTTTCATAATAAATTTAATTTAATAGGTTTTGTTTCACTATGTTGTATTTACTCATTATACAGGGTATTTGTGAATTTCAGTATGTTCTGAATAGAAATTTCATAGTCTGTTACTTCAACATTGTAATTCATTGGCAACTTTATAAATGCAATGTGTGCATGTGAAGAGAATATCCAATTTACTGGGCTCAGTCCTCTATTATAAATCACTGCAGGCTCATCAGTTACTGAATGTGTTGCCATCAACTGTGGCTCCAAGCATGCTAAAATATATGGCTCATTCCACAAATGGACCAAAAAAAAGTCCCAACTGAGCTAATATTTTATAATCTTTTATAAGATACAATCTTTGTTCACATGCATTGCAGCCAAAGAATCCAGTTTTAATATCCACTGACATAATGGGCTCTCAACTCCCAAAGAAAATGTTAAAACTTTCAGGTAAAGACATAAAGTACTTAAATGAAACCATAAAAAGACTGTAACAAAGAGGTGTGTAACTTTCAAAAACACACGATGAGTGAAATGAGAAAACTCCAAGAAATGTCCTTTATGCATCATCTTGTCAAAGAAATACTTTTTACCACAGTATGAACTTTCATTATTTGCCACAGAACATCACTTGTTCTCCAAGACAAACACAGTGTAAGAGCACTTCTTAACCTGTTATATAAACACTGATCAGTAGACAGAGATCCTGAATGTTCAGAATTGCACTGAAGTACCTCACACCTTTAGATGATAAAACTGAGTACTCTTCCCAAAGCTGCATTCTGTGTATTTGTGATTGCTTGGATTTCCTGGCAATAGTTTTGAGGACATTTTTCTTCCACAAATCTCTGTATCACAGAGACCAAGTTCTGTCATTTTACACGTTACCCTGGGTAGTCTCAGGAACACGAACATGAACATAGGATAATAAAGCCGGTTTGTATCTGGGGTAGATGTTTTCCAGAATGTAAGATGCATATCATTAGACAAGAGTATAGAAGTATACCAAAGGCTGTGTAATGTAAGAATCAAAAGCAGTGGTGGAAAAGAAAAAAAAAAATCAACACTGAAGAAAAGGTATTCCAAGTGTAATCTCTCAAAGTCAGTAAGAAGAAAACAAATAAGAAGGAAGATTAGTCTACCAAAGGGGGTAATTCTTGAAAAATGAGCTATGGGCATAATTCTCTTCCTAATTCTGATGGAAGCGCATTAAAAATCTACTGAGGTCAGTGAAATTGCATTAGTGTGGCAGGAGGATCAAGCCCTACGCATTTTACATATTTGGTCCTACTGAATGCATTGGCTCTGTTCCCATGGACTTCACTTGTAGCTGGATTATTCTTTAATTCCTTGTTTCCCTTCAGATGTATAGAAACTTGTGAAAGGGTCACTCATGTAGACATTAGGTCATAGTATATACTGTAGAGCATATTTGTACAATGAAAACTAAATAGTCCTGATTCAGCCATGCAGAAGGATTCATGCCTTGAGCAAACAACAGAATACAGTAGCACTGCTTTTGAAAGATACACAGTAAAGTGACCGTATGTCCACACTTTCTCTAAGCCTTGATTTCAGGTTTGTTCCATAGAGAGTAGTGATGCTACTGTACTGCCAGTGGTTAGCCAGAATTCACAGAATCACAAAATCCTCAGGATTGGAAGGGACCTCTGGAGATCATTTAGTCCAAATCTCCTGCTAGAGCAAATTCCCTAGAGTAGGTTTCACAGGAAAGCATCCATTCACATACAAATTAAGCTATAGAAGGAGCAGGTGAGACTCATGAAATGTAACTTACTTGTGTCCAGATTCATGAGCAATTGTAAAAGCCAGTCCAAGGCCTGTATCTTCATTAATGGTACAGCTACGGTATTTGCTGCACATACCACTGATAGGTGCAAATCCTGAAGGAAGGAGACAGTAGAAAAGGTTGTTCCTCTACAGAATGCTAAATACATATATCATCTACACTGATCTTAATAACCATTCTATCATGGTGCGTAAAGATGCAATATGATTTTCTTCTTCACCAGATTTATTATGGAAAAATTAAAGCAGACTTCTATTTGACAATAAAGGAGATCCTGTATCAGAAGTTAATGCAACACAAACCTAACCATCCTAATTGCACTTTATTGGTAAAGATTATTCTTTGCCCCTACGTGTCTTTACTGTTCCCAAATAAGGGAGGAATCTCATTCAAAAAGGGTAAGTAGTCATAATATAAAATATAAAATGTAAAATATATAAAATAAAAGAAGGTCAAAACAAATCTAATCAGAATGGCTCGTAAACATTTTCAGAATCCCAAATATTCCTTCCAGAGGTGATAATTCAGAAGAACGTCTTCAATGCAATAATTCTGGAAATCTTTCTCTGCTAGGTACTTCAAAGAAAACTATGTAGTATTAATACTGCATGGTAGTACTGCTTTTTCCTGTTCAACAAGTCTAACATTATATGCAAAAAATGACTTTTCTTATTTTAAGACACTGCAATGTCTATAAATGAAGATGTTGCTGTTCACATCCAGAAGTTTTCATATCATACCTAAAGTATCACAGGGCTCATTTTTCCAGGAGCAGATATCAAAACCTGTAAGCAAGATGGCATGGTCATGGCGCTTTCCATTCTTCCCAACTAGAGCAGATTGCCATTGACAAAAGCTATTCAGTGACTGGTCCGCATGGTGGTTAATCAGTAATCCACCCTGTAGGTATTTCAAAGACAGAAATAAGATGCTTCCATCAGTACTTGAGAAAGATCACTGAAGGAAGAAGAGTTAGTTAGGGAATAGGGATTTTTCTTTCTCTGTGTGAACTTACGCATTCCTATATTTATTGTTTGTGAGGACCAGCTGGTGAATGAATGTATTAGAATTATAGAATAAAACTGAAGCATTCCCCAAATAATATTTTCAGAGTCAATGGTTGGAATTACAGCATACAAATACATTTGATTCCCAATTAAGCTGAATGCTGAAATATTTTCTACCTTGTGATTAGTATGTGTGATACTTCTCTGGAGGACAAATATTATCCAGTTAAATGAATACCTCACAAATTTCTTTTCATCAGAAAGGTTTTTTCTTCTTCTCTTTCAGGACCATTGACAAAACAGTCAGCTCCATTCCCACTTCTGCTGTATGCTGTCTACACTCTGACTTTTGACTCCTTCCTTCTGATTATTACACTGGAGAGCTTAGTTCAAAACCTTTCAATGTATTTAAATGATTCTTAATTAGATTTCTCTTTACAGCTCTCTCTAAGAAAATGCAGGATTACTGTTAAGATTTATCTTAAGGTTCTAAAGAACATTTAAGTGAAAATTAAGATTTAGTATTAAAAAATGGAAAAACATGGAATGTAGAAAACATGCTTTTTGAGGTTTTTGTTATTTCAGTGTTCTTCTTACATTTTATATCATAACAAACTCTAATGAAAGTTCACATACATAAAATGGGAATGTCCAGTGTTCCTTGTGAACAGTATGAAGCAAAATATGCACCACAAAAATTCTGACACAACTCACAGGCTCTTGTTCCAAAAGGAGGAGGCTCACAACGATAATGTTTATGTCACTTCCAATTGTTCCATCTTTAAACAGACTAGAAACCTGCAGTGATTATTGAAGAAGAAACATCAACTACATATATAAAAAAATCCTAGTCTAGTAGACTAGACGCATGAATTGAGTTATCACGTTCAGCTTCAATTTTCAGTACATTAATGAAATTATATACCTTGTAGGATTAATCCAAACCCAGAATTATGCCCCAAACCACTCCACTTATTCAAAGTGAATTTTTATTTCTCATGAATGACTCCTTTGTACTGCACGATACACATTTTAGAATTTAACATTTTTAAATATTTTCCAAACATTTATGTTCTTTACACGACAGTGATCTAAAAACCCTTTTTTTAAAAAGCTTCTTGACCTAAGTAATACACTAGATGACACCTGAAGAAGAGTTTGTGTAAGGTGTGCATGCTCTTTTTGCTATCACCATTTGTCTGATGAAAGATACGAGTTTGACAGGACAATATTCCACAGGAAAAACGTCATAACACACTTCAAGTACATCAGATCTTACCATATTCATAACTGTTAAAATATATGTTGTTACATTTTCCTTGCCATGTTTCTCCACCATTTTTTTATCTGCCACAACAAGAGTTTCAACATTTAGACTTCCATTTTTCTGAATTTTAGCAGATGATCTCCTGAACCTAGCAGAAGTCCCATATTCATCTGAACGAATATATGTCTCTTCTGTGGGTGGCTTAGGTGCATCTAAAAGGAAATAAAACTCAGTTTGGGGAAGAGTTCAGATCATTTGTGAGCAGTTTTCATCAGATAAGGAAATAACAAAGATTTAGAGCCTTAGATTATTTTTACAGTATGTAATACTTCTGGGCAGGAAGCTCTTGTATATTTATCAAGAAGATCTGATTCCTTCTTCAGGGTAGGATGATTACAAGAAGAGAACTAAATAAGAAAACCACACACATACATATAGTGTAAAGTAAATAAATAAATAACCAATATAATAAAATGGTGGCATCTGTAGGAAAAAAATAAAAATAAAAAATTAACAGAATACCCACATTTGGCCTGTCCTGAGGAGTTTGGGATGTGCTACTTACATAGCAGGGTTCATAAAAAAACTCCACAACAGATGTCCACTACCAGCACAGAAAGGAAATACCACAAAAGTAAGATTCTTGTATTCCTATTTACATGTTCTGTAGACTAATCTACAAGCAGTAGAATTTTGCTCTTGGATGAGCTTCACTGCTGCTTACAGAACCTAAGCAGAAATATGTTTTAAGCATGGTCTACTGACTAGTCGCTTTTTATGATCTGAAGCCAGATTGTGAGAAGGAGTTTGAAAGATGATTATCTTTTCCAGCCCTTACAAACTCCCAACACAGGAAATTTTAAAATATGGTGAGTTGGTCAAGCTGTCTTTATGACAGACTGCTCTTCCCTCCTACTGTTCAGCAAGCATTGATTCATTCCTAGGTTAGGTTAAATTAATCTTAAATATAGGCAGTATTAATAGAATTGATTTCTGTTCTGCTGCATACTCAGTGCTTGTGCATTTGTTTTTTCAAGCTAAAATTTTCTATTCCAGGTGGCCAAATTAGATGTTCTCATTTAATACAGGAACCAGCACTGTGTAAAAGCTGAGGAGGACATGAATAGTTCTGAATTTGGACAGGCAGTAATAGAGGATAGAGTGAATAAGATGTAAGAAATTCAAGTGAACAACACAAATAAAATAAGATACCACAGAGCACATGAGCTATTCTAGCAACATTTTGTTTGCTCTGAAGCAGTCAGCACGAAAACCAGATAGGAGGAAAAGGTCTCCTGTATGTAATGAGGTAGCTTTGACCTACCTCAGAATGCACAAGTTTACAATTTGAATCACAGCACCTGGCATTGAAGCCTAGCTTTCAATTCAGGAAACAAGGCTTCTGAAGAAGCAGTCAGTTTTTAAAAAGCAGTTTTCAGGCTTCAAATAGGCCTCAGTCTCAGACAGCCATCATTTCTGAGATCTCCTTTCTCATTCCTTCCCTTCTATTTGTTTTTTCTCTGCATTCCCTTTATGGCTTTTGGAAAAGGAACTTGCTCACTTGCTCAAGCAGGAAGCTGGAAGAATATAACTGGATTGACAATATCTTCAATACTGTGAGCAATCCTAAATCCAAAAGACCCTTATTAAGAAATTCAAGTCAGAAGCAGATCAGCTTTCAAAGAGAGTCAACTGAACATTCTAAGTACACATATAGAGTCCAAAGGGACTCTAAAATGCTTAGAAATCTGGGGCCTAATGAAAGACTCGGAATAGACCTTGGCAGGATAATATGTTTTAAAATGTTTTTTAGGAAGTGGCTCCAAAATTTTATTTAAACAGTTTAGTTAGGAAGTTCTCAGTTGCTGAAAATTTCATTATCATACGGTGAGTTCCGACAGATTTATTCTCCATCCTTCATAAATGAATGATTCAGAAAGCTTCTCCTCCATCTTTAAGCCTAATTAATTATATTTCCCCAAACTAACAGGGAACAGTTCAGGGACTATCTGTGGAAGAGCAGCAATATGAAACAGAATACCTTACTGAAAACTATGTAAATGTCAAAAAAAAAAGTCAGGCAAGGGATCTTTTGATCTAGATAAACTAAACAGTGATTCTGATTGCTTAATAAAGAAATTATGAAGTCAATTTAAAGGAATAATCACACTTCCCATATCTATTTCCCTTTATAGCCATACTATTTTAAATTATTACATCTCCATCACAAAGCTGACTAAACTGCAGCTATCACCATACAGTCTCTAAGAGCCACTATCTCAAACAAGGAGAGAAAGTTTCCTTACATACATTTCTTGCGACGTCCACAAAAATGTTGCTTTTGAAACCTTCCATGATGGTAACCATTCGCTTGTGCGTGATACTTGTGGTAAATGTGAGTTCTATGATGGCCAAGAGAAAAGGATTTGGGATTGGACTCTACTGTGTACCGGTGCACCTTTTCTTCAGCTGTTCGTTTATATAAGACATGAGGATGATGCCCAGCAGGTGATGTGTAGTTGTGCTCCTGCGCCAGCTGCTGAGGTAATGGAGATATAAGGAATTCGATCTTCCGTGTCCTTATCAAACCTGACTAAAAAAAGGAGCACAAATTAGAGGACGATTGTCAAAGTTTACAACTGGAATGTGCTAGCTCTTAAAGTGATCTTCCAAAGCCTCTGCACAGACTGAAACGTGGTCCTCTAAATTGGATTTACTCAAGATTTAATCTGGATAGTCTCCCAATTAAATATGCATTGTTTCACTTTGAATATGGCCAAGTTTCATGTTTGGTAACACGGAGAACAAAAATGTTGTACCCCACAGTATTAGCATAGCACTTTCGCACAGTGTTACAATTAACTTTTTAGGCAATATTAATGCTGGTATCAGGTTAATCTAAGCAGAAATCTAAGCATGTTATGGTACAGCCGTGCAAAAATAAAGCATCTAAAAATTTGAGTGCCATCATTCAGTGATCAACTCCCAACAATTTAATCAACATGAAGCTATTTACAATTTTTGTCCTCATACAAAAAAAAAAAACCTGATCAGTGAAATCAAGTATCTTGTCATTTTCTTTCTTGGAGCCCAGAAGACCGAAGTATGGGAAATCTATGTTGTATTTTTCACATAGTGTCTACACATAAAAATCCACATGTGATGAAGTGTTTCCAGGATCAGGGCCAGAGAAATGTGGGTGGCACTGAGGAAATATTTCCATGCAGCTCATTAATCAGTTATGATTTTATTTCATTTCTTGGTTTTGTAAAACATGTAGCAATAAACACTCCTTTTTACCAAGTCAAAACCCAAGAAGTTTCATCAGGTAATTCTATTACATTATATATGCAATACTAGATACAGATTTTTGTTTTGCATCAATGAAGCTCTACCATGTGCCAACACTATCCTGCCAAAAACTGACATCCCATGAGAACTACATATCTCTAATGCTTCAGAAAAATATGTGCAGACACACAAATGTCAATTATAAACCATCTTGTCCAACTTATCAAGTCCCAGCTCACAATTCTATCTCCTTTCTCAAAAGACATTCTCTGAAATGTACACGTTAGACAGGTATTCTCTAATTTCACCTCTGAAATCGATGCTTTTCTTTACCCAAACCTCCTGCATCCAGAATGCCAAAAAAAGAACAAAAGAACAAATTTTAATGCCTAGTACAAGCCCTGTTTTTTTTAATGATTTTTGAAATTTTCTGCACTTTCAGAACTGTATCCCATGAGGAAAAATCAACAGAAAATGTAAAGCAAGTGAAAATGAGAAGTTACATGTAAAATCTTCACATCTTTAACTGTCTACTAAGTCAATACTAAAACTGAATTTAAGTGTATTCCAGTTAAAAAGATATTTCAGAGACATACAAGCTCTCCATAGACTATAGTCAGGCACTATGCACTCTGCAAGGAAATTCACTTCTGTTTTACCAACTCAATTGCATCTTCATCATGCTCTCTGGTATGGAGTCCTAATGATAATACTGTTAAAATCATATTGTGTTCTTCATTTTGACAACATAATTGATGCCATATTATTAACTGGGATGGTCTGTTTGACTCCTGAAAATTTATATGAAAGTAAAAATAGATCATACTATGATTTACAATTTACCTCCTCTCCTTTTTTCTACACAAATTCGTAATAATATATCTACATCTACTTGACATTCTAAATAAAGGCTAAAATTGCCTCTGTTGATAAAAGAGAGGGAACACAGACAAGAATTTAGTTTGTCTGCTCACTGCAATAAGTTGGCATATTTCAAATGTCAATTCTCATTTGGTAATGGTAAAGTACTTTCCTGTAGGAAAGAAGACTAATATTTTAATCTTTGTGATGCCATTATACAATTTAAAAGTGGTTCTGAGATGCAATCGTTATCTTCTGAAATGTACTGGTAACTGTGAAGTGCTACTTTTTTTTCTTTCTGCTGGAAAACAGAAATACAGTAAATCTGGTTTTTATTTCCCCATTTTAAAGATTTCCACATCTGAAATTATTCCTGTAGGATTCATTTTGTAAATGAATCAAACCATATGGAACAAAGCATTTTCTGCATTTTCCTATAAGAAGCCATCCCTGATGTACACCAATTTGCACCAAATGTAGCCCCAAATGTAATTTCTGTATTTAACATCATAAAGGCAGATTAAGAATTGTGGGAGGGGAAAAAAAAAAAAAAAAAAAAAAAAAGCCAACTGAATTCTGTACTTCTTGCATATTGCTGTACCACTTTATAGGCTGTCATCAACAGAGTGCCTTACAAACGTATTCATTTTTTTCCAGTAGGAATGATCCTGACTGTCTCATAAGACTTATTTTTTGGACTTTACATCAGATGCATCCTTCAAATGGTAACATCTAGTCTTACCAAGTCATCATCAAGAAGAACGGAGAAGTGCCATGCAGCAGTCTGGACACTCAGTCACAGACCATTCTCCATTTCTTTCCATTTCTTTCAGGTATGTGATGATTTCAATGAATCACATGAAAATAATCTCTTTGGTATTTCAAAAGCAATGCTGAGAATGCTGACCAGGCTTCTAACAGAGACACTCCTCTGGAGTGCAAAGTGGGCAGCGGGGCAGTAACTGCCAGATACCCTTCTTATAGGTTCTTGAGTGCTTTGGGTAAAGTAAAATGGTCTGCGACTGTGGCTGGAAAATATGCCAGCTGAGAAATACTGGAGCACAGAGGCAGGATACTAGCACAGAATCATCTTTTCTAACTTCCCACTGCCAAGGAATTTCAGCTCCTCGAAGCAGACTGGGTTTTGGCTAGTCTGTACTTCTGGGCAGTGTCAGTGTCCTTTGGAATTTTTCCTACACATACACGAAACATCACTGTAATCATCAGTTAGATGCAATACATTTCTCCACCTCAAGTAGTTCAGTAGATGAACAAATACTGTCAAAACTGTCATGGAAATTTTAAGTATTAGGTTTTCATATTGCCAGCATAGCTTTAAGTATACATGTGCTTTTCCTTGAATTAGAAGTCAATGATACCTTTCCATTAACTTTGATGGTTTTGAGACCAAGCAAGAAGAGGAACAGATAAGTCCAGACCCCTTTTTTTTTTCTTCAGATTCTCTGCACTTAGAACACCATGAGAGAAAGCAGCATGGCAAAATCTAACATTTTTAACAAGTCTAGACAACACAGCATGAAATTGACAGGGGACTCCCTCTGTCCCACTGTGGCTATCATTAACAATAGCAGTGATTGTGAGAATATGGTGGGAAGGAAAACCCAAGAGACTGCTCAGTTGGAATCTGCTGCTCTCTAGTTCTTCCTTCAAAACACACATTTGGTGTCCTTCTTTAAGGCATCTTCCACACCACTGGGAAGTAAATTGAAAGACTGTGTAATTGAAAGATCTGTGTAGGTAGCAAATAATTTAGAATCAATACATTGGAAGAACTTACAGTTTGTTTGCAGAAAAGCTGAGAGAAGATTGGAAGGCAACATTCTTCCCACTCATTATGTGCAATGAAATGTTTGCTCAGCTTTGGGCTAAAGAAACTTTCAGACAAGAATACATCTTCGTAAGATTCCTAAATATCAGGGGCTTAACAATAAGGTAAGACACTTGTTCCATTGTCTTGGTGCAGTTCAAAAGGAGGACAAATCTCAAAGAGAAGTTTAGAGATGGGAAATGATAAAATTTCAGCTTCAAGATATTTTAATATTATTCTAGAATAAAAACTGAAGAATAAAGGGAATTCTTTGAACTACCAAAATTTAATTTTAGCCATTAAAAACTAGATAAATCTTCCACTGGTCTCAAACTTACTCAGTAGTCTTGATAGAAAAAGGCAGAAAAATGTATGTTAAAGACTGTTCTCATTCTGCCTTTTAGTAGAACTGCAAGTGGCTGCTTCCATTTGCCTTCCTCTGTTTTCTTAGACTTAGTGAACAGTATTGGAGCTTACCAGCCAGTAAATCTAATTCATTTGTATGTTTCAGGATCTCTAAGAACCAGACCCTCCATAAGAAATGCAATATTGACAGTGAGGGATAGACCATGCAGAGAAGTATTTTTGGGACTTCTACTTCTTGCCTTAAAAACAACAAAAAACCCTACATTCGGAGATAGTAAGGAAACCCTTGCTCTCAACCAGAAGAGTCTTGTGGCTATCATTTCTCTATTTGCATGTAAGACCCTTTCATTAAATGCTAATAACATTAAATGCAACAGCTTGGCTACACGCATAATGAAGTTACAAGAGTTTTGTAATTGAGATAAAAAATCCAAGTAATGAAGTAAGGAGCATAAAGAAATGAAACAGAAAATTAAAATGTGAATAAAAACTGCAATGTCTCTGCTTATCAAAACTACTCAATACTGACTGAGGCAAAATTGAATTATGGTTCATATGACCAGGAGTATCTCAACTAAACCAAGTGTTAAAAAAAAAATGCATAAACTATCTAAGCAATATAAGTCATTTCCAGAATGCTTTATTCAATGTTATGAGCATATAATAAAATTAAGTGTTAAAAAACATTTTGTCATAAGTGGTGGCTGTTAAGACCATGGCCAAAGAAGTTAATGAATCCTATTCCACTAGGTGGGTGTGCATGTAATCAAGATGAAAAATCTCTCAAAAAGGAAGAGTTAAATGTAGTTACACCCATTAAAATTGCTCCAAACATTCATGCAAAGTTTTAAGAGATTTGACACAAGGCCAGTCGAAATTGGCATAAACCTTTACACAGACAGCAGTGGACATTGATCCAAGACTTCTGTTGTGTTATTTTCCAACTGTCCAGCTCTTAGAAAACACAAATCATTGATTCAAACATCTTAACGAGAGTTACAGCACGTATCAGAGGCACAAAGTATAGCTTTTACTTCCGCTTAAATAAAAGTGTAAAATAAGAACTTTTTTGAAATAGAATAAGAAGACATGACCTAAGAATGGTTTCTGGTTATTTAAAATTATCTGAGGTCCACAACTACAAGTTTCTTTTTATCTAGTATTCACAGTATTTTTGGAACCAGCTAATGTCACAGCATCCTGGAATCTTTTCCCATCGTTTTTGAAGTGAAAACTCATGAAATCATATTGCCATATGTTGCCGTAGTGCCCATACTTGCCTCCAAAACTGGGCAAATGTCTGCTTTCAAAAACCAAGATACTGTACTGCGTGCCAGAAAAAGGGAGAGGTCCCCCAACACACTTGTGCTTCTGCTCAGACTTCACCAGGCTGGTGGAGAGATGAGTCCTTTCCCTTGGGTTTTATAGGTGGATAATGGTGGTCTTTCAATGAAGTACAGAGATGACCTTTGTGTTTGAGATCCAATTCTGCACATGGTCTAAGGCAGCTGGTGGCAAGCCAACCTTGATTAGAAGCAAAGTAGCTGCTGAGAAACTGGGTTTATGAGCTCAAGCATGGCATAATGTTTACACATCCACATGGTATTTTGGAATGGAGACAGTTCTTGGCCAGCAGTTTGGAGAACAGCAACGGTCATTTCAGATCCACTTCAAATGCACACTCAGACCTGACAGTCCCCTATGTATATAGCAGCAGCCTGATACAAAATTTTCACAATGCAGGGCAAATGTGCTGGTTGTTTATAATGAATTTTGGGAAAAACCTTGAATAGGGGGTAGTGATCCAGCATTCTTATACATACCACAGAATTTTTGTTTCTCCAAAGCAAAGATATTCAACCAATAAGAGTAGAAGGTTGTTCAAAGCAATGCCACATCATGTAAGCAATCTAAATAAATAATTATTTATTTATAGAATGTGTAATGGAGGTAGACTCACCTCTTGGGATAGGTTCAATTGGTAGTCTGAAAAACATGCAAGACTACAACCTTACTACAGTGATAAACCAAATTATTTCCAAGAATTATAGCCAGCAATATAGTATATGGTGACCTGGAATTAGAGATACCTGATATCACTAACTGACTTTTTGAGAGATGGGTTATTGAGTACCTCTCAGGTTAGGGTCAAAATGTTAGTGCTCTGGAAACTATAATAAAAATGAGCAAATTAAGATGTAAAAGTGAGTAGAAAAAATACATGCTACATATCTGGCAAAGCAGAATGAAGGAGCTGAATTGCAGCAAGTATAGCAGAGGTGAAAGATATCTTTACCCTTGGGAAGCAGCGTGAGCAAACAGCCAAACCAATGGCAGTATATCACGGTAATTAAAGAAGTTTGTTCACTCTGCTATGACCAGCCTTCTGGGTTGTAGCTGCAATGGAGACAGCAGCAGCTAACAGAGTTAAGGCATATTTTGTCTCCATATCGTGCTTCTGCTCCCCTCAGAAGGGCATTTCAGCCATGTGCCCATGTTGTTGAAGCACAGGGTGAATTAAAGAAGGTTCTGAGGCACAGCAACAGGGACACAATCCATGATTTTCCATGCTAGACATCCAGGAGCTCCTGTTGAACTGAACATTGTCTCTGGACTGCAACATTTTCAGGGTGCATTTATACCAGTTTGGGAAAGAAAATGTTCTGGGAAAGTAGTGAGAATGGACTCTCATGAGGTTTCCAATAATATACAGGCATTATTGAAGTCAGAGATCCCACGAGTAAAACTCGGAGCATTTTCATTTTTGATCCTATCCCAAACCAGGCAGCACAAAGTCATGCGAACACACTAAACAAAAGAGAATTCAAATTAACTAAACTTTTCCCTAGCTTTTATGTTTGCCAAACAAATTCATCCATTCTTCAGAAAAGTATCAAGTCTGTACAAGAGCAGTTTCTAATGACTATCCCAGTCAGGCAAGTACAAATGTAATATTTTATTGGTCTCAGTCCTTGGCTAATGAGAATAACCTCAGCAGACCTTTCCTGATTTTCACCAGATTGTAATATCTGGCTCTGTACCACAGCAAATGTTTAGATTAAGTTAATGGACTTTATACATACTGAAGTATTTTTATCATCAAAGAAGCATTAGAATCACTGGTTGCCTATTTCAACTTAATAATTGCACAGAAGATCACATGTTTCTTTAGGTTTTAAAGGAATCATACAATAACTCAGTTTACTTTGTTTTCCAACATAATGTAGATTTCTTGCAAATACGAAATGTTAGGGATTCGTAACAACATAGCATTTTATTATCTATGGATCTGACAGAAAGAAAGTAAGAAGTTGAAACTGCAATCTGAGTTAGTCATGAAAGACTACTCTGTATGGCTGCTCAAAAGAAGTGCAATGCAGAACATTCAGCAATTACTAAAACAAGATAACAAAATTGCATGTCTTTAATTATTCCTAAATGAACAAAGACAACCTTATCTCTGAATAGTGCCTTTGTATTTTTGCAGTTGACTGAACTTGTTTAAAACATCTTTTTGCAATCCTCTGTCAACATAAGGCAAATAAGGAAATACTCTTGTTTTTTCCTTCATTGAGGAAAAAAACACTCACATTGGTATTTAAATGTCTTAGATGTATTAAATTGGTATTCATTGCAGGGTAATGAGATATTCTAGAACTAACATAAATTTCATTGTTTAGCCAATGATTAAATACATGCTCTTAAGTACCTGAGCTTCCTCATTTCTCATGTTAAAACAAAACAAAACAAACAGCAAAAAAAAAAAAACCACATAAGCAGTCATCTTAAATAGACAGAATAAAAATACTCATGTAGACTACAGCATTATGACACCATGGACAGACTGTTAAGATTTAAGTGCCAAAGGTTTGCCAAGCAGCACTCAAGATCACTTCATTAGCAGTTCCATCAGTATTGGTACTGACTGAGTTTTTGGCTTGTTATAATGTTTCTGGAAAGCAATTAGCTAAAACCAACAACTTGAATTAAGATTTGGTGGCTGTACAAGCAATTGGGTACTGCCTGGTTAAGCAAATCCCTGCAACTGTGAGATAAAATCTTGATGTTTTATTAGTTATGACAGTTCTAAAATCCAACACAAAGTAAACAGGAAACAGCAGGATTGTTTTATGAATACACTTATGTTTCACTTTTCCTAAAAAGAGGCAGCCCATATTTGTCATGTACTGTCTTACAGTTGATTAGTTACTTATGGCACACCAAGAGTAATAAACCAACTGACTTCAGAAGATAGTTTAGTTAGTCTCCTAAACTTGCATGTAAGAAAGGTCATTGCTGGATCAGGGCTTAATGGAACCCTTTGCATGTGAGAGGAGCCCTACCTTCTGGAAATTTTGAAGCACAGAAGGCACAGATATCCTTGTCCTCTCACTCTGGGTGGCAGAACAAAATTAAAGTACCATTATGTTCTACTCAAATCTTTGAAATGTGGCTTCAAAATACCTACTCAAAGGACTAGGTGCAATGAAAATGCACTGGAAACACTCTCTTCCTTCATGCACAGCTTATTAGTTTTATGTTGATGGGATTAATACGTATTAATATTCTAGGGAAACTGTATGGCTTCTGAATGAATCTTCCGATCCTGCAATTGTGATAAAGGCAAAACCAGTAACATTATTTAAACAATAATGACACTGAAAAAGGACTGCTTAAAGAAAAAATACAAATGATGATGATAAATAACTAAAACCAGTACTTGGAAATTCTTTTCCATAGGTATTTAGCATTAGCAGATGCTTGCTTGTTTCCGATCAGCAACATTCCTTCCTATCGGACATGTAACTCTAAACACTACAAGTCATAAATCAGGCCTCACAGGAAACAATACTGTAAACTGTGAGATTTTAAAACAAAATGCTGAAGGTCTTTGGTGTTTTGTTTGCTTTCTGATTTCTTGAACCATTTTGGATGAATCTTTAATTTTTTTTTTTACTATTTTATGATTGTGTGTATGGGAATCATAGTCTTTTTTTTTTTTTTTTTTTTTTTAGTGAAAACTCAGCTTTTCTGGTGATGTTAGGATTTTGGCAGCTATTCCTTTCAGAACTTTATGTATCATGAATGAGAGTGGCAGACAAGCCTGAAGACACCCTGTTGAAGTTGCAGCCAAGACACTGAGCACACCGCTAGCTGACAGCAGACACTTCACTCTGCTCAGTGACTTACACTGACCGCACCAAAGATCCACAGGGAATACTCTAGACAGTGACAGTTTGCTACCCATGCCTACTTTTCCCCAGTGAAGATCTTCCAGATAAAAGCTCTGGCCTGGCAGAGCTGATGCAAATGCATTTGAGGGGGCAGAAGATCTGAGCCTGTCTGACCCGCGATAATTTGCATTCAAACAAAATAAATCCAGTTCAATTCCCATAGCAATTTTATTTTGCTATGAATAGCTCAGGCAGCTCCAATAGTGAGGAGCTCGGGTTACATCTGATTGCCAGCTGTATTGCTTACTAAGAAGTTAGGTCAGTGGTTCCCAACCTTTTAATTTTCCTTGTTGGAGTATACATTGCTATGGATTAGTTACATGAGAGAGTGGTCACAAGGAACTCTGTAGGGAATAAAGTATCAGCTTTGCTGATATTCCACATACACAGACATACATATGTTGAAATATCTACGTGGGAAGGAGAAAAGGAGTGGAATAAAAGATCTTAGGCCATTAAGGGAATGGAAAACAAGAAGCAAAGATGGCCCGAGGATGAGAACGTCAAGCTGATGCCTGCGTTATCTGGATTCAGCTCCCAGTTCTTTGTCATACAGCTTCTCCTTATTTATCAGTTTGAAAGGCAGGATAGTATATTCTATATTGTAAATGCTCAAAAAAATTGCAAAGACACACATTTGACCAGTCAGATGATTCTATGTCCCTCACTATAGAAGCTCACGGCCTTTCTCCTGCTGCAGCCCCAACCTTCAGGGTGCCACTCAGCAGCTTGAGCACACAAACCCATAGTAGCTAGGTACTTGCCACTTAGCCGGACTCTGCACTGGTAAGCGCCCTGCCCGAAGACATGCTGCTCAAATACAGCTCTGACCACCATCTGTGTCTCATCACATCACTGGGTAGACTTCTGCCATGTGGTCCCCATCACAAGAACCTGAGTGCTAATACATTATGTGACCCAGAAAAGTGGTCACATCCACTGGAGTCTGAGGTTTGATAGGGTCGCTCCTAACAAGAAATTCCCTTACTGTAATCCTGGCTGCTTTACACATGGCCATACATAATGTGATTATTTAGCATTGACAAGAAAGGAGGAGTGGGAAAGAATAAACTTAGCCTCTGCTTTTGCTTGTAATAACATTTTCAAAGCAGGCCAGTAGCCTGAATCACACTGTCTTAGTTTCAGCTGGGATGGAATTGTTTTCGTCAAGAGTGGTATGATGCTATGTTTTTGGTTCCAGGAGAAAAACAATGCTGATTACACACTGATGTTTATAGTTGCTGCTAAGCTCTGTTGTACAGAGCCAAGGCCATTCTCATTGAAGGCCCAAAGGAGCTGAGAGGGAACAGAATCAAGATAGCTGGTTTAAATTGGATAAAGAGGTATTCCATATCACATGACAACATGTAGAAGAAGTTTGGAAGGGAGTGGGAGTTCACCTCTCTCTCTCTTCTGCTGCTCAGGGTGCTAGCTGGGCATTCGTTGGGGGTGGCAACCATAAGCAATTGCTTTTGCATCACTTGTTATACGCATTTATATATATGAAGTCATAATCATTATCCTTTTCCTTTTCTTTATCTTAGTAAATAGTTTTATCTCAACCCACAAGTTCTACTTTGTTTCTGATTTTCTTCCCCATCCCACGGGGAAGGGAGGAGTGAGCAAATGAGTATGTGATGCTTTGTCACCTGCTAGGTTAAACCATAATGCATTTTCTTTCTAAGAAATGACAAATCAGTAAAACTTCAAAGGCAGTTCATACTATTAACTTGAAACAGGGCAGCAGCATATCACCAAATTAAATTTAGGCCTCACCGTTTTCTCAGTTGGTCACAACACAAGAAACCTTTCCAGGACAACTCCATGTGGAAGTCAGATAGACAGTAAGCCATACAGACATCCTTAGTCTGCAGGTCTTAGTTTAGAACGGACATTTGATTAAGAAGTGAGTTATTTGCTAAGCCAAATATAGTAACTGCCATCTATAGTCCATGTCATGAAATATGCCCACATATTTCTGGGCACAGCTTACAACCTGCATTCACATTATATTGTCAAGTATACCATGGGTCCAAAAATTTGATTCCTTAATTGTAGGCAAATGCAACAAGCTAGCAAACAGTGGAGCCCACATGTACTGCCTCATTCCTGTTCTGCTTCAGAACTGTGCACTCATCCATACTCTCTCCCACAAATTATGCTATTTTTTAGTATAAGGGAATGATGCACAAAGGTGAGCATGCCAATTCTTTTGCTGGTTTTACTAGTGAAATTAAAAGCAGAAAACCTGGGTGAATTTGTCCCCTTTAGAAAAGCATTTGATACTCTTATAAATGAAAGTTTGGTGAGAAATTATTTTCAGTAAAATTTTCTAATTGCAGTAATTCCTGTAATAGAAGCAAGTTTAATCTCGTGCAAAAATCACTACAGTATGTTCTGGTGAGGTACGAAATATGACACAGTGTCAAGACAGTCCTCCTAAAATTGAGATGATAACAATGCTGCTTTAATTTTGGTCCATATTTTCAGTAAAAAGTGAGTTAAATTCACCCCTTCTCACTCTAACACACCAATTTACATCTGTTGACATCTGTAGTGGAAATGCTAAGTCATGGCTTAAAACAGGGATTGAACACCTGGTGGGAAGGCAGGGCCAACCCAGGGGAGCTCAGGTGCATGCAATGCATCTGAGTGTCTGGAAGGTTTGGAGCCAGGATCCACCCCTTCCCAGACCTTATTTAAAGATTGGCAGCGGAGGTAAGGGTTTCTTTTGATAGAGATCCCTGCCTATGTGAAACCTTCTAAACGTAAGTAACGTTTTTCCTTCATTTCTGTGTCTGTGGCTGCTTTTGTGTTTGTTCTCATTTGCTGTAGCTAAAGACCTGCTATTACTATCCCACTATAGCATTACAACATCCTATCTGCTGATAGGGTCAGAGAGCAACACACAAGTCTAAACCAGCATCTGGACTGTTAACATAATGGTTTGTAAGTATTCAGATCTGTATTTGACTCAGCCTTCCTTACTAGGCCTGCAGAATTACAGTGGTTATGAAAGGTTACTCTGATTTTCCTATAAGTAGACTTTAGTATAAGCTAGTGAATTAAGTTGAGGTGAGTCTTGAGAAAAATATGAAAGACTGCATGGAAATAGTTACATATTTTTCATTAACAAAACTAGCTCCATCATGTACCTCAGAAAATCAGTGATAAGAACAGAGTACAAAAAAGAGCATGAGGAGAAGACAAAGATTTCTGTTTCTACACAGACTTATAAAAACTGATCCAAAAAAACAGGCCTTTGATTCCTGTTTCAGCAAGCACACAATAGTGATTTCTTTTTTTCAAGCAAGTGAATAGCATTCATGAAAGTGTTTGTACAGTAGAGTGTACTACTCAGTGTACTACTTCCTAATATATTTTGTGGAGCTCCAGAGATCAAAGAAACCTTCTGAGGATATTTGAGACCTCAAGAAAAATAAAATGGCAAAGGGAAGGTTGTACTCAAAAGTAACTTTTTGTTCTGTGAGGTATTGTCTGTATTAAATTGGTCCAAGAAACCTGGAAATCTATTGCCATAAGTGTTGCCACAATGATAAGCACTATCAACCTTCTACATGGAACAAAAATGCAGGGAAGTCGAGGGAGATAAAATCCTATGGAATATGTTGACATCTTAACATGTTGCGAAGTTATAAAAGGATGGCTTAAAAAAAGAAAATCAGCAGAAGATTTAGCATGCAAAATTTCCTAGGCAACCTGACCTTCTTTCTGCAATGAATCTACTGAACAGTAGGTTAAGCAAAGGTCAGGTTAAATGCAGGTTAAGAAAAAAAGCTTCCAAGAAGAGGAATGTGCTGTCAGGTTTACAGAGGCTCTGGGACATCGTGGAAGTGAGTGAGAGTTACAGACACTTCAGTCTCATTTCTATCCCAGGGCTTGCTTGTGCTCCCTGCTCCAGCCTGCCCCTACAGAACACAAGAGCCCCAGTGAACACTCGTGATTTACTATTCTTGCATTCTAACTTCTCAGCTGTATCCTGTCCTAAGCCCATCTCTCACATTAGTGTACCTCTGACTTGTCCCCAAAGTCATCTGGCTGCTGAGTGGTCACTTGGGCTTTCCCTGGCTAAGGGGTCTCTACCTGCACTGCCTGCCAAGAGACCAGTGACAGGAAGGTATTCAAGTGCTATTCATCTCTACGCATTTTCCTACACAAGATCTTACATGTTTCTAGGAATTAAAATGCGGTTTTTACACTTCTCAGCGTGAATTTGCCCAACTTAATATGTCATGACTAAAGATGGGATTGTTCATGCAATCCATGTGGATCATCAGTCATTTACTCCACCTTTCCTTCTTTCCATGTGGTAACATAAACAGAGGAAAAGCCAGAAAGACCTCTTGTTGTGAAACACTTCCTCTCGTCACATTATGTTACACTTTACACTTCTCCCACAAAGTAAAACCAGCACTGTTAATGTCCTATAGAAGTAAATTAGTCACAAATAGCACCATGGGGAACTGAAATATTTTGAATATATACCATATAATCAGGAAACGCCCACCCTCCTTATCTGCCAGGGAACCAGGAAACTGAAAGCTTTGTAATTTTAAACTGCCCATCAGTTGCTATGAATCAATCACACATCTCACTTTGGAAAGTTAGTGTACATAAGGAATGCAGTTAAGATAAGAGAGAGCTGAAACTACACTCCCACTCTTGTTGAAATAGTTTCAGCCCGTGATTTCACACTTGATGACTCCTGTCCTGGGCTCCTCTCTTTGTGCTCCTCAAAAGGAGGATATTGGACATATTTTTTTGAAAACATTTATGCTATTATCAATCAATCCTAAATCTATCTCATTTTTTTTTTTTGTATTAGTAAATCAATTGTATAAGATACTTTATGAACTCACACAATAAGTTCTTCCTTTAGCATATGCTAATACATAACGATTGAAGTAATGCCAGAATAATATATGTCACAGTCAGTTTTTGCAGCTACTTTACATCCAGCCACTTACTATGAAAACCAACCAGAAATGAATCTCATCAACTCTCTCCTTAAAATTTAAGCTAATTTCTGGAAGAGACATGAAAGAGTTCATTTAAATAGCTAGAACATGGTATCACTATTTAATGGCAGAGAAGATAACAGCTCTAAAAAGCACTACCCCGTGCAACTTTACATAAATAACAGTGCATTAATATTTTGCTGTCTTTTGTAAAATCAAGATCAACATGGGTACCAGTTCAGTGCTTTTGTATAGACATACACATATGTATACATAATTTTTTTTCTTTTTATTGGCTAGTGAAATGCAAAAAGTCAGATCCAGAAGGTGAAGTGCCACATAATCCAAATGCCACACTTGACTTCATCAGGATTTGACTGTGATTAGACCAGGTAAGCTCTTTCCAGTTATTTATCTTTGAGTATGTTGCTGGTTTTCTGGGAAGCTGTTTGAATTCCTGCTTCATTTCACTTCTGGCTGTTACTAGCCTGAGCAGGCCATGAGAAGAAGATAGGGTCAGTCTGCAGATTGGTTTCTTTGCCTTTCAGGTAGGCCTGACTCAGTGTAATCTGTTTATACAGCTCTACCTTGAGCTACTTACAAGATGTGTTTTGGGTCTGCCAGTGGAAACTGACATGCTGCACTTTCCTTATAGACTAGCAGTACCTTCCCTCTGAAAAATGTATTTCTAAACCAAGTAGTAATTACAGTAATTTTACCAAAAAGGTACTGTGTGCCTCTTGATTCAAAGGCCAGGATGGAAGAAGAGAAGGGAACTTTCTTGAGGTCAGGTTCTGACCTAAAGAATTATAGAACATATTACTCATTATAAACTTTAGATGAAGCCCCTAAAAACAGCAGGTACTTATAAGTGACAGTAGAAGATATCATGCTGCAGGGATTAGAGCTGTACACTTCTGTCTCAGCCTGCTAAGTTTCCTTTTTCCTCCCCCTTTGCTGAGGTTTTAGCTGCTAGAGGCAAGAAAACAATCTGATCATCAGTACGCATTTTTGGGAATGCAAAATATATCCATACAACCTTCAGCATGGTTTCTAGCATGAAGAATAGCCAGTAACCAGAGAAAGAAACTGGGGACTGGAGATACTGTTGTGGTAGGCTGGTGTCTAGTGTTTTTACAGACAGTTATTATAAACAGTGTAATGTAGAATGATCCTCTGTCAGAAGAAGTAGTAAAAAGGGGCAAAAGTGACAGAAGCATATTTTCATCCATATTATAGTAATCCACAGCTCCACGGGAGGCTGCAGAAAATTCAGGCTGGCCCTAGACCAAGGTTTGTACTTCAATCTTTAATTTATACTTGCATCAACCAAAATAAATAGCACAATTTTCTGTCAAGTGTTAACAGGAAATGAAACTGGGTAGCCACATATTTAGAAAGGTTTAAACTTTCTTCTCTGACCACCTTCATACCTACTCTGTACCATTACCAGGTAGTACTTCAATAGCTATATTCAGTGAAAATACTTATTGAGGTTTAGTCTAGCCTGAATTTAAGAACTACTGTTTTGGTGAATTCTTTCTTAAAAAAAAGAAGAAAAAAAAAAAGTACAGCATAAGACAAGCCTACTTATGACAGAATTATTTTTAAATCATAGAATGCTCAGTGTTCTCACCAAAGTGCACTAATTTGCAGAAAGAGAAAGCAAATCTGTTTTTAATTTTATTATTTGAAAAAATCTAATCATATTTTGGTGTGATATAAATTTTATATTTCATGGCAAAAAAACTGTCGATCTGAAGAGTAATCCCTGTTTCATTAGTTTGTGTATTCTGACACAGTATATAGTATTACATTCTTAAATTAGTTGGAAGCTGCACTGTGCTGCAGAGTATAAAAACAAAAGTGAGGGCTTAAGCTAGGTCAAGCATATTTTGTACAAGTCCATTAAAAATCTCATTCTATTAATATTAATAAAGATGTTGAGACACAAAAGTTCTTCAATTAACATATTAGGCAGGCAGGCACAAGCTTTCAAGTGATCCCACTGTGAACAGCAAGAATCCAGTCCTCACAGCATAAAGCCATGAGTGTGCTGTGTACATAGTAGTGCAGCTAGAAATGCTAATGCCACAGAAGAGTGAAAAGGCAATGCCCTATTGTCTCCATAAGTAAACATCACTTTATTGCTTCAGCTTCCTCTTTAACTAAATGTGTGAATGCTGAATGTTGCTATTCCAGTAAGAGTAACTTCAAGACCTGTTACCTCTGTCATCATACTTTTTTTTTATTTCACTACTTTGTGGCAGGAACTAGCTGGGAAGCTACATATAAGATTCAGGAAAATGATTTTTGTCTGACTGCATAAATTGTTTGTAGATTTCCCTAGCCTATGGACACTGTAAGAAAGAAATTAATTTGAACTTTCCAGAAATTACTTTGGATAATAATGGTTCCCACGGTACTAAGCTCCAACCATCAAGACTCATTCACTTGCATATGACCTAATTACTTGACATTTCTTCACCTCATTCTTAGTGACTTCCGAGCATGATAAACAATAAAAGGTTACTGATGTCAAACTATTATGAGTCTCTAACACACACTAAAGCTCGTACTGAAGCTTAATACATTTGTAAATTGTGTTGATCTGCAAGGCATTATGATTTCAGGTTTCTGTAAATGTTTACCTCAAAGCTTTAGTCAATGCTCTGCTGTCTGAACCAAAGTAAAGTTCTGCTTCCATCAGCTATTCACATAGCTGGTCGACTCACTGTCAGAGCAAATCAATAGGAAATTCCTTTTGCATACTGTAATTTATGGTAGACCTGCAGCAACAGAATTGGGATTAAAATGGGATAAGAAAAGGCAAGAAAGAACCAACATTTCTGCTCCCAGTGACATGATCAAAAAGACAGAGGAAGACCTTGTTTGTAATACAGTTATACATTAAAGTTCAATTCAGATACCATGTAAGGGCTAGTCAGAGTCATTTCCAACACAAAATGAGTGAGTTTTAGGAAAAAGATAATGAAGAGTGAACTTCAGTTGTGTAACTTGCTGTAGATTTAGCTCTCGCAGAGATAGCCAGGTTTAACCCCTGTTCTGCTAACTCACTGACAAAATACCATTTAAAAATGTGTCTCACAGACCAACAACTTCTGTGCATGATTGAGAGTCAGGTTAGAGGAAATACTTCTAGTAACTAACAAAGCTGTTCACCTCAGTGGAGCTGTTGCCAGTTTATCGTTGGACACTGAAATTTCCAAAAAGAAGACAGGTATTTTTCTAGAATCTCCTTGGAGAGTTATAAATACATAAATGAAATCAGACAAAGCTCTGAAATTGTCTTACTGAACCAACTATAAATTATTGGCATAGCAGCCAATTGCACAGCAAGGTCGCAGTTTTTATTGTACCCCATCCAAGAACTGTGAATTTCAAATCACAGAAGGTGATAACAGGCCTCTGTCATTCTCTCACAGCTGGCAATACCAGGAATCAAGGTCAAGTTCCCAACTGAACACAAGCGTAGACATCACAAAGCTGTCATACTCAGGATGCTGGTTTTGCAGAGAGGCTAAGGAAGGAGAAAGCTTAGAGGGAAAGACAAAAGAGGATTTACAACAGTTTTGATACTATTGTTTGTTCTAATTAAGTGGGCTGTATAGCATGGTCAAGGCACAACCAGCATACCCCTCTGCTTTCCACTGCTGTGTGCCATGTACAGAACTTTGGGAGTGGGCTGCTTGAGATGGACTTGAACTACAGTTTCACAGACTGTCACTTTGTTTTGAATAAGTGAAAGGCTTTAGATTCTGAGTCTGCAAACCTGGTATTTTCCTCAAATGCTTTTGAAGTGGAGGAAGAAGGAAAAAGAAATAAAACCTTGTTTATTAGTAACAAAAAGCTGCTACTAGTTTTTAGAATCTGCTTCTACATAGAGAAAGACTTTGAATGTTCAACAGTTCACTGCTGTGGAGAAAAGAATATGTTGCATCTCAGCAGCAGAGATGGTATGATCCAAACAAAAATAGTGGCACTTAAAATAAAAATCCTCATTTACATCAAAGACATCCTGTTATGAGGAGGTCAAGTCTGTGCAGACAGGTCATCCTCTCTTGACCCCTATGGAGGCATTTGACTACTTGTTTCTCTCTAACAGATTGACTCTCTAAGGGAAACTGTGGGAACTAAAAGTTGTGGAAAGACTTTGCTATAGCAAGAAAAATGCTCATGTTTCAAGGATAGATGAAGTCTACTGATTCCTTTAGAAGTTGCATCACTGCTTCTTAAAGAAGAAAGATAAACTGCCTATTTATGCAACAACTCTGTTTCTGGAACTGTTTTTAGGGTGCAAGCAGTGGTGCTCATAACAGGCTGAAGTTTGGTGTGAGAGACACCAAAGAACAATTTCTGTTAATTGTTAATTCCTGTTAAGCAATAATGGAGCAGGCAAAAACAAGTGAACAGGCTAGCTCCTGTGGGCAGCCTTGAGACCTGTTGGATGCTGACAGCCCACTGTGTTCATGCAGATGGGGCCAAACTGCTCTTGGACAGTGACACAGTATTTCTTCTATGCGTGTGCAATTTTTTTTTTATTATAAAACCTGGAAAAAACACTACTGCTATCACCTCTCCTGCCCAGTGTGGGCAGATTACTTGTACAGCATTTAACCTCTGAAATTCAAGTTCTCACCCATGAGAAATCAGTTGGCTCACAATGCCTGGGATACCATAATCCTTGTGTTGCAGAGTTAAACAGAAAATTTTTCAGACAGCTATAGAGAAGGGTAATCAACAATAACCTATTCATCATGCAATTCAGTTCCAATCGGAGGTCAATAGAAGGCTGAAGTCAGAAGTATTCTGCATTTGTCTAGTATAATTTAAAATATCTTGACGAATATGGCTTTTCCTCACTGTCACTTCATTTTCCTTGAAATGATTTTCCTCCTTACCTCTTGATTGTATTAAGAGAAGAATAATGGCACAATGTCCATCAAGACAGGGGACAAAATGATGGTCTTGTGAAACAGTTTGAATTTTATAAGGGACAGAGATGTAATGGTGTGTGAATATAAAGAAAGCCAGTTAACATATGTTCCAATGCTGTTCATTTTGTTCCCACGTAAAAGCAAAAGTACAGATTTGCATATTGACTTGTGGAAGGCCTAAAAATAGTTTTGAGAATAAGTCAAATTGTCATTTTTGTGCTTGGTTTCTTTTCGAGGTCCTACTGGGCCAAATTTTGTCCTATTTTTACAGCTGTAGTTTTCTAAAGGAACTTCCTTATAAGCAGCAATTGTTTTGTACTTTCACCAGCAGCCTGGCTCACTGATTTTGACGGCAGTTTGTCTGAATAAGAACCTTGGGATTTGTCTCAACATACTTAATTGGACTTAAAGTGTGAGCTCTGGGAATAAGAGACTGTTGTTAGCATGAACTTAAATAATGCTAATACAGGGTGCAATTAAATGACTACAAAGAATGGGTACATGAGTTGCCTTGCCTGCCTGCCTCTTAGGTGGCCAGACTACATTAAGAAGCTTTAATTTTGTGGCTTCTTTGATACTTTGAGCAAGTCCTGCCCTCAGACATGTACACACAACTACCATTGAATTAATACATCTCCTGTTTATCTCTCACTACTACATCTAACCCTTTCTCCAGTCGTAGACTCCTCTGACAGCTCAGTGAGTGTAACATGATTCATCCTTCCCTCCTCTTTCTCTTCCCTTGACTAGACACTAACAAACAACAGAATTTGAGACAAGAGGCCCCTTATAATGAAAGATTCAATCACATCTTACCAAAAACAAAGGAGGGCACTGGCTAGTGCATGAAGCTGACTCCACTCTTCTAATTGCTGCACATAAATAAAAGGGCAGAATGGCACATATTCTCCTCTAGTATAAGCAGGAGCAGTCTGTCAGGTCTCCACACTGGCGCACTTGTTTAGGGTTGAATTTGGCCTAAGCAATAAAATTATGTATTTTATGGGACTTTTATTGTTCCATTAAATTGATTATAATGTAAAGCTAAGAGAATTCCTTCATGTTGTATACATATTTCTTTAGGGGGCACATGCTTTGTGTTTGCCTAATACATGACTCCTCCACCAAACAGCTGCAACACTCCCACAAATGTTACATAAAAACCAACTCATTCATTATGATCAATATTCTATGTCTTGTGCACTGGAGTATGCTATAAACTTCCTCGACTCTTTCAGAGAAAGGTCTTGTTCACAAGGGAACATCACTTCTGATCCTAGAAATACATGTTTAAATTACTTTCAAGAATGTCAGCAGTCAGATTATGTTCTTGAGACAACTTGAGTTGTATTCTGCCCCAGTTTAGTGTGTGCTGCAAACAACTTGCCATACAAGAGACAGAACAGAGAGAAAAAGTATATAAAAAGAGACAATCAAACCACAGAGAGTAGTAAAGCTTTTAGGAACAATGTCATCCTGAAGTGGGTTTAAAGATGGTGAACCTGACACTAATATCTGTTTTTAATACAGGAGAGAGAATGTCATGATTAAAAGGATGGGCAAGGAGAATACAAATGGCCATATTGAATACTTCCTAAAAGATTTTCTTATCCTAACAGTGGCCTACACTATCTCCTTCAGAAAACCCCTTTATTATGAGCGTTTGGCATAGTCTGCGTTCCAGTTATGTAACTAAAGGCAATTACAGGTAATTTGATATTAACTGAACAATAGTGGGAATCAAATTTTAATCTGAATAAGTAAGAATTAAGTCAGGACTTCAGAAAAAAATATATATAATTTTGGGCAGAATGAGCAGTTTGAATTGAAAGTGAGATGAAGTGGCAAGACAAACCAGTAGCCTGGATGTACGCACTGGGATAGCACAAGGAATTGAAGGAAACTCCAAAAAGTCATGCTTGACATACACAAGAGTTTTATTAAAAGCGATAGTGAATATCAGTGAAGAAAGGAGTTGAAAATTTTACCCAATTTTCTATTTGGGCCACATTGTGATGATGCCAGAAGAACAAACTGCTTTTGTATTTACAAATGTAAATGAACTCACTGACCCAAAGTTAAAAGAGTTGAACAAACAGAAACAGCCCTGAGAGTAAGAATGTATTAGCAAAACATATGAAAATTAAAAATAAAAATTATCATAGTTGTTTTAATATTGTCTTCTCTCCAGACAGCCCAGAATTTTTTTTTTTGAAGGTACATAAAGTACCATTTTTTGAGCATTTATAAACTGAGCGAATCTGTGTGATGTAGAATATAAGCCTGAATTTTACTAAATGTTACACACTTTATTATTAGGTATGCATGATGCTGTTACTTAATGGCTGATGGTGAAGCAGGCATGTAGAAATATCTGAACAAGATTTCCTGCATACAAGTTAATTTCATCAAAAAGACTGGAAAAACACGGTACAGCAAGCAAGGCATATGCTGAATAAAGAAAAAAGGGCGGGGAAAAAAAAGGAATTTTCCTGTTGACAATCAAAGTACCTAAATATTTGGGTGATGAAAAGGCAAGAGATATCACTCAAAGCAAATGTGCATGCATTATCCTAAAATACTAACTTAATTTACACCAGATAAAGAGCATGGATCCAAGTTTGCCTTTTGACCCATCGAGAAAATAATCTTGATGGATGGAAGCATTTGGTTTCCGATCAACAATTCAGCATGAAAATGTGAGGCCTTAGTGTCATCTAAACTGTTAAAATGTTAGATGCACACATATCTTAATAGATGATACTGAAGCAACAAATTCTTGCTCCTTTCCAGTGTTAAGTTAAGGTCATTCTGTCTAACAAACCAATTCATATAGACTCTCTCAAGAGTCCACTCTGCAGGCAATGGCAGATAACAGACAACTGAATGACTGAATACTCTAGGTCATCCAAAAAATTAGATCAAAGAGTCCCTGTAGTCTATTGAAATGCAATTGCTTCCAAATCACATTGTGGTGTTCCAGGCCTGAAAGAATGGGTCACTGCAATTTTATTGTAGAGAAGCTATTGCTAATGAAAGGAACAATGGAAAGATTAGTGCTACCAACCATATAGAAGAAACACCACTTTCGGTTTAATTGCAGTGAACAAAGCAAATAGGAAAGAAGGGCAACCAAGTGACAAAAGTAGTTGGTGCAAAGAGGATATAGAAGCTATTCACAAGGTTCTCCTGGTCAGGGCAGAGCGTCCAGACTTAACATATGATTACTGAATTTGGATCACAGTAAAAAGCAACGCGGTTGTCATTACAAACAGCTGATGAGACATTTTTAAGAAAGCAGTCTTGCAAGCTGAAAGACTAAGAATTGTGTTGATAATTTTCCTGCCAGGCACCAGTTGCACTGAAATTAATAAAAGGATAGGGAGAAAGGAACAATTATATGTTGTGATACTGACTGTGCAGGAGATTATTAAAAGTTATTTTAAATTGGTAAATGAAGTAAAACAATTTAAGGTGACCTATGTTGAATCTTGGGACTGATTAAAGAAGGAGACAGATTCCAATTGCTAATAGCATAGATACTGAAAAGGTTCTGCCATAATAAATTTTTTGAAGCCACAATATTTATTCTCTTTTGATCAGTTTCTGGATCTTTTGTAAGTAAAGCTTACCAGTCATAACAACCTGTATGTCGAGACAGTGGTAAAAGATCCATTTCAGTCTCAGTTAAGATCACTACATTCTGTTTCTCTGTGACCCGAGGCAGACTTGAACCTTCCTTCTCCAGACAAGACATGACAAGCCCAGCTCCACTTAGCTCTTGATGCATGTTAGAAAATAAAACGTGACCAAACAGGGAGATCACCCAAACTCCAGCTGTTGTACAGAGGCAGAGCGCTTCCCTTACAGGAAATGGCAAACACTGCAATAAGTTAAAACAGCTTTTGTCTAAATAAAAGTGATAATACCTATTCGTTTTGAAAATTAAGTTTCCATAGAAATTCCCGACTAAGCACATTTGATAATGACACTTCAGTACTACAAACATAAAAACAAAAAAATTCATTCCAGCTCCTGGCATTTGCTCCAAAGCCACATTTGCAACTGTTCAAATGAACTGGAAAATACTAATTCATCTAACTGCTGTGACCAACGCATTTAAGTAGAGCATTCAAAATATTACCAGACTATTTCAACCAATTATCAGTATTCAACAGCTCTTCCTAGTGAACCACCCTCTTCTCAAGTCTCTGATTATTATTTCAAAAGGAACACTGGACGTCTGAAGTGCCCCTCTTTTAGTCTTACCGTGCAGTTTAATAGCCCTTATGATCAATTACCTTTGCAAAAGAGATTTCTAGAGGGTGACCCAACATATCCTTTGGACCTCTGAACCATACAGCATAAAGATAGCTCCATATAACCTAGCACTGTTGAATGTCACTGTTCTAATCTGTGTCCATATGAAATTTGTGAAGTGCAAGATCTTTTGCCTTAAAGCCATTAATAACTATTAATTCTGTAGCTAGCTATTCTGAATTACATCAGTAAAGACCTTTCTGGAGGAAAATAGCACTATCAAATACATTTTGGAAAAAAAAATTATTTGTGCATAGTAATTTTTCATGAACAGCCATTAATAGAATGTATGCAAAGACAGCATTTAACATGTTCATAAGAGATCAACTCATCAAGACTTATAAACCAAAGTAGGCTGGAATTGCCACAGGAAGCTAAGGGAAATTGGTTCATAACTCCTGCTGTGTTAGGAAATTCACCCTTCCTTAAAGCAGTTGACAAAACTAGGTATACATTTTTTTCTCATTAGTGTGGAGTTTGATTTTTTTCTTTATTCACAGCAGTTCACAATAGCAGGAAGAACATTTATTTAAGAGGAAGCAAAACAGGTAGAAACTATCACAAACTACAAGAAACGAAAACTTCTATGGGATAGTTACTAGGCCTAGCAGTCTTCTGCTTTTTTCCTGAAAGATCCTTAAAGGTGCGATACAGTTAATTAACTATACCTATACCTCTTCTGTTAAATGCAATAGCAACCAGTGGTATTAAGAAAATCACCAAATGGCATATGGTACATAAAGATCTTTGCCAAAACAACCATGGTTCCACGTATGAAAATAGTTTTGAGTACTGATTTGTTTGAAAGAGACACTTACCAAGCCTACACATGTAGATATTGCTACTGACGAGGTACTATCGTTCCTTATAAATCCCTGGTAGAAACACTGCTCAATTTCATGTTCCTGAGAATTTGAGACTCCATCTTTCCCAAGTACCTGGACAACAAAACTGTTGCTTAAAATGGTTGAAGGCTTAAGTTCTAAGTGAAGCTCCTGTCCAAATGCTGAAAATTTGTAGTGCAAGGAACTCCTTGAACTGTGAGTTGATCTCTTTTTCCTAGTACTGTGCAAAACATTGTGTGAAATGTATGATCCACTGGCATCCACTTTGACGGGTGTCACAAAGACATAATCTGTAACGATAAAGTTAGCCATCAGCTTTAGCATCCAGCAAATACGGTGTCATTCTAACACAGCAAGCAGCAGGCTTTTGTTATGGTATGAAGAATTCCCCCATTCAGGGAATAGCCTGAAAGCTCCACAGGCTATGTGTATATAGGCTTGGCTGCATGTATTCACCCTGTAAGTCACACAGCCTCTCAAACAGTGTTTGTTTCCTTTCTGCCCCACTGAGAGGTACAGACTAAGTAGCATAGCTGTGAACATTCCCACAATCACTCTTCTGAAGACATTTGTCATCACCAGCAGATCTGTAGATTTTCCCCTCCCCCTGTATTAATTGCTGTCAAATGTGAAGGCTGCTTTGGTTTGAGGCTTTTTTTTTTTTTTTTTTGGTCCCTAAGAATGCAGTAAATATTGTATCACTGTAGGGGAAACCATGACTGGGACTTTGTAGAACTGTACCACTTGTTCAAATGGATTAAAGGATTAATTTATTAATGCCTTAACTGAGTGAGACCTCATCTCTTTGTAGTGACTTGATTAGACTGGGTTTCAAATTGTAACTGACCTTCAGAAGAAAGAGATTACATGCTACCTAATAACCTTTAGTCAGCCATTGCTAATTGCATGTCAAAGAAATTTATTGTTTTGGATAAAATACACGAAAAATTACAAAACTTAGCTGAGATCTACTTGTAGTAAACTATGAAAGGAAAAAACAGAGGCTCTGATTCAGCTAGCTTCACAAGCAAGTGCCTAGCCTGAAGTCCATCACCACTGCTCTTGATCTGTCCATACACAGAGCCTGGATACAGGCTCTGAATTTTTGTCATTTGCTGAACTAGCGCCTAATCCCAGTGCTGTGAGTAAGTACGCTGAATAACCTGCTTCCCAGCCCCACTGAGCTGTTGAGTTGTATCTCTGTGCACCCTTAAAGATGCCTGTGCATTTGACAGTTAGACAACTCACTCCTCTCCCTCAATTGAAATAACACCATTACAAAAGAAGAAAAAACCTTCTTATCTTGTTAAAGATGTTTCAGATACAATTTCCTGGCCTGAGTAGATTTTATTGGGTACACTCTAAGCTGAACACATAAGCAGTGATAGGCTGTTTCTCTTTAGTGGAAACAATGCATCAAGAGCTTTTGCTTTCCTTGAGTAGCGTTAATCAGCGTCAGAAATCAGAACGCTAAGCAGGCTAGTGGCCAAAAAATGCAAGCAGCTGCTGGAGTGAGGGAATCCCCTGGTGAACAGGCAATGGGTGCAAGAGGATTTTCCTTCCTGCACCCTGGTATGGTTCTCCATTGTACTTTGTTTCCCCACTCATCCAATAAAAAGCACATACTGCACTTCAACCTTCCCAAAGTCATCAGCATCTAAGTGCTAGTCTCTGCAGCCTGGGAACAAACAGGGCTCTCATCACACAGCCTTTTCTCTCCAGGTTTGCTCTCCCTTATCCTGCAGCGTGCCACTTCCGCTGTCCCACCCAAATCTTTTTACTACTTTTGTCTCCTTGCTTCCATAACAAATATATGAGGTTTTGATGTTGTGGCTACATACACATTCATCTTTCTAACTGCATATGTATATATGGATGTATTTACCATCTCATTTATTCATCCTCTTTGCCTGTAGACATCATTCCTTGTAGTCTTTGCACACAGAGCTGATCAAGTCAGTCTTTGCCCAAAGTTAGCTGTTTTACAGAAGCCAACTCACTTTCACTTTATGCTCCCCAAACGCTGAAGCTTCTTCACTTTAACTGCTCAGTCTACCAAGAAAAAAGCGTCTATACAAACGTTCATATGCATAGATACAGAAAGAGCAATACAAACCATGGTTTAATTCACTGCTACTGATGCTGTCACTGGTTAAACTTGCTGCATGAGACATGCAACAGAGGCAACACAGCTGAAGGGTCTGCAAGAGAAAAAAAAAAAAAAAAAGAGAGAGAGAGAAAAGAAGTATTGGGCGAGATTCACTTGACAAGGGAAGGCAGAAAGACAAGGCATCAGAAACTGTGCAGTAACCTGCTGTGCAAGTACACTAGGCGATTGCAAAAGAAAGTGCTCTCGACCTGCCTTTACAGCGTTTCCAAGCCACAGGAAGGTCGGGAACTGCATGGAGCTGCCGCTGAGAATCGCGGCAGGTAAAGTCCAGACGACCAGCAGGAGACAGTCCATGTTCCGCCGTGCACCTGGCGTGCTACCTGCTCCCCGAAGCGCGCGGCGGCCGAGCCCGGATCCCCCGCATGGTCACCTGGGCTCTGCCCCGCAGCAGCTCCGGCGGCCGCCTCGCAGCGCCGCGCCCCCGCCGTGCGCGACGGCGGAGCCCATGGAGCGGCGCCCAGGTGAGCGCGCCCTCGCCGCCCAACGGCGCGCACGCTTTAAGCCTCCTCCGCCACCGCCGCCGCGGGGCAGCGCTGCCTCCGGCGCCGCGTCTCGGAGCGGTCGCCGCCCGGGGGGCGCCGCGGAGCGGAGCGGGCGGGACCAATAGGGAGGCGGCGGGGCCGGGCCGGGCCGGGGGACTGGGGGCCGGGGCTGGGCTGGGGGGTGCGGGGGGAGGCACCTGGGCGAGGGGGAGACGGAGGCGGCTCCTGCGACGTCCGGGAGCGAGGAAGGGCAGGGCTGAGGGGGAACGGCGGTGCCGCAACACCTGCGCCGGCGGGACGAGCGCAACTGGGGGCGAGAATGGAGAGCTGAGACGCAAGGCTTCATCAGACGGACAAGCGGGTGATGATATGGGGAGAAGGGAATTGGGGAAAAGGAGAAGAGTCCAGCGCGAGCCATCCAGCTCCGAAGTGCCGTTCGTTCGGAGAGAATATGCTGTTATTTTCTATTATTTTCAGAGGAAACACACAATCAAAACCAAAGATTAAATTGCCCGTGGAGAAAACATATTTGTGATAGCCAAGACCTGTTACTGAACACGGAACACTGATGCTAGTAGGGGAGCTGGCTTTGTGCAGTGGCTTACAGGTACTAAGCCAAAAGCAGCAGCAGGCCCTGGGCTTGACACATCCAGTCCACACTGTTAGGTTACAGTTTGTCTTCTACGGAAAATGTCAGTAAAGGATGAAAGGTCTAAATAATCTGGAAGGAAACTTAAGTAGTGGAGTTAATGGGACAGACCCAGGTTAGCACACAATACAGAACTTGTTTCTGATGGTTTTGGCTGCACATAGAGAAGTGTCCCTCACCTCACGATCTACCTTTTGTGCCGGAGAGTTTTCCTGTATCTATCTCAATGCAATCTCACTCAGAATCTCCCCCTTCCTGGTGTCACACCATGCAAACAGGCAGTGGCTGTGTCACCACCAGGTGCCCACTTGGCTCAGGATGCAGCTCCACTTGGCTCAGGATGCAGCACAGCACGGGGTGGGGTGAACTGGGGGCCAGCTCCATCCGCCTCCTTCCCCTGGGCTGTCTGGTGGTTGCTGGGGGGCAGTGCCTCACACAGATCAGAAATGCTTTCCCTTCCAAAGCATTTCTGTCCCTAAACCTTAAAAAAACATCATAGGTGTGGAACTTCACCTCTATTTCCCAGTGGTTTTACATTATCACCTTGCTGAATACATCACGGTAAAGTTTCAAGACCTTTTTGTAACAGTGCACCTCTCACCTGTCACAGAGTATATTCAGAAGGAACAGCTGGCTAGAAGTTTACAGCAGTCACAAAGCACGTAAAATGTGCTCTGCATAGGAGATAATAGGAGAAGAGAATAAAACCACAGGAGCTATAATTTTATTATCAGCCTTCAACACTCTGAACAGACAGACCTAACTGTTTTCAGTAGACTATCTGACTGGAAAAACTGACATTTTATTTGCTGGAAAGGGAAGCAAATAAGTATACAAACCTATAGCAATTACAAGAATTGTTTAAAAAGGAAACAACAAAACTTTCATCACAAGCCTAGAACTCCCTAGAAGAAAGTCCTGCTCTTGATTTCTGTGGAATTAAGACTTCACCCCAGGGATTTGTAGTTTCTGAGAACGATCAAAGAAGAAAAGAAAAAAAGCGATACTGTTTTGCGTGACTACAAATGACACGTGTCTAACTTTGAGTTGGCATCAGGCAGGGGACCCCAACCTTCCTTGGCCTGTAGGCAGCATCACTGATCAGTTAGCATGCTCAGACAGCATCATACTTTGCTCTCTGAGTCAATCATGACCCCAGCAGAGATGGTCATAAACATCAGAGAATCCTGCAGGCGGCTCCTTACCATGTGCAAACATTGTTACCATGCAAACCATTAGCGAAATAAAGCTCCACAGTGTGGTAAACAACGTTGTGTCAGAGGGTTGGCTTTCTCTCCCACTCCCTAGCACTTCCCATCTCAGGCAAGCACCTAGGATGTATTCCTTCATTGCCATAACACAGGCTGTTCATGGATTCTTCTCTCTTCTCACCAGGCCATCAGGTTGGACACTGCTAAAATTTTTTCATGCTAATCAGTTCTGTCATATTTTCAGTGTACTTGTTTGTATCCACCTGCTGAAATTCTCTTCTATCTACGTGAGAAACTCTTCTGTTACCAGTGAACACAAGGAAATGAAAAGTCCCAGTCCTTGATTATTTGTCTAGATACATTTGTATTAGAAATTAATCTGAATAATGTGCATCAAATTTCAATCATATATGCTTGACAGCTGGGAACAGAGTACTTCCAGTGAGAAAAAGCAGCAGTGTAGGCTTATTTATATCAGGTACTTTAGTCACATTGTATTGAGTGAGTAAGAATAGCAAAATCAGAGCAAAAACAGTTTCTTGCTACCTCTGCATTTACTTTCTGCAACTCCATTCCTCCTTGACCATTTCTGTGACTGTTTCTTACCAGGGAACATACTTGTTGGGTTGTTCATTACTCCCAGGTTAATCCTGATGCTCTCTCTGTGCTGATCCTCATGAAGATGTTTCACTCTCAGCAGGCTTTGGTGCTGACTGATCACATGCTGGGCTAAACTCCTTGTGGAAAAGTCTTCATGAAAACACCTTTGCAATTGAAAAGGATCCTCTTTAGAAAGAGCTGGTAGTTTTCAAGACTGTCAAGTTCATCTTTGTCCCAAGCTGAGTAGTCTCCAAAGTGCAATTACTTGGTTAGGCTCCATGCATACCATAACATTTAAGTTTTTCCTTTCTTGTATTATTCATTCAATAATCCCAAGGCAATTTGTGAATTTATATACTTCATCTACACAGTTCAGCAATTATTACTCACTTGTAGCAAGGTTAAAAAAAATCTTCCAGATCTTCTAGTCCAGCAAAACATGTGTGAGTTCATAATTTGTAGAAGTGTTCATACAGATTACATGTAGTGGCAGGATGTAACCAACTGGTACAAAACCAGCCTGGCTGTCTGTGTGTTGCCTAAATTCACAGAGCACCATGCAGTTAAAGAAGAGGACAAACCTCTCCAGCTGGCACAAGTGGCCACTGATCCTCTGCTTGGCTGGCACACAGACTCTGAGGAGACAGGCTGCTGCAGTCCTTCCTGCTGGGACGATCCCCATGCAGAAGGGAGGTTGCACACACTGCTCTTACCTTAGTTGGTCTTACCTCCACAAACCGCATTTGTAAAGCATAGACAGTGCCTGCTAACAGCACAGCTACTCCTATACCATATCCTCTCCTCTCTCCCCACATTTTAAAAGCTACCCTAATGAAAAGAACCAACAAATCCTTCTTTGTTTACTTCCGTGAAATTTGAAGCTGGCCACAATATTCTCAGGAATGGGAAATGCCAGATTAGCATATACCCAAAAGCACATGCAAGACACACTTCAGCATTTTCAGCAGTATATAGCTTATAATATAAGCTACTGTAATAAAGTTGCTTTTGCATGATGGTTAATTGCATTCTTCAGTGACACATGGCATGGGCTACACAGCGTCGCTGGTTATTCTGTTTATAGGTAACTATATTTCAGCTGACATGGAAACTGTATAAGTAACAAAAACATCTACTGCTTGACGTGGTGTGGTTCCTCCATTAATTCATGTTCCTTAAGGGCCTGAAAGTTCACAGAATAAAATTCCACCATCTCTCCAGTTTCTGTATTAAATTCTGCTTTCTGCAGAAGCTTCAAAACACGGTGTGAGGACTGAAGTTATTTCCTCAAATGGTCTTTAAACACAGTCTTCAGATTGCATCCTATAAATTCTGGCAAACTACAAGCAATAAAGAGTAATCTCTGTGGAATAGGTTTTCACCACCATTTACAGTAATATTTTCTGTCAATAAGTCCCTAAGTTCATTTCACATAGCTTTTTAATCACCGCCACTGGAAAAGGAGCTTGATCCAGCATTCCTCCTGCACCCTAAGTCCCAATGAAATCAAAGAAACAATGTTTACATTTTTTCCTCACCCAATTTGCACGTAGCACTGGGCTGTTACAGTCCCAAAGAAATGCTTTTGATTACAAATATTAAACACAATTTTCTGCTTACATGCATTTCTCTGTGTTGCACAGCATGTCCATCCTAATTTGATTAGTTCTACACATTTACTTGTGCTAGCTGGACATCCTACTTTCTGGCATGGAGCATGGAGTTCCAGCTATCCTGCTGACTTGCTCCTATTGTACTTGCTCCGTCCTGCCACACCAGAGATTTGGGCTCAGGAGCGGAACTAAACCCACCTCCACGCTGGATGCTTACGGCTGACATGCAGAAACTTCCCAGAGCAATGTTCTGCATTTCTCTTGCAGTCAGTGCTGTAGGCTAATGCTTAGATTTTAGACAAGATTAACTGACTTGCACTTCCAGTGTCACCAGCAATTTTTAGAAGGGGGAGGGGAGACCAAGGCAGCAAGAAAGACAACATAAAAGCTCGGCAAATTGCGCTTACCTGGCTCCAATCCAAATGTCAAAAGTTGCTGCCATGGCATCCCAACACACTCTGTGGCTGAAAAGTGAACAGGGGGAAGCTGCAGTTCAGAACACGGGGGCTTTGTCACACACCCACACCAGAATTAAATGAAAATGTCCATCACTAATAGAAGAAAAATAAAAGCTGTCATTGTGGGTGGCCCAACTATGGATTTGCAAGCAGTACATTTTAGAAGAGTTTTCCTGGACAATTTCCAAGTGTAATTAAAGAACAGGTACCTCCAAACTCACAGAATTCTAATAAAAACAATTATGCAGTTTATAATGTTGTGCACGTGCCAAAATTTCTATTTATACAATGGATCAAAAATGGCACGGGAGAAATCGTGCAGACCAGCAGGTTCAAAGATCCACTTTGAAAATGCTTTTCATAAATACTGATTTGCAGTATACCTGGAAGGACATGTAGCCTACGGAGTTGCAAAGATGTATTTAAGATTCCTGCAGATTTCTTCTAAAACACTTTTTGTTTCAGACATACTCTGGCATAACGTGCGAGAAGGAAAGCCCTGCCTCTGTTACAGTCAGCCAGCATCTGCATCCCAGAAAAGGATAAATCAGGCCAAGAAAGAAAATTCATATGGAAGTTTCAACCTCTTTCTTCCATGATAGGAATGTATGAAGTTGCTCAGCCCCAAAACTAATGGCACTGGGATGAAATGGTACCTCAATCATTTCTTATTGTGTACAAAATGTACTTGTTTCATCCTAGTGTGGCTAGATGTTCTTCTAGCCTGCTCCTAGTAGCACCACTTCTTCTCACCCAAGCTTTACATACTATCTCCCTCTTTAATTTAATTTCTGTGCTAGAAAGATAAATCCTCCTGATGTGGCTTGTATCCTTATTTTAAAAGCTACCATGTGAGCATCAGTTTGGGTTGCTGTTAAGACAAGATCCAAGAAGAAGGTTTTCCTGATTGAATCCAGTTAGTTTTAGAATGAGACCCTTCCTGGGTTGAAAATTTCCAGTGCACTCTGGGGACTTAATTTTCCAAGGTACTAAGAATTCAGAGCCCCATTTGAGATCAATACGAACTGAACCTGCTCAGCCTTTCTGATAATGATTTCCTGTACCCTTTTGAATAACATGCCCTGAGAAGAATATTGCTCGGAAGATTTTGTCTCCAGTCCCTTTTACATATGTTTCTTCTTTTATTTGGTACTAATTTCATGGGCCAAGCAAAGAAGAAAATTGGCTTCTCTCTCCTCTGAATTTCATTATTTGCAGATTTTTTTAATACAAGATAATGCTTCTTTGGCTGGCTCCTGGGATTCTTCTATTAAAAACTTCCCCCCCTTTTCACATCAGTAAGCCTTTGTTACTTCAGCCTTCTTGCTGGGAACATGGACTGCAGAGAAGTTCACAAAGTTTTTCGGTCCCTTCCACGTAACAGTTGCAGTGTACCTGCAAGTACTTTATTATAACATTTTCAATTAAGCCTAAGCCCATTTCGTAGGAAAATTAGGTGCTTTTACTTCAGATTCCAAGTATGTTCATCCTCCCTTTGCAGTTGTCTGTCCAGACCTACAATCTTTATCTTCTGCTTACACAAAATGGACCTCTTGGTGGGATTTTTAAATACTGCTTGGCAATTGAGTAGGAAAATGTCTCCCACAGATACGGAGCTGTTCAGTATCTGCTTCTCTAAGGGTTAACAGCACCAGGCAATGCTTTACAAAGAAGGTGTCTAAAAAACCTGCATAGATATTCTGTTTGCTGTGTATTGAAAGACTTCAATCTCTTTTACCATAATAAGAGTGGGATGTGTGTTAGACATTGGAAAGCTGTATTACTTTTTTGGAAGACCAGATTTTAATTTCCTATAGGCTATTCTGTACCAGATTGGCAGCAAACAATCACCTCACAGCTCTGTATGAAAGCATGAACTCTAAATATTTTGATTACTCTACTGTCTTTCACTAGTAAAACATGGCCTTCACTACTTACCTTTCATTTTTTTGCAAAGAAGGACATTTTTTACCACTATCTTTCTTGCCAAAAGATGACAATAACCCATGAAGAATATGGTAGTGGTAGTTGTACCGAACCCTGTGAGCTTCATGCTGAACACACACAGAACGGAAAATTGGTCCCTATCCCAGGAGCTCAGCTTACAGTTTTTAATTTACCACAGCTTTCTTTGCATTCCTAATTTGCAAACAAAACTGTTCCCTGACTGTGGTGTTGATTTCCAAAGGTAGTTCAGCATGTTTAGGAGTCAAACAGTTTTACAAACAAAATGTTATACTGGTTGCTGTGACAGCATTTAATAATATCTTCCTATGTGTGTGTACTGAGCGGAAAGTGTTTGATTTGTCTATTTTCAAGAAAGCCTGGTGTTGGGAAGAAAAAGGAATTAAATCATTTTAGGCTGTATGCCTGTAACATTGAAATTAACAGCCACTCTTCAGCTGAAAGCGGTACCAATGGAGTTGGACCTAATGGTGGCAAATCTGAGCTATCTGGACAAGCTCTTCAGTGGGGAAGAATGTAAAGCTAACCGGTATAGTTAAAGAAGTGATTTGTAGGCATATACACAAAGAGAAATGTGGAACAATATTCATGAAAATTCCAATGATGTGGGATAAAACCCTACTCAGAAAACCCTCACATACAAGTCTAATGTTATGTATGCCCGTTTTTGCTGAGAAGAGCCTGGTAAGCAAAATCCTTTCTTTCCTTTCTGTTACAAAATACCAAATACTGTGAAAGTGTTGTTTCTTCACTATGTAGATGAGCTTTTTAACGTTAATAAAATTGATACCATGCCCTTTTCAATCATTTCCCTTTAATGAGAGAAGAGTTTTTTTTTTTTTTTTTTTTTTTTTTTTATCTTGAACTAAAATGAGATTTCAAATCTTCTTCTTGGCAATGCTGACAACAGCAACATTGTGCTAGAACTTCATAACCAGAAACTGAAACCGATTAGTTCATTTGAGAGTAACCTGATTATTTTTCACCCATGCTCACTGGATAAGTTTACTGAGTTGCATCTAGCAAGAAGAAAAGTGCTGATTTCAGCTCTGCCAGGCAAGCAAGCGTTGCCTCTGTCCTCGTGGTATGAAACTGCAGTCATACACTGCACGGTGCATGGGGCATTCATAGCATCTTTTAGAGCGATATGGAAGGCCTCATGTGTCTCAGACATAGCCAAAAAAAAGCAATTTACAGTCAGAAATCTACACAATACAGTATACAGCTTGAGTTATCCTGGTCTTTTTTCATGATTCAGAGCAAAATGGAATGTAAGGAGAACAGAAATGCGATGCGTAAATATGAATTAGACTGACAAAGTGCTTTTCCTTTTTATGACCTGTAATAGTGTAAGCCACAAGTTTTTTCAGGATCTTTTATGTCCTTCTGATTATATATCCGTTCACTTGCAATCACATTCTAAAGGTGTCAGGAGTAGCAAGACCTAAATGTTGTTCTCATGAGTAAACATCGCTGTTTGCAGCTGCACTACGAACCGAGAGAAATAGGCAGTTTATTAGATATGTCTTTTCCAAACACATTTTTTTCTAAAATCCTGCTTCATCACAGTGTACAGACAATGCGATCTAAAAGCATATTGCTTTGGATGAGGTCCAGCCAGCTGGGATTCCTTTCCAAGGACCTGAAATAGAACCAAGGCAGGGCATACTGAGGTGAGCAGCTTCCAGATTTTACCTGCAAGCTCTGTAGGTGGCCTAAGGCCACTTGAATCTAATCCAAATCAGGCACCTGGCCCTGGCCTGGATGCCTGCCAGTTTCATAGCATATTCTAGCCCTGAATTGTTGTGTCTGGACTTATTTCATGGCTTATTGTTGTATGTCTTTTCAAACTAATTCCTCACTGAAAGACATTTGAAATTCAAAGCTTTCTTCAGTTTCCCACCTTATTCTGGAGTTGCAGACACTTGCCTTACTAGGCTCAGGGAAAACCTGCTCTAAGAACTCACTAAATGGAGCTTAACACTTTAGTAGCATGCAGGTCGTTGTTCTTGAGAGGAAGAAAAGGGAGAAAGGGTGCTTATGTGCTGGTTTACTTTGTTGATAAACATGATGAGATACATCTTTTGTAAGTTTTCACCACAGAGTTTTAAGTGCCTGTACTGTTTAATTTTCAAACTACTTTTTTTTACAGGTGTGAACTGAGTGATCTCTTTGCAGTGATTAAAGCTTGGTTTTTTATTAACTGAAAATGTGGCTTGTATATGCTAGCCCTTGAATTATTGTAGGGCTTTTGTTATGGCTCAGTCTTTCATATTTTAGGGAGATTTTTCTAATTTCTTCCTTATGTGCTGCCTAGAAGCAAATCTAGTGTGGGGCTTCATGACTATTGGACTTTTTTTTGGTGTACCATTTCAGACTTTTTCATTCTCCAGAACTCCTAATGGAGAAAAGAAATCCCCTAAAATCCAAATGTGAGCATTTTAGTCACTGTTCCCTCTACAGAGGAATAGAATACTTAAAATACTTAAGGGAGAATTTAGTAGTGGGTGATACATGTAAATATGTGAACTTTTCCCTTAAAGCCAAATGTTTTGCTTTTGATGTTGAAATATTTTAAGTGGAAAACACTGCAGGATTTCTCAGTGTTACAAGGGCAGCTTAGACGGTAATGTATTCATCTTTCTTCTTCCTATCAGATCTGTCAAAATGGTTTGTATCTTAATGATTTTGTAAAATCAGCAAATCTAATCCTTACCAGACGCCTGGACTTTATACTGCAGTGTTGCATATTCCTAATTACGCTGCTATCTGGCCATTTTAATACTTGATTATCATCATTACACCAAGCAGTCTACTTAGCTGAACTTTTAAATGAACAGAATGGTGATAAAAAATTCAGCAGAGATCTGCAATCTTCTTTCCTAAGTCTGATGGCTTTGCTCCCACAGAAAACATGCTGCTGTTTAAACAGCCCAGAAAAGGATTACCTGACCAGAATAAATAACTACTGCCTTAGGGCATGTTCCCTCTTGAATGTTGATTTGAAATTGCTGATCAAGTGTTAGATTAACTAAATTATTTACAACTCTCAATTAATAAATACCAAAGCAACATTGCTAAGAAAACCACACAGAACATTAAACAAAGAGAGTAATGGCCATGTCTGCAAAAATCACTTGGAACGGTTTGTCAGATAGCAGGGCATTACGCAGAGAAGAAGAGAATCATCTTCAGGGCTAAATCAAGGAGAGTCTGTTATTTCCCACCTAAAAGTCTAGTAAATGACTCAGAAGGATTTAAGGACTGTTGGGCCTACAGGAAAATCACAAGTAACTTCAAAGTCAAGAGAACACTTAGCCTGAGATTTATGTGTTGTATCAGCAATAACGGAAAGCCCAGGAGAGACGAAGGGTTCAAGACACAAACCTATTACGTGTGTGTGTAGAGTGTGGAATGTGGGAAGCTTAGGGCTACCATATTTCTGTCCACATTTTCCCAGACAAAATGAAATGCAGTGAAACTAATGTGTCTGGGATGCATCCTTGATTTATACACATGCACTAAGTCCAGAGTGAATTGAACTTACTGTGCTCACACAGATCACCTATTCAGTGCACACACATTAGATCCCATGCATCTCAAATGTTTGAGATCCATTGTTCATATAGCCCAGAGCAGATGCAACCATGTGCCATAGATACATCTGCAAATGACCTCGATCACCTCATCAGAATCCTAAGCAGACATCCCAATACTTCAGAAAGCATCTAGGTAGAAGAAGAAGAAAAGGTTAGATGCAATTCTTGGTATCCAGCATAAGTACAAATTTCATTTACTATGCTGACTGGTATCATTAGAAAAATATCTGAGAATATCACTCAGATCAGGTCAGAAAAGAGGACCCACATCAATAGATATTTGAAATGGAGAGTTCCACTTAATTGCCCAGAGTGCTTTGAGAGAGAGAAAAGAAAAAAAGACATTACTGTCCAGTCTTGTCTAAAGAGGGACAGAAAAAAATGCTGATGTTCAGGAGGCAGAGATACATCTTGAAATGTCAAAAATCCAATAAGCCATATTCTCTCCAGTCTAGTAGATGTGTTTGATCATATGCATTAAAAATCCTGACCTTAAATACAGGTTTGGAGGATTTTTGTCACTTTTAGAAAGTGTATTGAAGCCTGAAGCCCCTAGATAAAGAAAGACAAGGCTTTATGTTCAGTATAAATGAACTGTTTGGAACTCCAAAATGTATGCTAGATGGTTTTCAAGACTCCTTCAAACTCAAGCCATTCTACACTCATGCATGCCTTGCCTTGAATTGTAAAACTGGAAAGTCAAATATTGAAGTAATTCTACCCTGCACAATATACCACCATCACTTTGTATACTGGAGTACAAGTGCATTTGGAATGCATAGTGCAACATGCTGTGGCTGACAGCAACTGAAAGCTAAGTTGTCTGTAAACTAGTTCCTTTGAACCCTGTCTAATGTCACTGTACCATGACTCATGTTCTGCAGTTACTTAGTGACTGGCAGTTAAGAAACATTTTAAGACAAAAGTCTGATTTTACTTGGCAATATACTATGATGATTATCAAGCCAGGATAACTCATGCAACTCCTATCCCTTTGGATTAAAAAAATAAATAAAATAGGGCTACTTTTTCTACTTTTTCCTAAAATCTATTTCATTTCAGCACACAATGACAGAGAGACATTCAATGTTCAATTCCAAGCTTCTGTGTCTAAGTAACCTAACTCATAGTGTGCCCACAAATATTTTCCAAAACAGTATGAAAATAATACTCAGCAAGTTTTCTAAATTCCAAGGGCAGGACTCACAAAATCACAAACCCTGTAGTACTTATCTTGTGACTTTTGCACCCAGTCCCTCTGCATGCCCTAGCCTGAAAAGCTGACAGTGTGAAATTGTCTTGCTACACACCTCTGAAGGATACGCTAGACCTAGTGCATGCATAAAGGAATTCTGTTCTACACCACCATAACATTTTATACCCCATCTGCTGCAGGTCAAGACAAATTCCATCTGCCAGTAAACCTGAAATTCCATCCAGCAGATGTCAGAAGTGAGCCTTGCACACTCATCTTCATGTCCCATGCTGTTCTGTAGGTCTTTCCATGGCATGTACTGAACTTAATTTACAGATAAAATGTAGATGATGTAAAGACATTGAAATATAATTCAAGTTTTATGTAAAAAAAAAAAAACAACAGTGAATATTTCTATTCAAAGGGTGATTATGTGGGAGACTTTTTGCCTTTTTAAGAATTTCTGTCTTTTGACACTCAAACTGATATGATTATTAAAGCTATCACTTCAGTTATAACTTCCATTTTTTAATGTCCTGTTTCCTTAGATGTGCTGTTATCATTGATAGCTGAGCTTTGCAGAATTTTTGTGCTGCCACGTAATTCTGAAACATGGAAATTTGTAATACCAAGGCCTATGACACTGAGGCATTGTAATCTCATCATCACTAAGTCACGACAGGCTGTTTTCTACAATTTCTATATCCATTGCTCTACTGAAACTGAAGCAAAAGTCTGTAAATAGCAAAAACCAAATACACTGCCTTTCTCATTTAGAGAATCTTCCTAACTATCCACATAACTGACAATTCTTACAAAATTCTCAAAATCCCTGAATGTATGGGAACAGTTGAGTCATGGCCTGACCCACTGATTGAGCACCTGGGAAAAGAACCTGGTCAGTCCTGGGACACAGGTGAAGGCAATTCAGCTGTGTGAGCAGAAGGGCTGCAGCCTGGCTGCACCTCTCTTATTCCTCATTTAAGGGTTGACTGCCACTGGGAAGGATCTTTCTGGAGATCCCTCCTTGGTGAAGCTTTCCCCAGTGAACCTGGAATCTTCTGATACAGGTGCGCAATCTTCTTCCCTTTCCTCATAGCACCTTTCTGTTGTGCTGGTCCTTTTGTTGTCATATCTTTGTTGTAATGCCTTTCCCACTGTATTGATTTGTCTAACTGCTACACTCATACCACTTCTCAGCAAAAGTAGTTGCAGTAAAACTGGGTATTGGTTTGCTGAAAATTATTAATGAGGCTTCACAGGCTCCTTGCTGTGTACGAGTGTTGGATTCTCCTAAAAGTCTCTGCTGGAGCATAGCTCCACTCAAGTCGTGTTTCCCTGCCACTTCTAGCTAGGCAGGATTTTAGCTAGCTCAGAGTATGACAAATCAGCAGTGCTGCAACCATAAACATCATAGCAAATTTTTGCTAGGAAATATAAAGCAACTCATGAAACATCTGAAGTCAGTATAGATGTCCTATATTGTGTATACCCATAAACAAACTGTAGGAATCAGTCCAACAGCTGGAACTTCCTGAGGGAAAGAGAATTGCTCCCTTTCTGTCAAAGGGAGAGGGGAGTGCTATCATAGGTTTGTACAGCCTGCATATGGAGAATCACTGCAGTGACTCTTGGGAAATCAATACAAAGATACTTCAGTACACTTAGGAACAACTTCCAGAAAGTAAGTAGAAAGGAAGGTAATTAACTCTTTGCGAGTTACTATCTAAGTAGTACTTAGTATCTAAGTGCAAGTACTATCTAAGAGTCACTATCTGAGTACCTAGCACTTATGTTATGGCATCCAAATACACCTCTGTGTTTTCACAGGAAGATTTTACTGGGGGGGGGGGGGGGGGGGGTAGGGTATTTAGTGAGGATTTTGTTTTGGAAGGCAGTGCAAGACTGGAGACTACTCCATTGTGTTGCCCACCACAGCTTATCTATCGCTCCTGGAGAAGGAGAGTCCTCCAGAGATGTTCCAAGAGAGGCTTCAACTTGTAAGACGTTTCAAAGGAGCCTCTTTTCCCCAGCAATGGCAAGTGCTTTTCTTCCACAGAAAATATCATGCATAGGTTTAGGTCTAGCAGCATTCTCAAGGTCAGCTACATGATTAATGTCTATTGAAACCTTTAACTGGCACTAAGTCCACATGCACAAACCTGGGAGCCCTACTTGAGTATCTACGTTGGTGGTAGTTATTGTACAAAAAGAGGAGAATTTGTTCAGTTACCTTAGCTTCAAAGAATTCTGGTTGTTCATTTTGTTTTTAAAAAAATATCACTCCAAATTCTAATCTGTAATTAGCTGTTGTAAGTCTGCAGGTTAAACTTATAATTTAAATTCAAGAGACTTTAAAACTGTCTGGACAAATTAGATATGTACTTAGAGTACTTGGCAGTTCTCCAAGACAAACAGTATCTGTTATTATCAACAGTGCTAATGTTACCAGAATAGTTAGGAAGCCTTACAAATCAGCATGACAAATTAAAAAGAGGAAAAACAAAAGTCTCCGAAGGCAAGGAGTTTTTAACACTCATTTAAATTTAATCTTCATGGCTAGATTTGTTTCCACAAACATAAGTTTGTTGTAATTAGCTACTGAGACTGGAACTTAATGAGTTTAATAAATATTTCAGGCTGTTAGGAGATGGAAGTGGCATTGTGATGACTGGAGATTTTCTGCAGTTCAGTGAAATATAAATGAAGATTAGAAATTAATAATTAAGAGAATTGCAGTGACTGAATCACACATTTCCTAAGGGCACTATCCAACTCTCTGTGGAGTGGAAAAGTCATTTGGAACAAGGCATGGACCATAAGCTTCTAAACACTTGTCCAGCACAAGAACAGAAGATCAGGCTGCTGGAGGTACACATTAAGGAAACATAACAATTATGCACAGTGCCAGCAGAATATTTTCCCTAAACAAGAGATGGAAGAGTGCAGTGGAGGTCCTGTCATTTGTTTTAAAGCCATGTTCACTGCCACCACCTGTGGTTATAACATAGTGGCATGGTGCCCTGTGAAGAAACAAGTATCAGGAGCTGCAAATTGAACTGCAGGGTGTGTAAGTCTTCAGACAACAGCCCTCTTCACATAGATTTTTTTTTTTTTTGAGCAGCAAAGTATTTTTCCTTTTCATTTGTTCCTTTGTCTTAGAATACATCTTTGAGATCCTATAGGAAGCCTTAATTTTCAGTTTGGAGTTTGTAACTTTTAGATCTAAGTATGTTTCACTTACATTTAATGTTCTAATATACATGTAATAGAACTAGCCCACTGCTCACAATCTAGATTCCTATATCACCAGAATTTAGAGACAGTCAAGGTTTATTCTTATCTCTAGCATTTCTCATCAGATATGAAAACTGTCTGCAAGATCAGAATAGAAATGTGTAAGTAATGAAGTTGGTATGTACTGATGTTTGCATGGCGAATTATGCAGTAGAAGTCAGTTGTGCATAGATTATTTGCTTCAGTTTCATGTAAAGGAAAGGTCAAAGGTTACAATAATAAGATAGGAACTCTTCCTTTTTAAATGAAAGCTAATACCACATGACTTCAAAGAGCCTGGAGCATTACCTCCTCTTCACTACTATCACCAAAGTTAATAATAAACACTAGAAGTTTAGACATAGGAAGTTCCAAATGCTAAAGTTTTACTCTTTTAGTAATGACTGACTATTCTTACAGCAAGGATGATCTTTGCTTTTTAGATGATGAAATCGCTCTTTAGAGGAAACAAATTAAATGCTGCTTGTTAGGGAGATTATATCTCACAATCCACCTTCATGTGCCTATGTCTACAGATACTTCTTTAAGACCTGCCAAGGACAAAACACTTCCATCATACTGGAGCAAGCACTAACCCAGACCCCGCAGCTTGAAGTGGAGTCAAAGCTATTGCCCAAGCTCTCAAGAATCTCATGTCTTGTGTTGTGTAGGGAATAATATATGGATTACCTAGTCCACATTGTATAATTCACTACTTCAAAGGAAACAGAACCACCTGTTTATCAGGTAATTCTAATGTCATGGAAGACTGAAGGCTGTAAGATTAGTTTTAACTATAGAAATAGGAAAATAAATATCTAAATACTAACATGGAAACACCTGTTACATCCCATAAAATATATTTAAGGCTCTGAAAATAGAAGAACATCCAAACAATGGAGAACTGTCTTCAAGTCTGTTCTCAACTGTTATTTCAGTATTTGACCATGTTATCATTCCATTATTAGGTATAATCTAGCAGGCAGATGGCATTTTGCAAAGCAGTTTGGGGCCGCTATCCCTTACCTTGATTCCCAACAAATACTGATACAAATACAACAAATACAATTATTTTAAAGTGGTGTGAAAATACCTTGAAAAGGAAAAGCCTTACAAGTGTCCTTGACTTCTTTTCTGGATCTTGAAACTACAATGTTAATTTAGCCTGACTCTCAGGTTAGACAAAAAGGTAAACAACCTGAACTTTGATTCGTAGCGAGGGGCTTTTCCTCCATTCATTGCATCTTTCTCCATTTTATTCAGTGGTCCTGAAAATGGAGCAGTGTCAAACTTGTTTTCCTGGTTTGACTCATGCCTCATTCCTTATGCAGAAGGAAAAGGGGATTTTCACATGAGTTCAGTATGTCCTAAATTATCCTTATTTTATGTAGTTCAGACAGGCTCTTCCCCTGATTTAAATACTTTGCAAAGTACATATGTCTCAAGAAATATCATTGTGTTAACCATGAACATACCAACCACAAAAATCAGCTTATCTCAAGCTGTTCATAGAGACTGGAAATATAATGAATGATGAAATTAGGAATCAGCTGTCATCGCTTTGTAATACCTTCACCCCATCTCTTCTCATAATTTCACGTGGTTATGATACAGAACTCTTTAATGACTGTACAAGTTGTGTATTGAGGTGGAAAGATTCAAAATTGCTAGGAAACTTTTTTTTCTCATGGATTTGTCAAGTTTACCTCTCTATTAGCAGACGGCAAAGCAGTTGAAAGCTTCTGAATAGTATATTTCAGTAATTACTTCCACAGAATATGAACATGGTTGAAATAGTATAGATTAGTAAAAAATCAGAAATTCAAATAATGAAAGCTAACCAGAAACATGTTGAACGCTTTGCAAATAAATCTTTAAAAATCAAAGCTCACAGAAGTATATTCTCATGCACTCAAGTGGAAAAACATGATCTCAAACCAAATGTTTATTTTTCAAACAAAGGAAGAAGTAAGCAGTCCATTTTATTTCAGTGTCTTCATTGTGGTCTAATTAATCAAATCAAAATGGAAAAAAAAAAAATGGTAACAATTTGCCAAACACATAAGTGATGTCTGATTCTGATGATTACACAAACTCCCCCAGACAGTCTGAATTATTTCTAAAGAACAGAATTTCAGGGTCTTAAGAGCTTTCTGAACTTTTTCTCATAAATTACTTTCAGAAGATAAAAAAAAAAAAAAATCTACCATCCAACACTTGTATTACGTGGAGAATTTAAAAGAGAATTTCACTTCTTCATTTGAATTCCTGTGTATACAAAAAAAAAAAAAAAAAAAAACAGCACCCAGATCTCCTTTATAGAAAGGCTCCAACTATGAATAGCTTCACTAAAATAGGTATGACTACAAAATGAGCACAGATGCAGGTGTTTGATACCTCATTTATAACACGCATTCCTGATGAACTCAAGTCATTTCTATTCATCTCTCAAGTAGAAAGCAAATACCAATACTTTTATGAAGTGCCTTCATTAAAAGAATTCAGAGTTTAACAGATGCTTGTTTCTTGCCACGTTTCCAGCAGCTTGCCAGGGGCAGCCTTTGTGCCTGATGGCAATGTACTTAACGTTATTTTACACTTATGGTGACAGATCTATCCAGTGACATTCTCTATTTTTATATTAATGCCATGTTAGAATTACACTCTTACATCGCACACATGTGACTCAGAGACATTCCTGAACAGGTTTCTTACAGCTGAAAACTAAATCTATCAGTCACCAAATATAAAATATCCCTGAAGCAAAAATGCATCTCAATAAATAACGAAGTGAACGTAACTCACTGTTATTTTGCTAAATGACAGCTTATTCACTCCAACCAGAGAGAGAGAGAGGGAAACTGTTAAACGTAAGCATACTGGAAACACTGCATCACAAAAACAACAAGGATGTGCAGGTGAAGCAATTTCTTGAACACTACAGCCACGTGTTCCCCCTCAGAGCACCATGTGAACCACCACACTGGGAATTTAAACACAGCCTCCTTGTGTTCATATGCAGTATGTAAAGACATCTTAATCTATGTGTTCGTGCGCCCTATGTGTGGTCTCACTTCTGCTGTTAAAACTCTATTCCTGAATTTCTTACTATAAAATAGTTGTTCTAAGCTGGTATGGAAATAAAGCTGCTCAGTCGAGGGAACTGCTGTCAGTATTATGTTCCCTTTACCCAGGGTACATGAATTTAAAGGTAACTGTTTCCTTAATAAATTAGTGGAGGCCACTGAAATCAGGAGGAATCTTTTCACTTGTGCTTTTGTTAGATTAGGCTTGTATATACTGCCTTGCTGTAACACGGTATCCTGATAATATTGAGAAAATCAAGTCTCCTTTGCTTCTGTGGTAGCAAAAGAAGCCCTTCAAATTCTGCATAAAGAACCCACTCGTGTCTGTAGTCAGAGGAGCACTCAGAATCACCTTGCTTCTGAGACAGCAGGCTGGCTTTGGTTTGGGATCAGTGCATCACTGCATCACCTCATCCCTTAGAAAGACTGAGCTCTCAACATCATCACAACATTTTCACACTGTCCTTGCAGTTCAGCTGTGGAAGTTCAAAGAGGAGTAAATTTTCACCTGATTATGGCCTTAATATCTCTTGTTATTATTGCTTTTGAACTAACAATGTGTGCTTTAGTCAATAAGGTAGTTGTTTTCTTTCTGCCAGGCATTGGAGTTTGTAAAGTCTCTATAGCTGAACCAAAAGAAAAGAGCAGTACGTTTCATGAAACAATTTATTTAAAGAACATCTGCTTGAGTTTTCAGAATGTTGCTGTAGGATACAGTTACATTAAACTGTAAGACAAAAATGTCTGGTTTTACTGTGTTCAGTATCTCAGTTATTAAGTCAATTTTATAGGACCACTTATGTAGGCTGAAAGTTTTCCTAATAAATCATTATAGGATATTTAGGCCTCTCTCTCAGTTTGTGGTCTTTGTTTGTTTTCCAGTAACCACAAAACATCTGAATTAAATTATCTGGCAAATTTGATTACTTGTATTCCAGAAGTTGTACATCTTCAAGATATGTGGATGTCATTGCTACATCAGCAATCTTGTTTTCTGACTGCATTTAAATCACTAGGTTTCTCTTTCATTGTATTGCTATCACAGAGGTGTTAAATCATATACAAGCAATATAGCACAGCTTCAACCTCTTCTAAATCTGAACATATAAATTAAAGCGGAATACTAATATTTAGATCACGTTGCATCCTGTTTGTCCCTTTTTAGTCGTGACCCACTGCTCCTCCTGCTGATGAAGCAAAAAAAGTCTCACCCTGTATAATGGTACAGACTGTGTGGCTTTATCAGGAACAGTTCTGAGAAAAGGTTTGTGACAATACCTATGTGACTGTTTTGTCCATTTCCACAAATCCTCTAATGAAACTAAAACAATTACATTTCCAAGTGTCTGAATGATCCATTTGAATATGCCTTGCCTTACAATGACTTGATTGTATTGAAAATTTTGAAACAACATTTTGAGGGGAACTCAACTTCTTGCTTTTTCAGAACTTAGATTCTTCAAAATAACTAACAGCCCACCTTTTCACCTTGATTTAAAATGATCTTCTCTTCATAATCTCAGTACCTTTACCACATATTTATGTTCCAGACAGCTATGTTTGTTTGCTTACTTGTTGCATCCACAGTGTAGATGAACTAGCACAGCAGGGGTGGTGAATGCCTCTTCATGGGACTGCAGACAGTAAGAACTAGTCCACCTTAATTTACGAATTATGATATCTTCACGTAGATATTACTTTTTTGGGAATTGCAAGTTAAAAATCCCCTCTTAATTTTCTTTATTTTGCTTTTTCTGCTTGAAAGTGAGCTATAATTGTATGGAAAAACTCTTAAATCTAAAATAAAAATCATTTAAAAACAGCTTAAGCCACTGGAGAGCAAGCATAACCCATGAAATCCATTTGCTATAGCCTGGGAGATGTATTTCCATGTTAGCACAGGGAATACAAAAGCTAATTAAATTAGTTATTAAATTAAGCATAGTTTTGACACAATACAGTGCACTGGAATTTCATACAATAAGCTCCAGGAATTACTTGGGGTCAATAAATAATTACCTCGGCAGTCCCCCATGGCACACATTGTCCCATCAGGCAAGAGAAGAATGCCCCACACATTCCACAGTTCAAATTGGGCTTTTGAATGTTTAGATTTTTTGGGTGGGCGGCACAGAAAGAAAAGGAAAATGAACAGTCTTTCAACAAACAGTTTGATATAGCATAATAGGAGCAAAGAGCCTTTCGACTCTACTTTGCTCTCCTGGACCATACTGCCAGACAAACGGGCTTTCAGGCACTCTGTCACACTCCAAGCTACATTCCACATTCCCTTGCTTTGGGCACCATCTGTAGTTCGCATATTCCTTTAGGACACCAAACATCCCTGGGAAAACAATGACTAATAACAAGTCACACACAATGCATAGCCCATTTTCACACAGCAGAAGCCTCAGTCAAAAAACCTAGACGACAAAGGCTTTAAACAAAAAATACTATCTATCTCTAAGCAGAACAGTATTTATCTGGTCCCCTAGAGAATTCTTCTCTTGTTTCTGGCTTTGGGGTTTTTCTTTGACAGAGGGTGCTCTGCTTCCCTGTTGTTTGAGGTAAAGAAATCTACAACAATGTCTTTCTCCATTAAAATGTCCTTGCAAATGTCTAGAGATAAATTCACGGGATTTTTAAAAGCCTCAGTGGATGCGGAGCTGGAAAGCTAATGTTGTTTTACTGCCACAGCAAGAATGTTACACAACATCAGAAAACCTAATGAATCTTCACTCAGAGCACACAGTTGGTTCATTGCAACACAGCTTGCCTGCAAGCACAAAGCCCAACAGTTTTGCCCTCACCAATCTGCCTGTGCCAGGCCGAGGTGCAGGGGGAGGCTTTCTTCTCATATGCTCAGTGTTTGCAGAAGCTTTGGCTACTTTCCCACATATATTTGACAGCTGTTTTATCTTACGGATCACTCGGTGCTTTCAGGATAAGGGAATGTTTCTACAGAGGAAGTTGGTGAAAGAAAGCAGCAGAACACCCTTCCTTAACGTATCCCCATTTTCATGCCGTTCCAGAGGTAAACTGCTAAGCATTAAATACATTATTCACCATGTTCGCATCTCAGGGGGTTTCCCAAGCCTTTAGCAATGCTCTACTCTGTGACAGGAAAATTCCTGCATTTTACATGCATTCTTTTTGTTATTATTTAATGTTCCCAGTGTACGAATTGTAGAATCTGTGCCTATGGCAAGTCTGCTGCAGGTCTGAGCTTCCGTGGGACACAGCGAGATGTTATGGAGGCCTAATAAGTCTTTCTTTTCAAATAGGAACAGCATGGAACTGCTTAAAGGTGAAGTTTTCAGAATAGCAGCAGAACATAGCATGATGCCTCAATTACTCTGCACTACCAGGGAAGCAGCAGCAAGGAGCGTGGATCTTCTTTGGCAATACACGAGGACGTGCAGGTACTTGTTCTGAACCCTTCACTTATTAAGCATAGTTCAATTCAAGGCTTGTGATAGCTCCGTTTCATAAGTTGTCTTGCTTGAAAGCATGATCAGGATCTTAGTTCCTTCATTTGGTCCTCTGAGGTGCCTTGCACCAGCTCTTTCCATTCAAAGATATCTCGTAGAACAGTACAAGATGACCTGATCTCAGCAAGGGAGCCCATGCCTGACATAGGAGACATGTACAGATGGGTGTATTTTTAACATCCAGGATATGTATGCTTTTGCTTTTCTCTTCTTATGGATGCACATTTTACATCATGCTTTAAAAAACTTACCTCTTGCAGAAGAGAGACATAAACGGGAGTTAGGAGGATTAGAAGAAAAGGAGTAATAGAAATCTGTATTAAGTCTTACTTCTGTTGCTAACTGAATATGCATAAGAAAGCAGTCTTATGCAGTTTTATCTATCTTCTCTCTGAAGCTGAGCTGAGCTTGTACTTTGTACTGAGGAGGAAAGACAAAGATCTGTTTTACTTTGTCATGTATTTGGTCTGGCTACAGCAATAACAGCCCCACAGAAGAAACTCAGCCCGCTGCCTTGCAGACATGGCTCTGTGTTTACGTGTCCTACAGAACATTAGGGGGTTGCTTTGTTCGATTGTTACAGAGTTCACCACAGCCTAGTTCTGAAGCCCACCAACATCGGAATTTTTGTTTTTCAATTTGCACCAGGTTTTCCTGCAGCTCTTTGACTTGTATGGACTTGTATTTCGTTGTTTTCATTGGTCAGGAAAAGCACGAAAGGATTTCATAGGGAAACTTAAGAAGGTCTCAAGAATCTTCGGTTTCAAAGATATTAGTAGGACAGTTCTATTGAATTTTTGGGTGGCTCCAGGCTCGGAGCCCTCCTGTAGTAGGCACCCCATGGTATATTACTGGCTGTTTCCAATGAACTAGTAGGAGGTGATTTATTAAAGAAAACAGTACCGTAGAAAAAGATGCTGTCTTATGATGACTAAAGGATCTTTAACCTATTCAGTATCAGTACAAATCTGGGGCTGAGCAATGTATTAACTAATTGCAGCATGTTAGGTTTGATATGGGCCAAGAGAGATCACTGTAACACATCTCTGAAATACTCTTTTTCTTTGAGCTCCTCTCATGTTTTTGTATCTCCCCATCAAGTATTTTGTTGTATTTAAATTACAAGATTGTTTGTCAGAGATCTGCCTTTATTAAATATTTGCACAGGGGCCAATGGAACAAACTGCTACCTTTGAGGAGCTCTACAGTGCAAACTAGTGATGGCAACTCTCCCAAAACCTGGACGCAAAAGGACTTTAAGTTTATGAAGGACAGATTTTGCAGCCAGGCTTGAAGTTTCCTCTCCACTTGCCTGTGCAGTCTTATTTTGGCATGCATGTCTTATGGTATGAACTCTTATTACAATCTCATAGGCCTTGTACAGGAACAGGCAATGCTCGCTACTTGACCAAGTCCTTTCCTTCGCTGCATAACCACCTACATTCCCTGCTGCACATCATCCGTACTCATGCAGTGCCAAATACACTGTCTTGCTTTGATTGCCTGGTTTGAGAAGCATAGGGTTTAACTTTTAAAAGCAATTACATTATACAGCATGTTTCCAGTCAGAACAGATGGCAATGCAACAGACATCTTGTCACATCTGCAAATCAGAAATATTAGCTTAGATATCTCGAGTTGGATACCCAGAAAATGAGGAACACAACATTACCATCTCCCAAACCCTGGTTTAAATCACTTACTTGTATTAATTACATGGAGTGTCTGCCAGACCTTGAGAATCCAGTTCACTAGACAAGCACTGAACTGTCTTACTACTTGAATCCTCTGCCCCTGTTACTGCAGCCATGACACATCTCCTCAGAGATCTCTTTGAGCTGTCAATTATGAAGTAGCTTCTTCTCAGGTATGAAAGCTTATTTTAGTCTGTGTAAACTGAGCAGCTGAACATAGGTGTTCATTAGATTCCTATCTGGGAGGAGAATTTGGCACACATTTACTGCCTTGCCTCAGTTTTCAAAGGAAGTACCTGTGTGATCCTGCCACATTCCTAGTCCTAACAGATTGGAAAAATGTGGCCTTAGAGCATGTTCTGTCCCACACCTGTGGCAGGTCCAGGTATAGCCTCAGTAATAAAATCAACTGCAGTACTCCAACATTAAGTTCTCATAAATTTCTACTGCACAAAATGCATAGAGTCCTCTTCAGTCCACCAGAGATTGATCTTTTATAATTCTGCACAGCTCTAGGACTTGGCTTGGACTTTCAATCTCTTTGATCTGAATTTGAGCCTAGAATTTACCAATTGCTCTACTCTCCCTGTCTGTTTCAGGCTTTATGTAATGACCACGTGGTGATGTTACTTAGAGATCCACAGAACAGTCCTCTCCTACCAGCCTTATCAGTCTCCAGATGTAATCAGCAGTTCCTTTTCCACAGTGAGTATACTGTGCAATTACTATGCAAAAAAGAAGCATGATATCTACCCTGTCTGCTTTCAAGACCCATCCTTATAAACCTTTTCATTTGCTCAGCTACTTTTTTGCCCTTGAGCTCTATATTATCCAAAGCTGTCAAGTCACCTCTGAGGACAAGGAGAAAAGAACCCCAGTAACAAGCTAAATTGCCTATGCCTGCAAAAATAATACATATGGGCAAAAGAGTGCTTATGTTTTAAAGCTTATGATATAGAGACGAAGATTCACTCTCCCCTGAAGGAGATGGAGATGAGAGTATCTTCCTCTGAAGTTTCTGTATTAATTAAAGAGAAAATAGTGCTCCTCTGGAACAAATCCTTTGTGTTACTTCCTAATCATCAATTTACAGGAGCGGTTTCTAAAGCAAGGCCACCCACGGATGGCTCTGAGATCATTAACAAGATATAAATCTTTTAATAAATAATCTCATAGGCATGGCATTTTAGGAAGACTGGTACCAATTTCTACACTGTGTTAAAGCCTGCTGTGAAGTTAGGCTGGATGCCAATGCTGGAAAAGAACAGCCTGAAGCTTGGCATGGCAAACTTCCAACGAGCAGCTTTAGCCTGTGCGTGGTCAAACTGTGCTCTTCTGGGGCACTGCTCTGCGGATGTTATCACAGGAAGAGGCCCATATACTGTAGTGGAGTATTAGTGATGTGTAAATCCAAGTGTTTTCATGCTGTCAACTGAAGCCTACTTAATACAGATTGTGTGCGCAGCATGTAAAATAACAGGGTGAGCATTTCCTTTCCCCACGTGCTACAGCCAAGTCCTTACAGCAAGAACTGGGAAAGAAAAATAACTCCCCTGTCAATTTCATTTAAATTTTTCAATAAAAATATGGCATGTAGTTTCTTCAAGGGCACATGTGTCTGTAGCAACAGAAAAGGACAACTTGCAGAATGAACATAATCATGCCTGTGCTTTCCCTGCTTACACAGCTTTAAGCGTGATGGGTGATCTCAGAGGTAGCTGAATGCAGTGCCTTTCTGACTGGAATCATAATGCCAACAGGGAGATAACAAATGAGATGGAATATCCAAAATGTTTTTTGGATGGGGTGTGAGCAGTTGCCAGCAGAAATAAATACATATGATCTGCCTTTCTGCTGCTTTGTGTACGGAAATGCAGTGTTGGAGCAAGGTGATGGGTGTGCATACATCAATTCTCCTTGAATGTGCCAGAGTAGGTAGAAAAGAAGCCACGAGAAAGAATTATAGTAGTTTCCCTTTTATTTTTGTGATTTCACTTGTAGTCAGCCTTGTTCTTTCAGACGTTTATAGTTGTGTTGTCTGTTGTGTTTACTGTTTATACTACGCCCATAGTCAATGCATTTTGTATGGAAAGTGTATCTGGTGTCTTTTAGCAGCCTTTCTTTTCCCTGTTTTTAACTGCTTGGTCTGGCTATCAGGTTTGAATAGTTAACATATACTTAGTCTATTCTATGGACACTAGCATAAAGCCTAGAACAGCTTATTGGGGTGTGTTACAATCAAGAAAGACCTGAAACAACTTAGAAAGGATGCTTTGTGTATTCCCTGCTCCAGCTGATTTAACTGTTGGTTAGGACAGAAGCACAGCATGTGGTCAGCCTCTTTATATGCCTCACATTGTCTTCCTTGAGACTATGCTAACACTATATTGCTGAGTACAAGTGTTCATTTGTTTATGCTCTCCCCCTCACCTCCACCCTGGGAATATATATAATGGAAGAGAAGTACTTTGACCTATTTTTACGCTTCCCAGTATTCTGGCACCAGCCAACCTTCCGTATGTAGCTGTTATGGTTACAAAAACACTGTTAGACCAGCACCTCGGCAAGCAAAAGAGGTAACGAAGTGCTGATACTGTAAGACATGCAGTCCTCGTGCAGATGACTCTGACAAGTCCAGCTGTAAAAGATAATCAGATTCCTTTTCTTAAGGAATATATGTGCAGCTCTCTTTAGTTTTCTGACTTTGGAACTTCAACATTTTGCCTGCTATGGTAGCTAAAAATTCAATCTATTACACTTTTTATGTTCATAACACTTTTTCTTTTAATGCTGATTGGAGATTTGTTCACAAAGTTGCAAACTTTTTTTTTTTCAGGCAAACACAAATTCAGTGATTTAGTTCAAATACTGTAAGATTTAGTAATGGATGTGAAGCTTTAAAGCTATAGGAATTCAATTTTCAAGGGAATAAGACATAGAAATCATGTAACCTGAAGTCCATGGGACACACTACAAAAATTTTATCAACGGGATCCTGAAGTTGAGTTCTGAAAAGGCCTATGTGTAGTAGCAAAAAAAAAAAAAAAAAAAAACACCTTGAACTAAGAGTGTGCTCTCATTTTCTCAGCAGCTAGGAGGTATGTTCATTATTTTTATTATTTTGAATGATTTACATTCTTAAACCTATTACATTTATTAGGATGAAAAAGGATGGACCTGAATTAATTCTTATTGATAAGTTGGTGAAATGGCTCTGAAATAAATGGGCACTAAAAGTGTGTTTCATTATATTAATCTCATCAGCCATATGTCTCCTGTCCTACAACACTATGTAACTGTTCAGCCCTTGGAAAGTCAGTCATTTCTTATGATGAGTAATTTAACTATTTTCACTACATGCCCTCAAGATAATTTCTCCAACAGGATGTGCAACTGGTTTTGTTTAACAGTAAAGTATTCATAAGGAAGTATTCAATAGTGACGCGTTACAGGAGTTGTCAAAGCAGAATGAAAAGAAGGAATAAATGCAACTCTTATACATATGTGATCTAGTTCAGCACATTCAACAGCTATAAAGAATATCTCTAGATTCATTTCACAGACAGCGCTCATAGTTCTGGGTCCATTTTTCACCACTTCAGCACCTGGATGGACAAAAGTATACAAACTTTGTCTTAAAACTGGTGTTTATTTCAGGTAATTTACTTCTGCCCTTTGCAAATATCCTACTAGTTTGAGAGAGGAAAAAAATAAAAATTATCCTGTATACTAAATAATTTTTCTAATTTTCTTGTCCTTGCAGGAAGCCTTAACAGAAGAGTTTGTAGAAAGCATGACAGAAACCCATTTGAGAACATTTTCTCCTGCAGATGTTGCCATCCCAAGGGTAAGAAAATGTCAGGAATTGTTTTGCCGTCCCATGCAATTATGTGACAAGCTTCTAAATGCATCTATCTCAGTTATCCACAGTTGCTGAAGCATAAGATAAGAAAGATTAGGTTAGCTGAGAACAGATAAAATATGAGGGTCTGCTTGTATATTAGTCATTGGTTCTGCTAAACTTGTGATAACAAAAAAAGTCTTGCTGCATTGCTTAAGATGTGCTGCAATCACTGCACCTGCATATGGCAACATACTGCTTTTCACTGTAGGATTTCAGCAAAACAAACTTTTCAAATATGAGTGATGCTATAAGTCAATTAAAATAAAGGTTTGTGGAGGAAATAAACTTGAAGATCTAATACCTGCTTGTGCTGTGTTATGCAGCTTTCTGGCTGGCAGTTGATTTGGGCCAACTCGCATCATAGTTAAGATTCAGGAGATTTGAACATTTATTGTAAACTGAACTTGTCAAAAATGCAAATTATAGTTATTTAAATTCAGACTGGGAGCTGTGATGTCAGTCTTTGCAAAAAAAAAAAAAAAAAAAGTCAATGGCATGTAGATAAATAAGGGTGGATTTGCACATGGTGGTTTTTAGCCAAGCAAACATGAGTTATTTTAATCGGCAAACATGAACATGATTACTCCTGAAAGCCAATGTAACTATTTTCAATAAGCCATCATCAGCTATTTCTTCTTTTCATTCAAATCTGATATTCTCAAGTCTGGGCCAATACAGTCAAGACCCATCAGACCCTCCTGCTTGGAAATCTGAAAGTGAATGAAAAACCTGCAGATTCTTTGCTCCCTTCCTTCTCCAGTAGTCAGGTTTTCTGGCTCATTTCCTCTTCGAATCAAGAAAGCAGGACTGCTTTCCTAACATGCTATGGTCAGTTGTCAGCGGACAGAGCAATCATGAATCCAGATGAATGCCAGAACAGAAAAAGACCTGGTTCTGTGCAGAACGGCAGGAGGTGAGTAATGCTTGTAGATGAATTGTGGCACTTGTTGGCAAATGTTTCGATACTCAGCAGGTGGTTTTCCCACTGGCCATCCCAAACCACAGTGCTAGCAGAGGAGAGTATCCTCCTAATCATTAGGTCAGCCTCTCAATTTTTCATTAGATATAAATTATAAGGTCCTTGTAATTGAATTAAAGATTACTTTTATAGGATTGTAGATGATCTGTGAGATATATGTATATATATGTATATAAACTCTTATATGCCAAATGCTTTAATACCTATGAGAATCCCTTCTTTGATGAAAGATTTGAGCTATATGATCTCTACTGAAAAATTTGAACCAGCAGCTCCCAGAAAATGTAATTGACAGGGCTTCTTATAAGGAATTTTAACTGAGTAAGAGATAATGGTATGTGGTTAAGTAATTAAAGCAGGTTATCAGAAGAAAATTCAGAGTGAGATCTATTAGACAATGAAAATATTGTTCTCAGGAAGTGACAAAAGCCACATCATTTGAAATATTTAAAGCCAGTTTGTTTAAAGCTTTAGAGAGGATAATTATATTGAAACAATCTCCATTCACAAAGAATGAAGTCAGCTTTCATTCAGGGGTATGAAATAAATTACATGTCTGGCCATTGTTGTCTCTAACCGAGGTGATTCCATGCTTTTGCTTCAAGGGATGCTGCATCATTCTTTATCTTTGTTTTCACATAGGAAAAACACTTTTAAAAAGGAACAGACTCCCAAGGCCACTGCAGTAGTCAATGCATTGCATACATAACAGTACAGTAAGACCAAAATGAGTAAAATAAACGAATCCAGTACATCAAGTTTCTGATAGAAGCTGACCAAAATGACCAACATAAAGCCAAAATTATTAGTGATTTGTAACTGAATTTTTACCTCCTTTTCAGTTTTTACTGGAGTATAAACGGATGGTTTGTACAAACGTGTTGGTTTGTAAAGTCCCACTCTGCAATATCTGACTGATTGTCTATGGCAAGCACGTGGCTCAGCACAGCTTGCAGTGCAGTCTCTGAGAAATGCAACTACCAAACATCAGTGTGCTACTAATCCCATCTGGGCTGAAACAAGGGCATGGGGGGTAGTGCAGTGCTAACTCAAGTTATGGCAAACACGTCTATACATTTTGTTATACTGACTAAACATAGTCCTGTGAATGACAAAAAATATGCAGCCACGTCTTCCATTTTAATAAAGGAATCTGAGAACAGGTTTTATAAGGGCTGCCCCAAAAGTAATGTCTCCTATTTTACAGTGTAATACAACATCAAGAGGCAGATGTTAGTTGAACCTTCCTGCCAATATTCTGTTACTGTTCAACAGATGACAGCAGAGAGGCAGTCTGACAAAATGACATCTGACTTGAAAGTATGTATGAAGCAAAGGGGTGGAATTGAATTCCTCCACGTGGAAAAAAATGACACCCACTGACATTCATTGATGCTTGCTGAACGTTTATGGAGACCAAACAGTGGATGTGAGCAGCAGTAGTGACGGGTTATCTCTGCTGATGCTGATTTTTACAAGTGCAGCATGCATGCTCTTGTTGGGGATGTTGCTGGCAAAAGTGTGAAGCTAATGGTGGTGAATGTGTTAAAAAATAGTGTTTTGTAGCTGAGAATTTGTTCTACCAGTGTTACTGTGTTCATTCTATCTGTTGCAGTTTCTATGGAAATAAATAGAGACACTACTTTCAGAGTGATCTACATGTATGTGGCCTAAGACAACTCCTTTCTTCAGGCAAGCTGAGAGGTTGGACAGCCATGGTCTATGGTGTGTTCTCCTTAAGTAAATTTCATAGGCTCATCTGAAAGCACTTTTTGCTTTTCCATAATGTCAAGTCTGAATTCTGCTGAATGGATGATCACAAATTAGGACCACCGTGTCGTTATATCACTCGCTCACATCATAAATTAGCCGCAGATGGAAAACATTGAGGAGTAATTTATAAGCTTTCAACTCTAGGCCTCATTGAGATGTGCTGTAACTGCTTTGCAATTATCTGTTGGAGGAAATATGTAAGAACATTCGTAACTGGGCCACTAGTGTGTTCCTGTCTGAGAACAATGAAAATGATAATTACTGTACAGGAGTTGTATGCTATAATAGAGACTTCATATTGAGGGCTGATATCCAAATGGAGGTTTTTGATGCAGGCATCTGCTAATATAATATTTACTACTTAACTTTGATATGGAAATAAATCAGCTAGTCTGGTTAATCCCTAGACAATTGTTAGGGCAAAAAGCAAAACAAAACATCCCTCCCACCCCTCAATGCCAACTAAAATGAACAATTATACAATATATTATTACAACAAGATTTCCACTTTAAAGTCATTTACCAATGGCCTTAAGTGCCATAGCAAAAGGATCAAAGTCTGCTACAGCGTGATCAAAGACCGAGATGCACATCCATTCAAATAAATGTGTATTCTTTATCAATTACCTAATACATATCCCTAGTTCCAGACACACACAGACTCATATTTAAATAAATCTTGGTGGCAATCCATTGATCATAAGTGTATCCACAGTGCAGTGGCTTAAGCATATGCAAAAATATCTACAGGAATGGGAAATTAATTTTCAGCATAAATCTAATCATATGTTGTGCAAAAGTATTAAGGAGAGTAGTTTGACTTTACTAAAATTTGTTTTTAAAAGGATTCTATGTCATTTTGCACAATTCTTAGTGTCTGCATACACAAACACATGTATGTTACCTTTTAAAGGAGATGTGTACACAAATGCAAAAATAAATACATGTGTATCTACATACTTATTACTTAACTACTCAGCAATTAAATGCATGGTTGTGGCTTAGTGCATTTTTCTAATACATGCAAAGCACACAATATATATTACTATATTGTAATATTAGTAGGAATTAGGAAGAAATAGCAGAAGATTTTTATCATGAAAGAGTTGGCACTAATAAAGAGAAATAAATAGCTGAAAATTTGAATTCTTCCCTAGCAACTACGGGGTGTAATTTAGTCCCACTCCCTTCACCATGTTAATGACTGTTTAAGTTCAGAAATTCATGTACAAATATTGCCACCAGGCATTGGTCAGTATTTCAGCTTTGCATGCTAATCTAATCTCTCCTGCCCATACACAGAGTCAAACTTCAAGCTTTACTACTTCTTAATGTCTCTATGGTACCACAAGCACCACACAGGCCACCTCCTGACAACATGAGATAGCTAAATTACATGGTACCTACGCAAAAAGAAAATGGTGCAGCAATTCCAGCTGTTTCACAAGCTAGAGATAGACCAGGGACTTCTACCTGCCCTGTAACATTTTCTTCTGAAAAGCACTGGGATTAGCTATTCAGATTGTAGGCACTGTGCCAGCAGCCAGCATGCAGGAGGACAAAGGGCTGTGGAGAACAAGACATGTCTAACTCCCTGCCCGGCACAGAGCAGCACAGAATGCTATCCTACCATCTCAGTTTGAGAACTGGCCTGAAAGCTTGGACTATTTTTCTGTGCTACAGTATCAAAATAAGTTCTCTCCAATCCTTTTCTGCACTGTCAGTGTGGTTGTGGCACACCTATGCCTGGATACAATCAAATGATTCAGCTGGCATTAGTTATCTACATGATCTTTCTAACATCAGTTTGCTTTGGAAAGCAAGCATTATCAGTTTGAGTGGAATTCAGCCTACACAACTCCATTGGCTCCAGAAAAATTCCAAATATAATTTCTTTCATAGCCAATACAATTATTTCATGATCAATGATGTACAAAATTTGCTTCCTAATCTAAATCGGTAATGGTACTAAAATAATGTATAAATCTATATAAAATAAGATATGCTAGATCCCTGTGTGTTCTGTTGCTAATATTATTGTACTCCTGTATCTCATTTAAGATGCAAATCTGCCATGTACTAAAAGGCTATATCATTTGTCCACATTAAGGCAATATGTTTGACTAGAAATCTGATTCAAACCTTTTCAATGTGCTCTAGGTCCTAAACCATCATAGACTTTTTTTCTTGCAGTATCTTCTGGCACAGCAATTATTTGACATCTTTTAGAGAACATTTTGCATACAATATGAGTATTTATTATATATAATTGCATAGCATTTCCTCCAATAATTGCCTAATTTTTTAAAAAGCTAATTTGTTTCCACAGCATTTGGGGAAGAACAGAAGAGCCTAACATTTCTGGTCTACAAATTAGAACAAGCTGCTTGAAGTCTGATCATTTAATAAGCCATGTTAAGCCATTTTTAGATTTTGGCATACAGTATTGGGCTGAACTATAAATTTTCCTTTTCTTTTGAGCTGCATTTTTTGTCAGTATAAGGCCACACATGTCTGTAAAAGTCATAAATTCAAGTATGGCTCTGTGTGTTAATTTGGAGGAGTCAAGAAAGATAAAATAATATGTAAACAGGGACAGGACACTTGCCCTTTAGCTCTAGAAAACACTAGAAATGCATCAAAATGTATATGATTCCCATTGCTCTCTGCACATCAGTGTGAGAAATCCAGAACTCTGAAATTCTCTGTGCTAACAGGCACTTGCTGTTTCTTATTTGCATAAAATTTGTTTGATTTACAATTTCAAAACACAAAGGGTACTGGTGTTGTTCAGTTTTTCCATTCCAGATTTAAAGGAGTTAGATATAAAATGCAGTATGAAACAGCATTAAAACAGGACTTCCTGTGGAATTTATTTCCAGTGCTCCTTAAAAGTTGCGGCTGAGTTCATTGAATTCACTGAGGAGTGTGGTATTACCTAATGTGAGAAAGTGGATGGAAGGGGGGTGGGCAGAATCTAAATAATCTTAATATCTTAATATCTGCCATCAGAAAAAGCAGTGGTAGGTATATAATACACAGTTAGCTTGTATACAATGAAGTGCAATCTTTGGAAGGTACGCCACATCCACAGGATTCTCTCCCAACATCCCTTCAAGAAAGCTGTCCTTTTATGTATACAGCATAGCCTCAGTGTTACTGTTGTATCCAACCAGGTGGGTTCTCACATTCTGTGAGAAACCTGATGGATGCCTACAGCAGTTTCCCTTCACGGGGTGAAAATAATTACCTGGCTGATATATGGGCTTCTGTTGTGGTTACCAATACTTCATTTTTCCATTAAATCATAATTGCTATTTCCCAAAGCACTTTGAACCAAATGCCTATCATCAGCCAGATAATTATATTTGTTTCTGGAGATTGCTAGGCTTCCATGTCACTCACTATAACTGCCAGCCCTGGTGGAAGATCAGGGTCATGAGAAATCTATGTAGGGAGGAATAGCTGAATTTGCTGTTTAACAATAGTTCTTAACAGTTGGCTTTGGCTATGTCCTGAAATGCGCAGCCAAGTGCAGCTCCAAGAAAACTCTCTATAAAGCTTTTTCAGACAGGTGGCAGCTGCAATGCAAAGGCTCCTTTTTCAGCTGAGAAACAGACCACATTGGGAGCATATATTTAAAAATTTTAGATGTACTTTTTCTGCTTTTGCAGTTTCTGAAGTAACAGCTGCTTCAGCTGAGTTGCCGTGGTCAAAACTCTCAACATCCTTCTCATAATAACAGATGCATTATTAAGCAATATGAAAGACTCTCTCCAGGGGAAGGAGTCTGGTCTTGAGGTGCCAAAACCCGCAGATATTAGTAAAATGATTTGTGAATTTGAAACTGCTTAGTTCTGTCTCTCTCTGTGTTAATAATGAATTCATTACAGTAGAGCTGTAGTCCTCTCCACTGTCCAAGTGAATTGTTGCCTTTCTTTGTCCAGCAAGCCAGCAGTTCCTAGCAGAAGTCCTGAGCTGATACTTAAAGAGATTGCAGAGACATTCTCTGTGCAAGCAGCCACCAGGCTCCTGTGCAGCCCAAAGGCTTACAGTAAGGTTTCAGTGCTAGTGACCTCAGGTGGTTTCAGGTTGTGTCATCTGAGATGTGGACAGAAAATATGTGTTTATACTCTGAATGGTTTGCTACCAAGCACTGCTTCTAGCCTGAACTAGGAACAAGGACAGTCAGACCAAAGAGAAAAAGGCCAAGGGCTGCATTTCTTTTTGGTCTCAGCTAGTGATAATGCACTTCAGTTTCTGAGCAAAACTACTGCTTTATACAGTCAGTTTTAAAGTCAGTCTATTAGAACTGGACATTCCTTAGATTTATTCAGTGAATTGACTTTGTCAATCCCATTACAAGTGGAAAACAGCAGTGAAAATAATAAAAGTTACTACAAGACAAAATGGTCCAACATAAAGAAAGGAGTCTGGCAGGGATGTATTTTGTCACTCACTCAGCCGTTCAGACCCTACGGCAAAGTGGTAATGTACATTGATCATTAGATTATGGATTCTGAATCTAAGGAAACAGATGGTGTGGTCTTGAGTATAGCATGATGATGATGATGTTAATGATGATGATGATGACATCCTTCCTTGTTGCTTACTCAGAGGAATCTCTGAGTAATGGGATTCTGGTCATCGGAGTGTCTAAGTTTGTGTTTTTTCTGAACAATATATATGTGTGATGTTTTCTGTTTTCCCCTCTCTAAGACTGATAAAGTCCAACAACAATAGAAACTGGTAGTGTAACATCTGGGGAGGAATTTTATTTATTCATTTTTTCCAGCATCAAGATAAGGACTTCACCAAAATATCCATGAAAGATTAGTGATGGCCCATGAAAACCAGATAACAGTGAAAGGCAATATGGACAATTACAGAGCTTGCTCTACTTCGTGGTTTCCTTGATTTCCTAAAGATAGAAAAGGTACAGGCGTGGCAGATAGAAATGATATTAATCAGAAGGTAGGGCATTAAGTAAATGATGCAGTGAACTCCTTAAAAGGAGCTTAGTGGAAAAATATAGTCACTTATAAGCTTAGTTGAAATACTAATCATGGAATCATTGAATCACCAAGGTTGGAAAAGACTTCCAAGATCATCTAATCCAACCATCCACCTACCACCAATATTTCCCCTCTGAACTCTGTCCCTTACACAACATCTAAGTGTTTCTTGAACACCTCCAGGGACAGTGAGGCCACCAATCTCCCCCTTGCCACAATCTCCTTTCAAATAGTTATGACCCAAGTGCAGGATCCAGCACTTGTCTTGTTGAAGTTCACTGCATTGGCCTCATCCCAGCCCCTTATCTGTGAATGCATCATAGCATCTGCAGACACCAAGTCTTGTAGACTAGTGACCAACCATATAATAAACGCCTAACACTGTGACATCATGTGACACAGGCCACATGCTATCGTATCTGTGAAGAATATTCAATGCAGCAGCCCTAGCCCTTCTCTGTAATACATCTGGAAACAGATGTTAGCTACCATGTCTAATTGGACCATCTTATTAATTTAATGAGATTAAATTAATTTCCTCCTAGAATATTTTCAGTCAACTTGTAGAACTGCTTACTTAATGGATGTGGTACTCAGAACTACACATCTGTGTAATTTTCACACATTTCTTCTGGAACAAAAAAAAACAACACACAAAAACCTAAAAAAAAACCTGACCAAAGTTCTTGCCTGACCAATATAGATGTTTTACTTGTTCTTATGACCATTCAAATCACCCTTGCCATTCTGATCACGATGTATTAGTTAGATATAAAGAACAAAATACATTTGGATGTGAGTATTACTAACATATAGCAAAATACAATAAAAATGTGCTGTTATAGTAACACAGTTGCAATGACAGTTGCTTCTTATTACATTTTTAAGAAATAAGAATTTATTAGTGCATAATTTGTGACTATTAAAAAAGTATTCTTTTGGGATGTATTGCTAATATTAGGAAAATGCTATATGAAGATCAAAATGATAACATGTATTATACTTGATATTTTTGCATGCAGCGATGAAAAGTTTTTATTCTCATTTTTACACAGACATTCTCTTCTCAAGTGATTTTCCTAACTCCTTTTGAAGGTCAGACCAGCATGGAAGCAAGTTGGCCTGAGTCAGCACAGATAGTAGCTGTATCATTCTTTACACTTTTAAGCCTAACTCATGTATTTTTTCAATTACAGAAAAAGAGTTTGCAACAGCTTTTTCAACATATTGCATTTCAGCTTTCAAAAATAAGCCTTCAGATATATGCCCTTTTAAAAACACAAAAAGGAGATTTCAGTTCAAAATGAAAAACCCATCATTCCAGTTAATAAAAAACACTTGTTAAAGCAAAGATGAGACTTGGTGGAAATGTAAGTTTAAAATTATTTGGACTACATGTATGTGTAATAAAAAACCTCCCAACAGAGAGGATACATTTTTACAACATATTTCTGTCATTTCTTGTTTTGTAGAGTACAGAAGTACTTGTAGAACTGTACAGACAGAAGATCTTCTGGCAAACTACGACATGGAATCATACTGAAAATAATGTAGCAACGCAAAGTTTGCTCAGAGCTGAAAGCACAACACATTTCCAGTCACTAAAATAACATGCAATTTATTGCCATTTTGCTAATTAGAAATATTTCTATTTCTATAATGACTAATGTGAATGTAGTTACAAAAAGCTACAGTTGCTATTAAGAATAACTGGGTTAATTTGTTAAGGGGATTTCTAGCAACTTCAGTTCAATTGAAGAGCTATTGTAATAACACAAAGTGATTTACTTAAATCTTTATGCAGGCATGCTATCTGTTACTATGTTTTCCCAGGATATGACTCACGACAGTCAGAAAAACTGTTTATTCAATTCACTCAATTTCTTAGAATGCTTAAATTTAAGTGACAACTCCTCTACAGTACCTTCAGTGTTATATTCAATATTAACCCTTTTTTCCCTTCCAATTTTCTTTTTTTGTTCCCATTAAATCAAAGTAAGGCAGCAGAAAATAACGAGGTCAGTGACAGCTTTCCCCAAAAAGTAAGATCTACTCTCCTGTTGGCTAAGGACTCTTCTCAGTTAGTGAGAATGCTTTAGGCATCTTTCATTCTTTCCATTCTAAAAGTGGAGAAAAAGACCAACTGCCCTTGAAGCAGCAGGAAGCTCCGTCCCAGCTGCTGAGACAGACAGAGATAGCAGCAGGGGACCCCACTCACTCCAGCAGCTGGGAAGCATCTATTTGGGTGTGTGGATTGGACTTGTGTGACTATTTGTGGAATCTGTCTACGCGCAGCTTACGAATCCTGCATTGATACTTTGAATCTGTTGCTATTAAATTTCTTGAGAACTGGAATGCCATGGTGGCCCACATCCAGACTTTAGGTGGGCTGACCAGAACTCTGACAGTGTCGCCCCATTATCCATACAGGCAGCCTAGATATATGCAGACCTGACTTGTAAATACAATATGGTTGCCTCAGGGTAAGTAGGAAAAAACAGAACCTATGTGTGTTCTCTTTCATTGCCAGTTTCTACCACAAGATCAGGAACAAGGGCATGTGACTAACCTGAATTTTGACGGAACAATTAGTGTGTTAAGGAGACGAAGCTAAAAATGCTGGTGATCAGAGCAAATAACTGAAAAACTTTTTTTAGTTCAATCTTGCACTGGAAAGTGCAGTATCTCTTAGAAGGTAGACACATGCATGCTCTATGACATAGGATTCAGAGAAAAGATGATATAACGTATTTCCCATTCATCAAAGGGTTATACTTCATAGTAGAGTCATATTAGGAGGGCTTTATCTTGTGCTCAATCTCTCAAAATATACACTCATCAGAAGAGAATTTGTGGCATTCAGGTATACACAGAGATGAGAGAGGATAGCTGTAGGTGAGGGACTGCTCTCACTCTCAAAGCACACATTTTGACTTTGAATCTTCTGAGGGATTCCTTTTCTATTAAAAACTCTGTTTCATTCCATTTCTGCTTCCAGATTAATTACATGCAGCTCTTACGTTGATATGAAGAGAATGTCAACTTTGTTATGTACCTCTTTTCTTGTCACTCCACATTGTTGCACACCGAAGCTGTTGATTTATTCAAATTATTCAAAACTAGCTTAATAGTTTTGTATGTTTTCTCCTGCCTTTCTCCTGCCTTTCAAACTTCAGTTGTCTATTTATCACTCCATCTCAGTCTCCACTCTTTCGGTAAGAACTCCATTGAGCAGAAACTATTTTTGGCTCCATAAAGTGCTGAACGGTCTAAAGGTGCTTGACACAAGGAATCTTTGATTCTCTGGAGGTCATGCTGTTAAAACAATATTATAATTTATCAAAAGATAAGATTCAAATCTCAGTTCATTTAAAAAAATGAAAATAAAAAAATACAGCACAGATACCCAGTTGTATGAACTCTCTCAAACCAGTTATGAATTACTTACAGGAATCTGTATTGACCTGTCAGAATAACATTACATTTAAAATTATGAAAGACACACAAGTTAGATCTTCCTATTTATTGTACCTAAACATCTCACCTTTTTACTGCATCTTTACCGAAATACATAGATTATATCCATTCATTAGTGAACTGAGCTTCTTTCGGTAAGGAAGTTTTGGCTTCAGTCCCATTGTGACCAACAATAATTCCCTCAGTCACAATTCTGACAATGTTCCTCAATTTCAAGGTTACATTTTCGACAGGAAAAATATCAGCCCCATCTTTATTCAGATCATCTTGAATAAAAAAATATTGTAATCAATCCTTCTCTGAGCTCCAATCCACAGTTTTCAAAGGAAAGGACTGTTTTATATTTAAATATTTCAGATTTACAGACATACTGAAAACACATTTCAGAGATTTATTGCTCTTTTTTTCTTGCTGGTCTTATGAAGATGGGTCTATGTTGCTGACACCACAAAGATGTAAACACTCTGGATAAGAAATAAAGAGTAACCCCCATCAAGAATGAGATCCAAGCCACAAGACCTATAAAATGGTTTTGGGTGTTGCAATGCTAAAAGCATGCTTGCTTGTAGACTGCTAAACTTGTTCTAGCAAGAATTCTGGACTTTCAAAAGTTTGTTGTATGACATGTACAGTACATAGTTCTGTGCTCATGCTCTGTGAAGATTATTTACAAGTTTTTGTAAGAAGAATAATATGTAGAAACTGAATATTTTAAATGAATAAGCTTATTTTTGTGTTTTTTTTCCTATTAACATTTTCCTCTTCCTTTTTTTTTTCTTCGTTTCTTCCTTCATTATCCTTGCTTTTCCTGTCTTTTCCATCTTAAAGAATATCTCTGCTCGTTTTTCCCTTCCTAGTGTCAGCTTTGAACCTGTGCCTGGCAAAGTGACTGGGAGCAGAGTTTCTGTGCCATGTGTGCTGCCTTTGAGTACAGAACAAAGATTCTTCATAGTTTCAGAAAGGGTATTTATCTCACCTTGAAAAAAATGCATGAACAATGCATCCCCAAAAGATTATTTATGTTTGCCTTTTGCTTTATGAGTATTGAAAAGATTAGTGAACATGAAAATGCCTGCGGCAATGTGTGCAATGATGAAAAGAGACAGAAGAAAGGAAAAAAAAAAAGAAAAAAAAAGAGGAAATCCGACTTACTAATTAAAGTTGATTAATGATCAAACTTCTATTGTTTTGGGGACAACTCTAGGAAAGCTTGAAAAAGAAGCAGTAATGAATTTTTATTCCAGAATCACTCAAACAACTCAGCTGAAGTCAACAGTTTGGCTTCTTGAAAGCTTGTCTTAAACGCCTTTCAGATAATCTCTTCAGCACTGTGATCAGTAGTACTCTTTCCCTTCAGATAGGGCCATGCATCACTTCTTCACTGATCTAGTATAGTCCTGATGCTTCTAGAATTGCAGAAAATTCAATATTTTTCAATAGCAACACTTAATTCCTATGCTAAAATATGGTCATCTTTTTAGCTTCAGAAAAACAAATACTGCCCAGAACTTGGATTTCCCTTCAGTCCACTGCAGCATGAGAACTAGCACTTGTATCCAGTTAATGCTCTGTTCCTCCCATGCTCACACAGTTCGTTTGAAAGGATTGCCCTGTATATTCTTCCTGTACCGAAACTGGATGGTTTGGCTCCCAATTATGAGCAAGTGGAGTTTTCTTGCACATGCCAAGGAAACTGAAAAGAAGATTATCTTCAAAGACTGTGGTTAGCTTTAAAAATGTCTAGCGGGTACTGAGGATGAAAGGAAAAGCTTTTATTCCTGCCCCTTGTGTTTGACCAGGGAGAGAAACTATCCCTTCAACCAAACATCATTACCTGCCTCAGCTTTCTTTAAATGGTACATTGACAATTCAGTGGCACTGCTTGATGGAACCACCTACAAATGGCATTAGAATTGGTACCATTTGGGCTATTTTTCTCCTAGTAATGGACAACTTTTCTTGCAAAGCACAGTCTAATATTCTGTGTTCAGTACTGTGCCTATTCTTGTAGCTTAACAATCTCTTCTCAAGATTTATGTAATCAAATGGCATCTGCTACATTTCAAGAACAAATATGGGATATCCAAGACTTTAATTTAAAGATGATGCCTTCAGCTGTGTAATACTAAATAATGTCATGTGTCTGACATACCCATTAGAGCATGTGGGATACACCCTATAAACATGTTTTAAATTAATTTATGCTTATGGAGAAAAAATTGCTTCCTTGCTTATGAGAATTTTTTATTATTATTAAGGAATTTCCTGGGCCAGCCTTTTTTTAACTATAGCGCATGCTCGTTTGCCTGTTCTTGGAGAGAAGGTACATCTGACTACATATTCACTCTGCATGTCAATAGCATGCCAAGATCTCAAAAGACAGGATGAGGCAGAGAAAGGATTTCAACTTCAGATTTCTGTATTTTTTTCTCATCTCATAGCACAATTTCACTTTGGTGCAACATTCTTAATATGGGCATTAGAAAATAAGGATTAAAATGAAGGTAAAAAGAAAATTCAAAGCAGGAATTGAAGTAAATTTAATGTAAATTATTTATCCTACATAGATTGGTAGTTCTTTTAAGTAAAGATACTTCTCCACTTTCCAATTATGGAGTTAACACAGATTCCCGTTTGCCTCCTCTAGATTAAGTATCCCCAGGAATGTGATCAGAAGCCATTGATCTTCTTGATTTTCGAATGCTACGAAGCACAAGGAAAAATTTGAGAGGATGGGGTGGCTGTTGACTGTCAAATTCAGCCTGCTTCTGATAGCTTCTTAGAATACAACTCCTTGCTATTTGCTTACCCCTTCAAAGTGTTGCTGTAATGTAGTGTAACACAGGTACCATTGTTCCTGTAATCTCTAGGATAAAACTATTTGAAAACTTCAAAAAGAACACTGATTTAAAATAACAAAGCAAAAGCTCTCAATCCCAGTACACTTTGGGCAAAGAGACAAGTTGATGTAGGTTTGTTATCAGAAAGTTACTTCCTCTGACTAGTTTTTACAATGCATGCCTGTGATATATTGAATTATTCATGTAATTGACTTCACCATAGGGTACTACAAGGTTGAAAATTACCCTATTACCCTTTTACTTTGATCTTTAAACGTTATTCTTTGTAATTGTGAGTACAAATGCACTTGCAAGAGCAGAGTTGGTAAGACCCTCTGGACTAGTTTATGACCCTTTGCACTGACTTCTGAACAGGAACTCTCCTGTGATTAAAGTTGGGTGCAGCTATATTAAGCTGCTTGCTTACCGAAGATTCTGGTTTTGCATGTACTATAGAAATGAGTTACTTGTGCAGCAGCAACCAACAGTATTGTGTTGACTGCCTTGTACCTACTAAGGAACTAATTCAAATATATAGTTAACAAATGAGACTTGAAATTAGAGTTCTGGCTGAGAAAGGAACAACATAACCAGGCCCAAGAAGAAAACTATTTCCTTTTCATAGAATCATAGAATCATTAGGAATTGGAAGTGACCTTTGAAGGTCATTCAGTACAACTCCCTGCAGTGAACAGGGACATCTACAGCTAGATCAGGCTGCTCAGAGCCTGGTCCAGCCTTGCCTTGAAAGTCTCCAGGGATGAGGCATCCACCACGTCCACAGGCAATCTGTGCCAGTGCCTCACCACCATCACTGCAAAAGGCTTTTTCTTATATCCAACCTAAATCTACCCTCTTTAAGTTTGAAACCATTTCCCCTTGTCCTATCACCACAGATCTTGATCAAGAATCTGTTCCCCTCTTTCCTGTAGGCTGCTGTCAGGTCACCTCAAAGGCTTCTCTTCTCCAGGCTGAACAGCCTGTCCTCATAGAGAAGTGTTTGATCCCTTGGATGATTTTTGTGGCCTTCTTCTGGACATGCTTCAATAGATCCATGTCTTTTCTGCACTGAGGCCACACTACTCCAGATGAGGCTTCATCAGCACAGAGTAAGAGGGGCAAGATCACCTCCTTTGCCCTGCTGGTTTCTTATCATGCAGCCCAGGAGACAGTTGGCTTTCTGTGCTGCAAGGGCACATTGCTGCCTTATGTCCAGCTTACTATCTACAAGTACTCCCAAGTCCTTTTCATCAGGGCTGTACTCAATCCATTCATCCCCCAGCTTGGTGGTGGAGGTTGCTTTGACTGAGGTGCAAGACCTTGCACTTAGACTTTTTATTGAATCTCATGAGGTTCTCCAGGGCCCCTGCTCTAACTTGTCTAGGTGTCTCTCAAGCCTTCTTTTCAAAAGTTCCTCATACCCATAGGCTCTGGAAGTTTCTGTCAGTTTTGAAGACATAACTTTGCACGGAACTAGGAACACTCTTTATATCCCAGAGTTTTATTATATTGGAATAGATTAAAAACACTTCTGCATTTTGAGAATTAAACTACTACTATTGTTCTGTCATTACTGAATAATTACTGATAACAAATATAACAGTCATTAGGGAATACAGCTTTTATGACGCACATGAAGCAGAGCAGAATACCCTTCCCACTGGGGCCATTGTAATAGCATAAATAATTACACATTTCTGAACTGTAATAAAATCAGTAGAAACAAAGTTTGTGAAACACAAAAATAAGATTCTGCAACTGATTAAGCAAAAAGAATGGCATTGAGACTATGATGTAAACAAAATGGAGTTCCAACTTGGTAACATGACTCAAAACTGTACATTAAGAGTTGGCTGAAGGTTCATATTCTTTCCCTCATTATTCTCCTTTCATGTTGTGCAGAGGCATAAAGAGCTGTTTGGTTCATTTGGGAAAAAAGGGAATCATATTATATTATCTTTCCTACGATAATCTTATGAACTGGGACAGACTATCCCAAAGCTTTCTCAGCATTCAAGATGCAGATGGATTTGTATCATTCTGCTGTTACTAATCACTACTTGTCTTTGACAGTTCTGAGCTAAGATGGCAGTTTGACTGAAATCATTCAGTCTTACTCAGAAAGGACCAAAGATTTACTTACATACACTTGCCTCTTTGTATCATAAATGAGCTAACTGTAATGACCAGACTGTTTCCCACTGACAAGCCTAATCCTTACACATGCACTTTAGCTTGCCCATCAAGTCAATCCCCATGAAACCCTGAGTTATATTTTCCCATCAATATCAATGACGTGATCAAATCTTTTCTGGTACTTATCTTTGCAATCAGGTTGTCATTCCTGAAATGTCTTTCATTCTTTCCCACAACAAAGACAATCAACAAAGAAACTCAAAAAAATTCACTGTTTGATGAGTGCAGATTTGCCTGTATCTTTTAAAGTTAGCTTATCCACTAAAGCTGTAATTAATTCTTATACACGATTATGTTTTTTCTTCTGATCCCAGCTTAAAGCCAAATCTGTGCAATAGGACCAGCCACATAGAAAATCCTTCAGCTATTAAGCTAAAAACACACTAAATCCACATCTTAAAAGATGAAATTCAGAAACGTGTAATGACTACTACAGGAACAGCAATCTAAGTACATTTAGTTTCAACTTGAGTGCCAGTAATTTCGAATAGCCTAATTACGCTGGACTTTTTAGCATGTATTATTCTCTGACCTTTTTGATTGGACTAGGAAACATTAGGGCTTAGAATGTTAAATACTAAATTACGTTGGTGAATGATGAGTCATTCTGAAAAATGAAAAGAGGTATTGGTGAAAACACTCAAATTCGTGAACCCCCCCAAAACTTTCTAAGAATCTCTCACACTAAAACTGCACAGTAAAATATTCTGCTGCAAGTATAAAAACTCACCACAAACAAAAATTCCAGTTACATTTAAAAATATTAGACATGTTAGGTTTTGCTAAAAGAATGCCAGTTTCTTTTAAGCAGCTCTGGGAGGAAAAAGAAAGTTGACTGTAGCTTTTGTTTTACAATTTGTACCAGAAGAACAGAATACATGAAGTGAAAAAAAAAAACATATCAGGACTCCAGTGTTTCCTGAACAGAGTATGCATTTTTGTCCATGGACTTGAAACTGTGCGTTAAAGATCTGAAGCCACATACATTGAAAAACAGGCTGCAATGAATATGACCGGGCTGAGAATTTTGCTAGAGCAGCTCTATCAGAATAGTAGACAGTTAGGTTATTAAGTTATCATCTCTCAGCTACTGTTTTCTCATGATTTACACATAAGTTTATGTTTTACAAAATAAACACAAAATGTTAAGTTTAAATTCTGAGTAGAATTGTATTGAAGTGATCTCTTGGAGACAGATGAAATTAAACCTCATTAACATTTCCTGCCTCTGAACATAAATAGTGACAGGGTTTCAAAGAAAGACAGACCTCTGAATGAAAGACTACAATTGCTATTGTCATCTTTCAGATGTGCAGAAGCCATTTTGAAAATTGTTCAAAGTATAGGGAAAAACTTTATACTTTTGCAGAGTGGACACTAAGGCTGAGAGAAGCCTGTGTTAGGCTCTTGTCTCCAATTTTCTGCCCTGATTAACTACAAAGACTGCTAACTGTGTATGGATGTTAGTTAAAAGCATTTGGTATTTGCTATCTGTCTAGTCATGTCAAAATTAAAATCTTTCTGTGTAAATATTGGGTCAAGAAAAGCACAATAGTGGTTTTCACTCATTCATTTTTGTTTATAACTCCTTTCAACTACAAGTATTTATATTTATATCATATCAAATGTGAATGCAGCCAGTTACAAAAGCACAAATTAGAAAAAAATCAATTATAAAAATACTCAGTGGAAATGGCAATTTCTAAATGTCATTAATCTGAGGCACAGTTTGTAAACAAATAGAGGATCTGATTTTCAGCAAGCTGGACAGACCATTATTCTTGTGTTGCACATCTAATTTCTGTTTACTGTTATTATACATCAATACACAAGTGAGGAGCTAAATTCTGCCTTCTTTTCCTTGCCAAATAACACTGACTTTCTTACACACAGCTTCCCAGACATGATATAGCCAGTATCCTGCATACTGACAGGACCATCTTTATGCCTTACAGTCCACTGAATTTCAAGTTCAAATTCACATTTTTATATTGTTTGCCTTTTCATTCCTGCTTTTACACAACCTGATTGATTGGATGATTATTCCACAATGGCTTACACATCTGGGAGTCCAACATCTGGATATGTTCCCATTTAGTGCACGTTCCCAAGAGCCATCTTATATTGTCAGTGGTGAACTGCATTTGCCTCCTTGTAACTTACATGAAATAATCCAGAAGCTGCCGAGTCCTGGGGGTGGTACCTCAGTAATAGTTTTACCTCCAAACTTAGGGTTTAATTTAGTGCCACTTGCATGATTGCAAGTCATTTAAGCCAAGATAGCAATTTTCTTACAAGATTCAGTGATCCACCACAATTACTTGTGGTAGATGAGCAGCGTGCAAATTTGGTCCATAAACTTTAAATCTACCTGGAAACTACATGCATACACAGTAACTGTTTAATAACTGTTTCATAAATGATGTTTTAAAGCTTAAAACTGATGTCTTAAAATCAATTTTTAACAGCCCTTTTGCAATGTGACAGCAAAAAATAATCTACTGCCTTGAAATTACGGCTTGAAAATATTCTTAATGCGTTGCACAATGAAGTCCAGTCTCCCTTGTGGTGCAGTACTCCTGGGTGACCATGTTCAACTACTGAGGACACCAAGAAAAATGTGAAACAGAAGAGTTCAGCTAAATAGCCAGTTCACTGGTTAAATAAAAGCCATCCTCTCAAAGTTCTCCACGTCCCTGGGACTCTAAGACATCACCACGGCACAATTTCTCTGCTCCTGCAAAGTACTTGCATTCTACTAATATATATATATATATATAATTTTTTAACTTATTGATTAAAATGTTCATTTGGACTTGAAAGAAAAGGATCTGAGTTTAGCACTCCTCTTTGTGAAGTATATTTTTGGACTTTGTAAAACGAGCTTGTGTTCTGACACTCCCAAAGAGCACTTTCACACATCCCTTTTGCTCTCCACCATCTATACTATTCATTCTGTCATTTAAAATTGATCTCTTTACCTTTCTCCTACTGCTAAAATAATTTCTGCCACAAATAGTCATTACATTTCCACTTGGGTCCTTTTGCCTATGTAAATTAATCTCACTTTTAGAAGAATCAAGACGTTTTTCAGGTTTCACATACAGCTGCTTAAAGAAAGGGAAATGTGCCATATGAGGTTTACTGAGCTCCAAATTAGATGATTCCTGGAAATTCGAATAGAAGGAAGGGTTTGTATTTGTTATTTGCTAGTAATTTTGTCATGTTAGGAACTCTTTGACTGTATTTGAAAATGATAAATTGATAAAATAAAAGTAAAACCTTACAGAATCACAGAATCACAGAATCACAAGGTTGGAAACGACCTGCAAGATCATCCAGTCCAACCACCCTCCCATTCCTATCACTGCCACAAGCTACTAAACCATCTCTCGTAGCTCCTCATCCAGGCACCTCTTGAACACTACCAGGGACGGCGACTCCACCACCTCCCTGGGCAGCCATTCCAGTGCCTGACCACCCTTTGAGAGATAAAGTTTCTCCTAATATCCAACCTAAACCTCCTCTGGTATAACTTCTGGCCATTTCCTCGGGTCGTACTATTTGCCTGGGAGAAGAGGCCAGACCCTTTTGCACCAGAACCTCCCTTCAGGAAGTTGTAGAGTGCAATGAGGTCTCCCCTGAGCCTCCTCTTCTCCAGACTGAACAATCCCAGCTCCCTCAGCCGCTCCTCGTAAGACTTGTGCTCCAGACCCCTCACCAGTTTCGTTGCCCTTCTCTGGACACGTTCCAGGGCCTCAATGTCTTTCTTGTAGTGAGGGGCCCAAAACTGAACACAATACTCGAGGTGCGGCCTCACCAGTGCTGAGTACAGGGGGATGATCACCTCCCTGCTCCTGCTGGCCACACTATTTCTAATGCAGGTCAGGATGCCTTTGGCCCTCTTGGCCACCTGGGCACACTGTCGGCTCATGTTCAGCCGAGCATCAACCAACACCCCCAGGTCCCTTTCCTCTTCACAATCATCCAACCACTCATCCCCAAGCCTGTAACACTGCCTGGGGTTGTTGTGGCCAAAGTGCAGAACCCGACACTTGGCCTTGTTAAACCTCATCCCATTCATCTCAGCCCAGCGATCCAGCTTATCTAGATCCCTCTGCAGGGCCTCCCTGCCCTCAGGCAGATCGACACAAGCTCCCAACTTGGTGTCATCTGCAAACTTACTCAGGGTGCACTCAATCCCTTCATCTAAGTCGTCAATGAAGACATTAAACAGGATGGGCCCCAGTACCGACCCCTGGGGGACACCACTTGTAACAGGTCTCCAGCTGGACTTCATTCCATTGACCACCACCCGTTGAGCACGGCCCTCCAGCCAGTTCCTTATCCAACGGAGGGTAAAACTGTCCAAGCCATGGGCAGCCAGTTTCCGCAGAAGGATACTGTGTGAGACCATGTCAAAGGCTTTGCTGAAGTCTAGGTAGACTATATCAACTGCCTTTCCCTCATCTACCAGTTTGGTCACCCAGTCATAGAAGGAGATGAGGTTGGTCAAACACGACCTGCCTTTCATGAACCCGTGCTGGCTGGGCCTGATCCCGTGGACAAGCTGTGTGATCTCTCCCAGGAGGATTTGTTCCATGACCTTCCCTGGCACTGATGTCAGGCTGACAGGCCTGTAGTTCCCCGGATCCTCCTTACAGCCCATCTTGTAGATGGGAGTCACATTGGCAAGCCTCCAATCCTCTGGAACCTCTCCAGTCATCCAGGAGCGCTGGTAGATAGCCGAGAGCGGCTTAGCGATCACCCCCGCTTACTCCCTCAGCACCCTAGGATGAAGCCCATCCGGTCCCATGGACTTGTGACTGTCCAGATGGAGGAGGAGCTCTCTAACTGTCTCCACCTCGATCTCTGGGGAGATACGCTGCATGTCAGCCCAGATATCCAGATCAGGGCACAAAGTGCCCTGAAGATAGCTGGTCTGACTATTAAAGGCAGATGTAAAGAAGGCGTTGAGGACCTCAGCCTTCTCCTTGTCATCTGTGGTCACATTCCCCGCCGCTGCATCCACTTCTAACAGCAAGGACAGGGATTTCAACACAGTTGCAGAAAGTTACCAGCAGCTCATATTGTGATCAGAATACTTGTTATCTGAGGACAATTCAAGAAAAAGTTCAGAAAACAAGGCCAAAATTATTTGAGTTTAGATGGCTGAGACTTAGAGTCATCAAAAGTGTTGAGCTATGTTTGAGGTAATATATAAGCATGAAATTGTAATGTAGCAAAGTAAGTGTAATGCCAACTCAGATAATTATTTTTAATGCTGTAACAAGGAGGCTGGGAGCATTTAAATGAGTTGTTTCTCCCTATTGTTTCAGAAATCATTGCTCACAATTTGCAGGAGCTACAATTCTTAGGCTTAAGGAGCACTGTAACAGCATTATCTGAAAATAATATAAATTCCACTCTACTGCTTCCCTGAATTCTCTTCAACTACAGTTTGTTGTACTGAATATTAGGACAACCACTTAGCAGCTTTCAGATAAATATCAATCTTACATCAAGAAATTACTTTTTCAACAAAACAACCAACTGAAGACAAAAGACTTTATTGTTTTAAAGTAAGCCAGGATAATGGAATAATGGGATATGGATTACACTTCCTGTCTCACCAAAGTACAGATGATGAAATTCTGTTCCTTCAGTTCCAAATGTACATTTCCCAACATTATGAACAAGGATTACGTTTACCACAGCAGACATGCTAACATGGCATACAAAAAAATGCATGCTTAACAAAAGATTTGGAGTTTATCAAATTCTAAAGGGAAGTCAACAGAACATATAACATTGAGAAAGCCTTTGCAAAACTACTCCAAGTAACTTCTTGTGACTACCTCTGTCCAGTTCCTATGGATTTGACTGTGTAAGTATGATTTAACTACGAGAGATTATTGAAACATAAAGGGATTCAATTTCCAAATTATCTCTGTATTATATTATTAAACTTTTTTTTTCCCCCAAGATTCATAGGGGAACAATTTAGATAAACAGCTCATCTACCTGTTTTCATGTTGTTTAATTTTAAATCACACAGAGATAAACAGATTAGTGGGATGTGTCCAAAATATACCCAGAAGTCTCATAAAAGCCTAAGCTTTGAGAGCCACACAGTCACACAAACAAGAGCTCCATTTGACACATCTAAGCAGAAGATGGGCAGAAAAGGGGCAAAACTAATGTAAGCCACCATTGTTTTCCCTTAGAACAGGTGAGGTCCCCAAGGGGTTCCCAGAATTATTTAGAAGAAACTGTAGGATGCTCTTAATTATGTCTGTTAGACTCCAGGGCCACACCTGCTTCTGATGGCCTGCAGCACAGCCTTCCCTTCCTTTCCGTTCTCTTCCCTCCTTCTCCATGTAATGGCAGAAGACATGTTGGCAAGGAAATGTGGTTAGAAAGCTGCTGGAGACAGGAACTGCTGGAGTGCAGCCAAGCCCTTGGCCACAAGCTTTCTTTCGCACACCCAGCACACCTGAGAATCTGTTACGTTGACAGTGGGAAATAGCTGCTGCTGGTAGAAAATGCTGCTGGTGATATGGGAAACCTTATTCTTCTGCATAGGCTGTTTTCTACTTTCATGCGACACAGGACATGCAGCAAAATTCTAACAGCAAGGTCATTATCAGTATCCAAAGGAAAAAAAAAGTGAAAGCGGTTTGTTTACATAAATTCCTTCCTTATTTATGATTCTTCAGCAATCCCCTTCCAATTAACTGCCAACTCATGTCACTTAGCAGAAAGTATACCCTTGAAGCAAAACATTTTTTGAGTGTTCTTTACACCATTTGAAACATGCAGAAGCTGGCTTAGCATACTCAAAAGTCAAAACAATCTATTGTTCACTTCCATGTTACAATAATTTAATGGATGTCTATGCTGAAATGTGAAATTACACCTAAAACACCGTAGTCTTCACTGCTGTTCAGTTTTCCATCTGTTCAAGCAATACACAATTCCAGTCTCTGTGATCATGCTGTTTGTAACACAGTACGTGACAAAAAGTGCATTTAATTGTTTGAGTGGAACTGAGCAACCTGTATTGATTGCTGTGGTGCTTTAAGTGCAAGTTAATATCAGGGACTGACACAAAGACAGGCAATCGGGCTAGACTTGATGCGCATGCTGGTTGTCTGGGAAGACAGCAGACACTCAGTCCAAGTTTAAGCAGTTCATCTTTGGCCCTATAGAGATAGTTTAAAATGTGGCATAGACTGCTGCTTGTACTATGATCACGCATTCAAAAATCACTCCTTACTGAGATTTTGTAATTCACTTCAAATACACACATACCCACAGTATCCCATGGAAGCCAAATCTCTGTTCTAGCACTCCTGGACTTTATTTGGCAATATTTGGCAAAAACCTCTAACAAGAAGGACATGATTTTACTTTACAGTATGATTACTTCTCTAGTGTGCCATTGGGTAGGTTCTTCACTTTGTACTTGCCCTCAGAGCTGCTAGTGGTTCTAGAGGATCTACAGTTGGACTAGATGATCTTAGAGGTCTTGGCCAACCTTAATGAATGATTATGATTCCATGATTCAACAGATAAAATGTGGAAGTGTGCGTCACTTTCGTGTGCCTGTGTGCCCTCTTGAAGGCAAATGGAACTCAGCTTTCTGAAAATGAGAGCACAGACTTTTTACTGTCCTTTGATTGGAAATGTTGTTCTTCTAAAATTTCAGCATTATGATCGCTTCTTTTTTCTCGATACTTAAAAATTCTGAACAGATAGGAGATAACCATCATGCCAAGAGGGTAATGGTGTTTGTTCCAGCATTAAGAGAAATTTGAACTTGAAACTATTCTTCATTAATAAATTAATGTGGTGAAAGATATCAACTCTATCATTTAAATGAGGTTCATTTGGCAAGTATAACCTCCACCCTAGACATATACCTTACATCTGTTTAATTTAATCCGAAAAGACAGACAGCGTTAATTACTTTCTGATGGCTGTTCTGTACTACAGCTTTGGCAAGTGAGAAAAGACAAATTCCCATGGCTTAAAGCTAAAGGAAATGGTTTCTAAGGGATAAAAACCACTTAGGCTGCATGGCAGTACACTATTTAAAGTGCGGAATCTTTGGGGTTTGTATTTAAAATATGTATGTTACGATGCAAAAATGTGCTGAGATGAGCACCTATTTCTTCACTGAATTTTTGTGTGAACTCTAATTCAGGGGCATACAGCAAAGAAAATATCCGCAGTTCTGAAAGTTATACACTTTGACTACAATTGTCAGAAGTTTGTCACCATTTAAAATAAATCTTCAAGAAGTCACATTTGAATGAAGACTGGCTTCTGAGTTAATATCGCAGAGACATTTGTATTTAATGCATTTTGAGTTAGTTGTAATGCAGCATTCATGCTGGTCTTCCTTCTAAGAGTCAGGCTTACCAGGAAACAGAAACATTCTATCTGCGGTATGTGCCAAACTAAAGCAATGTGAACTATTAGCTGTTCACAAAGACTCATTTGTCAAATGATTTCAAATGAAATTATCCATAATCATTCCTGTGTCTTACAGGTACTGTCTCACAGATACTTTTGGTCTATTGGTAAATAGAGTTCTTCACGATTTGGTCCCTGCAATTTGTGAACAAAACAGGAAAAACAGCAGAACGAACAAAGAACATTGAACAAGGACTACTTCTGATGCCAGGATTCTGCAGTATTTCCACATGTTGAAATGTTACACTGCAAATTTAGGATTGCATTTGTTTCAGTCACTACAATATGCAGCAGTTGTCCCCAACTAATATGTTACATGACTATTACTTGTATAAGAACTTAAAAATAACTTTTTTTTTTTTTTTTTAAATACTTTAATGGGCATAAATATAGCTATGCCACCCTAGAAGATGCTACAGTCCCAGATACAAAAGTGTGTTCTGTGATGATGGCGCATTATTTGTTCTGTGAACACTGTGGATAGGAATCTGACTTTTCCATCTGGTTCAACTGGAATGCTTTCATTGTCTTACAAGTTTAGAGGAGTATATGAATCCAGTAATGGAAAAGAAAATAACAAATGGGAACTTCTGTGAGGAACAGTATATTTATTGTCACAGCTTGCACCCTTAGCAATCTATCTGCTACCTTCATGAACAATTGGATAAATACCTTCTGATGCATAATGCACATAGTGTATGCAAAATTCTGATCCAAATATAACATTTCCCTCTCATCTCCTACTCAATATGACACACTTGTTGTCTTTGTGCTTTAATGGAACATTTAATTACATTATTATTGCTGATGAGAAATTAAAGTTTTCCAGTTTCTCTCCGTATTGGAGTTGTTTCCCAATAATGTAAGAGTGTTTTGATGGTGACTGTAGCAATGCTTCTCTTCACAGGGTAGTGTGACTCAGATAAAAAGTCATATGTTTTTCTGCACTGCATTTTGAGATCTCAGTTCTTCAACAGGCTCTGCTATCATTCTTTTCAGTACTCAACGCTCTCAGCCTCCAGGAAAAAAAAGAAAAAAAAAAAAAGAACAAAAAAAAAACCTTTTCCCATAATTTTCCCAGTCTATACTTTTCTTCTCATGAATGAAACAGTTCAATTTAATCCTTTAGATCCAGCTGCAGTATTTGGATTTTCTAACATAACTGTACTCTCTTTGTTTCTGACTGCTGATCACATGAATCCAGATGCTGTGCTGAAACATCCCAGAGGAGTGTCACTGATTTTCTTTCATCCAGCCTTTCCCTTCAGCTTTCTGCAAAAGGTTTTGCCTGAGCTTCTTACTCTTATTCTAATAACTAGACTTTTATGACATTAGAATCTCACCTTAATGAACTGCCTTGACTAAACATATTACCATATTTAGACTTCCTAGATCTTTGACTCCTCTGCTATTGGAAGCAACACATCCTATAATTTTTGTCATAACCTCTTTGGCTTACAATAGGAAAACATGATGGTACAGATTTCAGTAGGCCTTGGTTCTGGGGTGAACACCTCAAACGTGCGTCACTAAGTCACTAGGGTAGGCTATCTTTAACTGCTCGGCTTTAATAACCTTTTCCCCACAGAGTTACAGCTGCTGTGAATACCCAGTGTTGTATGTGAAATCTGCAGCTTGCCCGTAGTAGAAGGTCACTAACCTATTTTTTATTCTTTTTTTGTATGTAAAGGACTGAACTGAGGCAGCGCAAAAACAGATTCAGAGCAAGTTAATAGGAATATTATGCAATTACCTCTAAGATCATAGGCAATCTCTAGCAAATGCACTAGTAGAAGACCCATCAGCCTTTTGAACATCTTGTGTGTGGAAAACTTTGGGCAAATATGGGGAAGGACAAAACTGCTGCTGGTCCTAGGTGGATTCCAATGCTACACTGCACTGTCATACTATCCACTCAGGAACAATGCTGAAGAACTTTTTTTGTACTTCTGCTACTCCTCTATGTAGTAAAGAAGGAAATCTACAGCAAAGTTTTAGCATATTGCCATGATATATTATAGGCAATGCATGATGGAGACCAGCAAGTTACTTTTTGCAGGAAGCATGCAGGGAATCAGAAAGTGAAAGCTGCCATTATTCACTGTCTGGCCAAGATTGTTGATTCCTTTGTGAACTGGTATTTCAGGATGATTGAAAAAACATAATTGATCCAGCTGCGTGTGGTATGGAGAAAATTAAATAACATCAAGCATATCAAATACATATTAGCACATCATCTATCCTCCATGTGGCCACAGACCAAGAAATGACCATCAGTCATTCTTTCTTTTGCATCTTACAAATGTGGAAATAGCCTGACTAAAGAGAGGTCATCTGTTCTATTTCCAGCACACATATGTTAGACTTCTTTTGAACGAAGTTTCTATTCTACCCTTAAACAAAGCAGCATCTTTCACAACTTTCATTCATCTGGCTGCCTTGCGCACTCACTGATAAGTGTGCACAGGCTCCTTCAAACAGCTACCTTGCTTTGCATTCTTGAGTATTTGGGGTCTCCAGTGATACAGAAATTACTTTCTGACAGACGGTAGTAGCTTTAGCAGGCTTAAAGGCTGGCTGCAGGTATAATGCATACATGTACGTGGGCAGATTGGTCCAGTTAAGATGAAACCACTGACTGACACTTAACTTTATGAAATAATTTTTAGTAATAGTAAGGAACAAACCCAAATTAAGGCAAGGTGGCCTACCTTTGTGAAACTAAACAAAATCAGTGTGGCAGTAAGAGTTGGTGAGTGCATTTGTCACCATTTAAGTTAAGAACACAATCACATTTTTTCCTGAATTAACACAGGGTTTAGTCCTTGCAATTTAAATACCTGGGGAGAAACTTTTTTTAAATTATATAAACACAATTACAAACATGACAAATTTGTCTTAAAAAGACATAACAAAAATACAACTGCATGTCAAAACATGAACGTGGAAGTTTTCCTACTTGCAGAACCAGGTCAACCCAAATCTTAATAGAGAAATGAAGAGTGTTCAGTAACTTCTGTGATAAATACAAACAGGAAATTATTTCATCATGCCAGTAAAATCTGTGCTTATTTTGGCATGTTCTACCATCACATTCAACAGAACAGAGTATTTTCAACAGCCACTGGCTTTATGAAGTCTGTGCTGAGTCAGAACTATTCAGAAGCCAAATACAGCTTATACAATACATGATATTTATAGATTTCTTCTGGCTGACAAGCTCTATTAGAAACACAAAATGAATGTTCCAGAACATAAATGTCTATACTAAAAATATTTAAAATATGCTTAGTAGAAACATTTTAATGAAATCAACAAGACATTTTTTCAATACATGTGGGAATTTACAACAAAGAATATAATTGTGATAAGATCTGATCCTTAAAAAGAAGATAAAAAATGTGGTTTTCTACACTTTTTAAATTTGCAGAATAAACCACATTTCAGGAAACATCTTTTTCTCAAAAAAACACTGCTTTCTAGTAGATGCCAAGTCAAAATTGGCTCTTGTTCAATCCTACGATAAAATATACTTTAAAGCATATAATCCAAAATTGAAATAGCATAAGGTTAACTAAAAGCTTATCTACACTTTAAGTGAAAAGTACCTATACACTTAAGTTAATACAGTGTAATGTCTAGAAATAATCTGTGACTAGTGAAGGCAAATACAGAATATGTTGAAACTGCTTAATGAATAAACAATATTGGGTAAAGTCCAGTCTTGCATCTATTCCTCTTGCTTAACTGGACTTTATGCTCACAAATTCAGACTTTAAATAAAGAAATAAGACGAAAGTAAGATACAGAATATGCCTTTTTAAGATGTGCAAATGAGGGTGTCCTGAAAATCTATATGAAATCAAATTCTTTCAAAAAAAAACTCTCTGGAGAGAGGCAAAGATTAGAGACCATCCTTAAACTTTCACTGTACTAAAAAATATCCTCAAGAAGCACGGCGGAATGTATGGTAGGCAGCCATAACAGTAGCAGAGCTATGCTTTATGCTTATTTGAGAGAAACAGCTCATAAAGATATGCTTAAAATTTAGCTGTTCTGTTTTATAAGCCTGATTTAAATTAATACGGTATACACTGTAAAATATTTGAACTCAAATTTAGCTAATCAGTACGTAAGAAAGAAAAATCCTCCCATTGAGTTGAAAAAAAAATATTATCCTGTTTTGTTGTTGTATGGGAACTGTTCAGTCATGGCCTGACCCACTGATTGAGCACCTGGGGGAAGAACCCGGGCAGCCCTGGGACACAGGTGAAGGCAATTCAGCTGTGTGAGCAGAAGGGCTGCAGCCTGGCTGCACCTCTCTTAGTCCTCATTTAAGGGCTGACTGCCACTGGGAAGGATCTTTCTGGAGATCCCTCCTTGGTGAAGCTTTCCCCAGTGAACCTGGAATCTTCTGATACAGGTGAGCAATCTTCTTCCCTTTTCTCATAGCACCTTTCTGTTGTGCTGGTCCTTTTGTCATCACGCCTTTGTTGTAATGCCTTTCCCATTCTGTTCGATTGTACCGGTTGTATGTTACATACAATAGTTGGAAGAAATGTGCATTTTCTATACACTTTAAACCCGAATGTTGTTTGGTAGAAATCAGTTTAGGAGTTGATATGTGAACAGTATCTCTGAGGTGGTATTTATTGTAGGGAAAAGAGAATGCGTTCTAGTCCTGGATGGAGAAGTTGATTGTTTTGTGTTTGTTTGCTTTAAAAACTCAAGAGCATGATCATTAAAGGTACTGAGCTCCTACTACTTCCAGTGAAGTTAGTGGGAGGTCAGCACTTCTTGGTGCAGTGATCAAGACACTCATCACTCAGAGGAATTTAAACAGCAATGTGGCTCTGAGCTGTGCTGCAGCATACCTGATAATCTTGTGTCACAGAATTAACTCGATCAACCTATGCCCATGATAGGGGGGAGTAGGCTCCTGCCCCCCCCCCCCCCAGCTCCACAAAATGGGAAGGGAAAGGGAAATGGGATAGGGGGATGGATACTGAAAACCAAAAAATGCAAAACCGTGACATCTTGTCATGCAAGAATGCCAATTATGAGCGTTTGTACTGCTGTGGAATCATTTCTGCTGCACGCAGTGTTCTCAGTGGTCTTCCAACCACATCAGATGCTCCCAGTAACCACAGTAGTTATGGGCTACAGGCACAGGGCAGGCTTCTAGCCATGACTCAAAATGTGAGCTAGTTCAGAGCTTTATGTTGAAATTGGGCAAAACAAATGATAGGTTTTCTCTGAGAAAAAACTTTAAAACTAGTTTTAACCATTGCTGGTTCTGATATCTTCATTCATTTGAAATACCTCTCAATATAGTATAAATTATATAAATATATAATACTTGATAACTGTAAAACTTTTTTCTTTATTTCCTGTTCATACAGACTAATTTGGATACTACTAAATGTCATAAACTATACTTTCAGTTATTTCCACCTTCATCTTATTTTGTCTTGACTTCCATATCATAAATATGTGAAATAAAATATGCAACACTTCTAGTGTAATTTTACGTATGGGGTATTGATGAATATTTCTTTACTTACAACTTTTCCATATTTAAGGAATCAAATGGCTGATGTCTGCTTTTTGTAACCAAAGTAGATCTAAACAAAATAGTTTGCTGAGCAGTTGAACTAATGAAGCCTGGATGTCTTTATATTCCATTGAATTTGTACTGCTAGGTTGAAGTTCTGGGTTTATTTTCTTATGTTTAATATGGACTGTTCTAAAACTTAATGTCAGCATTTTCTCTTATACCTGGTGTACCAGTTACACAAAGCATGTAAAAGGGTTGTCTCTGGTTTTCTTCCTACATTTAGTTGTAATTGCACAAAGTGCAATGTCTGATAGTGACTAGGAATTTAAATATGGCCAGTCTATTAAGAAAAAGGATTAAGCCATAAGCAAGGCTATTTGTTAAATATGGAATGGAATGCTTCTTATTCAGCAACAAGACTGTTAGCATTAAACAATTGATATTCCTTCCATTTTTTCATTTAACCAAAAGTCCCTTGGCTCCTTTTATTTTGACACAAATACTTGATCACTTTAAAATTAGTGGATAATAAAAGACACATGTGAGAAATTCACCAAGAATATATTCTACTTTTTCAGGCTCAATCAGTAGCATTTATTTCTCAAGTCTGTCTGCTTTTTGTTGTCTTCATTCTTTGCAATTTGTCAACATTTTTCTTTTAATTAGTCATAAGTTCAGGTCTTAGGTTTCTTGAGCCAGAATATTTGCTAAGTTATCTGGCATTTATGAATTTGATTTGATTTTAATTTAATGCAGCAATCTAGAGTTACATTATGCTCTTATGTGTGACAACGCACCATCCAAAAAAAGTATTAATTTTGGAGAATGAGACTTTATTTAAAATTAATTTAGCCTTTAAATAATAATTTTCAAAAACAATGTACGTTTGTGATGCACAGTTGAAAGCAATTTTAAACTAAAACGCCATCAAAACAGTAGTGTATGGAAGCATAAACAGATTGTAAGTGCCCCATGGCAATAAGTGACATGACAGACCTTCACAACTGGAAGCCAAATGAAGTGATTATGAATTCAGGATTGAGAACAGTACACAGAAAAAGAAAGAAGGGTAATCTTGACTTTAAAATATCCACATCAGGAGGAAACCAACTCTGTTAACTACATTGCTTGATTAGTTAGTTGGAAGTGTTACATGTGTTCTTTTTTGCAGTTTCACAGAACTGGACTTCAGGAATCGTGCTTTGATGCAGCCAGCTGCTGACAGGGTTACAGCACTTCCACTGTGTTACTGACATCAGTATACGAGAGGTTTAGGCAAATGAGTGCATGCTCAATAATTCAAGATTTTACTTGATCTTGTTCTGCTCATGTCAGCAACTATTTTGCTAGGTAGGAAGTTCCACAACTTGGAGTCCTTCTGTGATTGTGTAGAACATGCTAGTATTCAAGAAAATTAACTCTGAAATACATTTTTCCAAGATATGAAGGAAAAAATTCACTGAGCTTAATAATAAACACTAACAAGCATCTAAAATATTCTAAAACAGGCCTCAAGCAATACTTTCTATAGTCTCTGTGATAACACAATGATAACACAATAACACAGTGATAACACAATCTTTCTATGTATCCCTTTACATTTTCCTACCTACTTCATGACTGAAGTCTGACAATCATATACTCAAAAGAGTAATGGTTTACAGGATTTTCTTTTGAAGGCAGGTGTCTCCTCCAATTCTAGATATAAGCACAGAATTTGTGAGCTTCGCATGAAGGGTTTCTGACAGAACAAGTAACTGATTATTGGAAGCAAAAGTCATTTATTTCCCTTTTGTCTTCCTTGGCCTGATTTCATGTGATATACTTTTCCATTAGCGAGGACAGCCAATTGCCAGAACATCTCAGTTGAGGTCCCTCATCTGCCATATATACTGCTGTGTGAACTCCAGCTAAGCAGACAGGTTCCTGTGTTTAGTTCCCTACAGGAATAATAACATTATCCTGTCTCAAGAGAGTTATTTTTAAGGTGAAAAAGAAAAACCAACAAAACACAAACACACACAACCCTCACCGAAACAACTACAAAAAAGAATAGAAAACTGATTAAAAACTGCTATCTGTCTATAGCAATGGAAATAAAATGTATCTTAAAATAGATGCATGTAATATTCCTTGTTTGGTTTATTTAGTTTGCAAATTAATCAGGACAAGGAGAATGTCTTGATCCATTTTTGTAAAGTGCAATGTGAATACACAGTGGTACATACATGATTATTGTTAATAATAAGAAATACTTTTAGCTTTGGGAATGAAATCTGATTTTCCTGGCAGAGAACTGCAATTTCAGGGATATTGTGTTCTTTTACTGTATTTCTAGAGTCAGCCCCCCAGGATAGGTGATATCCCTTTGGGGAGGGGCAAATCACAATAGTTTTTGTCCTTAGTCAGTATAAATGGTGATAGCAAAATGCTGTAAATAAATGAGGTTGATAAAAACAGAAGATGGCTTGAACTGCCTGGATTCTGCAGGCCTTTCAGCTCTTCAGCTGAGGAAGGTAATTTACATATCCCATTCCTTAGGGTAAAGTGAATAATGATGTGCCCTAGTGGCCCTAAATTCTATGTTCAGCACTCTGGGGCGCATTTCTTGTGCCCTAAATGGATCCCACTGACCAGTTCTTGGCTATAACAAAGCCGAAATCACTCAATCATTCTGAAAGACTAAACTGAACTTTGATAAGAAGAATTTGCCGTCTGGATTTAGAAATGGATTTATTGTGCCTCAAACTTCAGTGAATGTTCAATCCTCCTGGTTTCTAAATAGCCAACTGCTGCTTGTGGTCAAGTTTTTACTTGTGTGTATTTCTGGGGTTTAGATTTACTTTTATTTTTAACACTGATGGTAGGGCATGTTTTAGGTCCAATATGTGATTTTTGTTTAAGCATAATAGAACCTATGCAAGGCTGGCCCCTACAATTAATATACCCCTCTTCTGTTCCAAAGGTTCACACTTTTCCTCAAGATTAAGAAAACAGTTATCTTTTAAATTGTATAGAATCTAATGCTCCCCACAACATGTACTTGGCATACATTGAGTTTGTCTTTTTGTTGACTGAAAGATGCGAGTTGACTGAGTAAATAAATACTCTGTAGCATTTCTCCACCTGGCCCTACCATTCTGTTGAGGGGTATCCAAAAAATACTGTTTATAGAAACTGGCTTCCAAAGCCTGTTGACTTCACCACAAATTAGCCAGCTTCTGAGACTTCTGTTTGAACGTGTCTGGTATACATGTGAAGAATAACAGTCTAAACTGATGACAAATTAGAAATACAACTGAAGATGCAGCAGGTCATCTATTGCTGTCAGCATGTGTAGTTGCAATGCAGATGAGAATCTTTGTAAAGTATGTGGCTCTTTATTGAAAAGAATATGCAGATATGCTTAATTTCTAAGTCCAATGAATCATATTACTCTTCTAGCAGCTTTAGGCATCTTTCTTTATTGCAATTTGATAGATAGTCCAAACAATTTCATGTTGTTTTCTTGCTAACAAAATTTGGCCTGATACTTAATTATAAAAAGCCTGAACAAATTTAATCTCTTTCCCTCTCTTTCTCTCTTTCTGTCTTTCTTACTTATTTTCCTTCTTTCCTTTCTTATACCCACTCCATATGTCAGGGCAACACTGGGGAAATAAATAACTGTCTCAATATTTAACGTTGGTTTACAGTAGAAAATTGCTGAAAATTAATCCACTGAAGTGAAAGAGCGATCTCTCGCTTCAGAAACATTAAGGAGACTGCAAAGCATCCATCAGCAGTGCAAGAGGCTTTCTGTGCAATATTTTTTACTGGGAATTATTTTCTCAGGTTTCAATATGAATTTGGAGTTCATTAAATGCCTTTTACTTAGGTGTTACTCAATGAAATTCAACAGCCCTGAGGATGGATCTTGTAAATTACGCAAACTGCTGATTTGTCAGAGAACGTAGGAGATCAGCAGTTGAAACCACCAAATTAGGAATCTGTGCCATCTATCTTGAAGGGCAAGAAGAGGGTTTAGAACAAGCAAGAATGACCTGAGAACAGACCTGTATCATGTAGTTTCTTCTGTGATTATGAAAGATCTCACCTCCTACACTTTATTTACAAATACGTGAAGCCCAAGCGTAATTCCAGAATTTAACTATGCCCTGAATTCAGTTCAGATACTTAAGATCTCTCCAACTTTTTATTTTTTTAAGCTGTAGAAATATATATATATATAAAATTTGAATTGGTAGGAGATATTAAGATAGTAAGTTGAACTTTCTTTCCTTTACCATAGTATCCTGAATTTTGCTAAAATAGGAATGAGAGTTTTTGTCACAGAATCTCCAGCTCCTGGTCGTGTAATTCCGTCAAACCTCTTGCATATTACTTGTATAGTTTCTAAGGTGTACTGTGGGGATTATGGCCTTTCACATTTAAGATTAGTGGAATTGTTCTTACTGATAATATTAAATTAGCTGTAATTGTAAAATGAGCAGCGATTCCATCAAAACCAGTATTTGCTACCTACAATTCCCTATCAAAATGTGTTTGTAAAATACATAGGGTACAAAACAACAGCATGAGATCCGTTATTCAATTACAAGTCTGCCATTAAATCAGGCAGATAATCTGAGATTTTCAGTTACTGTGGGAATTTTCAAACTAATTAATGGGTTTTGGACAACATGACATCATTGCAGTGAGTGACATTTGGTTGAACTTAATATGTCACTTAGCGTTCACTGCTAAGCAACCAAGCTTCTGGTATGCTGAATGTCTGAGACATGAGGTCAATGTCTGAAGTGTATATGCAACACAATTATAACTCCTATTCTGTAACAAAAGTGTTCTGACTTAAGTTATTTCAGTAATTCTCCTGTTTCAGAAAAATTGAATCTTTAAGATCGCCTTTCACACAGGCAAGTGTGTTCTCAATAATTTAGACCTGATCCAGGTCTATGAATATCTAAGGTGTGGGGGACACAGTGGTGAGGCCAGACTGTTTTCAGCAGTGTGTGGAGAGAGGACAAGGATAAACAGCCAGAAACTGCAGCACAGGAAGTTCCACCCAAATGTGTGCAAGAACTTCTTTACGGTGAGGGTGATAGAGCACTGGAACAGGCAGCCCAGGGAGGCTGTGGAGTCTCCTTCTGTGGAGATGTTCAAGACCTGCCTGGACACCTACTTGTGCGACCTGGTGAAGGGAACCTGCTTTGGCAGGGGAGTTGGACTCAATGATCTCTGGAGGTCCCTTCCAAACCCCATGATTCTGTGATTTATAGTTCTGCACTTGTTCTAAACTTAGATACCTTCCATTTATGATCTGTGCTGGTGCTTGCTGCTTAAATACAGCAAGGTATGTCTTGCAAGTAATAAAGACAAAGCAAGATTAACCACTTCAATCTGGATATTAGTTATCTTTATGTTTACTTTACTAAGGATTGAGCTATTGGCCAAGATGGATTTTCAGGAGGAAAAGAAAAATCCAGTGCTGGGTTTGATGTCAAGCTTCTACAATGATGGACTGAGGGCAGTGATTCAGGCCTGCTTGGTGAAAAATAATCTTAAATAGACTCCAGTAACTCTGATCATATGATCAAAAAGTCATAGCACTTATTAAGGAGTGATTCAGACTTACTTCAGCTTAATATTCCAAATAAAAAGCTAACTTTGATGAACGCTCGTTACGACATTTGTTCAATTTTTACTTTTTAGTCTGCCTGTTCTCAAGTCTTCCTACATATCGCTGCCTTACAGAAGACCACTGAAATGTTACAGCTTTTCATCAAATAATTTTTTCCAGTCACAGCGTGTTGCTTCAGGAACTGGTCTCACCTTTTCCGGGAGTAATTTGGAAAAAGTCCCACCTTGGCCAAATTTGACCTCTGACTGTTTCAAAACCTACACACCCCAAATGAGAAAAACTGTCCAGGATAAGGCATGTAATAATGATCTCACCTGACAGAATGAGAATGATACAACTGAAGTAGAGGCCAGAGTAGTGGAAAAGAAAATGGATATTTTCTTACTTGCTTATTTTCTTTGCCAAATGCACTCAAACAGGAAGGATAATATAACAGATGATGGTCTGAGCTCCAGAACTCAAGGACAAAAGTATGTGATTCATACATAGTGCAGCTAGTTAAGAAGAGATATATTAAGTAATTCTGGAAGGAAAGCAGCACTTGTCAGTATCATTTTAGTGCTCATACAAGGAATCAATAGCTGAACTTAAAACATATGAGGCAATTTGTGTGATATACCTTCCAGGTAGTTATATATGTACTACTTTTTCAGCAATATTACCATAAACTGCTAGATATTTTTAGCATTTGGTTATTATTAAATTATATTTTAACCATTCTAAAATATCTGTAAATGTCAACTTGATTCATATACAGCTGTCTGGCTTAGCTGCAGCTAATACAATTGCAGTGTTTTTTGACAAGATTAAAATGATAGATGAAGACATATTATTTACCGATAGCCTGATCACAGCAGCCTTACCTAAAGCTGGGGCAAATGCTAAGGTACTTATCAAGTTGCAAATGTAAAACTTTGCATAGAAAAAGTTGAATATTGGTGTATGTGCATTTCTATATGCTTCATCTTCACATGCAGTCAACCCTCTTTTACAGAAGAATCACTTATGGTCCACTGAGCCTTAAAAACTTCTAGGCCTTCAACAACCTTTCATCATACAAGTTTATCTTAAGCATACTACTAAGTTTAGTTTTTTGAGTGTAGTTTTTCATTTTCTGAAAATTTATGACCTGAACTTCTGAATTGCTGGTAAAATTCTTATGCCCAACATGAATCTCAAACCAATTATGGAAATCTATTTCACTAAAATCGATTTAGTGAAAAGACTATGAATTTGTACATCAGTACTGTTTGAAGCTAAGTGGAAGACATTCAAGACATTTGTGTTTATTTTTGAAGTCAACATATTTAATATCAGTCTTAAAATGTATTTTAAATTGTGTTTTTGAAAACCTCAGGTTGGTATTTTTCATATTGCTGCTACATGAGAACCTACATTCTAGGCTCTATCCAGCTCCCATTACATTTAGTGGAAGATTGATATTAATTTAAATAAGAGTTGGATATTTCCAAAGGATCAATTTTAACCTCAGGATTGTCTGTTCCTCTATTTTTTTTTCCACAGTGTAGTTGCTTTTCATAATTAAATACTTATTTTGAAACTATTTTAGACAATATTATACTTGAGATAAAAATTGGGATGCTTACAAAAGGTAATAATAGCTAAAAGCAGCTATAGAACATAATTTGATGCTTTGATGCCTTATTTCCACACTTCTAATCTTAGGATTTCTCGTTGTAAAGATCTATTGCCGTATCTATCTGAAAGATGGGATACGAACAAAATTTATATACTAAGAATAAGCAACAGACTGTATTAGTTATCAAGAATAACTTCAAGAGTACATCAGACTTAAGCAGCAAATAAATATCTTTTTGCCTCTTACTGCTTGTTACATGTATGATACTGGAATGATACATGGTAAGTAACTACTGATATGAAAACAGACTCCACCAGCTTCTTGTCATCCCGAAGTTTCCAACACAGTAAGTGTAGCTCAACTCAATTTTCAGACCTCTATTTTCCTGCAGACCCTCCTTGACATAGATTTCCATTAAGTGCAGTAGAATTTCCAGTGATAAGGTAGGACCCAAATGAGAATCCAGTCATACTCTAAACAAATGACAATGTGCTATTATCTTGCTAAGAATGGCCAGTTCTCAGTTAAATGACAAGGAGTTGCAAGGCTTTGAGAATGCCTTAGAATCATGTATTTGGGTCAAACATGACTGATATGACTGATTAATCGTTGCAGGGTTGGGTTTTTTTGGTTGTTTTTTTTTTTTTTTTTTTTTTGTAACACTGTCATTTCTCAGCATAAGATCACTTTGAAAGCAATTCTCAATACATTAAAGAAGCCAATCTTCATTGGATGGGCTTAATTTCAGTTATTGCTCATCTTGCTTTTAAACTCACTGGGTTTAAAAAAGAATGTTTCACGTGGTTGGACTTTGTAGGTCATGTTGCAACTGCACTTTTAGTACACTGGCTAGAATATAGAGGCTCTCTTGTTGCATACTCTGCAGTCCTCAATGAAAAAATGTACTCATGGCTTACTCAAGAATCAGATTTGGGATTCAGGGCTCCTGGGAATGCTTCCAAGTTCACTCTCTACAGGCCACATGGTTCCATGAAGATGACTTGTGCCCACACGGCTACACAAACAATTTTGCTATGATTGTTGCAAAGGCTGTTTTGTGTAGTAGGAGATCATAAAAACAACCATACATCCAACAAGTCTTTTCATAGTTGACTGCTAGCAGGGAGATTTTTTCTGCTCTTTAAAAAAATATTTCCATTTTGATATTGCTCCTTCAGTTTTTCACACAATGCAAAGTTCTTTTCTGTTGGCTGTGCGGCATGAGATTCATATTTACTTGCTACAATCCTCAAACATGGGAATGTTACATTTGTCAAGAATTGCAAGATACTGAAAATCATGAAAGCCCTGTAGTTTGGTAAAATGAGTCCCTAAATACAGTTTTCTAATATCACCTGCTTCTTTTCTGGAGGCATTTCAGTTGGACTGAGGAAGAAACCAGGCCCTTCTCATTTTAACAACTCAGGAAAAGTGTGGTTAATTTTATTGGTAAACATTTAACAGCTTAACTGAAAGTGTCCTCTGTGCACACACAGAAGATCAAGGCTATGCACCACTCTTAATCACAATGATATGAGCTACTTATGTCACAGCCGCCTGTTGTTAGGGAAGGTGTTTAGATGCTATATAATGTGGCCAGAGTATGAGCTGGTCTTAGAAGTAGAAACACTTGCATGATAATTGCAGGGTTATAATCTAGGTCTACATGTTTTGCTTGACAAAAAGGTCAGATTATAAAACTGACCTTAAACTCTACTCCAAAAGCAAATAGATATTACACCTTTACTAGTTCTTAGGAGGCAAGCATTCTCTACTTCCAGCCAGCAAAGTCACATATCAGCTCAGGGTTTATGAACTCCAGAATCTTTTCATTACTGAATGAAAATGGAAAAGCTTATCCCATTTTGTTTGATTTCAGGTTTCCCTTCAATATACATCTGTGCATATATAGACAAGGATGTTTTAGTCTTCACAATCAACTTAATATTGGACTGGGAGTTTTACTGTTCACTGTCCATTGCTCTCATTTCCAAGATACTTCCTTCTGTCAGCTATTTGTATCATTGCTTAGCTTTGGTAAGACAAGCAATGTCAGTTATATGCACAACTGAGCAGAAATGTGAACACTTCGAACGCTCTTCTTTCACAGTGAGTTGTTTAATGCCTACTGTTATGTCGCTTTTTAGCTTAATTAGATGAAGTTCAGTACTCAGTCAGCTGCCTTTGTTTGGGACAATGGGGACATCTGCTGGTCAGTGGGACAAACGGCCTCACATCCCCACAGCTTTCACAGGAACGCAGAGAATCACAGAACGTTCCCGAGTTGGAGGAGACCTACGAAGATGACCTAGTCGAAATCCTGCCTCCATACAAGACTGCAAACTCCGCGTTTGTGGGAACTGTCCAAACCATTCCTGCATCTTGGGGCTGTGAGAACTTTCGAAAGCAGGAGCATCACAGCAAGCATCACCTGTTTTCCATTGGATTGCTCAAATGCTCAGCACACACCATTGCTTTCAGCTGCTTTCAGTGGCACATGTGGTTCTGCTCATACTGAGCACTCAGTGCTGCACAGCCTCCACAGTTCACTCTGCGATCAGACTGTCCCATCGTTAGTACAATAGGCTTCGTTCTCACATATTCTTCTCTAAGGAGAAACTCAAGAACCATAATCGTAGGCAAAAATTCTTGTTGGCTCACTGCAATGTAATTTAGAAACTCAGAGCCATGTCTCTCAATTTGCTGTAGCTGGCACATCTAGCTGGGAGCTCCTGAAATTATGCTAACCAGAAAATTGACCACAAAAGTAAAACATGCCTGTGAAAATGTATCTGGGTTTGGGGTCACTGACCATAGCTGATGAACATTGCTATGGCTGTGCCTGGCCATGCTGAGCAGAGCAAAATAAGAGTAAGAACAGGACCGTAATTTTGCAGTTTTTGCTGTAGTTTGCTTATACCTTTTTGTTTGTTCTGATGGATGTTTCAGGAGCGTTAAAGGAAGACAATGTGTCTTTGCATTCAATCCTTTGAATGCAAATCCGTACAAACTTAAGTTATAAATCCTGGTCTTTATCCTGTATAGGATTGCTAGTTTTTCAAGTTCATACTGCCAACGGAGGGAGTTGGCAAACTCTGTATTCAAGGAAGAAACTTGAAATCTATCAAGCTGAAGCCTTACAACTTCCAAACAAAATAAATCAGAAAAGGACAAAACGTCAACAGAATTGTCCAGAGCAGTAACAGCAACCAAAGTTTCATCACAGACAGCAAAAAGGATAGTATGTAAGTCAGAAGAAGCTCGCTGACATGTTATGCCCATCCTTGAGCAGCTCAAAAGCTTATTCTTTAAAAGTAGCCATGAATATCCTTCATCTTTTTCAAGGGATTATTTCTATGAGTCAAGACTTTTGAGTTCAGCACAGCATTCACTGTTGTTACCAGTAGCAAGAGCAATCAGAAAGAAAAGAAGGTAATATGTGTACTTTGTTTGTCTTTTGGATAAAATGGCACATAACATTTTTGACTTGCTGTATTATATCATAATTTACCTCTTGACTTCAGCTGTCAACATGTCAGACTGTTCTGATCCCCTTTCAAGCTTTCATGACAAAAGCCCCCAAGAGATTAATTCTTTTCATTCATCAGTTTTCTACTTTAAAGTCTTCCATGCCTTGAGGGAAGGAGAGCAAACACAAGGGGGTCAGTAGGGGGTTAAACATTCTTCCACCATATGAAACAAATGTGCTGGCCTACTAAGTTGTCATAGGCTGGTAGTGGGGGAAATTGATTAGCAAATGAAAGAGACAAAATGGCTAACTAATTCTGCACATTTATCTGTGAGAGTTCAACACTGTAGGCTACAGCTTTCTCATAAAACATTTCTATGAGCTTTTCTGGTTTTAACTGCTTTGACACACTTTCCACCAGTGCTTTGATTTTTGGCTAAGTGATTTCTACTTCAGTGAAAAATCTCTCCCTATGGAGCGGCAGCAGGTGTTTTGTTACTGTTTTCCATGCCTTGACCTGCTGGAGAGTTTTCTTTTGATTTTCATAGTGTAAATGCCTCAGAAGCATAATGATTCTCACAGTAACTACTGCACATAGGAGAAAAGGAAGCAGGATCCAGGAGTTCCTACTGTTAAAGTGTTAAGTTTTAGCAAAATATATCAAGATAATCTAACGTAAGTCCTACCTTAAACTGCTCTGAAGGTTAGACATTGCATGTGAAATATTTCACGCAGCTTCTTTTGGAAATGCAAACTGCCCACAGTAGCTCAGAACAACAAAACTCAGGGGAATATCCTTTACTGGGACTGCATTAAGAGCATTTTCCTTTCCAGATGACTGAAAATGATAGCAGTTTGTATTTGGTTTGAACTCTTGTACAAACCGAACTAGTTTTTGACATGCAGCAAGATTTACGTCATTTCTGAAAACTGGTACCAATAAGGAGCCCAGCTTCATGCAGCTTTCTGATTGATTTCCATTGGTCTCAGGTTTAGAGAAGATCATTACTGTGATCTAAAAGGTATTTGACTCTTCAAGTCCATCTTGACACTATGTTCTTAGTGATTTATGCATGAAAACTGAACTTCCACTTCAAAATGAAATCTACTCAAAATATTGAAATAGTGTGCATGATCGAAGTAAAAAAAAAGTGAAAGTGAAAAAAAAACAAGACAGAAAAGACAGAAAATTAGCAAAGTATCAAGCCTTTTTCTTTGCCACAATGCCTACCCAAGTAGTAACTCAGCATAAATACAGCTACAGTCTTTTTAGAGTTCTTAATGTATTCTTCTAGAATATGGCAAACAGTGTTCTTTTCTCTGTAATCCTCCTTATGGTCATTTGGCATCATCTAAATGATCTTGGAGTGCAAGCTCTTGTGAAAACCAGTATCACCTTGGTTCCCTGCTCACTTAAGGTCAGATGTTTAAGGCTCCTGAAATTGCATTTACATAGGTGGTACAATTCTAAAAAGTACCTAAGTTCTCAATTTTCTCTGTATTAGATACCATGGTTGGTTTGAAAATTCTATTAACTCTGTAATAGCGATTTTATATGCCTTTCAAAGCTGAAACTTTAAAATTGGGCTGTTAAGTATATTTTAAATGTTGCCTTCTGAATCTCAAGATCTTGAAATCTAACTGTTGGTCTCCTCTGTAACTGGAATGATATTGTATGTTATAACCTCTGAAGTATTAAAGAATAAAAAGAATGACAAGTGAGGAGGAGACTCTGAATAGGCACCCTATTTTGTTATGAAGGAGCAGCTACTTGGTAGGCACTCCATAGCATTTTCATTAGTGAAAGTATGAATGGGCAAGTACCATAGGCATTGAGCATTAGCTTTTAGCAGGTGCAGCTCCATCAGTAAGTACATGCTGTCCGCAGTACTGAGCTCTGTGGATAATTTATCCTCTCATAGATAACATCTTTGAACTTTGCCCAGAGAATCCCACCTGAGCTGCATTTGCTCAGTTCCAACTGCCATTAGCTGAATCTGTCCCCAGCGAGATTTGTAAAAGCATTTATCTCTTATCACCATTTCCCTTTTGATGTACATTATAACTGAGACATTTCTGGTGTTCTGCGTGAACTTGCAAAACAAGAAATTCTTAAAGTGAACTGTACAAACATTTCACACACGCATAACTGGAAAGGCCACGGTTACAACAAGTGCTGTGCTAGCAGCCTGTATGGCTATGTGGACTTTCTTTGAATAAAAAGAATTTGTAATGATGATGATCACCTGGATACAGAATAGAACCAGTGCACTCTTGGTATGGGAACACACTCAGTATGCTAAGATATGATAAGAACAAAATAACTTGCTTGATTTTCACATGCACTGTGGAAAATAATTATCAAAAAATGTTAAAGCAAGTACACAACAGTAGCAGTTTGATTTTCTAATTACTGTCTTTACAGAAACATACGGCTAAAAATATAAGTAAACATAATCCATTTGTTTAACTATTAGTATAGAACGTAAGTGGAAACGCAATAGGTATTCAAAGCCTCAGGCCAGCAAAGCAAGCTCTGTGGATGGCTATGGCACACTGACTGTAGCTTTTCTTTTGTACCATCTTGTAGGTTGCAATTAAAACTGCACCAGCACTCCTGAAGGCACCATGGGTGAATGAATTTCTTTTGGTATCTTGGACTCTCTGAATGTCAAGCTAGTTTCTGGCAAAATATGTGATAGGAATTTGTTTATATGTTTTTATGACAGAGTTATAGGACATTCTGTTTCAATTAGAAGTGCACCAGAAATGATCAAAAATAACTTCTCTGTAATTGGCAAATCCTTAAAATTCCACGCTAGTTTGGTTTGACCTGTTTATATCCATGCAAGTCAGAAGCCCTCTGCACTCTCCTGTACTTCAAACCTTAGAGGTCATCCGTCGCATTATTTTTTTTCTTATAAGGATTCCAGGACAGAATGAAAGATAGAGATTCATTCCTGGGTTTGGAATAAATGATGAGCTAACTATTGTCAAAAACATTCTGGCTCTTTCTGTGCAGAAGGGTTTGCAAGTGGATATGTTAATGTATTTTTAGATTCTGTTTGAACAGCTGACAAAGACAAAATAATTGACAACAGATGCAAAGCTAGAAAGTGACAACTGAAAGCATCACCATAAGTCTGGAAAACTTCATATGGGGAGTTGGAGGAAGATGGGCAAAATAGACTGATTTCTGGGACAGAGTTTCATATGTATCTGATTGTTATATGAGTCAACCTCAGACTACTTTTATTTCCATTTAACACCATGTGGAGTGCTTGGAACCATGATAATTGGCTCTGGCTGAATGATCTTTGTTGGTTAAAAGGCTAAAATTCAAAGCCATCAGTACTTTAAGAAAACTAGAGATTTTACTTGTGGACATAAGACATTGAAGACCTTACAATTTTTTTTTTTTAGTTTAGGAACAGTCAAATCAAGTGGCAATCTATAACAAGTGACTTTTTTGAATGTAGAAGACACATTCAAGACAGACAGACTTAATTTTCATGAAAAGTTCAGATGAGATGACTGTGGTTACGTTTAGTCTTGGGAAATTCCTCTTATGCTGTAAACATTTCATAGAGGAACATTCATATACTGATCTTTAGTTTTAATATATTTTTGGCAGATCATAAATGAAATATATACTGTCTAAACATGTATAGGTTTCTAATAGCAGAAGAGCCTATACAGATTGCCTACAGCTGTCCTAACCACATGAAACAATTGAACAACTTCCAGTAACCTTATTTTGCTGTAAATTCATTCATCAAATGTTAGATGTTGGGCCACAGATAAATAATGAACAGTTTGGCTGTGTAATATTGTCTGTTGGTACAATCTTTCACTTCTACAGCAATCCAATTCTTTCTGTAGGATGTAGATGAGAAAATATCAAAGACTTGTTTTCTTCAATTGCTATTGAACTTCATAAATGAAGATCATGTTGTGGAAGAAAACGCCTTTATGTGGACTGATTTTCCAATCTTTGTTTAATGAAAGTCTAAGTTCTATCATCAGAGCAGATTTTGGCAACAACATTGCCTATGCATAGGAATCAACATTACCATCCTTAAGTGATAAGTTAAAAGCTTTGTTTGGCTGGGAATTATTCTATGTAACTTAAATCTACACGAGACTTTTAACTGTCTTTACAGAGAGCTCTCACAACTGTGCTAGTTGTTAGTGAAGTGATTACTGTGTCTCAGATTTGAAAACATTTCCAGCAATTCAGTATTTCCAGTCTCAAGTTCAAAACCAAGAACAAATTGAAAGCCAAATTTATTCTGATGTAATTCAAGTGGAGGATAAATCTGGTCTCAAGATTCCAGATCATGTTTTGAGCAAGTTTGGAAATGCCCCTATTTCTTTTAACTTACATTTGCTTATAATGTGAAGCAGGATAATGGGCAATGCAGTTTTTCAGTGTTAATTGGAACAAAATTGCATACTATTCCTGATGACTTTTCATACAATCTTCAACAGAGTATATAAGGCATAGAATGCACTGCTTTACCATGAGTCTGATTTACCATTTGTTTTCAACCAGACTAATTCTATTGTTGTCAAGTTCCACGCTAATTTAATATTCATTCTAGTGAGAAAATGTTGGAATAGAATGGGTTTCATCTGTACTAAATTTTTGTAATGAAGTTTCAGAAATGCTGACACGCTAAATATGCACAACTCATAACTGTACCTATATATGAAATCCTTTATATTTTTGCTGTTTGATAAATTTGAAATAAAAAAAATCAATGGTTGAACTTCTAATGTGTTATTTTGAGTTGCTGTTAAGTGTAGATGTGTGGGATGGATGGTCAAAATTTAATCCTAGGATTGCCTTTCAATCAGTCAGAAAATTCTTCCTCTACAATCAGAAATGTAATAGAATGCAAAATGGTAGTGAATTATTGGCCTGTCCATGCTGTAAGAGTGCAAAATACCCACCTAGTGCACATGTACTAGACTTACGACATTCTGATCAAGTTTTCTAATTGCCATAAAAGTAAAGTCAGCTCATCATATTGTACATGTCGACACCAAAAAAGCTAGCATGCTTTCAACAATTTCTCACCCATCTTATTTAATTATAATACCCCAATTCAAAATGAATATGCACAGATCTCTTACAGCATCCAGAAACTCCAGATGATTTGTAGCCACAACCTGCAGCAAAAAGGATGAGCAAAATAGGATCATATTTTATCCTTTAATTTTTCCTATTCTCCTTATCTTCCAGTTTGCAACTCACACGATCAGAGTTCTCCTCTCCCATATGATGAATTTTTTCAGAAGTGTTTACCAGGTGTGCTTAGAAAGTGCGAAAAAAGAGTTTTTCGAATGTCGTATCTCACCTCATCTGGTGTTCCATTCCTGCCCAGCATAACAGTCATCCAAAACTTAACAAAAAAAAAGCCAGTGTGCTTCACTGTATAGGTTTTGTATAATTCTGCATATATAACTTCTGCATAATAGACTGCTAAATTATATTGCAAGAGGAGAACGCCAGAATGGCAGACATAGACAGAGCAACTGCAGAAGACAATTAAGGAAGAATAATTTAGGAATTGGGTGGTAGATGGATATTATGCATTTTGTGAATTCATATAAGAAATAACTTACTGGGTCTGAATGAGGCCAAACACATTTTGGGATGGAATACATATGACTTTGTGACCTTTCTTTCCCCATGCAATAATTGTTAAAAGAGCTGAATTATTTTTTCATAAAATGATTATGAGTTTTGAGAGGTGACATTTGAAAGAAGGGTATAAATTATAAAGCAAACATATAAATGTTTTCATAATGCTGAAATGGTTATTGTTATAAAATGTATTTGATGTAACAGGAAGCATATGTCTCATTAAGCTGAATGCACAGAAAATGTTCTCTGTAGCCCAACTGCGTAATCATTCACAGTGAATATGTGCCATTCACCTCCCAATATATGCTCACATGAAATCTGGTGAAATACAACTGTATGCTAATACAAATTTAGATGTATACGTTTCACATGCTCAAAGCTCACTTATGCCACTGAAGCCATCCCCATTATACCGAATCCAGTAATGTCCAATGGTTCCAACTGGAAATCTCTCCATTAAATTCATTGGACCTTTTGTAAAAATCCACTCAAGTCAAATAACATAACCTTGAACTCACAGCACAAGAAAGCTATGAGGAGGATTTTATCAGCAACACTTACGCCAATCTATCCTTTCAGCTGGGATGATTTAGAATTAAATGTTGCTTGTGCTAACCATGTGAATCTCTCACTGAAGTCCCTCTGTCAAGATAATATGGCCTGACCTCTGAAGTTAATACATTGTGTACAATGATGAAAGAGATTTTAATGAGTTTACAATATACAGTCAGGTTACCAACAAAGCATTTTAATAGCTATTTGAAATATGCTTTACTTAGAAAATCATCATTCACAGACAAACATACAGCAGCCTCTATGGTTTACAGTGCTTTATTAATATCTGGGTTATATGGGCACCAAAATCTTCAAACAAAACTAAATAATCTTGATTTTATAAGTGGTAGACCTTTGCAAACAATATTAATGTAGGAAATATACATATTCTTCTGTGAGGGAAAAATAAGTATCTATTCAACCCAGTGCAAAAAATCACAAAAAAATCCGTACAGAATTACATACCCAGTTTAACTGAATGCTCAATGCTAACTCAGCTCTGGATGCAACTGTTGCAATCAATATGCTGGAATTGAGAGGGAGTGTGGCAAGTAGGTGGCAAATGGGTGGGGGCAGGTTCTTTCCAGCAGGGCCCAGAAACAGGACAAGGGGCAACAGGCACAGACACAGGAAGCGTCACCTGAAAATGAGTGAACAACTTCTTCACTTTGACAGAGCACTGGAACAGCTACAAGAGAGGCTGTGGAGTCTTCTTCTCTGGAGATGTTCAAATACCATCTGGAAGCTTTCCTGTGCAACTTCCTGTAGGCAACCTGCTTTAGCAGGGGTTGGACTAGATGATTTCCAGAGATCCCTTCTAAAACCTACAATTCTGTGATTCTGAGTTACTAGAATTACAATTCAAACCTGCTTCAGTCTGAGTTTACCTTCAGTGTGGTTACTGGAAAACTGAGCTTCTGATTAAATTCCTTATGACATATTGCTGAGCACATAAAGGCTGCACAGAAATTATGTGCTTTGGAGTCCCTTTAGTGTCTGATGCTGACAATCAGGATGGCAAGTGTTCAGCATTAATGCTGATGTAAATGTCACTTAGGACACCATGCTTAATTATGTAAAGACATAATTTTTATGAAGCAACAGATTCACATTTAATATAAACTGTTAAAAAACAAGGAGTTCAAACATAAAAATGCCATAAGGGGAAATGGAAAATATAATGTTTGAAAAGAACATCATGGATTGAGAAAAATAGATGGATTCCATAATAAGGCACTGAATGAAAGTCTCAAAAGCAGAAGACAGTCCATTTAATCACTCAATCTATAAACATACAATGATCACAGAACACGATGAAATGGCTCAACATCAGTCAGCTTAGACTGAAAACTATTTAATTCATCATAGCACTGCAGTACTTACAAACTAAATATGTGCAGATAATTCTACATCCGCTGAATTCAGTGGAAAGATTCTATGATTATTAGCGAAGTTTTCTAGTCTATGAGTTATCAATAGGGAGGAAAAAAAAGACGATAAGAGATGAAAATACTCCAGTTATGAGAATTCACCAGGATAGCCATATACTGAATTTATATAAGGCTTTGATTTCATACTATCTCCTCTCCCACAAATGGTCTACATAGCCCACATTCATCCTCCCTTCTTCCACTTGCATTATCTGCAGCTGGTGACATTTTCTTATCCTAATTACCAAGACATCTTCCCCAACCCAATTCTTTTCTGCCCCTTTGACACTCTGATCATCTCTCCAAGAACACAATTCAGAATACATTCAGCATTCTATTCACCTGGTGATTCTCAACAAGACACAGAATTATTGTATTTTATTGTGACATTATCTTACTGAACATAGGAGAAAGAAGTAACAGAAGAGCTTGCATGCCAGCTGGTGTGGAGCAAGGACACAGAATGCTTATTAATGTTTGAGGCCATGACCCATGTCTTTTGACAACATGGGAAATGTTCTACAAATCACCAACTATCCATTTTTTTCCTCATTTTGTTATTGTGCAAATACTTTTCTCTGACTATTTTGCTTTCTTCCCAATAAATAAATAAAACCCTACTATTTTTCTTGCATTTGTGTCATTCATCAATGTATATAGCATTAGTCATCAAGTGGACAATAATTTAACCTATTTTTGTCCTTCTGTCACTTAATAATGCATGCATGTCTGCAGTAGAAGCAAAAAAAAACAACCCTTCGTTTCCCACCAAATGATTTTGAACAAAATTTACTCTTTCACAAGATGGTTCCTTTTAACGTTGTTCTAGTCTTTCAAAGCCCTGGTTATTACTTTACAAACAAGAATGTAAGAATGAATTCAGAATGTAGCTGTCACTGGAAATTCACCTTCATTAGACATAGCCATTCAACATATCTAAGTAACTATTTTTGCAGCTGTTCTGTAAGTTCAATAGTAGCTGATTCATCAACTCATAATAAACAATTTTTTTTTTGTCTTCTGAATGTTAATCTTCAAAACACACTTATCATTACAATAATCTAGGTCAGGCCGGTGATGTTAGAAAAATGTAAAATATTAGCACTAACAGAAGATTCCTTGTTAATAGCTTTGTGAAATTAGGTGGACACATCTTTTTGTTACTTTGGAAGGAGTGCAGGTACTAAGTGATGACACAATTTAAGAGTTGGTCTCGCTTACTTCTGCACAGTTTGCACACAGTCAGAGAACAGAAGGGCCCTTAGTTACTAACTGAAGGTACCCAGCACTTTTGAGGACTGGTCACAAAACCACTGATTTAGTCCTTTCTTAAAAAGTAGAACGAGCTTTCAAGACAGAAAAGATTTAGACAGTTTGCCATGACAATTTAGGGCTTCTATGAAAAGCTCTGTAACTGCATTTCCCACATCACATTTCCATGCTTCTATTGTCTATTCAAGAGATACTTAAGCTTCTTGAAATTCCTGTGTCTGACATTCATATGCATGAGTAAACATATAACCTTTTAGTGAAGACATCCAAAGCAGCATGAATGTCCCAGTGCCCACCCTGTCTGCCATAGAAATCTTTACCAAAGGTGTCTGGAGCAGAATATACTAGTTGTCCAAACTTAACTGAAAATACAAGTTAGGGTCATAAATGAGAACTATGATGAGTCTCTCTGAAAATGAGCACAGATGGGACCTGGAATGGACATCTGCCAGTACGGTAAACAGCCCCTGCAATAAATAAAACCAGAGCAACTCTTCAATTACAGGAATAAAATGTGATAGGCATGAACAATTTGCTTTCCTTTGGCATCTCTGACCTACCATTTTACTACTCAGTATTTCACTGTAAGTTTCCTCTGAGCCAAACCTGAAACTACACTGATTGTTTTACATGAGAGAGTCTCCTTCATTAAAAAGTGGTAATGTGGGTAATCTGTTGTTTTGTTAGGAATATTTTTGTACTGAAAATGAGCGCTCCTGTGGTGGGAAACAGCCTGTGGGCAGCAGTTAGGTGAGAGTGCTAAGTGCTGCTGAAATATGGTCAGAGTTGAGGAAAACTGCCATATCACATACCAAAACTAGGTCACTCTCTTCTTCTTCTTCTTGCAAGAAAAAGTGATACCACATTCTAACAAAATAGCACAAGGTTGGGTACTGTTCTTAAATGATATACAGTATGTAATAATATAAATTACAATTAGGATATACATCTGCAGAACCCAACGCAGTGAAAGCAATTGCTTGGGTTTAGATTCAGCATTTGGTATGATCAAGCCACTTTCAATTGCTATGAGGTTTGCTTTGACATAGGTGTTTTTCTGGTGGTGCTGTTTGATTATCTGTTTATCTGTTTGTTTACTAGAAAGCAGCTCATACAAATTTACTTTGTTTTATCTCTATGGTAACTGTAGAGCCACGGCCTGACCCACTGATTGAGCACCTGGGGAAAGGACCCAGGCACCCTGGGAGCACAGGTGAAGGCAATTCAGCTGCGTGAGCAGAAGGGCCGCAGCCTGGCTGCACCTCTCTTAGACCTCATTTAAGGGCTGACTGGCCCTGGAGAAGAGTCTCTTTCTGGAGCTCTGTCCTTTGTGGAGTCTTCCCCTGTGAGTCTGGATCTTCAGACACAGGTGAGCAGTCTTTTTTTCCTTCCCTTGTAACACCTTTCTATTGTGATAGTCTCTGACAATTGTCCTCTTGCCAATCACCTTTCCATGGCATTGATCTTTCTGATTGTTACATGTATCATCTTTCATATCATATGTATTAGTGTATGGGAACTGCTGAGTCACGGCCTGAACCTCTGATCACCTGAGGTGAGCCATGAGTCAGGCAGAGAAGCACAGCTGAAGGCAATTCACCTGTGCTGCCGGAAGGGGTGGAGCCAGGCTCCAGCCCTCCTAGGCCTATTTAAGAGCTGGCTACCAGTGGGGAAAGATCTCTTCTGGAGATCCCTTCTTCTGGTGCTTTCGTAGGTAAGCCTTCCATTTATTCTCCTTATTATCCTAGTCTATTTTGCCTAACTCTCTTGTGATTATAACATCTTAATATCCATTGATTATACACTTTCCAAGAGAGCTGACAGCCACGGATCCTCCTAATGCTAAAATGGGCTGCGTATCACTTATCTTTTGTTCAGTTTAAATGTTACTTCAGATCTGGAGTTACTATAACTGTTTTCGTCTCCCCCATCTTAGATCCTAGGGGATCTAAAAAAACACCAACCAACAACATTAAAAATAGCTTGCTACATATTACTGCTTTTATTATTTGGAAAGCCTCCAGAGGGAGTTATTATTCTGTGTATGTTCTCAAAAGGAAACTTTCTAAGTGCTCATAAAATATAGCAAGGCAGAGCTGAATGGTGCTATAGCAGATAGTTGATAAAGAACTGTGTGCTTTGTCTTGTCTTCTTTAAGACTTCAATGTCTAAAGCATATTTCCATATTTAACATAAAACATTTAATAATAGGAATAGGTTAATGGAGACAATTGCTGGAAGTTTCTAATTCTTGGACTATGATATGACTGTAGAGCTCACAGTATCAACTCCATATGTTTTGCTGTCACAATGGGAGATTTTAGCATGGCCTAAACTCTGTGTCTGAAAATAGCAAACAACACACAATGCTAGCAACTGCATTTTTTTCAGAGGACTGATTAATGAACTTGGAAGAGACAATGAATTTAAAGAACAGCACAGCAGCCTTCCTCTGGAGATGTGCAGCTTTTATGAATGAGTTAGAATCATAGAATCACAAGGTTGGAAATGACCATAAGATCACCTAGTGCAACCATCATGAATGAGTTGTGCTCAGCATCTCTTCTACATAATGTTAAGTGCACTTCATCTTGTTTTGCTTGATGATAAAGTTGGGCCACAAGACATATTCCTCTACAGTTACCTTTTTATCAACAGCCACTTAGAAACTAAAGAAATAGATGAAGTTCCAAGAAAACATGCACTGGTGCCTGGAACTGGTTGTACTTGTGTCAATTACCAAGTGAAAGAAAAAAAAGTTGGTGGATCACTGACGCTTCAGGAAGTATCCCTTATGGTTACATAGATGTTCTTATCTGACAAAGAAGAGTTATTGAAAAGATGAAGTTCACTTCTGAACTTGCACCTCAAAATTCCTCATTTTGCGGCCAGAAAGGTAATGGAAAACTACACTCCATTTGAGATTCATCTAGCTCACAGCAGAGCTTCCAAGATCAGAAATGTCTTGCTGTTTCTGATAATAGAAAGGTAACCTCTTCCCCTGTAGGTAAGGGGATACAAAAAGGAGGCAAACAGACTTAATGCAAAGGAATTGTCTGTGGAAAAACACAACTTTGTCTTTTTATTCTCTTGAGTAGCGCATCTTTTCTTTTTGATTTCTCTGTGCTAACTTCTAATTTATGTAAGTAAAAAGCTACTAGTTCAGGTGGATTTGATTATGAGTTGCAGGAGGTGGCACATTTCCAACATGCTACTGAGTGAACTGACATGCTTGCTATTCATGAATTCTTCATTTTGTGGGATCTTATCCTTTGATTTATGGGTTGTTGGGGTTCATAGCTCTTAGACTTATGCCCAAGTTTCAGTATTTTTTTCTTTTATACTTTGACCACTATTTATTAAGTCAGAGTTCTGAGTAGAATTCTGGGTAGCATTCCTGTACTTTAACGATGTCTGGGTAAGGTTCTGAACAGCTTGCAACATGGTAATGAAATGCTGTTTTCCTACAAACGAGATGAGGAATAGACAAGGAATAAAAAAAAAGAGGACTTTTCCCAGTAAAACTACAGCTGTGGAACAAAGCAGACACCAAACATTCTAAAAAATGTTGACCTTAATCCTGTGGTTTCTTGGTAAAAATCAGTTCTTAAAAAGCCTCAGAAGTGAAAGTCAGTCATTTAAATACATAACTAATTAGCGATGGAATAAATGTTAAAAGAATCCCTATATAATTTAGCTCAGTCAAATCCTGGACTGTCTGGCCTGGTGTAAACCAGAGCAGATTTCAGTGAATTTACTGTGTCTTCTCAGACTTGCTCCAGCTGAGGTCTGGCCCTTTTTATTTACTCAGACATCTCAATGTCCCTTATCTTCCTCTCTCTTTCCATCCATGCCAAACCAGAACTGTCTCAACTCTCCTGACCCAGTCATTCCAGCCCTGTGACTCCCAAATGGCTCAGAGTTAAGCTATTTCAGATTTTGTACAGCAAGCAAAATTTGTTTTCCCATCACTTCAGAAATTGAGTTAAGCTGTGATTTTGCTGGTTAATACAAAAACAACAAAAAAAAACTTTGCAGAGATAGACCTTCTTGCAGATAATAATACCTTGGTTTTATGGGCATATTGATGTTACTATACCTGATTGCCTGGCTTAAACTAAAGAACCAGCAGTTAAATATCTGCCTGTATGAGCCAGGATTTAGGAATATATTTCTGCAGTAAAAGAGAAGCAAAGCATTTTATCAGGGCCTGAAAACAGCAACACCAGCTGATGGGCACAGAGGAAAAACAACAGTCATTCACAACAGGCAGTTTTACCAGTGGGATGTCATCATTACACATGACATGAGCACTGTCTAAACTAGAGAGCAGGTAAATTCTGTTATCTACAGATCTAGTGTTCTGAAAACATTTCAACATACACAGTGGACACTTTTCACAGCCTGATTCCATGACACCAGTGTGCATGTTGCCAGAGGATGCACTTTTCTCTGCTGAGTTAGCAAGCTGAGAGTGAGCTCCATGTCAAGATGACCACAGTGCTTCCTGTTTGGGTTGGCAGGAAGCAAGACCAGCCTGCAATGGAGTCTACCTCTGCTCCTGTGATATTTCTACATGAATTTCATTTTGTTTCTTCTCTAAGTATAGGCTTGCCTTCTCCAGTATGGTTTATCCAAGGGAAAAATTATTCTAACCCCACGCTACTTGCACAGATTAAGGTTTAAGAACTATTTCTCTCCTAAAAGTTCTTTGACTCTTTTAAACTGTAAATGATTAAACACAAGGCTAACCATATAGCAAACATTCACACACTGTCATTCACAGTGAGAACTAATGTCAGTAATGAGGCTATGAATATCCAGAATGCTGAAGCACAGAAGTCTACTACTGTGATCTGACATTGTAATGTTTCAGTGAAATAATGAAGTCCCAGTTCTGCTGAAGTCAAGTGGACTTGCCACCAATTTCAGTGGAACCAGATTTTTATGCGTATAGTGATGGCAGTTCTTACTATCCTAACATAGACATTTTATTTGTATAGAAAATAAAACCATTTAGCTAAAATGAAGCGGAACATCTATTGCTACACTGCAAATGGAAGTAAGGCTGGAGCCAAGGCTGACATTAGAGATTCTCATCTTGTTATTGTGGCTTGGCTGCTTACCATCTGGTACACTACTATGGTTAAGGACTTGAGAGCTCCTGCACTCCAGGGAAGCAAACAATTCCAATGAAGATCATTTTAGTTCATTACTTTTCTTTCAAGAATGATTCAGACATTTTATGCAGACAATACAATGACCTTTGGGGCATAAAGGCTAGCATGTAAATGCTGTACTAGTATTTAATCTTGTACTAGTCCAGTTTGTAGTTAATTTTACTGGAAAAATGATAAAATTGTAATGTTTTGCCATCAATTATGGGAAGAAGTTGCTTAGTGGTGGAAACTACAGACTAGACATCTTGCACTTGAGCTTGACATGCAGCCAGCAAAAGCATTATTATCTATCCAACCACACTTATTTCCATCATTATTTTTAGGATCACTTTTTCATCATGCTAATTAACTACATTCACAGTTGTACCACTATAAAGTATGGCTTAATTTTTTCCTTCTTTAAGCCTTCCAAACAAGGAAGGGGGGGAGGGGAGGAAGATGGAAGCATTTAAAGGTTAAGTAAAAATTATTTGCTTTCTATAGCTTTTGGAACAGGAGAAGAACTTGGTCAGCCTCTAGGTATCTAACACTGCATCTCATCAACAAGGCAGATAAATTGTTCCTCAGATAAAATTTTCAAGCTATAGCTAGATAGACAGTCCTTGTATACACAGTTACAGAGGCATATTCAGTGAGTATACATGTTAAGAAAACTGGAGTCATCTGTAATGTCAAATAAATAAAGGAATTAGAATGTGGCCCAAAGTTATCACTGTGACTAAGGTGTCTTAGGGCAGTCCCTGTATTACAGTACAAACTTGTCAGAGGAAACTTGTAACTCTGAGCTGTCTTCTCTTTGGATCACAATAAGGTCAAGAGATGTTCAGTAAAACACACAAATTAGTATCTGCACACAAAACCTGAGAATCAGGTGTACTTCAAAAAGAGGGAAATGCTTTTCAACACTTTCAAATCAGTACTGAAGTAAACCAAGGGAAAAGAAGAACACTTCACTGGAACAGGCTGCCCAGGGAGGTTGTGGAGTCTCCTTCTGTGGAGATGTTCAAGACCTGCCTGGATGCCTACCTGTGTGACCTGGTGTAGAGAACCTGCTTTGGCAGGGGGGTTGGACTCGATGATCTCTGGAGGTCCCTTCCAACCCCTACAATTCTGTGAAGCAAAAAAAAAAATCATACATGGGGACAAATTACATTTAGAACTGACAGAATAATTTGTTGACACATAAATTATTTATTGAATATTTTCTTTCATTTCTCTTCTTTAGATATCAGTTTTGAAATTCTATTTTGTGTATATTATTACTCAGAAGGAGCTAGGTAAAGTTTCACATATAAGTCTGCTTCAGTGTTGAAGTTTGCACTGTTCTGGTAAGTTGTAGGAGGCATTAAAAACCTCCCTACATTCCTGCCTCCAGCAAAAATGTTTCCCATGTGGCTGTGTCTCTTGGCTGGCAATCCAATAAAAAGAACAGCTTCTGTGTTCCAGGTCTGAACTAATGAGAGCCCTTAGAACTGAGGATACACAGTGCAGATACTCCCCAGGAGGTTGCACAAAGCTCAGGACTGCCTGGTGATCACTTCACCTGACCTGTAGATTCACTGTTTGGCTTGAGCATGGACCTGTCTCATGACTACAACCTCAGCTGTGATCTGGATTCTTTGTTGACCTGAGCTGCCATCCACAGGCCTGCCTTGCCCTCATCAGTGAGGTACTGTAGGATTAAGCCCTGGCTAGTGGGGCCCCCATCCTGCCTGTTGTTACTGTGCTTGGCTCCTTGTTCTTCAGGCAGCTGCTGTCCCTTGCAGCTCCTGGCAGCCTAATTCTCAACATTTTCCAGAAAGAAAACACAGCTTGAGATCATGATTTTTTTAATATACTTAAACATAACAATATACTGTGTGTTTTAATTCAGTGCAGAAGTCTTTACTTTGAGCCTACTGACACAGCTGTGTAAGAATACTGTTCTATCTCCTAGCTGCCCAAACCTTATTTTTCTTTTAATAGATTGCCATGTTTTTTTTTCTGGGTAGATTCACTATATGCACCATTTTATCCTTGCAGAAACCTCAGTGTTACAGACTGACTAGCAAAGTCTTTATTGGTTTAAATTACTATACCATTTCAAATGGACTTTCATACTGCTTTCTGCATAAAACCATAAAGTTTAGAAGTAAATGTCCTTCTAAAGCTAATGGACTGAAATGATTTCATTAAGACTAAATACTGTCAGCAATGAAAAGCCTGAGTGAGCAGTACGATCACATGCCCTCCCTGTCTCGCAGGCTCTTTTTTCTACTGTTTGCTAGTTTATGTCTTATAATAAGAAAGATTATTCACAGCTATAACATCCCTAGTAGTTAATGAATGTCACATTTTCACAGACCGTAGAAAACAAAGTGTTGCAAAAATTGCAACAGTTATGCTGCAACTATCAGGTTAAGAAAATAGAGATGTTCTGCTTGTGTTTCAAAGCACAAATTATATGTTGATACAAACTCAGTTTGTTCTGTAGTACCAAGCTGCCACTTACTGCTGAGGTCAAAGTCTGCCATGAGCAAGGAAGGCACATCTCCTGTGAATAGTGTAGAAGTCATAACCCACCTTGTTTGCCAACTAAAACCTCCAACAAGCAATCTTGCTTCAAGCAGTTCAGAAATCATAACTAAATTCTTTGTAGATTGTTTCTTTGAAGTCCAGTCAGATACCGAATCTGTAGATTTTTACTGGAATAGTTTTATGCAAATATATTTGAGTTTAAAGAAGCCTTACAGAAAGTCTTCAGTCAAGCTTTCATAAATCTTAAGTAAAATTCCTCCAAGAATGGCCACATACGTGGACAGCTGTATTTTGTATTATGGATCTTCAGTCTTATTAAAACTAAATCAACATCTTTAGACTGTGAAATTTGTGTACCAACAAAGGCTGTTCTGTCCTGTGGGGCGCGAAAGGATTCAGAAGCTACATGCTAGCATCCTGTCTTTAAACACTGAAAATCTTAAATTACACATGTGGCTTCAGAAAGCAACTTGGTTAAGATCTAAGAAAGGGGTCTAAGAGTATGAGATATTTCTCGTGCTAGAAAAAATATCTGAAGAAAAGATGTAGTGAGCTCCTGAGGAAAGCAGACAAGATAATCATCTCCTCAGAGTGTGAGGAAATAATGGAATCAGTGGCTCAGTTAGAGGAGGAAACTGATGGATATTTTTTATCCGAAAATGTGAAGGTACTGACTTCTCAGTTCCTACTGATGACTCCCAGACAAACCTAACTTCTACCACTACACAGTGCAGCTGTCAAAGAGGTGCACCAATAAAGGCTGCAAAGCTACACATGAGATTTTTTTCAGTTCAAATTTACCCTAAGTCTGAATCAAATGCCTTTAATTCAAGGATTGCAGCAGACTGAAACCTTAATACATCCTGAACCTAAGATGGGTTATAGCTATTGACTTCATTAGCAATAGACTTAAATTCATACTTCTCTGCTTTTCTAAATTGGACTCCTGCTGCTTAAAATAAATTTTTGAAAAGCCAGTCATGGTGGATGTTTTTAAGTGGAAGTTGGTTGAAGATAATTAAAAGAATAATTACTATAATGAAAATTTAATGCATCCTGACATGACCTAAATTATCACAGCTGTATTCCATGAATTTAACTTTCTTCTTTTTTGTTAGTAAAAGCTAAGAGATATTCCAGCTTTATCATACAGTGGTGCATTTTGAGATTTGTGGCTAGACTGAATGATCTTCAGCCAGCATCAGACCCTGCAGTCTTGCATTCTGTTTCTCTTGATTACAACTGTGTCATAATTTTTTATGAAGTCATCTTTTCTTTCAGTCAGTGCTAGAAGTCACTTTCTAAAACGTATGTTAAGAACCACAGAGCTGAAAGAGAAGCTGCCATGTCACATAAGGGTATCACAGTGTTACATAATCTGGTTTGTGGGACATAGATACAAAATGGAGAGACGACTGGTACAGGAGCGAAGAATGTATGCTGCTGGCCTTTAGTAATAGTCAGTCACTGCAAATTTTAGTCATGGTTTTTGGCTTCATCGTGATGTGCTATGGCTGAACACAGCTAAAATATTTGCTGCATCCGTTATGCTCTAAAAAAGAGTTGAGTGGCTCTTTTGTTTGTAAGATCACTTGGGTGATACACAAGCATTTTGATCTTAGTCAGGGTGCTTCTAGGAGAACTGAAGGCAAACCTGCGTTGTTTTTAGCTGAATATGCTTATGTACTCAACACTTATGAGAATGAACAAGAAACCCATCTCACTGAGTTTGAGACATAGAAGAGCAGTACCAAACCTGCATTACATTAAAACTTGATGAATACTTTTAGATAAAAGAAGGCTGTTTGTAAATATACAATTTTGACTTTATCAGTATCTTTCAAATAAAATGATTTTATATAAGCACGCAAAAACTTCAACTATTACATTTTAAATAGCTTATGTTTTAAATGATTTAGGGACTCAAAAGAAATAATGTTAATTTCACTCTTTAAACAGATAATGGCATAGGTTTAATTACCAGTGTATACATATTTGGAAGCAGATGTAAATTAACTAGAGTAAAACTGTAATAACTTTTAACAATTCAGATTCTAGTTTTATTATTTTTTCTCACAGATTAAAGTTACTCTAAAAGCGTAAGAGAACTCTGAAGCAATGTGCTCCCTTAAAAATAATTTGTCCCACTAATGTCCATGTATCCACAAAGCAAACCCATTCTCCAAATTCTGGTTAGATTAAAAATGATGTGCAAGTAATTTAAATACCTAGGTCTGAAAATCCAAAGCATAATGAATTGGAAACAAAAGCTGGATGTCAGAAGGTTAGTATCTCCAGAGATGTGAGCTGTATATCTAATTTCTTTAAATTCCTTTGAATCCTGTTTGATTTCAATGAGGTCAAATCCCTGATTTGCTTCTATGTAAAAAGTACAGTGTTACATAGAATAAATCAGTATTTCACATACAATTTTTCATGTGGGAGGACTTAACCTGTACTACACTTTACATATTAAACAAGGAATACTTGACCTTGCAGGTGGGCTAGAATGATGGCACAAAAGGAAAGCAGAGCTGAAGCTGTTTTTGTTACATTGATGACTGTTCTCTTGCACATTTGCTAAATGTTAGCAAAAGATTTTTGAAAGGGCAAATAAGTCAGTTTCTGAAATATCAATGCTGACAACTTACCTTCTTTCAGAACTACTATGTAAAAAAATGCTGCCTAAGGAGGCTTTATAAGAAATTTATGTTACTTTATTAACATGTAAACATTTACTGGAAAGAAATCCAAAATTAAATGCAAGCCTCCAGCATAACAACTTTGCAGCTTTGTCTTGTTTCAGTAATGTCTGTCAAGTACCACAAACAAGGCATGTTTAATTTTAAGGCTGGCAAAACATGCACACTAAATACAAGAAACTGTCAATTTGGAATATAGGCTGTTAAGGGGTGAAGTAAAAACAATTAACTGAATTGGAAAATATGTGCAGAAGAGAAATGTGGTGATTCTGAATTACTCAGACTGTCTGGAAGCTTTTGCTTACAGAGGACTCTGGTAGAGATAACTGACTACAGTAACTCCAATAGATCGTATTTCACTGCATTCACTGAAATAAAAAAAATTGAAATTAAAATTAAAATGAAGTAAACAGATTCCAAAGAGTCACCAATGCTATCAACTTAATGGAAGAAGGAAACAAAGCATCAAAAATCAGTAATAGCAGCTTTCTCTTGGGTTGTTCCATTGCTATATTTCTATAGAAAGACCAGCACTGAATTTCCTTTTTAGATTGAAGGTGACACCAAGAAGCCAATGCACACTAGCACTGGTTTTCAATGCAAGCTGCCAACCATGGGAACTGCTTATATGTAAACAGAAGTAGTAGCAGTAAAATCTTTCTAAGCAAGGCCATATAAAAGTGTTGTATCATTAAACAAGATCTCAACAAAAGGCATTGGCAGCATTGAAATAGCTGGCTTTCTAGATTGAGATGAACTATCTTTGTTTGAATATGGTAATTGCACGGTATTTTGGAAAGAGTCCTTTTTTTATTTTAGCAAAATGCACACTCCACATTTTTCTTATATGCTGTTATTGGAAGATGGTATTTATCTTTTCTAGCAGTCCAACATTGTTTTGCAGAACAGAACATTGTTAACAATTAAAGATAATGATTAGCTGTAAGTAAAGGGAAGAGTTTTAAAGTATTTTTAGTTGTGACATCTCTTTGGTATGTATTTCTGCACTATGTTTTAAGGTCTCAATTATTAGTATAATCATAAAAAGGTAAGACAAGTAATCCTAAATCAATTACATACAGTTTTATCTTCTTGCAATTCCCATCAAATTCTTTCACTGCACTAAGAATGAATTCAGGAAAATAAATATCCAAGGAGGAATATGGATTTAATTGTTACTGCTGTTACATTGCTAAAAGAAAACAGCTGTAATCACATACTCAGCCATTGTTCAACAAATATTTCTATTAAACATCTCTGCAGTGAAGATGAGTCCAGCTCCCCAAGAGCCAAGCAGACCACTTCCTGGACCACCCATTGCTCCCTAGGTAAAACAATTCCACCAGCTTTTGGCAGGGGAGACACATTGAACACTATGGCAGCTCTGGAACAACTCATATTTGCTCAATGATATATTAAACTAGAACAACCATTCTTTAACATTCAAGTAAATAGAACACAATCTTTTTCAAATCATTAATTTGACCTAATGACAGCAATGTTTTTTTGTTTTTTTTTTAAATGGCAATTTCCCAAAAGTAACTTTGACCTTCACAGCACATGGAAGAGAAGTATCAGAAAACCATGGTCAGCTCATTACAGGAGACAAGGGAAAAGCAGGCGCATAGGAAGGTCAGAGGTACAACAGAAGCAGTCATGAAAATAAACTTGCCAGGGTCATACAGCAAATAAACAGTGTGTCAGAGCTGTGAATAAAACCCAGAAGTCCTGACTCTGTCTCTGTGCTCCATTCCCCCTGTCCTAACCAGATTCTCTCTCAAAATGACTTTCCGATACAGACAGTCCAGGAGACTGAAGTGCTTCTTTCTATCTATAAAACTGATGTGGCAAAATGTATTTAAAGATTTTCTCCAAACAGTCGTACCAACATTTACTTCATGGTTGGAAAGATTTGGTCAGTAAATATGGTACATTTCCTCCATATCAGTGATCAAAATGTCTGAGTCTTCAGAACTGGGATTTAAGAACTGATGTTGGGGCGTTCACAATAAATATTCAAACTTAAATCTGAGTCACCTTTTACTGGGGTGTTTCCTTCAATTTCTGCCATCGATCAGTCAGCATTTCCTAAACATTACAGTACTAGAGGAGTTGTAAAACCAGAAAACCTTTTCAGGCATGATATTTATAGACATCCAATATTGGCCAAGACCTAAATCACTTTTCTGCTTTAATGAAATAATTTACCTTGTATTTGCCAAAAGGCAAATAGCCAAGGAAAGTAGGAATGTTCATACCAATCAATTTTTTTATGTAAAGGAATTATATAATCTATAGTAGTAGAGTACACAAAATATAGTAAAGACTTAATGTTGTGAAATTGTTTCTAATTTCTAACAGTAAATGTGCAGTATTTGGCACAGATGTTGCGTGTTTCTTCCAAACAGCTTTTTAGCAAGCTGGTTAAGTAGCTGGTCCTATCTATGACTTAAAGCATCCAGATTTAGGATGGGATCCAAATTACCAAAATAGAAATTTTTCTATAGCATATTAATCAGTTTGCTTAATAACACATTGGTCGCCAAATGAAAGTTCTCAGCATTAATTTAATGCTTTATCAGCCTCCTATCATCCATGGATCAAGTTTTCAGGGGTGCCAATTAAAGCAGCTCTCCCATAATCTACAATTATACACATTCAGAAACCGGTCTAAATATATAGGAGGCCTGTTTTAATGTACCTGACTTTATTTGTATTTCAGTGAGAGATCTGTCCATATATTACTTGAATATGGTCTTATTTTTGAAAGTTGTTTTTTTTTTATAAATACTTTTTCTTTCCTCTTGGCAAGGACTGCCTTCTGTGGTAGAGGCTTCCCTCTAGTGGACACTTTCTCTAATGTTTTATTTGTAAAGTTTTAGTAAAATAATGGAACAGATGCAGAACGCATCCAGCAACATGAACTTGCTTCCCAATTTAAAATAACTAAATGGAAATCCCTGACAGGAATTAACCCATACCTGTTTCTTGAGAAGATATAAAATTGCTGCTGCACTTAACAGCTCCTTCAAACTGTAAGAAAATGTAGAACTGTTTAGCAAACTGACAAGTACGTAAACAGCAAAGTAATGTCCTGTAAAAACTACTTATTGATTCAATAGTTCAGGGAATGAATGCAAGGACAAAAGCAGCGTTGTTCTGCATTGACTGGCTGTTGTTTTACCAGTGCTGATATAATTAATCTCCAGTCTCTTTGTGCAGCTACACCTACTGGCTGAACTTTTCACCTGTAAATTTAGAATGTGTTCATAAAAACACCCACAGTAGCACTAAATTTCATAATGTAAATCTCTGACCAGTAGCATCTGAGACCACTAACACATCTACTGGAATTTCAAGTAATTGCCCAGTGGCAGTGTATGCACTTACTGTTAGGGCTCAAATAAAGATGTGAGAAGTAGTTTTCCCAGTTTCAGAGGAAGCGGAGAATTCTTGAATCAGCTTTAAGTTTAATGAAAGCGTATATTTTGTCCAATGTTAAACTTTTTTATTTCAAGCCTCTGAGAGTTTCCAAGATCTTTTCTTTCCCCACACCAGCTGTTGACCTGACTATTTCTTATGAGTCCATTCAGAAAATACTGGAGTGGAAGCCACATGGTGCCCATTTGGCACTTCCATCTATGGGGATTTAAGCAGAATAGACCTATTTCCCCAGTCTAATGAGGGGAATCTCGTTCCAGCTGAACTGCTGTCCACATCATAAAGCAATGTCATAACAATAATCTCTTTGGTTGCCATCCCAGGTTTTTGAACCCAAATTACTACCTGTTAGAAAGCAGTGTCTTATACTAGAAAATAGAAAAGCATGGCTTTTCACAAGATAGGGAGTTCACTTATACCAGGTAGAGAAAATGATACAGAATTCATGGAAGGAAGATAATGTTTGTTGTATAAAAATAGAGGCCGAATAGTCTCAAGGCATTAATAATTCCCAAATACTACTTAAGATATCAATGCAAATTGCAAATATGCCCATTAATCCACTTCAAAGACTGCTCCTGCAATATCCCATGTTATCAGAAATGATCTAAAGAGTTCTACAAGATTACAAAGACACGGAGAAAAATCTTCTTTTGTTACTCTGCCCTTCCTCCCCACCCCACCAAGAAAACACTCATATAGTTGAATTAATAAAATGTACTCAATCTGGTAAGAACATTCTGTAACACGATGTGTGCAAGCTGCCTTTAGCTCATTTTGTTAGTAGGATTAATTTTCAAAAATCTAAGACTTTCATGTTAATCCTAGATAATACTAGGTTTGGTACATTAAAATAATCAGATTACAGTGAATGTCAATGCTATTTGATTTAAAATGTTATGGAGTACAGAACTGGAACTATCGACCTCTCTCCACAAAATGATGACCTGGGTTCACCATGTCTCAACAGATGCAGACCTCTGCTTCAAGTCATTGTGAAAAAGCTGGCTTTGTTTATCCAAATATTAGTTTTCTATAGCAAATAAAAAATAAATATGTGGACTTTTAAAGAAAAATATTATATAAGAAATTGGTATACAAAACTATCTTCTACACGTAGAACACTGAACTGCCACCTGCTACAAGCAATTAGCAGATCTCTGTTTTCACTTAAAAAATGCTATCCTGCCTCGTCGTTTTAACTAATTTGATTCATGCACTTTCCTTTTGCATCTCCCTCATTCTCCATTCTATTTACTCTTGATTGGCTGCAGCAGGACTAATGCCCATTTTATTTCTGGTTAATCTAATTAAGTAAAAACCTGGGATTGTGATGTCAGTACATTAGTAGAAGGAAGTAACGCTTCCTCTAGGAAGGATAGCAGTTCTGACCTTGCTGAGAAGCAGGTCATGATCTAACTGCAGGATGAAAATAAAGCAAGACAAGCTGCAATAATAACACCACCTCATTCTCTGGTAATATAGTTTAAAGTGAGATTATGGCTTGTGGATTGCAGGTAAGAAAGCATGATGCATTCATATTTGGTTATCTAACTGAAGAGAGCTTTTAAGATGGGGGAAGGTTAATTACAGCCAAAAATATATATATATACATTTTTAGATATATTGACAAAATTAAAACCATTTTTTCTTACTAAAAAAATTCATCTTTCATAATAGTTTTTATAACAGATGCATGTCTTAAGCTCAATTATTTACCAATGTGACAATCTGTATTTAACTTTAATGTACTTATGTTTGTGTTTTTTCATTCTGTGCTGATGAAACAACACATACTTATGAATCTCACTGCATCCAACTGTTGTAGCTTGTTGGTTTAATTTTTATCACTTTGTAACTAAGAAATCTGGCTACATCAATAAATGAACAGAAAATGAGAATGAATCCCACTTAAACAACTAATTCCATGAGTATGAGCTCATGATTAAATAAATTCAATGACTTGTGTTACAGCTTCGTAGGCTTCTTTATTATAAGAGGATGCTGTTGTACTATTTAGCATGTGCCATGATACAAGTGCTTTTGTGAGCCTGTAAGGTACAGGCAGCATGTTGCTATGGTGATGTGCTCAAACTGAGGCAATCCTTAACGTTCTGTTTATGAACCTTTCAGTAGACCTTACTTTGTTTAGACGTAGTAGAAAACAAAACATTACTGTAATGACTTTGTTTTCAAAAAAACTGTCTTAATAAGCACAATTATTAACCAAATAAAAGGTATTAAACCGTGCTATTGGATTAAGCAACTATCACTATGCATGCCTGTATGCTTCAAGATTTGCTTTGTTCAGAAGTTACATTACCACTGGCAAAGCGTACAGCTGATACCAGTGTAACTGCCAGTATCTCCTGCAAGATTAATAAGGCATAAATAAACTTGATTTGAAAACAATCCCTCCTCTGAGCTTTCATTTCACTGACTTCAGACATGAGGGAAACAGTAACTAAAAGAGGCAAAAAAGCAGCACTGACATACTAGGTTGTGACTAATGACCATCAACTGCAAGAATATTCTTGCAAGTTTAACTAGAAACATCAGGGCCTATTAATTTTGAGCACTTGCAGAATGCTTAGAATCTCATCCAGGCTGAACAATGTGCATTACCCTGTATTACAACCTTCTAATATTTTGAAGTTTATGCTAATTGTCCATTTTATTTAATCCTTAAGTGGATTCAGAAGGTGATAATTGATTATCTCATTGCAACTGTTACAAATTTTGCAAGTAATAAACTACTTCTATTCCCTACAGTCCCTTTTTTTTTTTTTTTTAAGAACTCATCTCTCCTGTGTCCAAAAAAAGCAGGTGTTAACTTCACGGCTCACAACACTTTATTCTATCGCTACCAAATTCGTAGCTCTGTGCTGTCCATTAGCAAGCCAACAAATGTTTGGTTCTGAAGTTTGTTTCGAAAAATGAAAGGATGCTCAGTTGGTAGCAGAGCGTCATGCATGCGAAGTCTGACTTACAGTCTCAGCAAGAGGGCAGACTACCATCATTACATTAAAACTTTGTGTTCTCCTGGAGTATCTGTCCACTTTGTTGCTAAATAAAAAAAGGTATTGGGAACATGCTGCTCCTGACTTGCTCATCTCAAAGTTAAGTCTACTCATATTGCTTCTCCATGAGTTTCTCTTGCTATTTTCTGCCTTTAAGTGACTAATCTGTAACTCTGAGTATGTTTTAAATCCAAAGCAGGCTATGACTGTGCAGAGGATAGAGGGAAGAGATAAGGTGATTTTCTGTCCTTTCTTTCTGTGCTAGACTGTAAAGCTTTTCTCTTTTTCTCAGCTTTGAATGGCTCCATCTTCACTCTTAGCTATTTCCTTTTCAGATAAAAGATGGAGACAGTGGCTATAACAAAAACCTGTTCTGCATTCCTAAGCATTATGAAGAAGATATAGAAAGAGTCTTCATTCCTCACGGACTAATCCTGGACAGGTACGAGAACAATAAATAGCAGTGGTACTGATGGCAATGACTAGTTTCCCTCCAAAAGAAAAGATTGCTGCTCTATCCTGTCCGTATAGCCCGTAAGAAGTACGGAAACTCTGTGGCTCTAAAATTAAGTTCTACTCTGGATTTTAATACAAGAGGTGTTTTATGGAGAGGACTCTTCTATAACTTCAGCTAAGTTTCTGTTACCTCAGATATCTTTAAGCTTTCCATTTCCATGTTACTTACATATGACTTAAATCAGTAGTACGTCAGACAGAGTAGATGTCATTTGGTGAACTTAACTGCATATATGTAACTAGATTGCCAGGGTCTTAATCTAGGCACAGTTTAGTTATTAAAAACAAAAACCAAAATGGCTAGACATTGCTTAACAAGTGGACAAACAAACAAATATGATGTTCAAAACACTTTACAGAAATTAGGGTTTGGTTTTTTCCTTCCAGGACAGAACGTTTGGCTAGAGATATCATGCAAGATATGGGAAGCCACCACATTGTTGCACTCTGTGTCCTTAAAGGAGGCTATAAGTTCTTTGCTGACTTGCTGGATCACATAAAAGCACTAAATCAAAATGGTGATAAGTCTGTGCCTATTACTGTGGATTTTGTTAGAATAAAAAGTTACTGTGTAAGTAAGTTTCTTTTCCTTGGAAAATTGATTCTCCTCATATGTTACCATTCTGAATACTAAATATTTATAAGGAAGTTCCACAGAAACTGAGTTTATCATGTTTAGAGCAACTTCTGTTCTGAAAAGCAGTTCATAAATTGATTTACTGATCAGCCCAATGATCAGAAGGATATTGTAAATTTACTGGAATTGGTGTATAGATGGACATTTCATGTGACAAAGTTAGGGTCAGATCTTCAGTGTCCTCCTCTCCAGCCTGCTGTTTCCATACAGGTTCTATTCTCTTTCAAATGGCAGCCTTTCTTAAGAGGGAGAGTGGAGAGGAGCTTAGCATCAGAGACTTACTTACTTTCTCTAGCTGCATTGCTTGCCATTCCTGCAGAGATTTGTTTTTGAAATCTATGTGCTGGGGAAGTGGAAGCTTGCTCAATCAACCCTGGCTGGTCTGAGCCAACTACTGAAAAACAATGACTTACAGCATTTTCTCTATTTCACCTTCTCCTCACTTTAAAGGCTTAAGCCCTGTGCACTGATAAAAACGTATCCCATGTTAAATACATCAGTTTATAATATCTTATTTCATAAAATTCTAAAACAAATTGGCAGTAACAAAAATAGCTGAAAGCTACTTGGTACCTATTCTGGAACATGAATGTATTTTTGTTCAGAAGCATTCTGTGCAAACATGACAGCATTGATATTTCACGTCCTTGTCTTGTTCTCAACTACGTAAAAGCTCTCTTACTGAAGCAGTGCTGTGTACAGTTGCAAGTGCCATTTCACAGGTGAACAGCCAAAGCAGCACACATTACATAAATGCAATGCAGTACTTTTGAGTATATTTTGTGTCAATTTCTCTTTCTCCTTCTAGAACGATTCACCCACAGAGAAAATCAGTATTGTTGGAGAAGAACTGTCTGCATTAAGTGGGAAGGTATGACTGAGGAACTTCAGTTTTAAGGAGAAAGAGCAGTTCTTATGTATCCTCCAGGAAGTCTACCCTTAAGATTTTGGTACTATACAAATAAGTTTTAATAATAATGATAATAATAATAATGATTCACACTTTTAAACAGTAATTCCCAGTATCTCAGTAGAAACTTAACGCGATCAGCACTGAAATACTTCTAAAGTCCTGTTCCGTTTCTTCCCACAACCTACAGAAATGAACCATCTTAAACTGATGCATGCAATATATTCTCAGTGTTCTTCCTATACACATGATACTATACAAGACCTGATAGTTTCTCAGTATTTTATCTTTCTATACACAATTTCCGAAGAACTCTTAAGAAAGCAATAAAATCCAAGTATTTAAGTAATTCTATGTAGCTAAGTGACAAGCTCCTTTGAAAACTGATTACAACTTACATGTGAGTGAAGTTTTAATACAAACTTTTTTTTTTTTTGGCTGTTTAATTTGCCGAAGCTCTTCATGTAAATAAAATACTTCCTTTTCTTTCCTTCCCTATGTGGTTCTTTTTCTAGAACGTGCTAGTAGTAGAGGTGAGTAAAGACCTCTTATTTTTTTGGGGAAGGTGTTGTTCTGCCTACTTTGCAAGGTTAATATTAATTACATTTAAAACAACATTTAATCACGTTAGCTAAAGTATGCATGTCATCTTAATGCATCCTAGAGCTGCTGTTTTTTCTGCTTTACGTTAATATACTGAAAACATGTTTTTTCTTTCAGACTTGAATGATTATTTTTTTATTATTTCTTTGAGGATATTATTGAGACTGGTAGAACAATGAAGGCACTGCTTTCAAAACTGAAGGACAATGAACCAAAGATGATAAAAGTAGTAAGGTATAACCACATGGTTATTTATTAATGTGTGGTAATAAAATATAGGAAAATCACTGGTGAATTATCAAGATATGCACAAACATATTGTTAAAATAATAAAAAAGTTTCATGTTTTTTTTGCTTAGTCTATAAAGTCTGATGTATTATGTTCATGTTCAAAAGAAAACAGCTCTTTCCATAGGTTTCCTAACACCTTTTCAGCTGCCTCAATACTAGAATGATAACAAGACTTTTTGCCCCTCCTCGATATCCATCCTTAATTATCTGAGTTTGTACAATCTAAGAGTTTGTCAGCAATTACGAAATGACTTCAAGAGGCATTCTAGACCCGCTTTTGGTTGGTATCTAAAAGGAATTATGTGGGAATATCCACATAGACCAACTTCTGGGGTCTAACATATCAGTTGTGCTCCCTGCAGCAACCTTCCAGGTTCCCAGCATCTTCAGAAGTGCACAGGAAAATAAGGGATGGATATGACTTTATGGCAGGAATTGGAGTAACAACTCACAGCTTGTATTTGTCTCTATTCTCTCTCCCCTAAAACCTTTAAATGCTGCTTGAATTTCCCCATCTATCAGTACTTCCCTACTTTGCTGATGCATAACTATATGGAGGGAGGAACAAATGATTTGCAAAACTGAAAGGCTTTCAATGTAAAGCAATAAATACCATTTGGACTTTTTGAATGATCCTAGATTCAAGACTTCATTTTTTTCTCTATTATAAGGCTGAAAACTACTACTAAATCTGTTAAAATAAAACAATAAAATTATTTTAACTGCATTACTATAGAAGCTTACTCGGGAAGGGGGGGAGAAGTGAAGAACAGAGCTTGGAGTATGACATTTTAAAAATCTTAACCTTCACTCCTCTTTATTACAGCTTGCTCATTAAAATGACAAACCGAAGTCCAGGTTACAGACCAGACTGTAAGTACTGCATTTGGTTGCCCAAAATAGGATTTCATTTCATGTATATGAAAACTAGTATGTAAGTTTCAGGAAGGTCAAAAGAAATAGGGAGAAAATATATAAAAGCTTTAAAACTGACAATCGGTTTTATGCTTCATAAGTAGTTTTAAATGTATTCTATGAAAAAATATACGTATAACATTAACTGATAAAGATGGCATAGATTCTAACATCGATCATCAATTTGCAGCTCTGACTCTTTAATGTTAAGCATTCTAAGTACCTTGAAAGCAAGATGAAATATTTCTTAGTATTATGCTTACACAGATGCACCATATGCTGAATGCAAACCGCGGACCTAAAAGATATTTCTACTACCTAAATCAAAAAAGACCTGTGGTGTGTGTTTGTTTTACAGATATAGGTTTTGAAATTCCAGATAAGTTTGTGGTTGGATATGCCCTTGACTATAATGAGTACTTCAGAGATCTGAATGTAAGTACATATGAATGTACCTTGACTGTTACATGCTTGTTAGTTACCTGTGGTAACAGTAATGAATATTACCTTATAGTAGGTGCTTCTGGACAACTAACAAAACTTCAAATTTGACTAGATACTTTCATGAAAAGGGCAAAAACAATATGATCAGATGATAACTTAAATGCAGGACTACTAGCCCATGTCTTACCTGTGTATGAATCTGCTTCACAAGCCTAGTAGCTCAGCCTTGCCACACAGTATCCTGAATCCTCCAGGACGGTTGGCAGCATACTCTGCACACTGCGTCTAAAAAGAAATTAATTTGTAATTTGGTTTTGATTTCATGTTTCTTTGTGAAATCCTATACTGTTTTTCTCTAGTAAAATATTCAAAACTGGCAGTAGACTGGCCTATGTATGAAGGCGTTTCCTATGCTGCAGAATGTGTCAATCAGGACCTCAACTCCTTGGTTCTTCTATAGTCTCCTTAGGCTGCAGAGTTGTAGATATACTTAGACTCTGAGAGTGAGAGATTATTTTCTTTTCCCCTTCACAGTTTTTATAAGCATTTACATAAATCTGTTTAGATGGAAAAGTGTCTCTCTTGAAAGTCTTTAATATGACAAACCAGTTCTGTTACAGACACAGTGAGATATTGCAAAACAGTGTAACGGACATTTCACAGCAAGCATAGCATAACTCAACTTGCAAAATGTCATGCTCTAGTTCCAACAGGAGAATGCAAGTAGGAATGTAACTTAAAATACTCTTTAAATTACCTTTGAAGGTTAAGTTTGACTTAAGCTGCACTTTTTTTCTGTTTTTTTGTTTTGTTTTTTGTTTTTTTAGCACATTTGCATTCTCAAAGAGAAAGCCAAAGAGAAATACAAAATCTGACATCATCAGTCTTCTGGACTAACAGCTCACTGGCCTGTACTGTGTGTGTGAAGAAGTGATCTACTAGCCATGCTCATTTCACTGAAGCACTACTCTGAGGAAAGAATGCATTTCTAAAGACAAACTTCTGCATGTTTTTTTTTCCTATAATTTTGTGATTAAGGATGAATGAAAACCTTTCAGGTGTTTCAGTGGAATGAGAACAGAACAGTGGTCATAAACTTGATATCGGAACAAAGTGGATACAGAAAGGATGCGCATGTAAATATGTCTGAGTTTTTATTTACTGTATGAAATAACTCGGGTATTGTACATAAACTACAAATTTAAGTATGTAAACATTTGTGAGTAGTTAAACAGGCTAAACAACAGAGAAAAAAGTAATCATCCACATAATTAGTGTGAATTACCACTCATCATCTCCAGTGCCATGGACTGGGGGGAGAGTCTGGGGCTTTATTTGCTTTTCCTTTGGTTCAGGTGTTTCTCGTGCTGCTGTGCTGCATCTTCCCTGAGCTGTGGTGAGCAATGACATGCATTGTTAAGCCTTTATGCCAAGCCAGTATTGCTTCAACGAGCCACATTCGTCCCCCGCCTTTCCATCAGCGCACTCCACGCGCAACTCCTCGTCCCGCGCAGCGCCCCGCCTCTCAGGGCGCCGCCTTTCCCCTCAGGGGGAGGAGCCCGCAGCGCCGTGTTTGGGGGACGATGCCGACTCGTTCCGAGACTTTCTGCTTTCCCAGCTGACACCTAGTGCTACCCTTCCCCGCTTGCTGGCGTGCGGAAAGGCTGCAATAGCTCGTCTGCTCCCCCGGACTGCTCCGTGCCTGACTGGCTGAAGCCTCTCCTCGGCGGCCGCCTCAACGCCGCTGGGCGGGAAGCGGGAAGGCCGCTGCCGCCTCACCTGCGACCCCCGCCTTGCTCTGTCTGCCCGCCAATCAGAATGCGGATCCCGGTGAGCTCGCGTGTTGATTGGAGGGAGCCGTCGTCAGTCTGCAAGAGAGGGCGGTGAGAGGCGAGGGGAAAAGTCTCGCTCGCGTCGTGGGTGGCAAAGATGGCGGCAGCAGAGCAGGAGGACGGGCGGGAAGGGGAGCGCTCCGCCCGGCTCGGGTAAACCACGGCTCGACGGACGGCGGAAGGAAGAATGGGGCCGGCCGCCGCCTTCCTGGGCCCGCTGCAGAGGAAGGCGGCGCCGCGCGCGTTCTCCGCTGGGTGCCGGCCGCGGTGGGGCCCGCTCATCTCGTTCTCGGGAGCGGCGGGACGAGCTGAGGGCCGGACCGCGGCCCTCACCTTCCGTGCCCCGCTGCGTTCCCACGGGCCGCCTACAGCGCGGGGCGCCGCAGCTCTTGTTCCGTTTCCTTCCAGAGAGAGTATAAAAGAGAAAGCGAAACTCCGCTTGAGGGAGTGCGATGTTGGGGACAAGTTCTCCCATCTGCCTCTGCGCAAGGCCTCGGTGCTGCTGCCGCTGCTGCTGCGGGACGGCGTGCTGTGCCTGCTGCTCACCGTGCGCTCCGTGCAGGTGTGTGCGGGCCGGGTGCTGGCGATCTGTGCGGCAGTGAGAGGCGATTTCCGGCTCTGAAATGTTAAAGCAGAACGCAGAGAGTGAATTACGGGGTGTTGTACAAGCGTGTAAAACTGAGTGCCTTCCTGTGTAGCTCTTGACAAGGCTCGTTTCTTCTGTCTGCAGAAACCTCGGGCCTGAGATGATTCTGTACTGTGAGCTGCGCGAGGTGAAACAAACTTCTGATGTGTAACTCCTTTAAATTCCAGCTGAGAAGATCACCTGGGGAGGTGTGTTTTCCAGGAGGTAAAAGGGAAGAAAGGGATAAAGATGAAATTGATACTGCTCTCCGGGAAGCCAAAGAAGAAGTGGGACTGCAGCCGGAGAAGGTAGAAGTCATCTGTAGGCTTGTGCCTGTGATTGATAAAGTAAGCAATAAACTCTGTCAGTGTATTGTTAGAAAGCAAGTAATTTCCTTTCATATGGTTGGTAATGGCCTTTTCAAACCTGTAACTGTAAATAATCATAGGTTTTTAAAATATACAGCCTGTGCTGCTGGCAGAGTGAGGGGAAGAGATTCTTTTTGGAGTTTGTGAGACCACTTATGAAGTCCACTTGGAGAGTATCCAGAAGACAGTGGTAAATGGGTGAGAGTCTAGCAGAGAGCCAAGGAGATGCTAAGTGGGCTGGAGAATGTGAAGTAGGAGTAGAGGCTGAGAGAAGTGGGTTGGCTCAGCTTTAAGTTAGTGGGGGATCTCATTGCCATCTTCAAGGACCTCCTGAGTGGTTATAGAGAAGATGACACTACACTTGTCTTGACACTATGGACACAAGCAGCAACAGGTGCTCACCATGCAGTTAGACAAGCAGTGGAATAGATTGCATTGACTTTTAGGAAACTGGCAGGATTTATCCAGGCACAGCTCTGAGCGCTGTGATGTAACCTCAGAGTTACCTGATTCAACAACATGCTCAGAGCAGGATTAATTTAGATTGAAAGGGACCTCTGGAGATTGTGTAGAATGATTCTGTATGGAAATTAAGATGTTATTGGCATTGAAGTCGTTGTGTGTAAAGTAACAGGCTGCCAATTTCAATAGTGATATTTAGTATCGTGTGGGACCAGTTTTCCAATAGAGGGGAAAATTATTCAAAAGTCTTGATTTTTGTTCTTCAGGTAAGTTTTCTTATTAATGCGTCAACAATCTGTTTCTGTTAGCTGCTTACTTTTAACAGTGTGCTCCTCACATTTGAAAAAATATTAAAATTGCATTGCAAAATGCTTTAGTTAACTTTTTTAAATACAAATAACATAAAAACCATGTACTTCAGAGGCTATATGTAAAAAGGATCACTTCAGTTTTCAGGTTATGTGGTTTTGGACTGCAGAAGTCTGGGCGCTTAGATTGTGCTATGTTTTCTCTTCGCATACATTCAAAGCAATTTAATTTAAATGGAGTCCCTCCAGACTTCCATCAAATAACACAGATGTTGAGCTTTGCCATCAGTGCTTTCTGTTGAGCAGGGATGCTTTAATGTTACTAATAAATAGAATTAGTAATAGGTCTGAAAGAATTACGGTATGCTGTTCATACAAGTTACTATTTTAAATAAATTGCCCCTGCCTTTGAAAGAGGGAATGAATGTAAACAACCAGCTCCAAAAAAAAGTGCATATATCTTCTAGTTAAGATTGTTTCCTGTGCTCCTTTTGTAACATCTGAAATGCTTTTAAAATAAAGGAATTACTTTTGCTTGGTTCAAGCTTAGTGTTTATTTTCTGTCTTTTTTTTTTTTTCTTCTTGTTCTTCTAGATGAATCATTTGATAACGCCAGTTGTAGGATTTATAGAGGATACCTTCCAGGCCTCTCCTAATCCAGATGAAGTGAGCGATGTTTTTGTTGTACCACTGGAGTACTTCATTAAGCCCTTAAATTACGTGGCCTTGCCGTATAAAAACTCATCTGGTTACTTAAGCTGGATGCACTGCTTTACATATGATGACCACGAAAGTAAAAAGTCATTCAAGATACAGGGACTTACTGCACATTTTGCTGTATTTCTTGCTATTGTAATTTTTAGGACAAAACCCACCTTTGAAGTTCATTATGATCTTGACAACTTAATTGCATCTGCTGAGAATGGTTTTATGAACTTTTATGCATCCATAAAGGAAAGAAAGAAGAGTAGTCTATAACAGGCTGGTCTGATGGTCTCTGTTGAAGGAGGAAAAAGGTTTGGGCTTGTTTTCTTTGTATCCATTACTTGATTGAACTTGACATTTGCATTCCTGCTGAATTGGAAAACTTTTTTTAATGAAACCGAGCTGTCGATCACTAACTAGATTCATAAATTTTACCTGGTTTTGAGTTATCAAAAGCACGCAGTACTTTTTTTATCATACAGATTTAGAAGGTCGGGTTCAGTTTCTGCCTTTGTTTTGTGTGATTCGAGGCTGACTTTCTGTGCCTTTCTTCCATTTAATGAAACAAAACTTTTGATTTTTGCCTGTTTGAAATAGAACATAAAAACTTTTTGGAATCTGTCCACATCTTATTATATGCCATATTGCATATCTTCAATGCATACACTATTGTTTGCTATCTTTAACCACTTGAAAAAATGCATAATAAAAATATGAAAGGTGATAACTGCTTTTACAGTTTATTTTGTTTTGGTTGGGGCTGTGGAGGGAGGGAAGGAAAAGGTTCAATGAGTTTTATACCTCTTGCCCTATTTAATACTTCTCCCTGAATTTCTCTAGGCCATGGAAAGCTTAGTGTACATGTAATGGAACTGAACTTTGCTCCTCAGCATCATTAACATCATTCTCTCAGCTCCAACAATCACTTTGAGAGAAGAGTGTTATTCAGCATTCATGAAATCTTATAATGCTCATCTGTGGTTGAATCTGTACCAATAGCACTGGCATTCTTTGCACAGTGAATCCTTATTGACTTGCTGCTGTTGAACTAGAAGCTTATTTATAGTGGTCACAGCATTGTTGGCAAAAGGTTAATTTTTTTAAAAGTGAATTTGTCTGCAGTTGGGAAGTTAACAGGTTGCCAGTTTATAAATTGCAGATCTTTGAGCAGCAGGGATGAAACTCCTGGAGAAGTAGTAGTTGGGTTTTGAAAGAACAGTTTTTATTTGTCACTGTTAAACACCTGTGAAATTATTGAAGCATTTGTAAAAAAAAGAAAACAGTGCAACTTTAAGCACTTGATCATACTTGTATGAAGGTTTCTCTCAATTCTAGTGTACGTAGGAACAGAAAATAGTTAAAATGAGAACGTTGTTAACTAAAATAGGGCAAACCAATTGGACCTTTGATTAGTAAAGAGGTACTGTGAGCCGTAATTACTAAATTACTAAATTCTCTCGGCAGAATTATTTTCTTTCATTCCTTAATGGAATCGGCTGCAGAAATTGTACAAGTGGTACAAATTCAAACTGCACTTTGTTTTTATTTCTCTTAATGTGTGGAACTGTGAGAACAGGAACAATAGTTACAGCTGTTACTCCTGTAGATATTGAGTCAAAACAGCCATTTGAACTAATAGAAAAATGGGGTTCATAGAGGTCCACACAACCAAAAGTCCTTGAGTGATCTTCTCTAAAGCTACTAGAATTAATGCTTTTCATTCTACATAATTTTATTGACACTAATTTTGAAATTTGGGAAGTTCCTTTAAAAAAATTCTCCAGACAACCATCTGGCATCTGAGTTCCCAAACACCCCCTGTGAGCACAAAAACAATAGAAGGAAACAATTGCCTGCACTACAGCTGCAATTCTGCAAGTTTCACAGTAGCTAATGGGAGATTGTTTCTTTGGGCAATCTTTAGATAAAACTGCCACAGTTCTTGAGGCAGAAATGAGAGGAAGATTCCATCCTACAGTTCTCATACCTAATGAGTGTCCTGTTCACACTCAATTTCCTGCCTTCAAGACGGAAGGAGTGTGCCCCAAGCAGAGAGAGCATCATGAACTCTGGTATTTCCCTGACTGACACTACCTGTGTTCAAGAACTGAAAGCGTGTTTCCCTCATCATGGATAAGTGCTCTGTTGAGTTGGACAGCGCTTCAAAAGGGAGCTTACAGCTGTTCTGCACTTTGTATTTGTGAGGGAGATCATGACTATACATTATGTGAGATCAAATTTGTAAAGAAGTGGTTTCCTGGGGGTGATGGATCTTTGCCTGGTGCTGCAGGGAAGATGTGTAAACTGAAAACAATCTGGCAAGTACCTTGTTCTGATAATTTCCTATTAGAATGCACTCTGCTCTTTGAATTAGTTCACAGCCTACGTCAAATAATTCTCCATCGTATTACAGATAAAATTTTATGTATCTGAAAAAGAGCCTTTTTGTTCCATGGAGCAAATGCCTTGCAGCTTAACACTGAATGTTACAGTGCCTAAAGTCTGTCTCTTTAAAGTTTGTCTTTAGAGTAATGTAATAAAGCCCTTACCAAGAACTGGGTGTCCTGTTCTCTCTTGTAGCATAGCTGAAAATTATTAAAAAGACATGTATTTTATTTTGAACATAGTGATTTAAAGGACCTCTTTATTTTGAATAATTGATTGCAAATCATCTGGCCTTTGTAAGTACAGTGTGTTAATAACATAGCTTCCAATCTGAAAAAGTCTTTTATATTTATTTACCCTCTGTGTTTATTCTTGTGAACTAATCAGTAAGGTCATTACTCAACTGAAAAAAAGCTATTGAAAATATATTCCAGAGTACAGTCTCTAATTATGGGTATGCAATGCTAATGTGACAGTAAAATGAGTGCAAAGGCTTAGATCACATTAGGAAAATTACTGATATAAAGCTAACTAAAAATAAGTAGCATACAGTTTAACGTGAGTTGTTAGTCACTCTTTTAGTTAAGGTGCAGTGATTCAGCATTTAAGATTTCTATATTTTTGCGTGCTCAATTAATCAGACTTTTGGTATTTCGCTTTCATGTGAAAATTTACCGTGTATCTGAATGGGATGAGTAAATTAATATTTAACAATTATAATAAAGAACATTTAGTGAAATAGCTTTAAAAGGTCTATACTAGGTGGCAGCAGTTTTGTGTCGGAAAAACAAAACATTTCATTTCAAGAAGATGGGTGTATGCAGTTTAATTTAAATGCCTGTCACTGTTGCACGGCTAGAGTTCATGCAGGGTTAAGGCTCTTACAATTAGATGAGAATGTTCAAGAAAGGAGATTATTTATATTCAGCCTATGCCTAAGTTGTATAAGCAATGAAAATTTGGAGATGGTTTTGTCTTTCAAGCACAAGCTCATGTGAGTGCTTACATGCCAATGTGTCTGATGTACTTACTGTGATTTTTTTAGTAGGTTGCCATAGCGATGCAGCTTTCAAAACAGTGTTAAACTATCTCCAGTTAAAAAAAAACCAAAACATTATCATAAAAGGGTCCATAGCTAATTCCTCCTTCTCTCTAACCTTACCACTTCCAAAATCTAATCTTAGAAATAAGAAAAACAGAAAAAAGAATCACATTTGTTTCTGATTCCTTGCAGAAACTACAGTTTCGTAGCCAGAATTTCCATTAGTGTGTGAGATTCTGAGTTGCAAATTAGATTTCTTTTTTATTGACAACTAAATAGTAAAATAAAGGCTTCATGTTTGTAATTATATTTCCTGTACCATACGGTTGTCTGTTCCTTTATACTTCAGATGTAGGCTAGGTTCTGCTTGTTGAAGTGTGCTATAAAGGAAAATATCCAGGTAATAATGAAACACTAATGAAGAATAATCATCCCGTTTGTCAGAACCTGCTGAAGGGGAACGGTTGTTCAGTAGCTAGCTAGAGACTAATTTTTTTGGACGTGCTTTCTTCTAAAGGATTGCTGAATTCAGGATGAGAATGTCCAGCTGTGACCATTCACTGACAGAAGTCTGTAGCAGAAATGCTAAGTGATGGCCTGAGGCAGTGATTGAGCACCTGGTGGGAAGGCAGGGCCAACCCAGGGGAGCTCAGGTGCATGCAATGCATCTGAGTGACGATGAGTAGAGCCAAGATCCACCCCTTCCCAGACTTCATTTAAGGGTTGGCAGTGGAGGTGATGGCATCTCTTACTGGAGATTGCTGCCTACCTGAAGCCTTCCAAAGGTAAGCAGCTCTTTTCATTCATTTTTGTGGCTGCTGTGTTTGTATTTATTCTCATTTGCTGTAATTAAAGACTTTGTCATCCTGCTATTATCATCCCATTGTTGCATTTCTTACATCTTTGTTGATCTCCAGTCTTTTGTAAGCCACAGTTGGACATGCAATGTTACAGATACACCTCTATATTTCTTCTTACAACTGCTGCTGTGTTTGTCTGCTAGCCCAGTGGCTTTAAAATATTTGCATGAGGAGCTGGTATCCCCTTTTATGCCAGTAGTAAAACTAGAACTAATGGCAACAAACATGGGAACTGCTCTTCAGTGGAAAGCTAAACTTGCCTCTGATATCATCATAGTCTTCTAGAGCCTCTTTAAGAGGCTCGTTGAAATAGAAATGAATAATCTTGGACAGAAAGCTCAATATGTGTTGGAAAGATTAACGATATAGAGATGTAGATCTTTATTTAAATAGATTTGTAATAAAAACTAACACCTATAGGATAGGACTTGACAAGCCAGACATTTAAATACTGTTAATTTCATTCTCCATTTTAAAGAGAATGAATGGAAGAATTTCTAGTAATTTAATTGCAGCTGGTCTGTATTTGGCATAAATCTCAATAATTTTATTGACTTAGGCACAGCTGTACCAAATTACATGCTCAAGACTTTCATTTGTACAGCATATCAACTTTAACTGATAATATATATTATCACAATTATATTTTATCTTGTAACTTTCATTATTTTCTCTCTTAACATTGGCATAATAATCCTGTTTGTGTAGAATATTGAAGTTGCTTTTTAAAGTATTAGGGGACATCCTAAATCTAATAACAGTGTATTTTTAGATCATCTATAGTACCAATTTGCTGATATTTATGGGAACTCAACTGAATAAAATGGGAGTACTATGTTTCAGTGCCAGCTTTCATGCTAAAAATGGAAGCTATACAGAATTCATTGTTTACTTTTGTCCACTAATCAATAAATTGAAGGTAAAGTAACTAATGAATTAATAGCAAATGTAACCAAGGCAGTGGTTAGAAGACTGGAACTACTGTTATCAGAAAGGCAGTTATTTTAAACACCTGGTATTGAATTGTTCCTTACCCGAGTAATTCTCTACATCATCAGGCACAAAATGGCTAAAAGGCAGCAAATCTTACTGACTGAGAGCTTGTAACAGGCTTGTGAAAGCCTGTTAACGTGAACTAAGATAAAGGCTGCAAAAAGAGAAGTATCATTTGGAGGCCAAGAGCGTAGGATTTCTGTGACTTAGGAGCAGGATCTGCCTGATGAAGGGAAACAGCAAAGCACTGGTGTGGTTATGATTAGATTTCCCTTCCAATAAGGGAAAAAGAATTTGTAGGATACTAATGGCAAAAGAGAGCTGTGCTCTGGAGAGAAGGGATGAGCAGCCAGCACTGCATGTGCACCACAAGAGGGTGCCACCTCCCAGGTGCTGCACAGCAAGCCTGGCCAGGTAACACTCATATCGGGGTGGGCAGAACAACGTCCTTAGATGGGCTCCTGTGGTCCGCAGGCAACCAGGTATGGGATTATCCAAACAGTGTTATTTAAAGCTGTTTGGAACAGGGCTGTATACTTCTATCTCCTCAGCAGCACGACTGACCACATAGCTGCCTTTCAGTGTAGCTTGCATTATGACATGGGGAACAGCATCAACCCCATTGCTAAATAATTTTCCTGGAATGTGTTCTAACATGCTAGAAAGAATGGTGATCTTCCACTTCATTCAGATGAACTGTACAGCAGTGGCTGAGCTAGATAGAGATATGCTGTAAGCCTGGACTTGTGCTTTTCCGTCAGACTGAATGGCAGATCTCTAATATTCATAGCCTACCTTGCTCACAATGTCTTATTACTGCATTATAAGGCTGTTTAGTGAAGCCGTGGAAATGGATAATTGATTTTCTTAAGCCCTAGTAATGAACAATAAAGTGCACTCAACTAAGAAAAATGTTTCTATCAAGCAGGAAAGAAAATCTGTTGAGTCTGAAAATGGTCTTCCAAATATATTCCTGTTATCAAAAATTGTAATACTGATTTTAATTATTCAAACTTGCTGTTGTTCTCGCTAGCTGTGACTAAAGATAACTGATTGCCACACTACTTTATGTACTGCATTGCTCTGAAATTAGGACCATCAGTCAAAATAAATACTGGAATAAAACCTCACTGAATAGAGCTGTTAGATTCTTCCCAGATAGTTTACAAGGTATATTATTACATTTTAACAAAATACATGTAACTGTGTATTTGATGTCTTCTCTCTAGGTTGTGTGTATCTTGCCCAATTAAAACACCAAGTCAGAGGAAAATAAACAAATTTAATGAAAAAACCACCTAATTCTCTAGCTTGTTTTCTCTCATCTTTTTTTGTTGTTGTTGTGATTTCAACCTTCTAAATCAAATCATGTTTACAAGCTGAGTTTCTGAAGTTTAATTTTCACTGTGATTGCATCTCCTTCAGGCCCATGTGAGCATTCAGAGGCCCTGCTTAAGATCTGAGCGTTTCTGTCAAGCATGAACATTGGAGAAGTTTTGCTCTTGAACCTTGCTTTTTGAGAAATGTTAATTCAGAAAGGATTGACAACATAGGAGTTTCTCAGTAATGTCTGCAGAGGCAGAAATGCAGCTGTGTACATTCTGTTGACTATTTTGAGCTTGGCAACTGTGCAGCTTACAGCCTGCATTTTGTAAATATTTCATGTACTTATTAAACATTAAAGCTAATTAAGCAGGACAGACAGATGTTCACAGTTTCTATAGGGGGCAGTCATACAGCTCCCAGAGCTTTTTTGCAGAGCTCAGGATCTAAAGGTGCTTCAGTCACATTTAGGCACTGTGAGTCAGCTCTGCAGCTGGTGGAAATTAGTGCAGTTTGAGAGATGCTGATGATTGTCTACTGTGTGAAGTTGTCCATTAGAAAAGTAAGCGTGTTAAATTGTAGCTTTATTCAATACAAAAATGTGCTTTGTTCAACAGCTTGACAAAGTTTTGCTTGCTTTCAGTAAGACTGCTCAGATGAGTAGGACCAGAGCTCTTATTGAATTGGCAGTCCAAATTCTCTCCCAGGTGCCTGTCAGAACGAGGCCATCTACGCTTAAGCAGAAGTCAGCCTTTCAGCCACCAGCACGGAGCCTCCTGGGCCACCTCACAGAGGAGCACTGAATTCCCTTACGCCCTGGGCAGCACAACTAATCCTTTCTGCAATTTCTCATAACATTTCTGGAATTCTTCAGAACAATCATCAGTCTTTCGCTTCTTCTCTATATAATTAAACTTTCTCAAGCCTGAGTTCTTTCAGTGTGGCACTTTCCATTGACTTTCAGGTGTATGTGTCTGAGAATAATACACTGAATGTTTAGGTTTTGAGCTTTCACTGTAGTACAGTGGGGTGATGCATCTTAAAAACAGTCAGAATGTATGTCTGCTTTCCAAAAGTGAGGGTTGTGTCTTAAGTAAATGCTTAGTCCATCCATCTTTTTCTGTTTGAATCAGACAGCCCAGAAACATGGCACTGCAGTGTTAACTGCTGAGACTACAGTATTTAAGCTTTATGTGGGTTCTTGGAGGTGGTTAATAGTGGGATTTTGGGGAAAAGTTTTGCACTTATTCTCTATCTATGTGTTATTACAGGAGGGGAAAAAAAAAAAATACTGAAGGTAGAATTACTACTTTTTTCTAAGGAAACAATTGTAATTAGAGCTACTCCAGGTAAATGTATGGAGCAAGTCTTTTTTTTAAAAACAAAAACAAACAAACAAAAAAAACTTTGCTGGCTAAATTGTTAGTGATGACTTGAGTCGGGGGAGAAAAAAAAATCCTCTGCTAAAGCAAACAAGTGTTTAATTTTAGGCATTAAAAAAACCATCACAGGTAAGAAAGACAAAATTAGATTGTTTGCTTTCTTGAGTGAGATCCCCTGTTCTATTCTTTGAAATTTCTACTATCCCATCAGAATCACTGCTGTATAAAATTTACCACAGTGAAATTTGTGTAAACTGTTCTGTGCAAAATAGTGCACACGCATTAAGGGTCACTTAAAACTCTTCTTAAGATTCAAGTGTGGTGTAACTGAGGATTTCCCTGGTCAAAATAGGTCTTTGTTGTATATTTGATGCTTCTTTCAGAATCAGAAAAAATGGTGATGGTGCAGAGTCTGTCAGGTGCTCTGTTAAGATTGGCATGTACCTTTGTGCTTTGCTGTTTTATTTCTCTTCTGTCTTCCATTTTATGCCTTCCTCACCCAGGCTCCATTTATTGCTGTTGTTAAGGCACACCTTTTCTGACAGATAAATACACAGAAGGTGAAAGATGGACCATAGAAATTGATGCTCTCTAACATTAAAAAAAAAAAAACAAAAACCAACAAACACAACCATTGTTGACAGATGATTGTAGATGGATGCTATCTGTTCTTTATATTGCATTTAGTGCCTCAACTTGTTGTAACCTCAACAACTTTCTCATAAGGAATCCTTCATTTTTATCTATTTTCTTCCATGCTTTGTGTTTTGAGGGAGGTATTGGAACAGTTATTCCTTTACAAAGCAACACTACATTCCTTTGTAGTGAAGGTGATTAAAGCTTAGTTCTGACCTGAGCTTTCCTTAGGTATGTCAGTTATTCCAGAGTTCATACATCTTCAGTGAATGGAGGTATCTAACTGAAGTTGCTATGCTGTGTATTTATAAAAGAGCCTGCATTATCCAAACCTGCTAATTTAGAGACAAGCTCAGACTATCATATTTGATTGCGCTAGTTCTATTGGCAAGCAGGTTGTTTAGTGTGTATTTATCCACAAACTGCCTTTATTTCTTTTGATTTCAGTGGCACTAAAAGGCAATTCTGGAAAGGTGACCTAATTGGTCTGGTGGGTAGAGGGGGAGGAGAAGGAGAGAGAAAAGGAAGGTGGCAATGACTTGGCCTGAGTTCCCGCACTGCCAGAAGCAGCAGCGCTCCTATTATGATTGATTCTACTTGAGATGCTCAAGAGAAATGAGCAGTATATGTAGTTCCACATTTTCTTCATTGTCCAGCTGAAAGGGGAGAAGGAAAGGGAATGGGTGTGTGAGGGGGAATTCATTTGCACATCTACTCAAAATGCTTTGTGCGGAGGTAAAGATGATTCGGAGGACATGAGCTGCTGCAGCATACAGATGTGTTTGTTTAGTTAATTGAGTTGTCATGGCAACTACTTCATCTTAACTACCACAGAGTATAGGTTGTCACTGGCACCTGATGACTCTAAACAAACCATTATATTTCCAACAAAATCAGGAAACTGTTTGGCTGCGTTACAAGTTAAAGAATGTCATTTTGATGCCCCCCAGAACACACAAACAAAATCTGACTTACTTTTTAAAAGCAAGTCACCACAGCTTCGCAGTGGTAGCATTTTTCTGGCTCATCCAGAAGATCTCCCACATCATCCGGTAACTCAGAAAACATGAAATGACACAGTTGCCCCAAACCTACAAAATAAGTCAATCTTAAGAGAACGATGGTGCTCAGATGAATCTCTGAATACGTAATATGGCAGGGTGAAATAGATTGAAATCTGAAAAAACAACATAGAACAGTTTGAAATTGAGTCAAGACCTGAATTTCTGGTGGAGGACCAGCCCTGCCCAAGTGGTGTTCTATCACAGCCCTCTGCTTCCTCTATGTTAGCTGGAAGCAGAAAAGGGGAAAATAGCTCACAGCAGGAATCTCACACCTTTGCTTGTGCTCAGCTTGGCGCACAGACTGACAGATATTTAAGAGAAGTGAGGGCTGTGGTACCCCATAGGAAATGAATAGGTCTGGAAAAGAGATCGTTGGCTAAAAATGGATAGAAGCTGTTCCTCTAAGTTCTTGCTGGATGGAGCCTGATACTCTGGGGTGTTCTAAGCCACAGAGTCCCTGGTCGGGTTCAGTGCGGCCTTGTAAGCAGCTGGGCCAACGCAGCTGAGGCAGCAGCTCTTGGAAATGAGCAGTGAGCTGCTGAGGCAGGGTAAGTGGGAATACATACTGGTGATGGAGACTTTGTTTCCATGAGTTGCAGATTGATTTATAGTTTGTCAGTTCCTGACAGATTGTCTTCCAGAACTCTGTGTGGACTAATCTGTGTACTCTTCCTACCCAGCTGTGAGATAAAATGTATTAGGCTAATTGAAAAGAGCTTTACCTTGCTAATGGAGGGTTGTGGAAGTGCAAAATCTGCTACAGCAGCTCAGAGGATAGAAAGTAACTCAGCAAGGCATGACATCGATCACATACATAAATCAATGAGCAGAGAGCTGCAAGGTGTGACCTACAGGTTGTTCTAAGCTCTGTCACTGACGAGCAGCATATGCAAGTTGTGTAGGTGGTGATCCCAGGGTCATCAGCACTGGATAATGTATTGCAAGTCCTGCACAAGGACTTCCTTCTTAGATGGCACTGTTCAAAGCAGAGCAGACTGTGAAGCACGTCCTATAATTCCATCAAGAAGCACATACATTAAGGGTTGGGATATGCTGTTATTTAGGCTGGACTGACCCTCTCAAAAGGTCTTTTTCCCAATAAAGGAATCTCTTGCTCTCCATAAGGAAACATATCTCCTGCCCGAGATAACAGGAGCAGGAAAAATCAGAACCCAGCAGAAACCTATTTCCTGATTGTTCTTGCCTACAGAACCTCAGACCACTGAACTTTCATCCTGCTGCCCTAAGGCCATGTTTCATTCATATAGGACCTACATTTTCAAAATTGATTTACTAATGTTTTTTTGAGAAAATTCATGTGGCTTTCTCTTTTGATGTGCTTGCTTCCCAGGAAGTGATACCAGATTCTTTTGCTTAGGTGCAGTGCCTGCCCTCCTCACTCCTTCATGTTTCCATCCATGCTTCACTCAAAATGAAGCATGTTAAACCTTCCCCCAGCATCCTTTTAGCATTTATTGCCATAAGAGAAAAATCTTACAGTACAGTTTGGAGCAGTATTCATCTCTTGTGAACGTAGCTGATACTTTTGTATAGGTTCTTCTCTCTCTTTTAATTTGATTAGCATAACAGCATCTTTATCATCTCTAAACTGCAAGAACTTGGAAGTAATTTAGGGTTTCTTCCATCCTCCTGCTAAGGGGGTAACTGAGGTGACTGAAGGTTTGGCATCTTAGAAAAATTCCTTCTTTCGTGGTCTTTTGGGACTACGTGGGCCAACCCCATTGATTTCAAGGACTCGGAGGAAGTTGGATGACATTCAGCAGCAGTAAGTCTGATGCTGCAGTTCAACCAAGATAACACTGATATTTGGTTTTGATTTAGTAACTCAGTCCTTTCTCCCAATTGCAAGGCCAACCTACGTCACCTGTATGTGGGACTCCAGATACTACTCAGCATCTCCACGTTTAAAGATGGATGCTGGCTAGTTTCCCGCCATGAAAGGATGCTGCTTAGCTCATGGCTAAAATTTCAAGCAGAAAAATTTGTGTATTTTTCTTATGCAACAAAAGAAGGAAGAGCTTTTCTCTTTGATATTACAAAACAATCACTTCCTGAGAGATCTCAATTTCCTTCATACTAACTTTGCTCTCTGCATTAACCCTTTCTGACTTTTATTTTTCACCTGTAGATGTAGACAGCATTTGAATTCTCACTTTAAAAGGATAAGTGAAATGCCTGCACGTGTGTGATCCACCTGCCATGAGCTAACACTTCCAAGGAAAATACCCTTTCATCAAATTTTCTAAGCCCTTTAACAACAGGAGTGCTGAAGAATCATTCATCTCAGTTGTAACCTTGCTATGCAAGGCTTACATTAATTCCATCTCGAGAAAATCACCTTTCTTTAACAATTAGTTGATTAATGTGGAAAATACATCGGAAAATAAGCCTGTACTTCTTCGAAGCCCCTAGCAAACAAAATGGCACAGTCAGTCCTCTTCTGCAAGTAACAGCAAAGCAGCTCCATTTCAGACTACAATACTTGTTGTTCAGAAGTCTTCCTGAACTATGAAATGTTACTACAGATGCAATAAATCATAAAACTGGACCACTTATTCTAGCAGATATACAAATACTCAGAACAGTGCACTTACTGATAGAACAAGCTTACCTCAAGCATTTCACTTGCATGCTTTATTTTAGTCTAAAGCATCACTTCCCTAGGTAGGAAAGGCATTACAATTTTTCAGACTCGATTCACACCTTCCTAATGTAGTGGTTTTCCTGAAAAATTACTCGAAGAAGCTGCACTGGCTCACGAGGCAGGCATCTGCCTTTTGGCTGTGCTGCGGGTTAGCCCTGGCAGGCAGCAAGTCCCACAGCTGCTCGCTTCCTCCCCCACACCTCGACTGGGAGAAAAACAGAAGAGCAAAACAAAATGTGTGGCTTGTGATAAAGGCAGTTCGATAAGTGAAGCAAAGCAAAAGGAGGAATTTATTCAGTACCTCCCAGCGACAGGTAGATTTCAGCCACTTTCCTGGAAAGCAGGCCCTCAGTCATAGCCCCAAACTTTCCCCTCTGCTCTCTGTCCTGAAGCTTTCATTGCAGAGCATGCACCATACGGCACGGGGGATCCCTGTGCTCAGGGCGGGCTGTGCTGGCTGTGCCCTGGCAGCTCCTTGAGCAGCCAGCTCCTTGCTGGCCAGGCAGCCTGCAAAACACAAGGCCTTGGCACTGCAAACACTGCTCAGCTAGAACCAAAACATCCGCACCTTATCAGTGCTGTTTGGTCACAGACCCAAAACACAGCACCATGCCAGTGGCAGTGAAGAAAATTAACTCCAGCACAGGATGGAGACCCTGCTTGCAAACTCACATGCTTTCACGTAGTGATTGCCTGTTCCAAATGGAGTCTAACCCAGCAGCTTTGTAGCAGGCAGTCCCATTAACGTGAACAGTGCTCAAGGCAAACCAATCTCCTAATAAGCTGGGGATGAGGGCTCTGTAGGGGTTTTTTGTTGTTTTTTGGCTGTTTTTTTTTTTCTTCCAAGTATCATCTGATAGAGAATAGAAAAGAGTGAGATGCGTATGGAAGAGATAATTAATAGCCTGATAACACACTCCAAAGAAAGCAGAACTGTGCTGAAGAGCATCCTGTTCCTTTCCTCAAAGGCCCATTAGAGAGGGCACAACTGAAATGGTACTGAAAGCTGCATCACGACGCTGTGAGGTGAAGAGTTCTTTGTGCTGCAAGCCCAGCAGAAACTGTGCTGTGAATTTGTATAATGCCTTCAGGTCTAAATCCAAGCCAGAAGCACCACTGCTTCCAGACCAGCAATGCTTACATCCTGTGCCACTGGACTGTAACTTAGAAATGCGCAAAACAGCTCAGCTTTGTAAACCTAACAGCTCAATTCTGTTGTGGATTGCTCTGGTTTGTTTCGTTTTCAGCACACTCGGGAGGCACCTGTATTATAAGTACTTAGTGAGGAAAAAAGCACAGCTCACAAAGCCATTCAATAGGCTGTAGTTTGTTGAAGAAAACTTTAATCAGAAATACAATGCATTATTAGATGCAATCAGTCTGGAAGACAATAATCACAGACAGATGCTCCTGACGATAGCACTGTACCATAACCAAGAATATCACCTCCTTATACCCACTACAACAGCTGGATATCCTGTTCAAACATAATCCCGTGATGGTTGAATTCTCATCCTTCTGTGCACTTCAACTCTGTGATACACTTCAGTGACATTTTTTCACAAGCTTTTAACAAGTTACTTGGGTTCTATAATTGCTGAGACCGAACTGAGTCAAAATGCCAATCATGATTACTCTTTTTCAGTGCCTGGAGCCACACTAAGTAAGTGCATAAGGCACTGTGTGCATCCCCAGAGAGCTAAGTGGACAGCTACTGACCACAGTGCTTTCAAGAGCAGGTCTAACAGCTGCGATGATTTTTAGCTATGAATTACCTTAAAGAATAAAGTTTGAATAATGTCTGAATGCGTCTGGTATTCCCAGATGGCATTGTAATATCCTGAAAAAAACCTAAGGCTATTGAGCATTTGAACAGTACTACATGGGAGCTGTGAAAGTCTATGACTGGTCATTATTCATGTGGGGTAAATAAACAGGGAAATAAGTCATACAGAATTGAAATGATGGAGTCAGGACAGGACAGCCAGTCTGCTCACATTCTGAGCCGCACTTCTAGGCAATGACAGTCCTAATGTACTCATCTCCCTTAACCTTGCTCGTGGTGATTTACTGTTCCTCTCTCAGTGGTTGCACAGGCAGCAGGGGAAGAGACCAAGTGGTAATTTTTTCCTGCACCAAGTCCCCAAGCAAATGGATTGTATGGCTCTAATAAAAATAGTCATAAATGAAGTTTTTTTGTTAAAACTTCATGATCAATGATAATGTGATCAATGTATTTGATTTCTATTGTATCCATCACTGAAGTACCTGAACACAATTTCTGCACAAGACAAACGAAAAAATAATGAAGAAATGAAAGTCCGTGTGGTCACAAGATAAGTCACATTAGCATACCTTGGCCATGCCAAATCTGTGACTGCTTTGTTTTCTTGTCCTTTTTAATTTAAAATGCAATTCCTGATGGCTCTGAGGAGCTTAAAGCTGCTTCTATCTACTGAAGGGAAAGGTACAGGTCTTTGCAGTGACTACAGACAGAATTGCTTCTTTTGCCTTTATGATTCATACATTGCTGCACCAGTAAGAAAAAGCCCGTGGCCAATATAGAACAAAATAGTTACCTCAATGTGAATAAACATGGGGAAACAGAGGTTTCTCTTGGCTGCAAAAAGCAGACAAAGAAATAAATCTAGCATGCTATATTGTTAGAGGCTCCTTTGCAAACATCTTTGTTAATATAGCCAGTGCACGGATACAGGGAAAAACAAATCAATGAGGGCATTTTCCTATTGATAAGAGATGTTGTGGACTACAGGTTGGAACAGTGGCTGAAATAGGTATTCAGAACATGCTCTCAAAGGACAAAACATGAGATGCATCTGCTGTCAAGCAAGATGGAGGCTTCATAGTGCACAGTGCTGGAAGGAGAAATGTTGAATAAGATGGAAAAGTGAAGAGAGTCCCGAGGATTTGTTTTTCACCCTGTAATAAACAGGTTTTTTTTTTTTTAGAGAAGAGAAGATTTTAAAGAAAGCAATATTTTAGAACACAACATAAAGACTGCACAATTTTTTTTGCGTTAAAACAGACAAAAAAGCCCCATTGTTTTACTGTTTTTATAAGAAAATGCATCACTCATCTTAAAAATGTTTTTGATCCTTTATAAGTTGAAAGAAAATGTAATTTGATTTATGTCTCAGTGAAAACTACAGTATTCTCCATTCTAGGGGTTTGGTTCTGCCGTCCATACATTGCTTCCTCTGAGCAAAGCAATGAGCCATTATTCAGGGTCTAAACAAAACCAAACTATTGAGCTACTGCAGTTTTTGATTGATTTCCATGTGGTCTGTGTTTCCAGTAACAAACATTTCTTTACCTGTCTTAGTCCAAAAGTATGATAGACCTGCAATTAGATTTCCTCTGAAGGGCAGCTGCCCTCCATGAAATCCAGGCATGAACGCTCAGAGCAGTGTCTGTGGTGAAGACAGGTTTGTCCCTGACACAGTCACACTTCGGACCTGTCGTTGAATTGATGATTGTGTTCTGAAAATACAGGATTGGAATCAATGAGAACTATTGATGGTAACTGCCAGCATTCCTCCACAAGCATACTGTTCCATTTTCCTGTGCTTTCTAAACACCATTTTAATAGTCACTATTGCAAAGGATGACAGCACTTGACCAGCAGATAAGGATGGAGATCAAAGAACTCTTAATTGCCTTTTGTTCAGCATTGCTGCAAAAATAGGAGTTCTATGTTTCCTCAGTTGCCACAACCAACGAGGGCAAGACCTGCTTCTGTCCTGGGCAAGACGTTCCAACTGTGGAATAGCCATCCATCTTTTGGGCATACTGACTGGCAAACAGGATACGATTCAATAACTCAGGATAAACTACAGTCTGAGATCAAAGATGAAGAGAGACAGCTTTAAATCATTAGTCAGGGTCAATCAAAACACTCCCAAGTAATCAGCATACAGTGGGGACTATGCTAGCAGGCAATCCACTGCAAAATAAATGCCATCTCACTGTCCAAATTCACTTGGGATGTTTCAGACCCACAGTGCGATGTCAGTGAGCTGTGCCTTGGATCACTTGGGATGCCACTCAGCTGACACGTGCTACCCATCTTTCCCACTGCACTTCACCATCTGAGCTAGAACTGTAATAAGATGCCAGCTGAGTGAATCATCAGGAATCAAATGCATGTTATTCTTTATTCAACTGCTGCCTGCCTGGTCATGCATTCAAATGTCCAGATCTAAAGTGACAGAACTTTGTATTCCTTTTTACAGCACCAAATTAACTGTGCATAGCAAACGGAGGGGAATATTGATGCCATTACCAGGGGAGCAAGGGAAGAAAAAAATGCTTCCTGACCTTTAAAGTAGCGAGATGCCTCCACACGCTGCTCAGAGCAAAAGGAATGGCATCATTCTCATACGTCACAGAGAAAATTCTCGACCGTGTTAATGAGCAGGTTTTGAATCCTCGTCCAAAAGATGTTTTAAGGACAATGTAAAAGACATTTAAGGCAGCAGACTTCTCTTTTCATCAGATCTGTTTGAACTTCTCGAGGTAATGAAGGCAGCAAAGCTCCCCTGTGGCTGGCATTCTATCTCCTTTGCTCCTGAGATGTATTTGTTTACTGCTTCATTTATAGCAGACTTAGATGAAAAATTCTCAGAAATAGGCTTTAAAGAATATGATACCTGCAAACTTTCTCAAGACTAGGAAGAAAATCCCAAAGCATCACATACTAAGTATAAAGAAATACAAAAACTGTTTCTCCTGTATCTCACACCACTCATTAATGTGAATGAAAATGTTTTACTCCATTACTCATTACAGTTGTAAATAAGGAATTTCTTAGTTTTTCTGCTTTCCCCAAATGCAACATGAATACATAACCCAAGATGAAATAAGTGCTTTGTGAAAATAAGGAATATTGATCAACTCTGATTTGTAACAAACCCACAGTGCAAAGAGAGAATCCCTATTCTCAAACAGAACTGAGTTGTTGCAGAGGGCTGGAAGGAGCACTCCATGCACACCCAGTTCCATAGGGATGTTCTCTGCACACACTGAATGGAATTTGAGAAGGCTCCAGGGAGACTTGAGAGCAGCCTTTTGGTACCTATAAGGGCTGTAAGCAGGAAGGGGACAGACTGTGTAGCAGGGTCTGCTGTGACAGGACAAAGGGAAATGACTTCATACCGATATGAGGAAGTTGTTGTTTGCAATAACGGTGGTGAGGTCCTGGCACAGGTTGTCCAGAGAGCTGGTGGATGTCCCATCCCTGGAGACAGGCTGGATGGGCTCTGAGCACCTGATGGAGCTGTGGGTGTCCCTGTTCATTGCAGGGGAGCTCGACCAGATGGCCTTTAAAAGTCCTTCCAACTCAAGAGGTTCTATGATTCTACGAAATATTCATCGCAACTGCTTCAAACTCGAGTTGCTTGCTTTCAGTGCTTGTGTCAACTGTGAGGCACCTGTCCACCTGGATGCTCTTCCCAGCGCTGAGAGCACCCACTCGGCTGACCCCAAGAGCTGCAGAAGGGAAAGTGGTGAAGAACACCTTGACCCGCCCGGCTCTTCAGCGATGTGAGGGCAGATCTGGGGAGGAGGTGGTTTACATTCCCTAAGGGGAGGGACGGGCTGGAGTTCAGGTGCCAGGCACCTCAATTAGAGACCTGAGCGCTGCGCCCTCGTTGAGCGCCACGCACGGCCGGGCAGAGCCGGGCTCCCCGTCCCGTACCGCGCACGCAGCTCTGGGCAAACGCGCGTCCCGGGGGGAACTTTTCGGCCGCGCCTCGCGAGGAGCCGGGCTCGGGGACGGCACAGCGGCAGGGCCGCGGGCTGCTACCTGGGGCCGCCAGTTTCGCCGCCAGCCCACGAGCAGAACGCCCCGCGCCCGCCCCGCCCTGCCGCCGGCTGCGACGCCGAGCCGCCGCCTCAGCTCCGCTCCGTCCCGCTCCCCCGGCCGCGCGGTCCCCTCCCGCCGCGTGGAGGCGGATGGCGCTGCGCAGCTAGTCGGTGCATTGCGGCGGCGGGCGGACCCGCGCCGTGCCTGCGGCCATTCCACACGGCGGCACCGCGCCTCGCACAGCCGCAGCCGGCGGGAGCCGCACCGCAGCCCCGCCATGGCCAAGGAAGGAGCGCAGCGAGCGGAGGAGACGGAGCAGATGATCGAGAAGGAGGGCGGCAAGGAGGCCGCCGAAAGCAGCGCGGGCGGCAGCCTGCGGGCGGCGGACACCAAGGAGATGAGAGCCGTGGTGCTGTCCGCCTTCGGGGGGCTCAACAAGCTGCGCGTGTCCAAGAAAGCCATGCCGGAGCCGCAGGAAGGGGAGCTGAAGATCCGCGTGAAAGCCTGGTCCAGTATCGCCTGTCTGCCGGGGCGGGGGCGCGCGGGGCTCAGCGCCGGGTGGGGCCGGGGCCGGCGGGTCCCTGGCGGGGGAACTTCCCCACTTGTGGCTTCCGCCGGCCGCCGCCTGTGCCCGGCATCCAGCGGGGAGCGGAGGTGCGGGTGCGCTGTCAGGAGCGGCGCCGAGACAAAAATCATCGATTTTCGTGGTGCCGTCAGGGAGACACGGGGAAAAACCGCGTCCGCCCCCGTTCAGGGTTTGGTTTTGCTGTGTGCTTTCGGTCCCTGCGGTGCTCGGTCCGCCGGTCCCGCTGCTGGCTGCCGGCACGGCGCGGTCCCTGCCCGCTTAGCGGTCTGCCGGCTTTCCTAGACGGCTTTTCTGTTTTCTCCAGACAACTGAAGCAGATCGTGCTTCCTAGGGAGCCACTTCTCGGTGCACGTGTTCCTGTATGAAAATAGAATTATTTGTTTTTTTCTTTTCAAGTGGCAGGAGACAACGAGAGGGCCTTCCTGCACAGATTGGCCGCCTGCTGTCCTGTTCAGTTGGGTGGCATGATGCTTCCCGAAGGCGAACACAGAGGAAGGCTGAGCTGTGTCGCAGGGCAGCGCGGTGTGGGCGATCACCCTGTGGATGGGCGCCCTGTGCATGTGCCTTAGATCTGGAGCTCCCCGGGGACTTAAAGGATATTGCAGCCTGGGAGGTGCTGGCACCAGGGGATCGTAAGGGTTGTGGGGAGGAATTCCGCCCCAACAACCCCAAAGTATCACCCACAAGAAGTGAGATCCATAGACCTGAACAGGGAACGATAACTGTGACTGAGTGTTGTTTAATTGTTTGACTCTTAATGGCTTTGATGAGAAATGCAAGAAGTTCCAGGCTAGAAGAAGTAATGATAGCCCATTTAGCTCTTGGGTAGCTCGTTCTGCTATCGGGGGCTGTTATTCTACTGAGGAACAGGTCCTGTTGTTTTCTTAGTGATGCTTCTAAGCTGTTAACAAAAGTTATCCTGCAAAAGCTTACATATTCTAAGCACATGCAAACATATTCCTTTGTATGCTTGAGGAATTTACACCCATCTTCAGTGTCTGCATGAACTCCATTTCCATCAAAGGAATAGATCTCAAATAGCAAGCTTCCTGTGAAGGACCTTTTTTTTTTCTTCCAATAAATAGAAATACTGTGCTGTGCTCTAGTACTGTAGTGAGCTGTGTGAGTTCCAGGATTGCTGTTTATGGCATCGGTGGATCTGCTCAGACCACGCAGCTCTGCATGCTGTCACAGCTGTCGTTCATGCCGGCTGAGTCCATCTGCGTGGACTGCTTGTCTGGGCATGGCTGTAGGGCTGATGTGCTCAGGTCACCAAAGTTTGCTTCCAAATAAGGCAAAATCAACTCGTCTGATCTTCTTCATAGTAAATAGAGAAGATTTGTCAAGGTGACAACGATGGGCTTGTGGTCTAGTCTGGGAAACCGAGCAACAGAAGTAACTGTTGGTTTTCCCTGTGTGGCATCCACCTGTTAATGCACCCAGTGCTGAGCATGTCAAAGATGAGCTTCCTCTAGGTCGTATTGTTGCCAAATAATGCTTAGTGGAACAGATCTGCAGTTGACTTTCATGGCAGAGTTAACTTGTGGAGAAAATTAATCATTATTTTAAGGCAGTATGTGTATGCATGATAAATAATACAGATAGTAAAGGCAGTTAAATTATTTCTGCGTGTGTATTTTGTAGTATGGCACTGTAAATAGAGGTGATGGAGGGTACATTGCTGTTAGCATGTTGACTTATCCTTCTGAAGGCCTGTCACATCAGTGATCCAATTGAAAATGTCTCAGTTGTGATGAGTCATGTGTTAGCCTCATTCTGTGAGTAATGGATGGAGCAGCCATTGATGTCCAAGCTGAGTCACAGCTTCTGCATATCTCCTGAAATAATTTTTGGTTGATAATGACAGAGCAGCTGAAATTGCTCTGTTTGTTTTTACTGCCACTTGCAGCCTACAAAATATTAGTGGACGTGTTGTTCGATAGATGAGACAAATAGCTCGAGCAATCCCAGACGGACATTTCAGATAAGATGTGTGGGTAAGGAGTGGTGTCCTGCAATTACCTCCTTTTATTTTTGTTTGTTCTGTTATAATTATTTCTTCCTTGTGTCGTTATACATGTGCGTCATGAGGAGTGAAGCAGAAGTGATCCTTCTGACCCGGTGGTTTTGAGATAGCATCACTTAAAAAAATTGAGAGCAAGTGAACAAAATCCACAGAGTAGGAGACAGTGTATCAATTTCCTTTGTAAAAGGAGTCTTGATCATGTGCTGTGGCTGTTTCCGGATGAAAAGCATGTGATTTTCAGGCAATTTACTTGCTGGCGTAAAAGGAGACTTAAGAACCTAGAACTCAGTGCTCTTCTTTGCTCTGTTGTATTTCAATGACTTCAGTGTTTAATATCAGTGGAATCTTACAGTGAAATAAGAAAGATCAAAAGCAGCTCCTGTCCAAACCAGAGTGCTGACGTTGGTCAGCGTGATCTGATGTTTTGTAGTGGAAGTGCTGGGCGTCCTGCAGTGTGTGGATCAGAGCAAAGTGAACCTAAGTGACCACTGCTGATCCGATGATGAAAGAAGATGATAGAACACTGCACCCACAGGAGTTTCCATAGTTTAAAAAAAACACAGCGAAGTTAAACCTCAGTAACAGAAGTGAATATTCAAGAGCTTCAAAGCTATTAAGGCAAAGCATTGCAGTCTTAGAAAGTCAGATTTGAAGATAATTCAATTTTGATGAACAGTGGGTTTGGAGATGGACATGTAAGGCAGTCTGTGTAGCTCACACCACTGTCCTTGCTGCTTTGCTGAGAGCTCCTTGCAGAGCCTCTGTCAGCCTAATTTATGTGCTTCCCTATCTCCATGTGCATACAGCTTTTGATTTAGGATGTAGAGCACATGACTGCAGGAAGCTGTGCGCTGTTCCTCAGTGGGTCACTTAGAATTTACTCTTTTCCTTTTGAGTATGAGTGTACGGGAAATACAGCAGTCACTTTCTTTTACTGCACACCAGAAGAGGCTATGCTGGTTCATGCTGATACAAGGGATGAATGGTGGTTATTCTCTAGAATCTCTGACATTTTTTTACGATGTTCTTTGCAGCCAAATTCCCTTTTCCTTTATCTGCTGCAGATTGAATCTCAGAGAAGGATTTGACAAGGTTGGATGTCCTGGAAATAGTTACTAAGATAGCTACTTGTTTTTGAGCTCTCTGTCTGATTAAAAATGATAATAATTTGCTGGTTTTATCATATATCCAGTTGTACTTTCAGCTTTGTTGTGGATAGGGCTTGTTCAAATCTGGCTTATAGCAACTCATTTATATGAGAGGATGCAGAGGAATGAAACCGAATGCATAAATGAGAGTAACAGGGACACGAAAGCACATAGGCCCGTAGGAAACTAACGGTGATTGCTTAGTTGTTTGGTTATGGTTGTTTTGTGGGGTTTTTTATGTGTTTGTTTTGTTGTTGTCATCTTTATTTATTTATTTATTTTCCTTCTCACATGCTGAGTGCTTCACAGGCATTTTGTTGTTCAGAATTCCTGTTTCGTGTATCAACTTCTCAGTGGCAACGCGGGGTTGGCCTTGGCCGCTGGATAAGAAGTGGTCTTTCCAAGATAATTTCAAAGCTCCCAACCCAACTGTGCCCAAACCCTCCTGCCCTTGATGAGCTTTGTGTATATGTGTATGGTGTGTGTTTGTGGTTTTTATTTTTTAATTTTCCTCCCGAGTTGGTCAAGCTTGGTTGTTATAGCTATATTTTCCAAAAACAATCAGTAATTCTAGTTTTGGAGCTAAAGGCGATGGGCTCAGGTCATTTTTAAACTGTGTACCTCAATTACAAATATTTACATTTGGTGATTTTATTTTTATTTTTATTTTTTTTTCCCCATTGACCTACATCTCATGAATGCCGTCTTGTCTTCATGTTTGTGCTGTGTGTCTCTTTTTGTTTGTTGGGTCTGTTCAGTCTGTGAGCGTCTTGATTAGTGTCTGACTAAAGCTCCATCTCATAAATTCTTGTACACATCAGTAATTTTATGTATCAGAGCAGTTGTTGGCATCATATCACATGAGTAGGACTGGCAGTGTGCATAGCTTCATAGACATGGGGGAGTTAGTATGCAGCAATTCCAGCTAATAATAAACACAGGGCTGTGTTTTACAAGGGTGGATTAATGCTGAAGCATACTGTTAGAGTGTTGCTATAAGTGCTAGAAGTTTTAACTGTGTGTATGGCTTTTGTTCCAGGAATCAGTATGTACACATAGGGGATAAACCTTGCCCCAACAGTAGTTGTTTTTCTTGTTTCATTTTGTATTGGAGTCTGCCTTGGAAACTGCATTTTATTAAATAAAACTGGATGGCATACAAAAGATAAAGCAAAGGTGCTTCAGAATTTTTTGTAAAGCTCAGGCTACAGGGGGGAATTGTAAACATCCTGAGCAAGAGCCCTGAGGATTCCAAAGACCTCAATAATCATTGTAAGACTGTGTAAAAGTGGTTCAGGAGGAATAGTTGTAAAATAATGGCGTATCTAAAACTGATCAAGTTCTCATCACAGTTTGGACTCCTACCTGAGATGAACGCAAGATTCATTCTTGGAGTCACTTCTGAATTTAGGACAGTTCCATCAGAGTACTTTTGGACCAAAACACCTACAGTGTTTGAGGATTCTTCTCTTTGTTAAATTGACCTGGTTTTATTTGCCAGCTAGTGATGCCTTCATGGAAAACATAATGTTTCCCTGTTATGAATTCGAAATGGCCCCTGTGAATTTTTACATGTGACTCCTAAGCAGTCGGAATGCTTTGGAGCTCTGTTTAAGGATGGATGTGGTTGCCTTGCATTGTGTGCTTCTGCCCACAGCCTGTGCAGCACTGCTGTAAAGTCAGTCTGCTCCACATGTGAAGGATGGGAATATCTGCTGGGTCACTTCTGCGCTGTGGAGCCCAGGTTTTTAATGAAGATTTCTGTCTTTGTCATCTCACAGGTCAAGATTTCCCCCTTTGCTTTGATGTATGGCAATAACTCTGATTTTGTTTTTTTTTTCCTCGTGTTTTACAGCGGTTTGAATTTTATTGACTTGATGGTGCGACAGGGGAATATTGACAACCCCCCTAAGACACCACTTGTTCCTGGCTTTGAATGCTCTGGAATCGTAGAAGCTCTTGGAGATGGTGTGAAAGGATTTGAGGTAATATTCTCTTTAATTTCAGGGAAAGACTAGAAAGTACCGTTTCACTGAGATTGTTATTGCTTTCTGTTATGTCTTTGCCAGCAGCCTTCATTACCATGTTGAGATCTGAAATGGCAATTTTTCCTTTCGGCTTCCCAAGCATGAGAATGACCTCTTCAATTAATACCTAAAGCCACCAGTGTGATCTTCAGATCCTACCTGAAAAGTCACCTGTGCTGTGTGCACATCCAGGTGGTTTTGTAGGAACTGATGAGCTTTAGGAAAGTAAAAGAAGCTGAGTTAAGTTTTATTGGCCATGTTTGCTGTCATTATAGTTCAATTCCTTGAAGCCCATGCACTGCTGATGCTAGTTCCAGTTCTTGATCTTGAGCTAACAAGGCCCCATTGATGGTAAGCATTGTTTCTTACAGCTGCGTGCATTCATATAGTGCAGACAATAATGGGACCTTGATTCTGGGTATGTGACTTAACTTCTTCTTGAGTGATCAGAATCTGTTTTGCCTAACAGAGTAATGATAAATGACAGATAGTTAATGTGTGTAATAAAGCTATCAGAGCTGGTTGGCGTTACGTACTCTCCAGTGTATTGTGTATAAACAGTGCTGTGTTCTACTTACTGTTTTCATTGCTGATGTTAAACACCTCAATTCCCTCCAATCTCGTACTCTGTTACTTACTAATGTAAGTAAAAATAGATATAAAAAATTCTGAAATAGGACACAAATGAGTTAATGCATGTCAAACGTATATCAGCTATTTGCTGACTCTATCATGTCATCAAGTATAATTGCGTTTCTAAATTCTTACTGTATCTTGATGTTAAGAAGGCAGTTACCTAAAATTTATTTAAAAGTAATAATTGTGTGGTTCTGGAAGAACTTCAGAATTTCTCTGTTGAGTACAGATTTAGTTTCCAGTAGGGCCAGTTAGTTTCCAGTTAGTTTCCAGGCCAATTTAGTTTCCAGTAGGGTGTCAATGATAAGCTTCTCTTAGGACATTTCTCCATTTTCCCCCTTCTGCCTTGTCTCTGCCTTGCAGTAAATTATAATCTTTCAATGTTTTTGTGATAAACAGTAACTGAATGGAAACTTAAGTATCTGAAAAACTCTTCTGATTCAGTTGTTCAGCTCTAGTATTCTGTTACCTGTAGTCCACATGGAGGAATATTTTATGAAAGGACAGTAGGAAGTTTTCTGATATAGATCAGCATTTTCAGTTTAAATGTTCCTGCTATTTTTAAAGGGCATCATGTAAAGCTACAACATGTGGTTCTTGTCTGAGTAACGTTGCCCCTGAATGAATATACTGGGCCTCTGAAGATTATGACTTTGTTCTGACCATAAAGCATGTTTGTGCCCTGGTGAACTTCCTGAAATCTAAACAAGTCCAGGTATTTTACTTCTTACATATGGTCAGTGTAGCTGTGGTGGTGTTTCAAGTAATCTCGAAGATCTAAAACTTGAAATAATGTTATGCACAGGTATGAACCCATCACCAGGGGAATGTCCCAAGATGGAGCTGCAATAATGCTCTGTCAGCTTCTTTATGGAACTTTTGCACTGAATAGAAGGATGCCAGATGCTCGTTGTCTTGTTGGCGTATGCTGTTACCTCTGTTTGTAATGACTGCAGGAATGGCTGAGATTGCACCCTATATTTTCTGACCTCCTTTCCCTTTGTAGATCCCCTCCAGTTCAAGTCCTGTTCAAGTTGCGTTATGCTCAGGCCATCTTACAGTTGAGATATTGCCAGCTATTTATTGTCTTCACTGGCTGTGATTGCATTATTGTGTGATATGATGACATGGAGTGGCAGTCCGTTTTGATAGAGATGTGTAAAAACATGCTTTATATTGAAAGAAAGCTCTCCTTTTTTTTGGGGAGGGGGAAGGAGGGGGTGGAGGGTGGGGGGAGTAAAAGAGTAACAGCCTCTTCTTCTTCCCACCAAAAGCAAAAGCTGATTTCTGCTGAGCCCAGATGTAACAGGTGTGATCTATAGTTGTGAGGATGGCCCAATCTGACATGCTTCTGTATAATTTTCATAGAAAATATGATTTTTATTATTATTATTATTTTTATTATTATTAAGAAATCGCTCCGAAGAAGGGTCTCTCTCCTTTGCATTCTTTTTGGTAGTCAGTTCTGTTTGCAACGATACAGGACTGTGATAATACTCACTAATTAATCTGAACAGACTTTAAATTTTATATACTTTGTTAACAGCAAAAGGAAACCACAGAATGCTTACCAGTGATGCGTTGCTAATTTGAATGTGAATTTCAGAGGAGACATCTCAGTGAAACTGGAATGACGGTTCTGTTTCAGTATTTTTATTCTAAGAGAGATACAAACCTTTCAGAACTGTCAGCAGTACCTTAGCATTTAGCTAACCCACAATATCCCAAAGCCAAAGTGACAACAAGTACTTGGGAGACCAAAATGTGCCTGTTCTGTACTGCTGTGGAGCATCATTATCTTTACTATCTGTCATCCACAGCTTGACCAAGAGAGGTGCAGATCTTAGAACTTCCTACCTACAGTTTTAGTTGCACACATATCCTCGATGTTTTTTTTTGTTGTTGTTCTTGTTTCTAGATTGGAGACAGAATCATGGCTTTTGTAAACTACAACGCATGGGCTGAAGTGGTTTGTACCCCGGCAGAGTTCGTCTACAAGATCCCAGATGACATGAGTTTTTCTGAAGCTGCTGCATTTCCCATGAACTTTGTAACTGCCTACATGATGCTCTTTGAAGTTGCTAACCTAAGAGAGGGCATGTCTGTGCTGGTTCACTCTGCAGGAGGTGGGGTGGTAAGTTGGAGCTTTTCTTACGTTCCTATCAAGTCACTGAAGTAAGCCAGATGCTGCGGTTCGATTTGACATCAGTCTTTCCTACATGAGGGATTGTGGTGCAGGAGCTACGTCGGACAGTGATGCAGGCTTTTGGTGAAATAAAAATGCTCTGACAATCAACTCTACCCCAAAAAGCACCAAAAGCCTTTTTGAGGTACTCAGAAATGAACAAGAAAGTGTTACCTCAAACTTTGTATCCCTGCCTTTCTGCACTTTGTACTTGTTGGTTGTGGAAGAAGGCTGTAAGGAAGGGATTAAATGAATCAGCTCCCAGCATAAAGTCCTCGTGGTAACTGTAATTCTCCTTGCTGTAAATGGCCCTGCTGGAATATTCCTGCAGATACGATGTGCAGATGTGATGTTTCTTTGTGAAAGGCAGTGCGCTTTTTTCCTCTGTTGGGATTTAAAACAGTGGAAAATATTATTGTGCCAAATCTGAGGAAAATGCCATACACATGCAGAATTTGAGTCAGAGGGGGCTGCTGCATGCCATGTTTTGGGTTGTTGGTAAAGAGGCGTTGCGCTGCATAGGCAAGACAATGGTTGAATGGATTGGGTGGAACAGCAGGGCACACAGTGACATGAGAAGCCCACACATGGTGTTACCAACTGCTTCAAATATCTTTGGAAAAATCTCTCTTGAATAAAATATTAAGACACCTACAAGGTAATATGTTTATGTTGGAAATTACGCAGTCCTCTTCCATAAGACAGATTTTATGACCTTAGAACATGAGCAGATCTCAACCTTTTAAATTAGAGTACCTCCTCTGTTTTACTATCATTCCTTATTTATGCTAAATTAATATTTTATTGTCTGCTGAAGTGTCTGGTAGGCAGCCCCAAACACCTTTTCCCTGATTCTATGCCCTTAGGCCTTCTTTTAGATTCTCATGGAAATGAAGTCTGTAACCAAAGGAATAAATTCATCAGTTCCCTGCACAAAGTATTTTTAGCTAACAGTAATCCTACTTGCAGTAAATGATCCTCTTGAAAAACTTCTGTAAATGAATGGAATTTGTAATCTTATTATGTTTCAGCACAGTGCAACCTAGAGCATTATGGCTGACTTTATTGTTCTATAACATTAAATCTCGTCATGTGGAATTTAAACAACTGGAGGCCACACATTGAGGGAACTGGATATTCGGTAGGACTTTAAGGCTCTGTGTTTACCTGTGAGGCCACTAGCCCAGCTGACTCTATATGGACCCAGGCTGAGCATACTGAATTAGCAAAACACCCAAGAGTGTGTGCATATGCATAACTTTAGCGAAAATGGACTTTTAGAATAGACTGTCTAGACTGTCTGCATTAGGATAAAGTGTCCTTGCTACATTTTTCCTTTTTTTTTTTTTTTTTCTCTCTCTCTTTTTTTTTTTTTTTTTTTAGCTTCACTCATCTCTATTATTCCTTAATTATCTTCCTTAAGCACTGCTAACACTCTACTAGCCTATACACACTTCTTCACTGGGCAAGCCCTGTGCTGGGCTATCCAGTTAAGATGCTGCTGCCTTTCTTCCTTTCTGCTGTTGCAGATGCCCAGTGAACATTTTTCTGATAGTCCTGTGTTGTGCTGCTTGTGGGCCTCTTCTGAGAGAAGCTAAAGTAGGGGAAGGTCCTGTATGGCTCCCAAGAGAAAAAACACATTTTTTTTCCCTTCTGAAGAAGTTAAATAACAGAGCTTCCAGAGGAAAGAGCAGAGGCGCAGGAGGAACAGTCAAAGTGAGCAGTATTATTGTAGATCTGTGTGATCTGGGGAGAGCTGCAGATGAAGTGGAAATCCACTGGTTAGCCTGCAGGGCAGGATGCTGATCGCTGTGTCACGGGGGCAGAGCCTTGTGCAGGCTATTGGGTTTGGTGAGGAGAGCATGTATCGTTAGGACCAGAAGGGAAAAGCTTTTCCCATTCCTTGGTAGGTCTTGCAGGTAAAATCTCATTCTGCAGATGTGATTTTCTGCTCAAGATTTCAGAGGAAATGTGCTGAAGGCACGTCTTCCCCCTTAAACCACTCTTACACTCTGTCTGTTAATCCTTTGAAAAATATAACAGCCTCAACCGAGCAAATTATTTTCATGAAGTGCTTTGCTAATAAAACAGAAGACTGACACTGAAGTCACTGCAGGAAGAGATTTGTGTGTGTGTGTCTTATTGCTTTAACAGATACCAGGTCCATTAACGTTTTCACCATGTAGAAAACCTGTCCAGTTTGTTTTTAAATGCCGTAGAAATTCCAGAATACTTTAATGAGACAGTAGGCTCCCTGTGGGACTAGAAGCTTGTAATTTTCTTTTCTCATTATACACGATCATTATTTTAGCCACTTCAGGCAGTTTAAAAAAAAAAAAAGAACTTGTTGCTTCAAAAAGCTTTTGTGAGGTTCTTTGTTCTGGCTCCCCAGCTCCCTTCAGGAGAATCCTGCAGCTTTTTCAGAAAGCACTCAGGGAAAATTCTCAGGGACCTTTATTTTTGTGTTGCCTCAATGTATTTATGTGGCCTTGTTTTTGTTTGTAGATATTTCTGGTAGGGAGGAAACTACCAAACTGCTTTCCCATCTGTGCCTGGGATATGTTTAGTATGTGATGGTATCATTTGGTGTCTGACCAGGTGTTCTAGTTAAGGTGATTTACTTACTTCTGGAAGTTTCAAAGGGTATCGGAAGATAATGTAGAAAAAAAGAAAATGCACTGCCTCCCACTCAGCTACAAGGTGAGGGAGTTGTGTGATCTTCACTGTAGGAAAGATAGCTGGCTGTAGGGAAGCATCTTGTCTCTCTGAAACAGGAGGAGAAATACGGACAGTCACCACCTGCTTGTAACACTGCATATTGTAGCCTTCCATTTAATAAGAAAGACCTGCTGCAGCACTCAGATAAGGGGATTTGAAAGAGGAGATAGTGTTTACTTTTGTTTCCTAGGGTCAGGTTGTTGATTTTGACTGTTTGGAATGGGAGCTGCAATGGGTGTTTTGGTTTTCTTGTCTCTTTTTATCTGGTGAGATGGGAGAAAGTAAGAGAAACTGACTGTCAGCTGCCATCCTGGAAGGTGAAGTAGGCTGGAGAAATAGCAGGGGCCTTCTGGCTCACAGTTCTCATCAGGCATAGATAAGAAATTAGTGTCTTGCAAAGCATTTTCTTATCATTCCTCTGTTGCAGATTAAGATCTAACAAGAACCAGGCTGGTCATATGCTATCACTTAACACTTCTGTTTAAGTGGTCTGTTACACTGTACAGCAGGGCAGTTCAACGGTTAACAAGATAAAACTGTATAGTACCTATGAAGTATAAATGCCTAAAGCTAGGGAGATGTGCCCTTCTGAACTGATTGCTAAAATAGTGAGGTCAGCTGACAATGAACTTCAAAAACTTAGGATTATACACACACAGAAATCAAAGCTGAGAAGTGTGAGAGGTTTGCAAGAACACGTGACTTACTGTAGGGCAAATACCCAGATGAGAAAGTGGCTTAAATTTAACTGTAAAACTCTATAACTGATGTTTGGAATGTCTGTAAGAGAATGGTAGAATAGGTCCCGTCACAAATATACTTAAATGACATTTTTTTCAAGGGTAGCTAAGTGGCAACTGGAAAAATAGAGTGAGGAAACAGAGCATTAGCATGCACTCCCCTGGGACTGATCTGCTGTGCGAAGCAATTACTTCTTTAAAATGAAGACTGCTCAAGTCAGTGCGTTCAGTGTAAGTTTCAGTACAGGCTTGTATGAGATTACATTAATAATTTGAAGAACAACTTCATAAATTATGGACTATGTCCTGGATTAATTGAATTGGTGTATTTTACAGGATTCCTGTATTTAAAAAAAACAACATAAAAACAATTATCATCATTTCTATATGTAATAAATCTAATTTCTCTGCCTGTTAGATCTGCTTGGAACGAATTCTTTTGTGGATTTAGATTTGTTAGAGGCTGCCATTATGCCCATATGCCCATTTGCTCATCTGTTTAGTTTTTATATATTGCCTATTCCAAGAGCACAAATTACTGGTCATTTACCACAATCATGTAAACACTTCAATTTCATTGCTTAACTCCTCAGATACGAGGCAGAATTACTAGCCAGTTCTTTCACATTTCACACTCCCAGGTGTAGAACCAGGCTGCTTTTAATGCAGTATTGATTGCTATCCTGAAACTGTGATCTGACCTTCCTTCCACCCTCAGAAGAGGAAGTAGAGGAAGATACAGATGCAAGCTCTCCTGTTTGAATTCAAAGGATAAATCTGACTTGGCAACAGATCTAGGCCATCCTGGCAGGAGGGGTTACTGCTTGGCAGGAGCCCTTATTTTTATTTTGTCTCCCCTGCATAAATTGCAAATATTTGAGGATGTGTTCCAAAATGAATCACATCTATCTGACAAAGAAGTGGCACTCTTTAGCAGCTGATCTCATGGTATCACAGGAATTCCTTCGAAAGAATGATCAAATTTCTTCCTAAAAGAGGAAAAAAAAAAAACCAAACAAAAACCAAAACAACTCTGCATTTATCCCTTCAAATTTTCCCTGCTCTGTTTTGCAGTATGAGAAGTTTTCCTCAATTTCCAGATTTAATTTGTAACCAGTTAATGTATCTCTGTATCTTCTCTGGCTCTTTCATTTAAATTAACTGTTTTTTCATCTTGAGACAGTTCCTTCATATCTCTTTGGTAGTATGTATATATGGTTAGAAAAATGCTCATGATCAAACCTTTCCTTGGCCTGTGTTTTTTCACGTTGAAAGCAAGTTTGCTCGTGCACACTCAGTTTCTATAATAAGGTCAGATGTCTGTTTCATTGAGCATCCTACTCACAGTACTCCACACGGAAGTATTTCCTGGGCTTTGAGCTGAGTGACTGCAAAGCTGCAGTGGGCAGTCTGAAAGCCAGCCTTCTGAAACAGATCTCTCAGCATCCCCCATCGTTTTCAACATTGTATGGGCTGATTGAATTTAGGTCTGTCTGCACGTAGCAGGTAGGAGTACATTAAATAGCTCTCTTGACTTGTATTTGAGTTAGTTCTTCTTGAATATGTGTTATTGGAATTTACTCCCTTTTTCTGATGATCTCAACTGGTATATTGCACAGTGGCATTACAGCTTCCCGATCTGATAAAAACTTTATCCAGTACCTTCCAGAACACTTGCTGTTTTCTTCTCAGTAGTTCATAGGTATTCTGCACTTAATAAATACACCCCCAAGTGCTTTTCTCCGATTTCTTCTCTGTCTGAAAAGGAAGAGAATAAATCAGCCCACACAAAGCCATGTGTAGCTGCTTTCAGTATCCTAGCTGACTCATTTGAAGCCAGACAGGGTCTCTTTACACCGTGATGCCCTGTGCCATGTGAATGCCTCTAAAGCAATGGATATGCTCCCTCAGCAGCACAGGAAAGTCCCAGTGCCATGTCTGAGTCTATTTCCAGACGCTGCCTCAGAGCGTAATCTGTTAATCAAACACAAAAGCTTGGCAAGCCGTACACAAAAAGCAGTTTCCCTGACCAAAGCAGGCTGTAGTGTCTGAAGGCCTTTCTTTCTGCTCTCCCCAGAGGATTTGTCCTTTTCCCCAAGTCCCCTACTGAATCACCTCACAGGCTGCCACTGCTGCACTCTTCCTTGGCTGTTCTGCCTTTTCTGATGGAGTTTGTGTGCTCTGAGCAAGAACTGTGGCAGGTGGATGCTGGCTCCCTTTAGTGCAGAGGGTTTACACCAAATGTAGACACAGCCATGAGTTTTGGTTGCACCCAAACGTCACAATTTTTCAAGGAAGGAGGAGAAAGCATTCCCTGCTGATTTGTGCAGAAAGTCAGTCTTAGGATAAAAAGAGATTGTTACCTCACCTCACCTCCTGCTGCCTCTTCTCCAAAACTTTCTGTGGTGCACTGAGTGTAACGGATGCTGCCTTAACAATTGCTTTGTTTGTCCACTCTGCAATGTTCACTTGAGTTCTTGGTTTCCAATTTCCTCTGCTGTACCAGAAAGTTAACACCCTCAGGAGATGAAGTACTGTGCAGCTAGCTTCTCCTGACACCACAAAAAAGTTCTCCTTGATGCCAGGAGATCTGTAGACATCCTCTCTTGCAGTTTTGTTACTCTTTGTGTACTTCGTGCCACCTTCAAATATGGGCATGTGGCAGCAGTGCATTTTGGAAGTATGTTATCTTCATGTTCAGTTCCAGACAGCTTTTGTGTGCAAGTATAAGTCTGAGTGAGTTTTGAAATGCCATAGCACCTCAGGCTGCAAAAATATCCTCCAGAAGTGATCATTTCTTACCGATGCTATTGATTCTCATAGATGCTGTTTTGCTGGGTGTTGTTTTGTAGATGGTTTGTTCATTCCTGCTGTAAGGCTCGGCTCCGGTTATATCATAGCAAAGTATATAGAGCAGAAAGAGTGCATGAAAGACTACTGATGTGTGACTGCTGTACATCAGTGCAAAATGGTCTCTCTTGTGCCTTTTGGTCAGAACCTTTCAGAAATTCAGTAATTTATTTATAATTCAGCCATTGTTAAGTTAGTATTAATAAGCTGATTAGATTAGTAAATTTTCGTATAGTCATGCTTTTCATACTGACTTTTCAATGCCTGTGATATTTCCATGGTTTTAACTTTGAAATTGCTTAAATGAACAAAGTGGTCTGTTTCTTTTTTTTAATTTAAAATCTGCTTTTCCTCTCTTTTATATGACTATCTCAGCATGAGAAGTTTCTGATCCTGCAGGTTTAAAGTTGGGTTTTAAAGCAAACAAATGTATAAAAATTTCAGGTTTTTTTACTGGAACTAAAGCTTACAGAAGTGTATTCACTTAAAATAGATAAATAGATTCTATAATAATCACATTTAGATTAGGTTCAATACATTGATGTCATAAATTGTCAGGAGCCCTTGAAAATGAGTCTGCCAGACAGACTTTGAAGCTAGTGAGATGTGAGATGCTCTTGTGCTGAGTCCAGTACACAAGACTTGCTTTGCTTCCGTAGAACACTGAAACCCAAGCTGTTTGTCAGTGTACAGTTCTGTATGAGAAACTGTGTGTGTGCACATAGCTGGATTGCTCTGAAGGTAATGCCTTCTATTGATTTCCATGGAAACTACAACAGGTATAAAGAGCACAATAACATTATTAATAGAGCAAATTCTCAGCTACAAAATGCTGTTTTTTAGTGTAGTCACCACCATTAGCTGTGCATTTTTGCCAACAAGGAGCTAGCTCCACTGTCATGCCAGCAACATCCATTTCTAATGCCATGGGCTGAGATAATAAAATAGGAGACGTTACTTTTGGAGCAGTCCTCGTATATAGATTTTAAAGCAGATTAATTCCCTTGTAAGGAAATAATTTGTAACCGTGTCTATCACTTCAGTGAAGCAATTGATCAGTTAATTCAAAAGCAGCTAAATCTCCTTAAACATAAAAGTAAGTATCTGTATGATAATTACTTTTTTTGCCCTTTATCATCTTCCCTCCCTGTGGTCAGGGCGAGTGCAGTGGGGAGTCACAGTTAGCAAGGAGAGCCCACCTACATCTCCATGGCCCAGAGAAGAGGATGGTTTTCCTTCCAGCTGCAAAACTCCTTCTGCATGCTTCTTTTGTAAACTGTGGGCATTCTGAACGCTGGGGCCCCTCACACTTGCAATTAACATGTATAGCCCTCTAAAACGAAAGCTGCTAATCCAAAAGTAGCTAAATGACTTGAGGGATTAAGAAGAGAGATTTAAGAGCAACTTGCATAGCTGCAGTGCTGTTCTGGAGCTTAGTCGAATTCCTCAGAAATTAGTGAAACATTCAAGTTTGTAGGGTGAGTTGAGTTCTCCCATTTAGATGAGGAAATCTTGCTAAGTCCAGTATCAGCCTTTATTCCTGTATTTTTGAAATTCAAATGTTAGGAACACTTTGCACCAAAATAAGTGCAAACCAAGGTTAGCTTCAGAAAGCTGTACAAGAACGTTTCATGGAATTGTCACAGAATAGTTCAGTGATCTTGTTCATCCAGTTATGAAAAATACTGGTCATGTGAGTCAGTTTTAGGGTTTAAGTATCCACAGAAAGCTGGAAAGTATTCTCATGTAAGATCTTAGATAAGCTTATCTCTATGGGGGGTGAAAGGAAGAAAATAGGTTATGTACATTGTGATGTTTTTCATGCATTTCTCCTATTCGTCTGACGGTGGTTTAGTTAAATGTTAATTAGGATAAAAAACATTTCCTGCTCTAATATTTGACCTTTCAAACATACACCGTCTTTGATTCAGGATACATTCATTATCCCTTGTATTCCTGACTTACATTGAAAGTGCAGAAAACTAATTAAAGAATAGATCAATAATGTCAGAATTTCACTCAACTAGCATATGTTATAAAATACTAATGTAGACATGTAATTTACTGTGGGTAATGATTTTCTGGAAGGCGTAGAAAATGAGAAGTTGATTACTAGAGAAAATAGCTGAGAAAAAAGAGATGCAGAAGTCAGATTGTTTTTTCTTGTAATTCTGTGTTTTTGGAGGCTTCCGACCGAGCTGATAAGAAATAGGAAAGACAGCATGAGAAGAGTGAAACTGTGCTACTAGAAAACATCTCATCTTGTGATGTCTTCCCCAGGAAGACATTTGCCTATGATTTCTATTAACTTAAGGATTCAAATCCAGGAAAACAGTGGATGATTTTAAAAAGAAAAGGTCATTTATGTTTGGTATTGGATTATCGTGCTACAAATCTACATGCAGATCTGGGTCCTGCTGTAAGTTTCTCTGAGCTGCTGGACATGTTCAATTTGCTCTGCTATTTCCATTTGTCACCTGTAAAGAACGAATTAGAATGCATCCTCTCTTGTTCCCTTCTCTTCACCTGTTGGTATCTGCCCAAAGGTCACAGAAACTGCTCTTGCTGTGTAGCTGTTTACTGACTAACTCTGTTTGCATGCCACCATATAAAAATACTACTGTTGTCCTCTTGAGATGTTCAGCTTTGATGACTGTCACTAGCAATTACACTCAGCATTAAATGGGAAGATGCCAAGACCCCAGGGTATGCAGGATTACCCAATTATTCTATTGTAAATAAAAGCCAAGCACTGATTACTGGTATTTACATAGTAATAATCAGAGTTTCTGGTTTGAATGTGCTGAAATGTGTTTATCCATGGATGATTTTACTGGTCATGCATGCTGTTTACAAATGACAATAAGTCATAAGGCTGTAAGTGTAAGTAAGAATCTGCTAAATTCAGCTAGATGTTATTTCCTGAATCACAGTGCTGTTTCTTGCTTCTGGGCATATCCATGTAACCCTACTATTTCCAGTGGAATAATGCAGTTGCAGTGAGGAGTGGAATTTGTTTCTTTAACTGAGGGATAGTTAGGCAGTTTTACACCCGTGTGTGTCAGTGGATGCATGTATGTGTGTGTAGATAGAAGTTCAGGCTGTCATGGAGCACAATGAACTTCTCTTTCTCAGCAGTGTAATTGTAGAAAAAAAGTGTAGAAAGAAAGCGGGGTTCTGTTTCAGATCTCAGAAATTAAAACCATAATGTGAAGTGCGTTTTATTTACAGCAAGAAATTCCTGCAAGCTCATTTAAACATAGGCACAGGGAAGCATAAGCTTACACTGTAGAAGCCATGGAACTGAGAGGATATACTAGGAGAATCATTCCCCTGTGTGTGCTCAAGGCCATTTTCTCCTCTTCCCTACTGATTGGTTTTGAAGATGGGGCACTGGGCTCAGTGAGCCTGATAGTGTGACTCATGGCTATTTCTGCATTCTGAAACATCAGTAATAATAATGGTTGTTATTAAGAACAGGGAAAACAGATTTGCTGTACTGTGCAAGATTTGCCACGCTAAACTGGTATCTCCTACTGAAACAAGAAGAAAATGTGATCCCTTAAAAAAAAAGTAGATTATATGTTATACTGGACCACAGGAATCTGAGGAATAGAAGCTGTATCTAAGTATCAGAAACAGTTATCTGCCGTAAGTTTTGTTATGGCATAAAGTGCTGTGAGGCCTTCTTGTGAACAGAGGTTAGAATCACACATGGAAGCAGCCACAATTATTCTGAGGCATGGAGTGCCGATGTTACTCCAGGGTCTCTGGGAAAAAGGCAGAGTAGAAAGTGTGAAATATTTCTGATGTTCTCTTCCAGCAATCGTTTTTTATGTTCCTTGTAAATTCATGCAATTTCCGCTAAATTACCCTGCCTTTGTTAAGAGAACAAGAACTCCTTTCCAATACAATTCTTGATAGAATGAATTCGTTTAATCTTTGTAATTACTTTGTCTTCAGGATATCCATCTGATTTAAGTGTGTTTTTTTCCTATGACTGAATTGCACTACACTGGTAAGAAATTAGTTTGGGAAGTGCTTGCATGTTTGGTGTTGGATTTTGCCCTGTCACGAATGAATTGGTAACTGCAAAGTCTGTCTACCAGTTTCCATATCAATGAACTAACATTATAATGTGCTTGCAGGGTCAAGCTGTTGCTCAGCTCTGTTCAACCATTCCCAATGTTACTGTTTTTGGAACAGCTTCATCTTTCAAACATGAAGCAATCAAAGACTCAGTAACTCACCTGTTTGACAGAAATGCAGACTATGTGCAAGAAGTAAAAAGGTATTTTTGTTTTTCTCAAGTAAGTGTTATATACTGTCTGGCAAAATACCATGAAAAACACTGGGCTGATTCTATCTACGGGAAGAGATTACCCTGTTGAGTTCAGGAGCTGGAATTATTCAAGAAAACAGCTTAGATCCTTAGACAAGGAACAAAATAGCAAGCATCTCTTTATTCTTTATAAGCAGCATAAGATTTGCAAAGTAAATACAAAGAAGAATACAGATGTGACCAGAAAACTCCAGTTATCTCTGTATGTAGTAGCTCACTGTAGCTTTACAGAGTAAGAAGTTTTCAGTGAATCTGTAAGTTATCCAAGTTTTAGAAGAGCTCTCTGGTGTGACTCCATCTGCCTGTGCTTCTGTCTTCTGCCAGGGACTGATAGCAGAGCATGTGATGTCTGTTTTAGTTTCAGATCCTCAGGTTTTGTTTGTTTGCATTTAGATTAGAATTATCCTGTTGCCTTCAGAAATCCTGTATGCTTTGTGTGCTTCTGTTTCCATTTATATGCTTTCAAATACCTTTTTTTGTTTCAGTTTGCCTAACTGCTTTTAGATAGCGATATCAATAAAGGTGACAAAACTGTGGAATTAATAAGAAAATCTTAGTGAAAAAAAAAGTCTTTTTTGTTTTACTTGTCAGATAAATAAGAGAAAATGCGTTTTCCTTTATCTTCTATCTGTTAAAATACTGACTTATTTAGTTGGGCACAGCAATACATTTCTCAAAGGATCACTGCAAGACTTAAATTCCTGTGAATCCTATTGCAAAGTGAGGCTTCTTTCTTGTTTTTTCAGAATCTCAGCAGAAGGGGTAGATATTGTTTTGGATTGTCTGTGTGGAGAAAATACCGGGAAAGGCCTCAGCCTTCTCAAGCCACTTGGGACCTACATTTTATATGGTGAGTGAAAGCAGGTACATCTTTCAAAACTAAAACTTCGCTAAGCTTAAAATCATCTCAGCCACTCATTCCAAAACTGGATATTTATATGAATGGCTACCACGTGATATTCTCTTGATTCAACCATTTCCAGTCAAGGATTTTGGAGTAGATAAGCATAGGCTAAATTATTGAGAAACAATAGCTAATACAAAGAAATTCTTAAAAGAAAAAATCAGAAAATAAATGTGTTTCAGATAATTAAATGCTGAATTCTGCAAGAAGAGCTTAGGAGCAAGCGTGGATCTCTCATTCTTTGCACCACAAGAATCACACTGAGGCCTAACAGCTCAAACACAGAGCAGGAGGGAACCTTAGGGGAGGCTTTCAGAGAGAAATCTGTCATTTCTGTTGGCATGACTTTGAGGAATTCAAGCCTGGGTTTCTGTTACCAAATTCCGAATTGCACACTGAGTGCTTCACATACTGAGTAAGCACATCTTGCCTGCAGTTCTGCCAGGTTGCCTTGTTGTTTATTGGTAATGCCACCACAGTCAGCTTACAGGAGTCAGCTGAAGGGATTGCTCAATTCTGCAAATGAAGAATATATCTCTGTTGTAGTGGGAGGTGCAATGGCATCGCCGAAAAGCATTTCTGCTTCCTTGGTCTCACATCCAGTGGCAGTAACAATGAGGGAACACTGTCACTCAGGTATCTACGTGGAGTGTACAAACCCAACCTGTTTGTTATGTAGTTCCTGCCAGTGAATTTCTGTTGTGTTTGTTATCAGGTTGAAATGAACAGTATGTGTATGTTCAGACTTGTAGTAGTCTGACCTTTGATGGTCGGATATATTTATCTGTTGATGGAAGAGAGGATATCACTGTGGTGATCAATCCTGTGTAATTATAGAGATGAATGTTATTTTATTGGGAATAAATGAAGAGCTGCAGAAGAGAATGGTATCAGAATGACTAATAGCACTTAACCTGTTCCTGGCTTTGAAAGAAATTGTCTTGGAATAGAAAAAAATCTACTTACAATAAATGGTTTGATCGTCAGCGTGTAGTCAGTCGTGTCTGTGTACTCATCTTTTACAGGTTCATCTAACGTGGTTACTGGGGAGACAAAAAGCTTCTTCAGTTTTGCAAAATCAGTAAGTGTCCCAGCACTGTGATTCCACTCTGCTTTCCTCTAACCTCAGTCTTCTCTGAACGATGTTGCTAAATAGTTTTATGGCTGCACTGTGGTCTGACACGTTTTATTCTGATATGACAGCTATACAGGAATTGAATCTGTGTATGATGCATATTTAAGCTGTTATCTACCAGACATACATCTGTAAAAACAAAGCTGGATAAGCAGTGTATGGTTTCATTGTTTTGAGAACAGTCAAGAGCTGCTTTCAAAGGATGGGAGATCCATTATTTCTAGTGTCGAGTCCTAAAGCTTGACACAAAAATGAGTTTTATTTCTGCATGTCAGTCATTAGCTACCTGCTTTTTAGCCTGTTAAATAAAATCCTTACCACTTGTCTTGGCTGCTATTTGAGAACTGACAGATGAGTCATGTAGCATATCTGCATAGATAGTTTTCTTTTTCAACTTTTTAGTATAATTTCTGAAGATTGTTTCTCTACCTTGCTGCTGTTTTTTCCTTTCCAGTGGTGGCAGGTTGAGAAAGTGAATCCTATCAAGCTGTATGAGGAGAACAAAGTTATTGCTGGATTTTCTCTGTTGAACCTACTTTTCAAACAGAATCGAGGTAGCCTGGTCAAGATTGTGATGGACAAACTCCTAAATCTATATAACAGTAAGAAGATCAAGCCTGTAGTTGATTCATTATGGGCTTTGGAAGAGGTAGGAGCAAAAATTTATTTCCACCTGTTGAGGGTTGTTGTTTTTTTTTTTAATGTATATGCATTGTTGGATGCAAAATTGGTTTTAAATCTGCATTCACAGATTTCTTTAGTAAATATTTCTGGAGTTCCAAACTCTCTGTGCAACATTCTTCAAAATACTAAGAAAAGTGAGTTTTTAATCTTAGAAAATTGTTTCTAATTCCTAAGCACATGAAATTTGCGACTAAGTAGTGCAGCATGAAATGCAGATATTGTAATTGAAAACAAAACCTACTTTGAGGAGAAGATCAAGTACATAAGCTTTACTTCTGGTTTGTGCTTGCAAACCTCACAAGCTTGAAGCTTTTCAGGAAAGTACTGAACACGTATTACAGAAAGTTGAATCAGAATTCTCTTAAATGTAAGTTAATGCTCCAGTGATTTTATTTTTTTTCCCTTCTAATTACTCAGTTCTCCTTAGAGAAATGCAAACAAACTAATCTGATCATAGCCTGTGTAGTGACAAGCTCCTTGACCAAAGAAAACTTTTATCACCTGAAACACTTGTACTTAAAATGACAGTAAATGAACATAAATGTTTTCAGAGGCACGAGCAGATATTAATGTACAAAGAAATGCCATGATTATAGCAGCACCACTAGATTCAGTTTTATTTGTCTGCGAAGTGTGCTCAGCCTGACACGTTGTTAAGGTTTGTGATCACTTAAGAATGCAGAATGTGAATGGTAGTTGCACGGTTTCTCTTCAGAAGGTGCTGTGACAAAATTCTGGCTGTCTTAGTACATCAGCTTGTATTATCATGCATCCGTGAGGAAACAGTAATCATCAGACATAACAAAATGCATTATTATTATTAATGTATTACAGTTCCAGATAGCCTGCAGTTAGCGTTTGGAGGCCAACTTGTTGATTATTCAGGTGGCACTGAAGAACTTGTGATGGATACAGGGAAAGAATACTGGACTGTGTTGGGGCTCCATAGCCTTAGACTGTTCATGGAGCAGGATGCACTGCAAAGTTCACTGAGGCTTCAAGGTGCATGGCTAGGTGTTATGAGAAGAAGGTGCATACTGCCCCAGGTCATGCTTGTAAGGGAGCTGTGAGCATCTTCATCCTATCTGTACAACTGCTCCTAATGTGCCCCAACACAGCACTTCATGTTTCCCAGGAGATGCAAATGATCCAGCAGTGTATGGACTCTGTTTTTTCCTCTCCAGCAAAACAGAGAGGAATTACAACTTCACCAGGAAGCCTTGATCTGTATCTTTCCTGAAGAATCTGTTACTGTTTGTTCAAAATGTCTGCTTACATTGTCATTAACAAGCAACTATGTAGTGCTGTAGCTTTACCAGCCAGTGACATGAAGAGTGGCACTCAGCTCAGCGATTGCACTAAAATGGCTAACTATTGGAGAGAAATCAGATGTTGTGGTTAAAAGCATCTGGCTCAGAGCTCGAGCAAGATAAAAACACTCTGTCCTTGTCTGAATGGGAGAGCATTTTAAGAGCACTCTAAAGTAGAACTGCATTCACATTTTGGTTTTCTATGTGGTTTCCATTATTTACTTAGTAAATAACCTTACAAAGCATTTAAAGAATTCAAGTGGCACAAGGCTAGATAGGCATTCTGCAATTTCTTGTTCATATACTTCTCGAATTTGATCCTAAGAAAAGGATCGTAAGTATAGTAACAGTGTTCTTAATCAAGATATTTCAGGCTAGAACATGAAAAATTACACATGGTAGGCTGATCTTAATAGCAAACATGATGAGAATTTGCTGGGAGACTTTTGTTTGATAACATTTCATCTAACATTTGGCAGTACCATGTACCATCCCTAGCATTAGATTGTAAAATGTGTAAATACATCTGTTAAAGAGTGCAGTCTAGAAAACTAGACTCATTTATCACGCCTGCTCATTTTTCATGAGCTATCTGGGCAATTTACAATGAAATTATTGGCTATATATTCAGGGATGTAACAGAACCAGAGATGTCAAAAATCAATTGCAAAGTATTTCTGAATTATTATTTATTCTGGGCGTGATCATTTTGATATACATTTTTGTAAGTATAAAAGTAACTTAGGTCGTATTCTCAAGATGAAGTTAATATGATGCACAGAAAAGTGTGTCATAGCTGAGGACTAATTGGAGTCAGAGTTAGGAAAGGTTGATGCATGTTTTTGTTCTGAGAAGTTTTTTTTTCTTTTTTAAATGTAACTGTAGCATCCTCTGGCCATGTACTCTGACATTTGGTTGCTTTTCCTTCCCTACTGAGTGAGACCGATTTTCCTGAAATGTCCACGTTCATTTGATTGCTCTCAGTCTTGTTCATTAGATAGCAAGCAGTACAACCACAATTTTTACCACTGCTGTTTCCTGAGGAAATATCCTGACCTTAGGAGCACTGAGAATAATTGCATTTGAGTGAGAGTGACAGACATGGACTTCCAGCATGGCATTTGGAAAGGAATGTTTTGACTAGCTTTTTGTGGCAGAATGTCACCCTCTCCAAAGGCTCATGGAAGAATGCACTTGTCTTCTGACTAGAAATTGACTCAGAGAGTTCAGGTCGAATCCATTAATTGACATAAAAAGGAAAAATTTCAAAGGAGCTTTAACCATGGGACACCATTCCTAATGCTTAATATTAAATACCTAGTTGTGTCATCACATACAGAAAAGTTTTTATCTACATATGAAAGGCTTGTCATGCTTTATTAACTTTGCATCTGTGTTTATTTTCATGTATTCTTTCTGCAAATATTAACTCAGAATTGGGTTTCATCCGAAAGCATATCATAAAACAAATCTCATGTCCCTGTCAAATTGTAGAACAGATGAAGTGATGTCTCATTGATTGCTGATTAATATTCAAGGTAGTGTTCAAGAATTGTTATGCAGTCTTACCTTCCTATTATTTGTGTTGAGCAGTGAAGGCTTGTCTGTGTGTCAAGGAGGTCATTCCAATTAGGATGTAACCTCTTCCAGCATTCTGATTTGTCTTTTTGTTCCTTGTCCAAATGCTCTGGAAGTCGGTAAAAGGACTCCTAGGTTCATCGGCTTTTGTTTAGGATGAGGATTACCCTGCCTCTTCAGTACAGTCTGCTTGAGTAAATTTAGCAGTGGGACAGAACTTGCTCTGGATGGAATTGGAAGTGACTTAATTTTCTTCAGTGCATCCAATTACTGATTCAAAAGACTTCAGGTTCTAGACTATGGACTATTCCTATGGTGTAGAACTATTTGTGTCACTGCATTATCAGTTGGTGTTGGCTTAGGAAGGTTACTTTTTTTAATCTCAGATTTATATCCATAAAGCCTACTAAAGAAAATTATATTCTCAATTAGGATGATAGGGCCATTTAATTATGGTAATTGATGAAAGATTTAACTAAGAAAAACAATAACACAGTCCACAGATATTTTCAGATGGAAGTCTAACTGAGGAATTATTCTTCATGAGATGAACAAAATCATAGAGTAGATCAGCTGCTGTGTAAGTCTTGCTGATTTGTAGCTATTTGTTCATGCTGTCAAGTGTTTAAAATGCCAGATAATTTATAGATGGGGCATGCTTAAATTCTGTTGTGCAGTAAAAAGCTAAGTGTCTGGTAGGATTGTATTTCATCAGAAATAGTAGAGTTTAAAGCAGAATTAGTATTCAGTGCATACTTGCTGAGTTCTGTGGTTGCTTCTTTGTCAATAGCTACAAATCTAATCTTTAATTTGCATTTGGCCACTTGTCTTTGTTCTGATCAATTTGTATTTGAGAGTTAGCATCCTCCTTGGAGGGTCTGTATCATCAGCTCTACACAGTAGATTATTCCAGATTGATTATTAAGTAGAATGAAAACTTGAGATTCTTACAAAATCTGGTGTGTTGAACAACATGTACATGTTGCACTTTTCTATCAAAATTCTGTTCAGCTTTTTATTATTGCAGAAGAAAATACATACTTAAGGTAGAGCAGGTTATAGACATATAAGATACAAGTGCTTTCTGTAGGACTTGCAGCAGTTAAGAGTAGCAATGATAACATGTAAAACAGAACTGCCATTCTGTCGTGAAAGTGACAGTGGAAAATATAGGATGTGTCATCATCTTATCTGTAGGCCCCTTTTCCTCACACTAGGCTACCTGCTTCAAAAATCATTTTTTGGTATGTTGGAAAGTCTTTAAATCTGGAATATTTTTGTCCATGTGGGTGACTACTGATATTATAAAAAAGCATGCTGATTACAGATCAGTTTTGTGTGCAGGAGGATTCATTGTCTCCTTCTGCCTGAAGTGAGGTAAAGGAGTACACTGTTCATGCAGTGGTAATGGTATCAAAGACCCATACTGCTGTAGGAATGGTGAAAAGCCTGAAATGTGTGGAACACAGATATTACTTACTCTTTTAAAAAAAACTAAGAGGGTAATCTGATAATGTTTCTACATCAGGCTAGTACCTTGTATTTGTATTAGGCAGTGAACGTTACCCTATGTCGTGAGTTTGTAGTGATGATGTACTAATAATATCTTGACCAACTCCTTAGTTTGCAAATGGTAGTGCAACAACTGCAGCTTAGATTCAGGAGTATACTTTGGTACTCAGCTGTGATTGCAGTTGGTGGAATCAAAGCACTAAATACATTTCAGCAGACTCTAATTACTGTGCCTCATGGTCAGTGCATCAAATGTGTTTGAGTGGAAAGGCACATATTAATTCAATTTGCAGTGATCACTGCATCATCAGTCTCATTTTTCATCCTGAATCACTATAAGAGCTGCTGCAAGTCTAGCCAGCTCTAAGTATTATTTTTTTTACAAGTGTGATTCTTCTGTCTTGGAGCCAGAGCTTTCTGCTGTAGTAAGTTGCTAGAGCAAAATCAAGCTGTGTTTAAGAGCCTAAACCTGAAAGGAGGGCAGTGCAACTGATCGCATTGTGATATCATTATAAAATATCTGCTGATACCGTATTTTCCTCTAAAGGAATCATTTTCTCATGTGTTTTAATTTTCATATATTTTTCCATTTTCTGCATGAGTTTTCAGTGTTATGAGCATGCGAAAGAAAACAGTAGAAACCTTACATCTAAGATTGCAGTCTTGCCAAGTTGTAATCCCATGGCAAGAAAGAGGACTGAAGAACACTTTCCCTCTGTACTGTGTTTTGGTGAGGGCAAAGCCATCACAACATACCTTTTTTTAGCACTGCCCAATCTCTTCAAGGAATTCAGATATTGCAAATCTTTTATTCTTTTGCCGAATGCATTGTTTAGCACCAATTTCAGTGCATGCTTTTAAACATCAACAGTATTCTAGGAAAAAAAGAAAAACCATATGGCCCATGCTAGGAAAAGAGTGACACCCCCTTACCTTCCTCTGGGGCAAAGACTTTAATTTCATCAAAGACACATCATGCCTTTCAGTGATCTTAGCTTTAAGGCAAAAAGCCTTTCATGTATCAATACGGGAGGACATGGAGAAAACCAACACATTAATAACTCCTAACATAGTAAGAGGATAATCTGGTAACATCAGATTAGGCTGGCACCTTGTTATTAATACTAAGTGTCATCTTGTGCCTTTTTTTTCCTTTCCTGTAGTGACACTATAATAGTGGCTTGTGCAGCTGTTACTTTCCTTTTATCTGCTAGATGAAAACAAATTCCTCACTTGAAGAAATGACACCTTTCTCTGCCCATATTTGAAGTCAAATGCTTCATTTAGATCCTGCATTTACTCTTCTAAGCATACAAAATAATGTAGAATATCATTATAAATATGGAAGTTCCCTAATAAAAAAAATAACAACCCACCACTAAATACACAAAAAGGATAATGTTTCATGAAGTGAAAACTCCCACAAACATTTTGATGTTTCCTTTGCTGCTATTACTTCTCTAACATTAGAATGCAAAGTCTGCTTGTTCTCATAGCACAAATATTTCCTTGATAGCACTACAATTACAGTTGTTCGTGAACAGCTTTTCTGATGTACAGGTATTAGCTCTACTTATATTCTGTCCTTTGCGCTGCCATAGAACGTTGTTTTCCCTCTGTGTGAGATTCTGTTCCCTTTGCCGGTATAAAATAAACATCTGTAGCTCAAAGTAAATTTAAATGCCTTATCTGTATATTACTGTTGTTTCTCTGTGTACAGACAAGTCACAGTATCACAGAATTGCAGAGGATGGAAGGTACCTCAAGATCATCGAGTCCAACCCCCCTGCTAAAGCAGGTGCCTTACAGCAGCTCACACAGGCAGGCATTCAGATGAATCTTAAATATCTACAGAGGGAGATTTCACAACCCCTGTGGGGAATCTGTTCCAGGGCTCCATCCCCCTTACCCTAAAGAAATTCTTCCATATCTTTGTATGGATCTTCCTATGTTCAAGTTTTAGGCCATTGCTCCTTGTCATATTGCTGCACACCACTGGGAAGAGTCTGGGCCCATCCATTTATCTCCCACCTCCCTCTAGATATTTAAAAACATTGATCAGATTCCCCCAGTCATCTTTTCAAAGTATGAGTGTGGGAAAAGCAAACTGAGAAAAAAAGCTTGAGTAGTTCAGGGTAGCTTGCTTCTGTGTTCATGATTGAATTACACTCAATTAATTGTATTTTAAAGTACGGGAAGAGTAAGGGAAAGCTATTTCACTTAAAGTTTATTTCATTAACATTATATGTAATGAACACAGGTTCCAAATTTATGAAAATTGAGCCATGAGTAAGGTGATTTTTAATGAAGACTTTGCAATTTTTTTTCCCCAAGATACTTACTCTTAAGTAAATATTAATTAAAACTCCAGATAATTTCAGTGCAATATTGTGTAGAGGAGCAAGCTGTACTTTGGAGGAAAAAATATACCTTAAAAGTACTGTGGATTAATTAGACACCGCAGTTTTTTTCATCTAAAGCATTGTGCATACCTGATTATGGACTCCTTGCTGCTCTTACACGAATAATTTAATTCCTAGCAAATACTTATATAATTTAATTTACTTTTCTTCCCCACGCAATGCTGTTTAACAGGAGTTTGTATTACTTCCTAATTCCTTCTGCCCTTCCTGGCTGTATCACTGTGTGGTGACATAACCCAGTAGTTTCTTTGGTTTCACACACTGCTGATAGCAATGTAACATGACCGTGATTTTGTTGTAAGCATGAGATAGAAGAAAGAAGAAAAGCCTTAAGGATGAGTCCATTGTAACACCTCAGATACGCAATATTAGCTGTGATTACCACAAAATAGGGTTGGGTTAATGAGCCGTTTTAGGGAACTCATACTTCACTTGTCAAGTCTGTTAAATATGTATGCTGAAGTCAGTTATTTCCAATTGTTACATATTGTTTGTAAACGCTGCGTAAAATTCCAGCTACGTAAATGGAATGTAATTTAAAAAGTAATTTATTTTAATTTTGTGCTTTTTTTATTTTTTTCTTGACAGCTTCTGAAATGGTTTGCATTGTCTAGCCTGCCAGTTGAATTACCTGTGTGCATAAACAAAAAGATTTGCCATCTAGAGTCTTCATCATGTTGCTTTACATATACTGAGAATATTCATATTAGAATATTAGTTCAATAGATAGATAAGAAAGCAGAGCGTGATGTCACTTGCCTGATGTTACACTGCATGTTAGTGGAAAGCTCTTGGGTTAGCCTGACATCTCTGCCTGCCAGTTCTGGCTTCCAGCAGCCGAGCCCCTCGGTTCTGTCTCAGTATCACTGAGGGCCTTTGTGGTTCAGAGCAGGCACTAGGGGCTCTCATTTCAGAATTAGACACGTTTCAGTAAGCTGGGTAGTTGCAGAGGAACGATATCTTGATGTTTTGGAATTGAGTAGCAGACATGAAAAATTATTTTAGCAATATTTCTGATAAGCATTGATTCTGTATTCAAATTTGCTGTTACAAAGTTGGAACCTGACTAGTGTGAGACTGAAACTTTCAATTAATGTAAACACAGCCCGCAGCTACAGTACTTTTCTAATCTACTTGGTAAGCACTCTGCTAAGAATTAATTAAGTATGGAGATACACAGGCAGAAAGTACTTTTCTAGAAGACATGAGACATTGGAAATTGGAAGTACAGCAGTGAGTCATGGTACGTGTTTTTGGGTCAGGACAGATTGCCATTTTTGTTTGCCCTTCTGTGCTGCAGAGATAATGGCTTTCTCTAATGGCAGGTCAGAAAATAACATCTAGACTCAGTTCCTGATGAATAAAGTGAGGCAGAAAAAAACAAACAGTGAAGGAAATAACATGGAAAGCACTGATAGGTTCCGCTGAGGAAAGTGTGCACTATTAAAGATAAACTAGTCACGTGCTTCCACTTAATTAAATTAGCAACAGGAGATTGTATGTGTGTTAAACTAGTATGTCACTTCTTGGAAGAAACAAACCTGTTAAATGGAGCAAGCTGCTGATTAATTATTGTGAAGAAGCAATATTTTACAAGAGTAGTCTGCTTACTGAAGTACATTAGCTGGCTTTTAAGTAACAAATTGGCACCCGTTCCCTGCGTATTAAACTGACATGATGATATGGTACCCTTGCAAAGAAGTAATGAGACCTAGCTAAGGAGAGCTTCACCAGAGCACAGTGGATATATTTAGACACCAAGGACAGAACTGTGAGCGATAAGAGGATGTTTATTCTGTATTTATCTTGGATGTTCGACTCAAACGTGTTTGCCTTACAATTCATTTTTACTGTTTATGCCATAGAATTTAAGCCATTCTCAAAATGTAAAAAAAAAGAGTTTCACAGAGATTTCTTTTGCTGTTTGAAAACAATTTATGGAACTTTTATTTTATGAAGTAATAGAGAATAGAAGCCACTTGTTTTATACTCACATTTAAATACTCCATTTTGCCTAAAAGATGCTACATTGGCAGCATTGGTCCCCTGGCCATTTTCCATGGCTGATAGTGAGCAGAAAGATTCAATAGAGCAGAATAGAATGAAATGATTTGTGAGACTGCAAAATTACCACGGTGATAGACGTTAGCAGGTAATATGCTTTCAGCATTACTTCCCTGTATTATGTTTTTCTGAGTGCAATAGGGAGCTTTCACTGGAAACAAGTTTACTTTTCTGGTTCACGTAATTTTACCCTGAGTAAAATGGAATGATCCAAAATAATATTTTAAGTTGGTGCATAACAGTCATTAATCAAGATGAATGTTCTCACCTAATGAAAATGGCTCATAAATCCTTCTTAATCATTTTAAACATAGATGAGTTTTAAGAGCAAAATTACTCTTACACTTAAAGGCATCTCTTAGAGTAATATAGTCCAATTTTAATGTGATAATTGGGAGTTTTATTTGGTAGTGCAGTTTTTTAATGATATTATTGCTTGTTACAGATAGTGATATCAATTAACACCAAGGCAGCAGAGCAGATGTATTGTTAATAGTAAAGTGTTCCTACACATATATGTATAGCCTGCTGTGAATGAACACAAAGATACTTTGTAGGGAAGATCTATGCATTATAATCACTGACTCAAATAAAATAGGCAGCATAATTTAGGGTCTTCAGCTGAGCATCTGACTCTCAGCTGTTCTGTTTTTACTCAGTATGCTGGTTTGAGTATTAAAGTTCTGTTTTTGGATGTGGTATTAAAGTGCATGTGTTTGGGAATGTAGACTGTATCTTAAAAAAAAAAGATGAAAAATAAGAAACTAGGCCTTAGCTCATCACAGGCAGCTTCAAATCCTTGTTTATACACATTTGGTGTAACATAGTAAAGTTCATTAACCATCACAAAAAAAAAAAAAAAACAAAATCCAATCTTGGGAATAACATACATTTTACTGTATTATCTTTTATGGTTACATCCTGCATGAGTTTCTTGAAGAGAATGGGTATAACCTTTCAGTTCTTCAGCAGAAGTCATGAAATGCTGGTTGGTTGGGTCGGTTCGTTTCTGTTGTTCATTCATTGTTTGTTTGAAGTTCTTGCCTATTTTCTTGAACTAGCTCATACACACCATTTGAAGTTTTGGTACATCAACACCTAATTGAATTAGATTAGAAGCTGTCTCAGCTGAATGGGTGGCGTTTTGTTACACAAAGCCTTATGCTTTAGCTTCCTTCCTATGAACTGCATAGCAATTTGATTTCAGTCAGTGTAATACTAAGTCAAATGAGTATTCATGCATGGCCATTAAAATTGTAAACTAAATCAGTTGTGTTGGTACTGGGTTAAAAATCTTTAACAGCGTCTCAGAATGAAACATTTTTAACTGTGCCATAAAAAACATTAACAAATAAAGCAAATGGGACTGAAAAATATATTGTAAACTCGTCTGGTAAACAACAAACTCAAATACCTTTCATCTTACCTAGATGAATGACTTCAGTCTTACTGTTAACTGATCCAGCTCAAGATGAGGATAAGCACAAATCACACTGTCTAATATTACAACTGTAAAACAATTTAATGTATCTGTGCTGTTTGGTTTCGCTTATGTAGAATTTTAATGAAGGTATAGAGCAGCACCCAATGGTCAGATCTGGCTTAGAGAGCTTCTTGAATAATGGAAAAATATGACTATGACTTAAGAGTAATTAGATTTGCAATCCTCATGGCACTACTTCGTGAAACCAAAAAATTTAAACAAGAAAATAGAGAAGAAATATTTTTTCATTTGGATCTTTAGAGTCCTTTGGTATTTACCTCACTGAGATTCAAGAATCTACATAATTGACTTAATGTCTAGGGAGGGAGTTTATTGGAGAGCATCCATTGTTGTGAAAGAACAATTTTGTGTTTTTTGACACAAAATTAATGTGCTCGTGTAATCTGATCCTAGTTGGTGGATTTGTGTATGGAGCTTCCCAGACTTTGGAAATGATAGCGTCAAGTCATTTTAATGATTACATCTCTATTGTCTAGAAGTCTAAATGTCTGCTCTATTTTGTAACCAGTAAGTTTAGTTTCCAAGTCTGGGAGTATTTTATGTTGTAGTTCTGGAATAGAGAATAATTCGTTCTCCATACTTGTATTAAAGGAAGGTAACTACTGCAAGGCAAAGTAGTGACAGTCCTAAGTGTTGCTTCGATGGAGTCCTGCAGAGAAGAATTTAGTGTTTCTCATTTCAGTTGTCATCTGGCATAACTGTATGTATGCAAGCACATATTGAAGAATCACCTAATGTAGTGCAAGCTGATGTGTTTTTAACTCCATGAGGCAACATCCATCCATTTGCCCAGAGGCAGTTAAGGCATGCATTGACTTAGATCACCTTGCAGCTAGTTTGCTTTTGGAGGCAATTAGGAATATAGTGAAAAAGATTCTTCTGTTTCTGAAAAGTGTTCTGCAAATGTCTAGACAGTGCGTGTGAAACACTGTGATTCTGGAAGTATTTCAGACTTGGAGTTCTCACATGGCTGTGAAACAATACAGTTCCAGAAAGGCTGTCTCTAATCTTTCACTTGTGTGTGAAGAGAGATCTCTGTTTGCCAGCTTCCCACAGAGAAGCAAGCAGACAGGATTGCTGCTGCAAGGCTGTGCTGAGGAAACCAACAACGTTGACCTTCTGCAGTCTGGGCATTATAATTAGAAAGACAACAATGCACAAAGCAGTGTGCTTGTAATTAAGGGTATGTAAGGGGGAGTGGAGGAGGGGGAGTTTCATGACTCTCTTAACTATTAGAATATGCTTATGGAAGAGAGAATGAATGAGACATATTAGTGGGTTGGTGCAGTTTTTTTCCAAATATTTTTTCAAAGAGGTCACAAGGCAACATGGCTGAGGCAAGAGTTTAAAAACTTATGTTATGGAGCTCGATAATCGATAATAACATAAAATATCTGCTTTTAATTGCAAGGTGATAAATGTCATAAACTATTTCCTGCTGTAAATTGTGAAGACATTGTGATGAAACGGACCAAACTGAACTTCATATTTGAATTTCACTTACACAAGAGACTGCTCCATGTTAACCAAATACAAAGGGCTTCTTTCTTTTGTCTGCTGCTGCCAAAACTCCTTTGCAGCCAAAGGACTTCTCCACAGCATGAGAACTGCTGCTGCTCCACAGCAAACCAGATTTTTGCTGGAGTGGAACGTGAACCACTTCACTTTTGAATATCCCAAAATCAGGGGTATCTGGGGCATCCTTATGTGAATAGTTGGCTGCAGCTTAGTATAACCTGTTATTGCTCAGAATGAGAGAATAAAGGGAATAAAGGTGACCAGTTCTAAGATCCTGTATGCGGGCTTTGATGTGCTAGTAAAATCTGGGGCCATGCTACCTTAATTTCTATCAGCATTCCCAGCAACTCAGGCAGCAGCTGTGAGTCAGTGGCTCACAACTATATAGCAGCAACCAGAAGCACAGTGCAGGAGGGAGGGATCAGTGAGTTTGAGGAACTCTTTATCACAGTAGTTCTGTCTCTTCCACATAACGCTGTGCTCACTTTCAGATTGGTTAATCTCACCCTAGAGTTGATATGATTGTATTTAGCTATTGACTAGACAGAAGGCTGAAGATCTGTATTCAGGAGTTCTGGCTTTATTGCTACTCTGAAGAATTCTACCATTGAATTCTGAAAGCTTCTTGCTGGTTCACAAGATGTGGCTTTTCTTCTAGTCTGTGTTCTGGGGATTTTTTTTCACCAAATCTCCCTTCAGAGAACACCCTTTGAAACTAAAAAGGTAACTTTTTTTACAGTATTAATTGCTGTTGCAAAAGATTTCCTTTTTCTTCAAGCTTATGCAAATAATAAGTGATAATGAGAGGCTACACTGTGCTAGTTCAAATCAATATTTGCTTGCCTTGTCGTTCTGCAGGCTCTTCTGAGGTAATACACATAGCCTAATAGAGATGTTCCTTCTACAGTACTTGTCTTACAACCGAAATGCTGGCCTTTAACTGTTGAAGAAGTCTCTGTGTTGGTGGATCCAACTTCAAAGTCTTTTTTCCCCTGCTTGCTGTGTAGGAAGAACTCCCACCAGATTTATAATCTAGGTCCTATTTCGTAGTTATGAATATTTAATTTGATATTGGTTCTTTCTTTTTTCTGCTTTGTTCCCATTGACTTCATAAGTAAAAGCTGGTAAGATTTGGTTCAGTTATTCTGTAATTGCGAGGCTTTAAATCTCTTTTTCTTTGAGTTTCATCAAGACAAAAACAAATACTCGTTGATGTCAGCAGGAGCTTGTTGGAATAAGGCAAGAGTGAACAGTACAGTTGTGCAGCTGTAGTTCTCCATGTAAAAAACATATAATGTAACAGATCTCTTCGGTAGCCAAGGAAGGATTTGAGTCAGAATTTGCCTGTAGCATCAGTTTTTATTCCTTTGACATTTTTCTCATCTTGGGTCTGGTTTTAGTCTTGTTGCTATGGCAACATACAGTGAGGCAAAAAGGTATTCCAGCGAAAAGGTCTCTCCTTGCTGACGGGCAGCGGGAGGGAGTGGATGTTGGAGCTGTTCTTTGCAGCTGGGAATAGCAATGGAGGAATGAAAGGGATTTTAAAATGACCTTCTGTTTGCATGTATACAGGAAAAGACACTGGTGCAAAAGTTCAGGGTGACAGCAGAAAACAGGTGAGTCAGATTCAAATCATTCTTGGTTTCAGATGAGTACTAGCAGGATGATGGATGTATTAGCTTCCATAGCCCAAGTTATCTTCCTCCCGTGTTCTCTAACTCTCTAAACAGATCAAAAAATTGCTGACTATACTAATTTCTTAGCACTTCAGCAATTAATTTTGATTGTATCTCAGTTTTCTCCACGCTTTTTTCCCTGTAGCTGTTGGGCCACAGGTACCTTAAGATCATTGTGTCTTCTTCATATGGTCAGTCCTTGATTTCTGAGGTAAGAACTGACACAAGCAGGAGTGGAGACTATTCAGAGCCCTGTAAATACCACATTTATTGTTACAGCAGCCAAGTACTAGAAGCACTCTTCTGCTAGCTGTTTGCTACGTGGTGCAAGCAGAATATTCCTCTTACGAATGCAAGTTGTTCCCATGAAAGTGTGCTGTGGTCAATACCCTCTCCCAGACAAAACAATGCCTGCGAGCAAAAGGATGTTTTTGACCAGATACCTGTGTCGATTGTCAGTAACCATACTTAAACAGCTCTTTTACAAAAACCTGTATGGAAGACAGCCTGAGAAAGAAACACACTGCAAACTCACCAAAAAAAGCTTAAAAGAATTCAATGTGTGGCATAGTGAAATATTATTTCACTAAATCATGTTGCATTAACGTGGGAGAGACATGTCAGTATTAGTGAGGAGGAGGAAATGTGCCAGCAAAACAACAGGACTGCATTTTGACAGAAGTCACTTTGAGGAGCAGGCAGACGCAGTCCGTAGTGCTGGGGAGCTCAGCAGCTGCTCACTGTGTGCAGTACAGGAGGGCTGCATCCAGAGCACCAGATTTCTGTCCCTGGTCTTAGCACAAGCCACACTAACAGGGCTGTTGCAAATGCAGCCTAAAGGAAGATATACTTTTGCTCTCTACATCCCGTGGCCTAGCACTGGCAAAATCTGCATAGGGAAGAATATCAGTTTGCTCTGCTCAGAGCTACCAGCAAGCTCGGGAATTATTGTCCTTGGTTCCATGAGCTTCCTGCTTTCCACAGACCAAAGCTAAAAAACATAAACCAGAAGACAGAAACTACATAGGATTTTTCTTTGCATGGACTGCCACATTGTGTGGAAGCCTGTATATGCCAGTGACGTGAAGGTAAATTCTTCTGATCTGAGAGGAGCATCTGCCATTATAATGCAGCTCACAGTTTATATTAAAGACAGCATAGCCTTTAATAGACCACAGCAGTGCTTCTGATAATAAAAATCATGTTGCCTCATGGCACTTATGAAAGCTGTAGTATGAAGTGCTTTGCTTATGGGGTCTCTCAGCTAGAATAGTCTGCAGCGTGCATCTTTTTCTTCATTACTGCATACAAATGATGCTTAAATAAATACTATTGATATTAATGTTTGTAATGCTAATGGAGATAGCTCATGAAAATAGAGGCTGTTATGAAACAGCAATGGAGCAGAACCGGTCCTAAAATGAGAAACAGACAAGTTTTTAATTCAGATGATTCTAGCATAAATCTGAAGAAGATTTGGATCATTACCTGTGACACTTGGGTTGCCAAAGTAACCTTGACTAGCCAGCTGATGTTTGCACACTGCGTGACACTGTCACCATGGAGATCCTGTCCATGTGATTTTGCAGACATGATGCAGTTGCAGGCTCCGCTGACACACGGCAGTGAGATAGAGAGGAATTAATTATTGGTAAGGAATGTTTTTGCCAGCAGCTCTTCTTTCTGTCAGAGAGCGAGCCTGCACAGAGCTAAATTTCTTATTTGTTTAGCTGTTTGTAGCAGGGCAGGATGAGTTGTATGAGGAAGCTCTCTTGGCTTTCATGTGGAAAATTCTGAATTCTCCTGATGGGAAGTTCATGCTCTCCTGATTTTGGAGAAATCAGAAAACACTGTTCCATGCCAAAAAAAAAAAAAAAAAAAAAAAAAGGTGTTTGAAAGATAACAGCCATTTACAGAATGCATGTTCATGTAGTGGAAGCTGATTGATCACTGGTAATATTCCTTTATCAGCTGAGACTTCCATCCTTCTAACAGCTGCTCTTCTCATCCACATGCAACTTAGCGATGTCAGGAAAATTATGCCAGTGGAACAGGGAGTGAAATTTGTTCCCACACACAAAATATTTCAAATTTTCCTCAAAAAGAAGCTTCAATTTTTTTTGTGTGTGTGCTTTCCTTGCCGGCATAGCAGTAGCACTCCAAAGTAGATTTTGGACTTATTTTGTGGAGCAGCACCAAATCAAAGGCCATGTTGAGTGTTAGAAAGATCTCATGAGATAACCAAAATTTTTTATCTTTTCCTAGATGTACAACCAACTTATGGTGAACCAAGGCTTGCGGGGAATATTAGAGAGCTGGAGGGAAACAGCCTTAATGTGACATGCTGGCAGGCTTGGACATTTTCAGTGTGTAAGCTGAGGACAGAAGGTGATTCCTTGAGATGATTTGTGGAAATAAATAGCGATAATGAACCAGAAGGTGTGGAAATAATAAGAGAAAAAAATACGGTTGTAGATCATAAAGTGAATGCTGTGTTCCACTGTGCCTGTCTGGTAGTGGGGACTGTTCACATTTGGGCGCTGATCTCCTTTGCAGCAGGTGATGCTACAGGGAATAGAACAGTTGGTGAGTATGGTAGGTTATCACTATTGCTGGAGATGCTCAAGAAAATGAAGTACAAGTGCTCTGCCGCTATCTGGTAAATGTGCCTTGGGTAAGAGCGAAGGGTTAAGGACAAAGCCTGCAAAGATGAGACTGTGACCGTGACAGCTTGGGCAATAAACTGCATTCAACCTCATGCAGGTAAAAGAATATCCATTTTTCTATTGCACTGGTGTCTTTCAGTTGCAGATTTTGCTCTCCTAAAGTAAACACGCAACTTCACTAAAAGTTTTGATAAAATTCCAGATAGTACTGAGCTGAACAGCACTGCATACGATGATAAAACCGTTGTGTTTTAACGACACGCTAAGAAATCTACCCATGGCATTTATTGTTTCTAGCCACTAAACATCTCTATTAAGAATACGGGACTAAAGTCCCCAGTGTGTTGTACTGGCATAGCAAAAAATACAGTGCACAGCTTTGCAGACTCTTATTTTACTCCTGGGACTGGTTTCTTTTAAGAGCCAAATACAGAAATGGATCATAAATAGAACATTTTCTGACCAGCAATGTGAAGGCGTTTATGCCTTTCCTCTCCTACCAAGATCTGTTGGCAGTAATTGTTGCTCTTCTCAGTGTGATACACAATATAGTAGGACAGAAATGGCTGTGGTACAAGAGAAACTTTGAGATCCCAGCCATAACATCCCCTCAGGAAAATACCACTGAATAGTCTTTCCCACAGCAGGCTGTCTTTGCTGCCTTTGTCATTTTCTAGCCTGTGTTTGTATCAAGACTTCTCTGAAGATTTATGTTTGGGTATTGGTAGCACAACATCTATTTAAATGTGCAAGTGTGTGTTAATGGATGAAATTTACAAAGCGATGTTAAAGCTGCTTGATAGCCTGTAATGCTGGCACAATGCAGTGAGTGCTCACAGAGCTCAGAGAGCGTGTGGCACTTGGGGAGTTATGGTGGAAGACGAGTTTTGAGTGTTTCTCACAGGGCCTCGTAACTGTGACTTGTTATTACATAGATCCTAATTACCAGATTTATTGTCACTGCTCAGTGGGGATATTTAACAAATTATCCACAACTGTGCTACTTGTAAGGCTGAAAGGGATGGGAGAAACACGCTTGCTCAAAATTGTTTCTTCAATTATGAAAGGATACTCCCTAAAGCAAATGCAAATTGTTTCCAACTGGGTTTGAAAATTCCTTTTCCTGTGTTTATTACCATTTTTCATTAGACTGAAAAGATATGGAAAGCTATTTATGCTGCAGAGAATGTTTAAAAATACAATACATCAAACTAAAAGAATATGATGCAGAAGTGTGAATTGTGTTTGGGGGAAAAGGCAAACTTCGGTTCCTTTAATTTCTCCTTTCTATTATTAATTGATTTCTTCTCTTGCTGCCTAGGAGGGTTTATGTTGGGTTTGTGGGACTGCATGGCTTTTATTTCTTTTCAGCAATAAGTTTGACAAATTTCCTTAGACAAATAACGTGGAAATTTGAAAGTATTTTCGCATTGTTCACTAATGTGTAAAAACGGTTCAGAATCCAGTGCAGCTTTATTGTACGTATCATGTGAATGTTATGCTTTCTCAGCATAATTTCCTGTAATTCAGCATTAGTTCAGTCACAACCACTGTAAGGAGTGAGTTACACTGAAAGGACAATGGAAAATTTGTCCTTTATTCCAATAGAAACTCTTTAAATTAGGAATTGCACCCTTGCACTGTTTCCAGTCCAAGGTGATGATACTGCATAAGGAGAAACTGAATTTACTCATCCATGTAGAAAAAAAATGTGGTTCCTTCACTTTGATTTAAGATGACAAATACAAATAGTACAATTGGTGAAAAGTACTTTAGGGACTTGAAGAAGAGGGAAGCCCTCTTGATCCTCCCCGCTGGAAGGGATGTCTCTTTTGAATCAAACTAAATTCAGCACGTCAGAGTTCACATGGAAAAGCAAATGCTTTTGGAATGTGCACAGAACAGCAAACTGTAACCATGCTTGTTTAGTTTTTAATGCTCTCTTCTCTACAGTGTTCTCTAGAGTTTTAATATTCAGGTGTGTTGGGAAACAAGCAGTTGCAGTCTTGGTTGAATAATTGAATTAGCAGCCATAAACTTTAAAATAGAAGAATTACTCATTTATAAAACAGCTCATGGTATTGCATTGGGACAGAATTTGATGAACTGGGTAGGCAAGTTGAAAATGACACTGAAGGATGCTGATGTTGAATCAAACTATTTTTTTCTCTTTTTAATGTATTTTAATGTTTCCACCTGGATCCCATAGCCACTGTTATTGTTAAAGAGTGTGTTGTTCCCTTTTCCTATGCCTGCTGTTTACATTTGAAAGCTACTTACAAGTGTACTGGAAACCACTGAACCTTTCTCCAGAGTCTTAAACTCAATACCATGCTTGTGAAAAATGCAGGGAAAGCACATTTTCTCAGATTTGCCTTGTGAACTGTGATATGGTACAGATTAAAATCAGTGTCACATGCTTTGCTTTTTACATGATGTTCTGGTAATAAATTTCAAAGATGGGTAAATGTGTTTGCTGATTTCTCCAATTTTATCACATCTGTGTATTTATGCTGTGCTATAGACCCCTGAAAGCTTGATTTGGCTAACAACATTTACAAAATAACATAGCTGCTGCTTTGGAGTCATTGTTGGATGTTAAGGGAATACTGCCCATGTTACAGAAGTGCTGTTGTGGGTTACTTAGATGGGTATTGTTTAAGAAAAAGTTACTGTGGTTTTTGGTCAACATACAGAGTCAACCTTTTATCCAGTGGAATTCATACAACAGTGTATTCCAAGGTTAATTTGTCAGACAGTATTTTTTTCTTATTAGTTTTTTTTCATCATTGCAATTTTTCTTTTGTTCTATCAGATTTACTTTTTTTAATGTCTGGTATTTACTAATTGAGTGAACCACTCAGTAAAATTAAAATTGTAATATTGAGTTCACTGCAGCCAGCTTTCAGAATAAGGCTGACAGATGGTAAAGACATTTTGTGCCCAGTATCCATTAAATTTAATTGAAGCTTGAAAGCTGTATTTGTTTAGTGTCTTCAGAAATGTCATACCACCTCCTGTATTGGACATTCACTAATGATCTTGGGTGCATGGACCTCAATTCAAGCTTTTAATGTACTGTGGGACCCACGTGTTCCCAAGTCAGCATTTTGTTTCTAGCTTCTATGCCATTATTCTTAAAATAGCCAGTAGAAATATGTCACAGATGGCAGATCCTATTAACATAAAACTTTCTTGCCTCAATATATCCTGTTATGCCAGCAAAAAGTGTGGTAAGGCTATGGCAAAGCCTTTCTGTGGCCTTTATTTTCAGTTTTCTGATATTTTTCCACCATGACAGTGAGGAATTCTTGACATCTTCCAATTTCCAGTGATTTAGTAGTATTCTGCATGCCTCACGTTGGATATTCAGTGAAACACACATGCAATGTCAGTTCATCAACACTGAGACCCCATGAGTTCTAAAACTGCACATAAAAATAAGCTCCTCTCCAGAGCATTCATAAGAAGTTGTTGTTCCTTTTTTATATGGGCTAATTGCTGCCAGTTATTAAATGTCTGTTGGTATTGGTAAGACAGTATTCATTAAAAGAAACAATTAAAAATGTGGGGAAAGACAAAGGAAAAAAATACTCAATCATGCAATTAGAGCCAGCATGGTCTCTCACAGCCACTGCCTGGATATGGCATTCCTTCTGTAGGAAAGCAAAAGATATAATTAACCATCATAGGTCAATTAGAAAAATATTTCACATTTTCAATGAAAGTAAAATTTCTTCACAAATACTTTGCAAAGAGGAAAATAAATTAATCTAATGAACAACCTGTCAAGATTAATTCCCTGATCCTGTTTCTCACCTCAGCTTTTGTACTGCAGTACTGTTATGTAGGTACTCTACTCAGAAACTGTCATTAAGCTTTGTATCCCATTTTGGCAATCACAAGGCAAAAGTCAAGCCTTAAAAAGCCACTGGAAGATGTTTAACCATATTCATTTTGTTTAAAGCAGCACTTTGAATGGCATTGCTCATAGCGTGCCTCACACATACTGCTGATTTTGAAGAAAGGTGATCAGGATTTTCTATAAACGTGCGCTTGTAAATTATCAATATCTTATCTTTCTTTCAGGTGAAGGAGGCCATGCAGAGAATCCATGACCGAGGTAACATAGGAAAACTAATTCTGGATGTGGAGAAAGCACCCACTCCCCTGGTGAGTGCAAAGCACTACATACATGGCGTACAGTCTCACAAGGTAAAGCGTGGTAGTGACATTTGGAGAAATGTCCCTTACAGTTTTCTTGTATACTGTTTTCTTCTAAATCCATAGCACCTAAATAGAACCCATAGTTATAATTTATATTTTTAATCCAAGGTGAAACACAGTTGTAACTCCTGCACTCCCAACAGTTAAATTTCTATGCAGCATAGACATCTCCCTCTCCAGAAATGTGCCTGCCCTTCCTAAATCAGGATAAAACTACCAAATCTATTTGTGTCCCTGTGACAGAAAACAGACATTTAATGAATACAAAATTCCTGTCTTAATAAGTAGGTTGAACAGAAAAAGACACATTACTTCAGCGTCCGAACACAGAAGTGCTTTCATACAGAAGTAGGGAGTACCTCTGCTAGGAATTATTTTCTTCTCTAAGTATCTAAACACTTCCCATCCATTAGCTGCTTTAAAGAATCATATTGTCTATCTCTGGAAGAGCATGTTACTTACATTTTGTGAACGTCCTACATAGCTGTGTTTCTTTTCTGAGAGTCTTAATGCCATTCTATGATAGGTACGCAGATCAAAGTCCACTTGTGCAACTGTCCTAAAAGCAACTTCCAGTTACAGAATTCAGCTGTAATCCTTGAGGGAACAGTTCACAGTTCTAACTGAAAGTGATGTCATACCAACAAAACTTTTGTACTGACAGAACATCTGTTTTCTTGCTGCATCCATGACTTCTTCCATTTTTAAAGTCATTTTATCAGGTGAATCAAACAGTAACAAGACTGGGTAAAACCGTGTGATAGGTGCTCTGATTTTCTTCATCTTTCATCCTGTAGATGGCCAACGACAGCACAGAGACAAGTGAGGCTGGAGAGGAGGAAGAAGATCACGAAGGGGACAATGAGAATAAAGAGCGCATGCCATTCATCCAGTAACAGCCAGAGGTGATGGAAGCAGAATGATTGATTCAGTAGAAGGGAACAAGACTGGGAAATATTCTCTGCATCAGTGAACAAATGCTGTAGTACAGTGTGTGTTGTATTTGTCTGCAGTCAGCTGAGCTATGAGCTGTTGATCATTGTTTTGAACTCAAGTGCCATTCTCATCCAGTGCAGTATTATGACATTCCTGTGTAATACCCAGTTTCCCTGTAGGAGTCCCATGGATTTTTCTGTTTCAGTTTAAAAGCCTCATTAACTTACTGTGTAATTTTAGATGGGCATCTTTCTCATGCAAATTCCAACTTTTTGCATAAAGTTATTTGGAGGGTTGAGCTTTTTTTTGCAAGTTGACAACCACAGTAACAAAAAGTATTGCCCACTTGCTGTATTGAAGATTCTGCTAATTGGAGGGAGGATTCTTAAGTTTGTGAATTTTTCAGTGTTAAAGTAGTTTTCCTTTTATGAACCACAGATAGAAGTTTCAAAAATGGTAAGTTTATTTTCCTTTATCACGCTTCCTCATTTTATAAGCAATCCTGTCTTCATTTTCAAAAATACCTCATTTTGAATTGTGGAATCTGAAATTGTGCATTAATTGACAGACAGACTCTGATTAGTATCGTATAATCATATTAGCCATCAGCACCAGTAATTAAACACTTCATTCAGAGTGCCAGCTATCTTGCATTCCTGTTGATCTGAGTTATCGCCCCATATGTTTTAGGCACCAGAGGTCAGTTAGCTACTCACTTTAGAGCCAGAACAATCTGCATTGTTACTGACAGTTCAACATCGTGTTCTATGAAGGATGCACTGACTCATCTGTGTCTAAAATCCGAAACATTTGTAGATTTAACTTTTAAATCCCATTAGTAAGGATCACTCTTCAGTATGTGGAAGGAATTTGTTGGCAGAGTTTACTGCTCTTAAATCACTATGTATTGATCAGCTATGAAGCTGGAGCTGAACTTCTAAAGAAGTTAACCCTTTTAAAAGTGACTTTTTAGACCTTAATCCCATCACAAATTATGCATGGGGATAACTTTACCTAGGCGAGTAATTCTATTCAAAGCTCTGCTCCATGTGTATGGTTATATTTGTGATTATTTGAAGGATCAAATATACAAAACCAGCTAGTCTATCTACCTCCCACTAGTGGAAACTGTGTCTAAACATGACAAAAGTAAATATTTTTTCTTGACTTTCACCTATCCAAACAGAAGCTACTCAGGTCCTTGGTGGTCTTGTTGAAATAAACATTTTAAAATAACTGCAAACAACTTCAGTAGAAATGCTAAAAGAAAGTCAGAGACCTTGTTATAATGCCATGTATCTTTGAATTAATATATTTTTAGTATATTTTTAGCAAAAGAAGTTATTTCTCCAGGCATGGCTAGTTGTGCTCCTAATTCTACAAATATGTAGTAGTGATAGAAGTTGAAAAATATACAGAAGGGGAGAGGGATTGCTTCTCAGGCTTTTCTCAGTGTGAAAGTAATTGTGAGTCTGGATTACTTTTATGTGTGGTTTTAGAGGATTCTCTTGTGTTGTTTTTTTGTTTTGTTTTGTTTTTCCTACTTGTTTAATTTTTGCTGCCTGAGTATTTATGTCCATCTCTTCATACTGTGCTCATGAAGTTGCCATCCTACTGTTCTAATGCTAGATAATTGTGCAGAATGTTCATTCTAAGCAAGTTTCCCTTCAGTTGAACAAATTCAGAAATGATGAGAAGAACTAACTGTGGAGGAAAATGCCAAAAAAAGCTTTTGTTGAAATATTAGTCAAAACAAACTTCAGCTTTCCTTATATATTGAAGCAGAATTTCATTCTAGTTGATTTTCTTTCTGTGTTGGACTTACCTAGGCTTCCGGTGCCATATCAAACCCAAACAGGAACTCAATATGCAGAAAAAAATATATATTCAATGAGTTTTCCATGTGTTGGGAATTGCCCAATGAGCTTTTAAGAAAGGCCATTAAGTTTTCACAATTCAGTAGGAAACATGCCCAATTTTGTTTTGCAGTTAGTGTAACAATGTTGTCCTGCAACAAACCTTAACATAACTAGAAATTTTGATTTGACGCCAAAGTGAGCAATATTGCTGGTGACCTTTGAACTGGCAGTAAAGTGGCATTCTCAAGGCCTTAAATTAGTAGGGCAAGCAGAATAGCAAATCCATTCTTCTGTTATAAACCACAGTATGGTTGGCTCTACAGTTAAATTTCCCTTATAGATAAATAGAGAGGGGTGAGATGGTGGTCATGGCCACAGGCACCATGGGGACAACAATCAGATGAAATAATTTTGGCTAGTCTTTCTGGTTTTGTTAGCAAGGTGAAAATACTTTTCATGCTAATTCATACCAATTTCAGGGCCATTTTCTGATCAGCAGAATGTCAGGTAATTGCAATGCGTTCAGAGGACTATTCTGGATCTACATAAGCACGACACAGATCAGTATTACAATCACTGAGCTAAATTCTACTCCGTGTTGTAGCGATATTAATATGGCACATATGAAGGTTACTAATGAAACGAATGAAAGTTTTCAGGTACCTGTTTTGGAAGCAGGATTTGTGCTAGCAGAATTTGGCCCATAAGCCCGAAATACTTTCTAGAATACCACAAACAGTAGTATCACGTTTGAAGTGGTAGAGGGCATGCTATACAAAATGATGGTGAGACTGTTGTTACTGAACAAGTCTTATTGCAGAAGAAATGAAGGTTTGTGTTTACTACTAACACTTGCGTTTAAACAACTGTAAGACAATTTGATAGTTTCTTCAAGTGAAACAAATTATTTCTTAAATTGCCTTAAAGGAACTGTGAAAGCTTCTCTTTATCTTAAGCCTGATTGAAGTGAACTGAAATACTGTTTAATTGTATTTGTTGCTTTAGAGCTTTTGTTATATTGTGCCTACAAAGCAAATTATGTTTACATAAAAATATAAATAAAATACTGAGCATAGCATTATCCTTGGCTTACATATTTTATTCTAATACACTGCTTCACATTAGGGAGCTGACTTGGAATTGGTTAAGAGGAAAATTTGAGGTCTCATTTTCCATTTCAGTTACTGAAGGATAAACAAATATTTGTTGTTTTTATTACAGAATACATCAAGGTTATTAAAATGGCTGAGCATGCTACTTTACCCGACATTAATAATTTAGTATAAAATGTTGAATGTTACAATTGTAGGAACTTCAAAACATTTTATGAGCACCATTTATGAAGTGTCAGTGAAGTGTGTTATTTTGATAAGGATAAAAACTAGAATTTTTGCCCTCAGATTGCACTGGGAGAAAGCTTGACACCTAAGTTACCCTCAGAGAAAAGGTTCTTTTTAGAAGTGAAGTTACTCAAAGGGAATAATCTTCAAATAGGATTCAAAACAGCCACCTCCAGATTAGCTGATAGAAAGCACAAGGACATGATTGAATCAAAAATCCTAGTATTCCTGGATCTTGGACTTAACTAAGGGTTTCAAAGAGGTGGTTCAGTTGACATGGGATATAAGATTATCTTTCCTGAAATCATTCTTACACTTTTTCTTTCTAAGTACTCTTTATGGTTACCAAAATTTAACAATGACCTCAAGTTTGTACTTGAGTACGTCTTTAAATATCTCCCTGCGTGAAAGGAAGAAGTGGCTCAATGAACTTCAGTTTAATATCTGAATGAAGAGAAAATGTTAGCTTTGGTTAATTCCAGTCATGCCAGATTTGTTCTAAAGCCTGTTGTGTCCCTGGAAAATCTCACTGCAGTAGTTACTGGATCAGTCCTATAATCTAAAAGATGTGAACACATGTTGATTGAGAAGAGGAGCGGAGTAAATTTCTGCCCTCTGTTTCCCAGCGTTGATAAGCAAATAATGGTCAGTGCATCCCTGATCACAGGCTCAGGATGAAGCTGAAAGCAAACAGCCTTTTGCAAGCTCTCTGTGATTACTAACAAAGCCCTGCCTTTTGCCTGCTTTTCCACTGGGCCTTCTAGGCATAATTGTCACACAGTCTAATACTCAGAGGCTGCTACCAGCCAAGCTGGGATGCAGATTTTGTGTGGTTTCTGACCAGACAAAATGCAAAAAAATCATCTTAATGTGCTGAGTATCCCTGATCCTTATTCCATTTCCTCTTTTTTTTTTTTTTTTTTTTTTTTTTTGTGCTTGTCTCATTTTCTGTGTGCTTAGCCGTTAATCCTGGTGGCTTTTGCCAAAACGTACTCTCCTACTGTGATTGTGTCTGCCAGCACACAGCACAGCAGCCACAGCTCATAGAGGACCACGTCGGAGAGTCCTTTGCCAGCCCTTAAGCCACTTGGTGTGAGCTGCTGCTTTTTTTCTCTCTGAAAGGATCCAGGACAATCAGTACTCCATAACTGATATCTACACCAAGGCATCTCTTTTCCAAGTGAATTTTAACACCTAGGCAGGCACTCTAATATTTTCCTGTGAGAGAACAGGTTAGAGTATAAATGCAAATGTGGCTTTATCTCATCAGCCTGCACTGTTGTGCTGATGAATTGCTTGCAGTTGATCCTAACTCAGCCATTGCTTTCGTGTCTGCCTCAGCCTTCTGTCACGCATTTCTGCAGCAAATGGCATGGCTTTCTGAACACAGGCTGAGGATGAATGTAGGGAAATAATTATGTATATCTCTGCCTAGGAGTAACAAACGAGCAGAATTTACAGATTATCCGTTGATTTATTTATATGTTTTACATCTATTCACTATGTGCCTGATTAGATTAATATACATTTGTGGTGATTATATTTCTCTTCTAAGGAGGCTTGACCTCCATCAGCAGTGGTTAAAAACCCTGTCCATATATTTAGGGATGACAAAGAAGAAGCCATTTGTCAAACATTCTCCACTAGTTTCTAGGGTTAGAAAAATCGACGCTTTCTTCATCAGCTGATTCCTGTCCTTCATTTGTCAACAGAAGCATTTTCAGGAAATGTAACAGTCTGTTAACAAGTTCAGACTTCCTTTTAGTTACTATACGTCCCAGTAGCAACCTTGAATCCCCAGTTAGGGAAGGAGAGGGCTTAGAAAGAGTTGGAATCCCTCTGAATTTGTATGCACAAGCATGCTTTGGACAAGGGTTTTCTTGTGTGGAAGCCTGGGCTGCAAAAATGCAGGTAAGAGTATGTGTTAGATGTTACAAATGTTGGTATTTATTATTTGGGAGCTTCTCCTGTTCAAAGATAGTACTGGGGAGAGTAGTCTCTTCATGTCAGGAACTGTCCATTGCTTATAAATAAGGACATACTCTCTTTTGTTTTGCTTTGCTTTGTTTTTAATTAAAAAAGCTAGTTTATGCCCCAGGGAGATGATTAGCTGGAGCAGCTCATGCTCCTGCAAAGCAGAGCTAATCAGAGAGGGAAGCTGCAGGGTGCTGTGCGTCAGTCACTGCACTGTCACTGCACACCCCTGCCTGTAAGCCTCTGAGGTTTTCTGCTTTTGCTCTTTTTTTACCTCATCATTGGTAATCTAACTCAGTTCAGGGAAAGTGTTCAGTGCTCAGTTTTGCTCCTGTCTCTGCATACACGCGTTTGCCAGGCAGCAGAACAACCCAGCAACAAGGACAAGGCAAGTAAGTTGGGCAGCTGCACCATCGCTCTTTTCTCTGACCAGCCAAGCTTACACAGAGCTGAAAAAGGGGAAGGCTCCAAAGTTGCTGACTTCTGGATTGTGAAGGGGTGCCTGATGCACTGCTGTTGCTTAAGGCCCTGTCCTCCCTGGAGCAACACTTAGCAACCACTGTCTTGCATCAGGTTGATATGGAGGTCCCAGTCTTCTCTGTGGGCTTCTGGAGGCCCTGCAGTGCTCAGTGATTGTTCTTGTTCTCTGGTAGTGCCTCAGGAAAATTGATTTTTTACCTCCTGGAGAATACTGGGTCATGCCCACTCTGATCCCCTGTGGAGAGTGACAGATGAAATCTTTGTGGACTTAACACAGGTACATTACTGCTATGGGAACCTTGACTCCCTTCCCCCAGGCATTTAGGGCAAAATGAGAAAATAAAGCCAGGAATAAGCATCATCTGTCTTCACAGCAATTGGGATTAAAAAAAAAAAAAAAGATTCAAGCACTCTCCATCATACCATACCAACCTTCTTTTAGAAAGGCACAGTCTTCACAATTGTTGGTAAAATCTTGAAAACCGATTGAAAGAAAGCATAACCTAAATAAGCAAAGGAAGAGCCATTAAACTTGTAGTTTCAGAGTCCTCGTGATGTTCTGACATCAGGCAGGGACATTTCTAGTCCCCCAGCATCCCGGCAGAGTTGCTAGCTGGCCATCCAGGGATAAAATGCATAGATTAAGAGATGCCATCAGCACTTGGTAGCTTAGGGATCTGTAAAAAGGGGAAGAGAGCTCTGGTGTGGCTCATTAACCAAGGGACGGCCGCAGGGGCATGGACCTGCTTGTTTTCCTTCAGAGCTTAGGAGGGCTTCGACTTGTCTGGAGGACCCCGCTGCCATCAGTCCCTTCCACTACCTGCAGCCCCGGCAGAACTGGGAGTGGGCTGTGTTCTGCAAGGCATCAGCTGTGTCCCTGCCAAGCATTGTTTCCCTGATAAGCTGCAGGTACCAGTGCAAATCATTTTGTGCTCTTCTGCTGGGTAGTCTTCGTAAATACATCTCCCACGTGGAGAGATGTAAGCAGTGCAGCAACCCAGCTGCTCTAGAAGAACAGAGCGAGGCTGCAGATACATTAGATGAATTATTTATAATAAGGATTTCTGTACTTTCACTGAAATGACTGACCCCTGGGCTGGCTGGGCAATGAGCAAATAACCAAATACTATTTACAAAGGCTAGGAGGGAAGCTGGCTGACTGGTATCTTTCTGCCACTGTCATCGTGTGGCCTGAAGGACGTGTCAGATCTGTGATGTTTTCCAGAGGACACTAAGGAGAAAACATTCATTTTATTGTTACCACAGGAGAGAGATAAGAGAAGTGCTTTTCTTTTCCGACTGTTTGCTTTGGCAGATGTTTTTCCTGTTTCTTTGCTGCAGTTTTTCCCTTCTAGTGTCTGCATTTCAAAAAAGGAAAAATTTCCCACTGTTTAAAAAAAAAGAAAAAGAAAAAAAGAAGAATAAAACCAAGTGTCCTGTGACTGGTCAAGTGCCTCACTGGTCTGATAAAAGCATACCCTCCCTGGGGAGGTGGTTGTATTTAAAAACCATTTGGATGTGGTGTTCAGGGACATGGTTTAGTCAAATTGGATTTGATGATCTTTAAGGTCTTTTCCAACCTGAGCAATTCTGTGATTCTCAATGGTGTCATTGTGTTCCTGAGCCACTGTAGACAGGAAAAAATGAAACCAAATGTTTTGTCCAGTGCCCTATTTATTGCTGTTAGGTTTAAGGATTTATAGTTCTCCAGAATTAAATTCTCCCCTTAGAAAGAATCTTGATTAAACTTAGCAGCTGAGCTGGAATTTTTTCCTTCGTGGTTGAAAGCTGTGTCTCAAATCACACTTGTCCCATGGCAAAGGAGATGAACCCACAGAACCTTATGCTAAAAACCCTGCCTGCAAAGCCCCATGGAAAAGTAGGCAGCTGAGAGACAATAGTCAAGATTTTCCTTGCTCTTTCTCATCAAGCAGGATAACTCAGAACCTGAATCAGGAATGAACATTAGAAACATTTCAGTGGGGCACTGCAGGGAAAAGGAACAACTCGGATTCCCAACCCCAGCCTTTTCTGCTAAGCAGTGCCTAGATTAATATGAGAAAGCAGAACCAGCCCTTTGGGCTCATCCTCACCTTGTGGGCAGAACGGGGATTGCTCCATCTGAGGATCAGATGGAAAATGGTGTGGCATACTGGGCTGTAAAAATTTATGCCGTAATTAAGTCTGATTGCCAAATGATGTTGGAGTCCTGTGTCAGGGGTGTGTTTATGCAGTGTGTCAGTGAGAGAAGCACTGCTTTGGGAGTCTCAGACCCATCTTTCCCATAGGCATGCGATGAGAGATTTACACAAGGAATTGTCTTGAAGTTCCCACCTGAGCAATCAATCTGCAGCTGCACACCTACACGCATTGGATGCCATTGGCTGTGCTGCACAGTACTGCTCTAACCAATTCTCACAGTTCACATATTAAGCATTAGCCTCATTTCAATATTATCTTGCTTGCAGCACATTCCCTGGCATTGTAGGTTAACTTAATAAAGCATACATAATATGATTCACATGAGATTTTTGATCTGCATTTTGTTCAACATGACAGCAATGAATGAAGTTATTACACAATGTTCTGCTTGCTAATCATCAAGCAAAACAGGATAATAAAAGGATAATTATTACAAGCTTCCTTCCTTATTCCCATTAAGACAGTAAATTCAACTCAAACTGGAATCTCATAGGAGTTTCACCACTGACTTTGACAGGGACAGCATCAAGCTGATTGGTCCTCTAAATGAACCTAGTCATAGCTCCAGTATTAAAAATTCAGGGAGTAATATTTATTCCATGCCACAGCTTATTAAAAAAGATTCTTTTTTTTTAATCCTTACTCAATTCTCCATATTAAAATACATAATGTGCATTGCCCAAACCAATTGTCTTTCTTGAGAACACAGTGCTGTTTTATACTGGTTTTATGGAGTCTCTGGAGCAAGTAAAGAAAGGACAAAATGAAAAATCCCTGCACAGAGAATACAGCTGCTCCTCTGCACTTACAGCTGTGCTGCTCCTCACGTTCCACAGCCCCTGCTCTACCAGGCTGCACACAAAGGCTGCCCAAACTCCAGCATCAAGTGCCAGGTTGTACAAGAACATACAGACTGGATATATAAAACAAGTGTATTGTCTGGTGGCTTTTGGTTTCCCGGTCACATTAGGTATCTTATAAATGGAGATCATTCACTGCTTGCAACCTGGGAGCATCTCCATGCAGCACTGTGTGGAGCCAAGATCCTCATGCTGATGAAGTCCCGAGTTATGAAGTCTACAAAGCAGCATGTAGCACTGCTCAAACCTGCCAGCTCCTATCTGGAAACAGCTTTGCCATTTCAGCAGGCCTACAGCTGCACAAATAGAACTGGCTTATTTCTCCCTTAGATAGGCTTTTATATTTCCAGCTTTGGTGACATGGCATCAATTTACTGCTGTGTGGGGAGATGATCCCCTAATTATCTAATTATCTGACAGAGAGCAAAGGCTGCTGGTCTTACTCAGGCAAAGCTCTGCAGCCTTTAGAGAGGATTTAAGTCCTAAAGACAGGGAGCTAGATGAAGGCTTAGCAGGTCATGTTAGCTGCAGGTCTGGGGTCAGTGGGGAGCCTAGCCTATCAAGGAGAGCTCTGAGAACTGCAGAGATGTGTCCTGTGGCTGGAGAGGAATAAAGAGCATGCATGGCAGCATATGTCAGATTAGGCAAACCCAACCCATGCGTTCCCCCACTGCAATGTGGTGCTATCATGCCATCCTGAGACTCAAAGATCTTTAGAAGAGTAATCAGGCAGTTTAATCAGGCAGATGTCCATGCAAACCTGGGGAATCGTATCACCTTGTTAGATGAAGTTAATTTAGTCCATGCAGAACCTGTAGCATTATTTAAGGAAACAGGATTGCCAAAGCCAGCACAAATAACCACCCTTCCCTTTGAAATCCCAGCTGTAAGAATATGTTTGATCTGAGAGATGCCTGTCTCAACTGCTAACCCTACAGTAATGAAGCCTCAAGAAAACGTGCAATGAGACTGATCCTGACCCTCTGCTGTGTAACACTGGGGGAAAGACATACAGCGCAATGGATTTACCCCGAGCATTAAGGAGAAAGGAAACTTGGTCTTTTCTGTTTTGTTTTGATGGAAAAGCAATACAAAATCGGACCTATCCTAATAATTCCTAGAGCACTTAAGACATCTGCTGGAAATGGAATAAACTGCAATAAGAATGCATGTAGCAATGACTAATGTAAGAATGAAAAATTCTGTGATGTTTACATCTATGCAGTGTCTAAATTACTTGGCAAATGCCAGAACAATTTCCGTTCAAAACGATCATTTGAAAATATTTGCATAAATGTGCACAGTGTGTGGTAGTAGGGCTGGCTTTAGTATTTGTCCTGCAAGGCAGGGCCAGCTCCACTTTCCACTGCCTGACTTGTCTGTAGACAAGCAGACATCACCCCAACATTTGCATTCAGATCATTTAGATGTTATTTTTCTTTCCTGATCTAGCAGATTAAAAATTCCTTTTACTTTTGAAAGAAAGGTGTTTTGCTTCGACCACATCACACATTTTCCAACCCTGGGGCCTGGTGCATGAACTGATTATGCTTACACGTGGGGGTAGTGTTGCCTCCAGGACAGGTAAAGCAGGGTCAGCTGTTTGCAGATCCTGTGACAGCCCTGGGCTGCAGAGCTGTGGTTTGGCTCCTTGCCGCTGGCCAGGCTGGCAGCCACCAGCTGAAGCCTCTTGTCAGCAGGCAGGAGAGCAGCAGCAGTGCAGCAACGGGGACCTCTGTGGTGATACCGACACAGCTGAGTGGGATCTCAAGCTCCTGTGTTGCCAAAGCAAGGGGTCTCAGCTCTCAAGCAGAGCATTCGAGTCCTCTGTGAAGTGCAGCCACCAAAGCGAGACATGATCACACTCCTGAGAAGGTCTGTTTTTCCATCTGCTATAGGAAAATCCTACAAACATCAACACAAGCCAAAATGCAATCCTTCCTCTGGCCAGCCCTACTGGCAGTAAGCAAAGCCACACTGTTAGTAACCTGCTATGAACCTGTGAATGTGCATTTCAGACTGTCTTGCGAACTTCTGACTGGGGCCTTTGCCATGCCATCATCTCAAAGCTGGATCTTAGCAAGCGGGGGCTAAATTTAGGCTTTGTCCAAACTGTGTTGTTTGGCATGTGTAAGGATGTGCAGAACCTATTAAGATCGTGTTAATGTGAAGCTGTAAAACTTCATAGCAGAGAGACTGTAGTGATCAAAACTAAAAAATTAAAGGGAGAAATTAAGTGCTCAGGATGTTTTTAGTTCATTTCCTGAAAGGCAAATAGGTAGCACACATTGCAGGAGAAAAATTAGCACAGCAGGTATTTTAGGTTTACAAAAGAGAAACAGACAGATTCTCACATGCTCCCTGAGGGCTAAACAAGCTGTGCTGCCACCAGCATTTCCCAACACGGAAACCTGGCCGGGTCCGCAGGAATAGCACTTCAAAAGACCCCATTCAACGGCTTTATTTGCACCTGGATTGCAAAGAAACCAAAGCTTTAAATTTTCTCCTAAATTCCCTTATCTTTAGAGATGACATGGAGTCACCTGACTGTGAAGAAGTCTCCGGTTTTTGAGAGATGGTGTTTTGCTTTTTGCACATTTCGCGTAGCCATCAAACATATAACCCTAGATGAGAAGCCATTTCCTTGGGGTCCTTCCTGTCCAAAGACAGAGGCAGTGGCAATCAACAAAATGCTCAGTACCACCTATTTTTGCCAGTAAAACAAGACTTGGCAACACTACAAGAAGGCAACTTTATCAGTGCTCAGCAGCATTGGGTAGGTAACTAAAAACAGCAATTGCTTTGCTAACAGTGGTTTACGAAGATCTGGTGAATCTCTTCTGAATTCTGCATCTTTTCTGAACATGATCAATCTTACTTTTTCACATTTACAACCCATAATTTCACTGCCACTGCAAGAGAATGAAAGGAATACAAGTGATACAGTTTGGTCACAGATAAGATAAAGATACTTACCTTAAATATGTGTGATAGACAGAAGTTACTGTGCTGCCTCTTGCATACAACTTACTGTCCCCCAGCTTTGAGATGATAGTATGGCAAAGGCCCCAAACAAAAGATACAAAAACACTCATTCAAAAACATTCAAAATGTTTTCATTTTAATCTTTTTGGTACACCTATTATTTATATCTTAAATTTCTTCATTTTCTGAAGTAAAAATGCTTGGATTTACTGTGTGGTAAATGAAAAGCAGCAAACCTGTAGTTAAAGCAGCTATGTTTGAACTGAAAAAGAAAACTAGAAAAGCCTGTTCATCAATCCCATTATCAGTGTCAAGGTGAGGATGCATTTGGGATAGGAGTCTTATACTCCTAAGGAAGATGTAAATGCCCTCATTTCAACACTCCGCGACTTTCAGTGCAGGTCACTGGTGGGCAGCCTGTTTTTGCAATAGACTGGTATCTTCCTTTAATTTTAACAGACATAGCAAAACCCTTATAGCTAGCAAATTTCCTTCTAAAAAAGCAAATTTATATGACAAGAAAAACATTGAACCGACTGTACAAACCCAAAATATCATTAAGAATTTTCACAGAACCTCACATACCATAAGGTTAGCCCTTCCCTTTTCCAAATACACAGCTTGCTTGTACAAATTTCCCCCAAATAACCTTGGTGTTGGGATGTTAGCCATAGACCTGCCTTGTACCTGGTTCGACGGAGACAAAATCCTTAAGAAGGAGTTTTTAAGACTTTTCAAGGCCAAAGAAATCAAGCACACTGTATTTTTCCAAGCATGACATAATCCTGGGTTAGCAGAATTTGCAAAATTTCTTGCATTTAGTTTAAACAAATGAAAATCAACCCATGGATCCCATATACTACCCAAATCATTCATAAAAACTGATGCTTGGGAGGTGATCAACCTCTGTTGGCTACACTGGCTCTTGGATTTACCCCACCTGAAATTCCTTTGGCTGGCAACAGCTCTGATCAGTTCTCATTTTCTGTTTATACTCTCAGTAGAACAGGAAAATAATTACCCATGTACAAGCTTCTTTTCCAAATCTTACGTTGAGCTGAGATTTCTGTAATTGAAATGCTGCAGAAACAGTTGCTCAGATTTCAGCAGCAGACACAGCCCTCAGTTTCCCACTTGGTCCAACAGACCATGATGCAATCAATTCTGAAACCTGGAGGGAACCATAGACCTCAGTAAAACACAATTTGAGCATGGTTTGCTTTTCAAGATACCACATTATCTTTCTTTAAAGATATTATTGCAAGTATTATTCTACTTGTAGCTCTACTACCTCAGGGGATAACAAAAGACACGATCCCCCTGCATAGATCCTATTCCTCATAACAGGAAATTACTGCTGCAGCCAGACTATTTCAGGATCTCAGCCGAGCATCCAGTCCACGTCTCACACTGACTTCTCATACTCTGTGCCCAGTTGCATGTTCTTTCCACAAACTCAGTGATGGCTGAGAATGGAAAGGAAAAACAGCTGTACAAAGAGTTTTTCTGAGCCAGTTTACAAGAGCACATAAAGGTGGAACTGTCTCTGAGGGGAATAGACTTTTTAACTTGAAGAGACTCTGTGTAAAAACTGAAATGAACTTTTCACCAAAGGTTGCTTAAGCTTTGAATGGTTCAGTTGTCTGAAAGCAAATGGAACGAGGCAGGGAATCAGGAGCCAGAAAACCACCCAGGTGTCTGTGCAGTACAGCAGCTCTGAATTCTGCAAAATGTTTCTTTTCAAACCAAATAATTCAAGAAAAACTGCAGCTTTGTCTTTATGCAGTTCTACTATACTGGTGTGAATAAAGAGCACAAACATATCTTAGTCTGGACACAGCTATGAAAGTATGAGTATTTATATTTGTATAGCACATTCTCATATAGAAGGAGGACTAATTTGTCCCAAGAAAAATTACTTTCATATATATGTAACTTTGTTCACTCTCTGGGCCATATGTTATTACTCTAACTATGCTTTTAAAAGAAAAATTACAGCTCTAAATGACATTGTTATGCCAGTTTCTAGACCATACACAGAGAATGTATTCACTCTGGAGGGGCTCTAGGCCTCCCATAAGGTTCCATTTTCTGCTTCCTCACTCTAGCACTGGGAGTTTAAATATTCTAAGCAAAATATTTCGGCTTCTCCCTGACTCTTCTGCTCACACGCTGTATACAAGAAGTTAAACTTGCTTTCTTAGTTGTTGTTGATAAGTCTTAAGCTCAAAACAGAGCTTCAGACTGTTCTTTTAGCACTGTTCCTAATTTTCTCTACACAATGCAACGTACTTCAATACTTTGAAGCAAGCTACTGAAAACAAGTTTTAGAAAATCACTGAATTTATGAAAAGTTGATAAAGTATTAGTTCATGATTAATAGATGTGTACTAGCTATGGAGAATCCAATTAGTTGTTTGGAGGTATCTAAAACAGCTGGTGTAGGTATGTTTTACATTATGAGTGCTGCAGTGATTTTAGAATCTATGTGGTTAGAAAAGAGCCAGTATGCACTCATGTAGTAAAACAGCATGCCTCTAAAATCTCAGCTTCCTTTTAATAAAGTAATAAGTCTCTTGCTGTTACAGTTCTAGAAGAAAAACAGTGATAATATGACTAGAATGGAACCAAGGCAGATGGCAAAGAGGGGTCTGGAAACATAGCTTCAGAGTGGCATAAACTTTTCCTGCCTGCACCCGTTGCTCAACAATGACTTCAGTGTCAGCATTTTAAACAAACCCTCATGTTGAAAGTCTCATTTATCCACTAAACTGAGTGAAAGGTGATATTGCTTATAGCAATCCCAATTTAAAGGCACTCCCAAAAAACTCAGTCTCAAGGCAAATTAAAGAGCTCCAAATGCAGACACCTCTCCATAGTCTAGATAGCACTGTCCTGCTTCCAGTATCTTGTACTTTGCTGGGAGCAGCATCTCCTACCCCGGCCATGTACTGAGGATTTGGGAAGTATTGTAAGAGTGTAAAAGATCTTTTGTTCCCCTAACTAGACCCTGCTGATAGCACATAATGTTCTTATTCAGAAGCACAGTAATATCTAGCAGGTATTTATGAACTCTTAATAAAATCATAAATGAACATCTGACAATGTGATATATATACTCTGTGTGTGTGGCTGCCATGTTTACTAAGGGGCAACATCTTTTTTTGTTTCAGTGTAAATAAGATCATGACCACTGTCCATACTTAATCAGCATGGGACAGAGACATGCTACCCCCCATCCTGAGGCTGGTGTTACACAAGGCATTTTTGAGCATCCCTCTGCTTTTGCACACCGTTATGCTTCAAAGATAGTGTTATCTCTGAAGAAATGGCATTCATCTGCAGCAATCGAAGCACTGTTCAGTGCCCTTAAAGCAACCTGTCTCAGTTGAACCCAAAAAGGAAACAGGAATTTCAGAAGAGACGTGAGAACAAGGGGGCACCTTATGCTGCAGCCAGCTTCAGTATTAAACACATTTCGTAAGCAAGGAGCACAGCCAACCCTGTCACTACACTTTTATAAAACTGACCTCAGTCAGTCCTGACTGTGATGTGTCTGTGTGACTTGCTCTCAAAGCTGCTGAAGAGAATCTCTTGAAGATTTTTGTGAAGTTCTTTAAAGGAGAGATGGCACAAACTGGACTTATGATTTTTCTACTCATAAGCATATTACTGCTGGATCAGACCATCAGCCAGGCTTCCAAAGTCAAAGCTAGGAAGCACAGCAAACGTAGAGTGAAAGGTACTGGGTTTTAACTGGGAGAAGGGATAGAGATTTATAGACTGTGCGAGGTTACTACGTACTTAACATTGTGTGAGTAAGAAAGTAGCACTATTCAAATGTTTATTAACTAATGATAGTCAAGTCTATATTATGCCTGTCTTTCAAATATTTTTATGTGAGTTAGTAAAGCCAAGAATGATGTGCTAGAATGAATTATAGAAATAAAGCTGCATTGCTTTTAAAAAATATCTTGCTCTTTTATGGCTGTTCATCTGTTAACAGCTGACATAATTTATGATACAAAGGTAAAGCTGAGAAGACTCCAGCCAATCATTCCTAGTTACACAGTTCTATTGATTAAGAGCAGAAGAATGGAAATTCACGTACATATGATGGAAAAGAGCAGAATAAAACATTAAGTCTTCAAGGGTTATTGTTCAGGTTTTTGTCCTTTTCCTAATTTTAACAAAATGTCTGTGTAATGTTTGTGGGATACTACTTGTATGAGCAATATGGTGAAATTGCAAGTCAAATTAATAAAAAAGAATTTCCAAAAGAAGGATTAAATTCCCAGAGCAAAGATTACAGAGCAAATACAGAACCACTGACTGTTTGGAAAGGTCTGTGTACTTAATTTAAGGGCTTATTTCTAGTAGAAGTGTGCGTGATGGAGGTTACACTAATGGCAAATATTTAAGCTCCTTGTCAGTGGAAAATATGGAGCCTTGATAAAGTCACTGTACAGCACAGTTATACTGCTTTGGAGCTATAGACTTACATATTTTTATTTTTCCCTTTGAATCTTTTCAGTTCTTAGCTTGATATACCCTTGTGCTGCCAGCACATTTTTCTGTCTGCTTTCTACTGATAACTTCTGCATTTGAAACAGTTTGTCAAAATAATGGGTGTTCTGAGGATAAGTTACCCAAAATTATGAAATTCAGGATGTGGGTGCAAAAAAAAAAAAAAAAAAAAGATCTGCGTAAATAAGTGTGCTACTACTAAATAAATAAATAAATCAATAGTCCCAGGAGCTCATCTGTTCTGCTTTTTACCTCTTTCAAAGCAGAGAAGGGTCATGGAGAGACTACTGGGAACTGAGAGTCATAGGGAAGAACACGGACTGGGAGTCCTGCCATGGGGAACGTAAAGGACAGCTGAGGTCAATCCCCTCTGATTAGGGAGTATGGAGAAGGGACAAGCTTTCTGGGGTGGAGCTGGAGGATTAGGTGATGTAACACGATCTGTAGGAACTGTGGCTTTGTTAGTTCTGCTGCTTGTGAAAGAGCCTATTTATTCCTCCTGCTCATTACTGCGGCTTCTGGAAGGTTTGCTTACCACTGCAATCAAACCGTAAACTTGTGTAATGGAATCCTGTCTGCTATCTGTTTGATTGTGGTGGGCCATTAGAATGATTAAGAGGAAAAATATGCAAAAGAGAACATGAAAAAGGAATTATGTGCAATTTAGCATCCTTTCTTATCTCATCATCTTTTTGGTACTTTTGTCAGTGTCACAAAATGGTGACATGGGCTGAATGTGGGTGACTCGAATCATCAATGGGGAGGAAGGCTCCCCCTGGGGAGGGGAGATTGTAGCTCAGCAAGCTCATCTGCATGCATTTAGACATCAAACTTAGATTGTATGGGCTATCCCTTGCTGAGTTAAAAAGAAAGCCGTGTAAAACTTATGTGTACACAGAATCTTCTGTCCTGCTTTTGTTTTTATGACATATATATATACACAGACATGTACACGTACACCCACACACTACAGCATACAGGTATACAGGTTCAAATGTAAACAGGCAAATTTTGCTATAAACCAGAGATGGGCAGCTAGAATACTGATGCTTTAAAATGGCAAAATATGTCTTGGCAATGCAGAAACTCAAAGTTGTTAAAATGAAAAAAATGACTTTTTTGCATGCATACCTGCTTATTTCTCTGTATTTCTTTCATTAAAGAAAAAGATGACCTCAAGACCCAGATTGACAAGTTGTGGCGAGAAGTAAATGCTCTCAAAGAAATGCAAGCACTTCAGTCAGGTAAAGCAGCTTATACTGATCAGTGGCATCCAAAAGTTACTGTAAAGCAGCTTATACTGACCAGTGGCATCCAAAAGTTACCACTGCCTTCCCTCTCACACTCCTCAGTCTCACTCATTTTTTTAAAGGTGATTTGAGACTGATGAATATGGCTTCTTGGAGCACAGTATGATACAGCTATACTGATGAAACAAGAATTGAAGAAAGCATTTGGGCAAAAGCAAGTATGAACTAGTGGTACACATGTGGTGATTCTTCATTAAGAGCAATAATTTTTCTGGAGCAAGAACTACCATTGTCTTTGCTATGCACAACCTCTAGCTGTGATTCTTGTGCATGTTAGGCGTAATTAGACATAGGCACAGTTGCTGGGTTTAAGAGCTTAAATGGTCAATAAGTTGGGTTCCCAGCTTGGATACGAACACGGGCTAACTATTAAAACAAAAACAGTCACTGTAAAGGCTGAGAATATAAAAAAAAAAAAGATAAGCTTAAAGGACTGAGTCATCCTAAATGGTGGGAACTGCAACATTCAGATGTGAATGTTACTCTAAAACCTCAAAGTAGTATTCACTGAGAGTCCAGAAATATTCTGTATCAACACTCAGTCCTTTAAATACTTCAATAGATAGATGGAAATTTCCAAGCAAAATAAGGATAAATATGTGCACACTTACTAGACAGTTCTTCTTTTTCACAGCTGTTGACACAAAACCTGACATTTAAACATATTCAAGAGGACTCTACAGAGGAAATGACATCATTCACATGAAACAGGACATATTTTGCTTAGGGATGGTAATATGCGGGTTTGTCTTGTTTTGCATCCTGGGAAGCATTGAGCTTTTTGAGCTTTACTAAATATTTTTTTTTTAAATTTCTCATAAGAGGACTATAGAAATTTCTTAGAAGAGGAAACCTGTGCTAGACAAGTAACTCTTGTTTAAAAGTAGTTCTTGTATTGCTTCCAGAAGAAGCTTGAGAGTAAGCAAGCAGTGGCTTAGAAATGAAACCAGAGGCAGGAGATCTGCTATCCTCAAAACTTATTTTGAGTTCTATTCTAAATTCAGAACCCACACTGATCAAATGGATTCCAAATTTGGCAAAAAAGAGACCTATCACCCCTCTAGCTCTGACTGCATTTGTTAATGGCTTCATGATAGTTTAAAAAGTAACTCTTTTTTTAGTTTATAAGAGCTTTCAAGACATTCTGATTCCTTCTTTTTCTTTTTGAATTTCCTAGTTTTCCTTTCTACATACCGTGAAATGTTGCCATATGCCATTTAGCAGCATGAGCTTTCTCCCTAAAGAGGAATAGTCTCCATCATTACTGCAGAATTGTTGAAATAGATTAAGTCTCTCTGATTTTCCCATGAATATAAATTTGTTAAAGAATTCAAAATTTAGCAAGTACTCTAATTACTTTTCTTTGACCACTGCATGGCTTAGCACTTGGAAAGGATGACGTTTGAAGGATAAGTCCCAGCATAAAAAGATGATCTTGAAAATGCAGCTAAGGAATGCAATGGCTGCTAGAACTGGAGATGCTAAAGAACTGAGGCATGTCGGATTTGGTCCAGAGTGAATTTCCATATCCTGTTGATCAGATACATCATTACTTTTTTTTTTTTTTTTTTACTAGATCAGATGACAGGAATTAGAAACAGACTATAGAAAACATCAGGACAGAAGATGTTCATATTGTTTCATGACTGTTCTTATTTATGTACAAGATGAGTTTAAGCAATAAATGAAATGGACTGGAAGCAGGCAGATTCAAGATTCCAAAAATAAGTATTTTAGTAGTCTATTGAAGCCCTTTGCTACCTTTCTCAACTTAGAAGAAATACTCCTATGAGGTGGGTTCTGTTCTTGTAAGTACTTTTCTTGGGAGAGGCAGTTGTTAACATACGTGCATTAGGAGAGCTGGAAAGTGAAGCCTGAAGATTGGCTCCTGCAAGCCTGCCCGCACAGTTTGGGCTGGAAGGACTCTGAGAGCAGTTCTGCAAGGCAATTCCAGTTGCAGAGCAGATGCCAAATTCATGTTTCAGTACGCTTGTACTTTACATCAAGACTTCCCTGATATGTTCCAGAAGAACTAAGTCCAAACAGATTTTAAATGCAGATGCTTATGTTACTTGGTTCAGATTGTCACGCAAACTCAGTATGCTTTTTAGAAAGTTTTAATAGATCTAAGTCACTTTACATCATTTGAGTTTGAAGGGATACACTTTGCTGGAAAGATCAGAAATTAAGAACTAAAGAGGTGAATGCCCTCTTCTCTGCAGGTGGGAATATACTTTTATCAATCACTCAGAGAGAGATTTGCATTATGATTTTCAAATTAATATTTTTCTGACAAGCAGGACATATTTAAAATAGCATTTCCAGCATTTCCTTGCTATGAAATAGGCCTATTTAATGCATAACGCTTTACTCTGGAACTTGAATACCATCAATATGAAAAGACTTTTGATCTGCCTGTTTAGTATAAAGCCAAGTATAGATTTCCTAACGATTAACTCACATCTGCCTACACTATGAACATCCATACCTACCCATTCCACCAGTTTTAAGAGATGAAATAAGGTAAGACATGTTAAAAGAGGACTATTTACAGAAACCAGTGATCAGACATACTGACAACAGGCCTGGGCAATATTTTATTTTTCAGAAGTAGCCAAATTAAATTAAAAAAACCCGAACTCAAATAAATAAAACACGCAAACCTAAATTAAAGTAGGAATCTGAGGCTTAAATCATGCTTCAGGTTCATCAAAGTAAACACAGGAAAGATTTTCCAAAGTACCTTATGGTGTTAAGATCACAACTTTATCTATCCATTCTCTTAAGTGTCTTTTCTGCAGTAGCCCTAAGAGCATGCTCAGCTTTTGGCCAACTCTTACACCCCACAGGACCCCACAGTGTGTCTGTGAGCCATCTAGACTTCCTAAAGGCACGCTGGCATGTTGGCTGCATACAAGATACTACATAAACAGGAGTAGCAGACCCACTCTTCAGGTGCAAGATCTTTTCACTTGCTGAGCAACTGATTGCTTAACCACCAAGACACCTTTAGAAAATCACCGCTTTAGGAAACATCATTTAAAGCTCAAGCTTTTACTGAATTTGCAAACTAATATCTATTCACAGTCTGTCTTCGAGGGACAAAGGCCCATAAGAAGTGCTACCTCATATCAGAAGGCACCAAACATTTTCATGAAGCCAATGAAGACTGCATAGCCAAGGGAGGGACACTGGCTATCCCAAGGAATAGCGACGAAACAAATACTCTCCGAGACTATGGCAAGAACAGTATGCCTGGAGGGTCTGAGTTCTGGCTAGGTGTCAATGACATGGTAAATGAAGGGAAGTTTGTTGATGTTAATGGCATGGCTCTACAGTACTTCAATTGGGATCATGCCCAGCCAAACGGGGGGAAGCGTGAAAATTGTGTCTTCTCTTCAACACAAGGCAAGTGGGTGGATGAGGTCTGCCGTACTGCCAAAAGATATATTTGTGAATTTCTGATCCCATAATTCCATACATAAGTGATCATGACCATATTTTGGGTTATTAACATGCCATCTTTTCTTGTTAGCAGCCCCTCCCACTTAGACAGTGGTGAGTTAAAAATATCCATCTGTTGCATTATATTCACTCTCTTCTGAAACAGAATTTTTCTTCATTAATTTATTTTCTACTCAGATGCTTAAAATGTTATGTGTAGTGAGTGCTCTCATCATGTACAGGAATACATGCTATGTTTTGACCTATACTGCATCGTATTTTGCTATATTCTTTCAGCCTGATGTTCAGGTTACTGGGGTTCACCTTCATTTCTGCACATCTTCATGGTAGAAAGGTTTTTACTTGATCTCACATCTCTAGTGAATTTATTGAAAGTATACAAGAAGATTGCTGTGTGGAGACACGTTCTAACAGAAGATGTAGGGCTCTTCTCTGTTCCAGTGCTTTAGGAAGATATTGGGGTTTATCCTGGGAAAACGGCCATCCTCCTTACAGAGTGTAACAGGATGGATTTGTGGATTTGTGACCAACACTTTTACCTATGAGATAGGAAAGATAAAAAGGAAAATCTGATGATAATTTTTAAAGCACACAGAGTTAAATAAGATACACTGCTACAAAATGGGGGAAGTAGCTATTCTAAATATCAGGTCTAAGCATGGTTGTTTCTAAATGTCTCAATTATGGTTAAATATTAGATATCACTTGGAGCATTCCTGTAGAAGAAACCAACCTGGGACTTGATCATGGTGCTAGCATGTAATCCCTTAGAAAGATGTGCAAATGCCTCTCCTGCTGGATCAGAATGAGGCTTCATTATTCAGGCATGAATGGAGAGGAAGGGTTCCCTCTCAGGCACAACATACCCCCTCAATCTCCTCTCTCCATACTGTGGGTAGCATGCCTTGCTGGCACAGATGAGTGGGGCCAAACCATCACTCACTGAGCCATGTGCAGATTTTTCCATTTGATACCCAACATTTGAGCTGGCTATTTTTTGCTATTCTTAACATCACAATACATATTTGCCTTCATGTTATAAACTGCAGTTTCTCCATCATGTAAAGGAATTTCAATAAATGATTTAAATATATTGTTGCTTGGAGGCTAATTTCTACTTTTTCTCTTTTAATTGTTCAAGATTTTCTTAAATTGTGCAATAAATTTGCAATTACTGGTATTTAAATGTAGTAGTGTTTTTAAGAGCTTTAGCATACATGCAAAGGCCTTTATTTCCAAGTGCTTTCTTGAGGATTCATAAGAACTTTGGGTGTTGTATACCACATCTTCACTGTACATACATGCCACAAGACAAAATCCCTACTTGCCTGAGTATCATATAAGATGCAAGCACTCTGTGCAGCCCTGTAATATGTATTGCAATTAATTCAATTTGCCAGCATGTAGGCCTAATTCTGAATTGTCTTACTTGGATCCCTAGTTAAATAAAGGAGCAAAAAGTGCCCAAAATTTTCTATCAGAATCTACCAACTGTGGTTTGGAAGCAATATTCCCGTTACCTATTTTGTAACACAATTAAAAGTTTGCAGTCATTTCCTATGGCTTCTTTACCTCTGCCTGAAATAGTGTGTTATCTGAGCATATCCCTACAGCTACATGCAAATTGCAAGTTCAGTGCAAATTCAAAAACCTCCTTACTGCAAACAACTATCAAAGTTCAATGAGTTTATAAATTGATAATCAATATTAAGATTCACAGCAGAACTCTTGATTAAATAATAATGGCAGAGATGAAGTAAACTGGAAAATGACAGAAAAAAATCTGATGTGGCTGGAGATGGAAAGGAAATGGTAGGATGATGAAAATGTCTTGGAAAGGCCTGCAGTGGCAGCAAGACAAACAGAAAAGAAAGTAGAAACATAGCAGGGAGAAAAACTTTGTCCTATCAAATCAACCACCACTACCTCCCATCTCAGTACACCTGTGTGAAGGGAGCTCAGAGCAAGGATAAGTATCTGCTGCAAGGTGGGCTGGCTCTGACCCACCAGTTCTCTGCACAAGTTCTTATCACCATCCTTCTCTGTGTTTCCTCTTTCTGGATAACACTCAGTATTACTTGTGTTTTCCATTTGAGTAGATTGGGCTTCCTTCTCTAGTCTTTTGTCTACCTACTCTCTTCCAATTAGTTTTTTTAAATCCTCTGAGGTCTCCCGGTGATGTTTTCACTGCAAGTTCCAGCTCTGAGTTCTTCATCTCCTCACCAAGTTGTGCAACAGGACATAACTGCAACTTTTAGGTATGTGACTGCAAATCAACTCCGGAAAAAGCTGCAACACTCCCACCCAGTGGTACAGCAGCAGAACGCAGAACACAACAAGTCTGAAGCGCCATTTAAACGGTATTTACTGTACAAAACACTGCTTTCAGTTCCTTCCAGTTATTTTCTAATAATGTTTGCAGGAAAATAGAAATTTTTTTTAAAGACTTAATATTAATTTTCAGAAGTGCTTGTCACTAAAGCTAGACATACATTATTTGTATATCTGATGACAAGTATTAGCAAATGTCCATTTTGGGCAGAAAAAAATAAGCCTTTATTGAATTCCAGGTATGTTACAGATTCTGCCTTGACAGCATAGCTGTCTTGCTGCAGAGCTGCATCGCTTTGCTTCTGTCACATGTATTTCAGCACATAGTAACGTGAGCTTACACACACAAATGTAACCATAGCCCTTTTACTTACTAATATTTCCTCCCTCTTTCTCCCACCTTTTTCTCTTGATTTTTCCTGCTGCCATTTATTTTTCTCCATACATTATTCCTTTCCACAGTCCTCATACATACTTATCAACCCCTCTGGGCAAGAAAATTCTTTAGGACGCAGAAGTCTGCTTTTGTGTATTTAAAATTATATCAGTTAAGGCTACCCGCTATGCCTTCACCGCTTGTCAGTTCCTGCTCTGAAATCCCCACCGAGGGAGCGGATCTCCCGTCTGAACAGTTAGGAGCAAGCAGGGGATGTGGTGCAACAGAGGTATTTTCGGGGCAATGTGCTGCTCACAGGATCCGGCCCGGCGCAGCCAGCGCATCCAGCGCTTACAGCTGCCCTCTCAGCTTCAGCACCGGGCGCCGGCGGACAGCGCCGTGCCGGGGCGGCTGCCGAAGTGCTGCGGTCTGCCCCGGGATGGCGCTGTCCGCCAGCGCCCCGTGCTGAAGCTGCGGGGGCAGCTGGTGAGTGCCCCGTGCAGAAGAGGTCCTCCAAGCGGGGAAAACTGCCTCTGACTGCATGGCAGAGGCGCTGTGGGGTTCTGCCCCAGATCGTCCGGGAGCAGGACTGCAAACCTTATCTCTGGGTCTCCCTTTGGAGAATTCACGCCCTAGCTCTGCTCCTGAATGAGGGCTGCATCTCCTACACCTCTGAAATACATGCAATTTTGTATATAAATTTTATATAAATTCAGTGTTTTGATTTTTGATTTTTTTCTTAAGTTATCATGTTTGCCAGGAGTTTTGCTCTTTTGTGAGATGTTTAAATCATCTAGAAAATCGGTTGAAAGAGGTATTTTTTGATATCACTTGCAGTGTAAATAAAAAGATATTTACCACATATTAATTATATATTTAGGAAAATCTGTCTCAGCTGGTCATGCTTTTCGAAGGCTGGAGTGCAAAAATAATGATAGGAGGAGAAGAAGGGATGAGGGACTATCAAAAAAGGAGAGAGAAAGGATTAAAAGCACAAGCTTTTTTCTTAGGATAGAATCAAGCTTTAACAAGTAGTGCCCAACAGCAGCAGAACTAACCCTTTCTAGAACACGACTGATTTGTTAAAATTTTACCTATATGTAATCAGAGTTGCCTCTTCTAACTAACAATATTATCATGTTCTTGTTTTCAGGTCCTTTTTGTGTACATGGTAAAACAAAGCTCCTATTCAGAAAAGTTTACTGTCTGGATTAAAAAAAGAAAGATTACAAACCCCATTTTACATAGGAGAAGATGAAGCATAAGGAAATTAAGGATTGAAATTAGCATTGCTTAATAGAGTCCTCATGCCAAAAGTACCCTCTCTTCCAATAGAGACCCTGAATTTTCCTCAAAAAAAAAAAAAAAAAAAAAAAAAAGGCCACATCATGTCAACTTTATTTTTGATTCTTGAATCAGATAATGCTATGCTTAGCATTCAATTAACAAATACTGTACTTCATATTTACCTCAGAACATCTAGAGTAATTATGTTAGCATGTGCTATATGATTAGTACAGCAAGTGAGTTACTGTTGAACTGCTCTATAAATCTAACATACTGTTAAACAAATAATCATTTTACAGATTTAGCTGAGCACTCAATTTGAGCTAGCTAAAGCAGTGTGAAAAGCAGCAAGATTAAAAGCATGAAGCAGAACATGGCCAGTACCTAATTAAGCAGGGAACAATATGGTGAAATGAAAATGTGGATAACGCATGTGAATTTATTATAGGAAACCTGTTCAAATTTGACAGGACACTATTTCAGTTAATTTCCATTCAAGACTGAGGTATTTGTCCTTGTTCAAATACATTTTATTTTGTATACTTACAATGTTATAATTTTAAATAGTTAGAGAAGTGGAACGAAAAGAAAACAACTTCTGTTTCACTCCAAATATATTTCATATGCACTACACAAAGTTAAACCATTCCATATAAAAATATGGCTACTGTAAAGATTTAAGATTTATAGTTAGTAAATGACAGGAGTTAAGCAAATAGATTCCTCTGCTACTTTCATCTCACCTGGTTAGAAGTAACACCCGCATTGAAGTCAAACTTAAATGATAAGACATATACCAGAGCAATACACTAAAATGCTGAAGACAAACTAGTATTGCTAGTAATTTTTTTCTGAGCATTCAACTCCAAAAAAAAAAAAAAAAGAAAAAGAAAAAGAAAAAACAAAGAAAGAAATAAAAAGAATTAGAACTGAGAACCATTTTGGTTTTGGTTACTAGAACCATTTTGGCAATGCTGGTATTATTTGTTCTGAATAATATCAGATTTTTTCTTGAAAGCCTCTGAACTCATCAATATTTTTGATGGACACAAGCGTAAGTTGCCTCACTGGCCTCAACAGCCAGGTAACCGAAGAACAGACGAAAGGCTGACAAACGGGTTGTTTGCCCTCTGTGCACTAATGGTGCTGCTGTATGATGTCTGTGATAGAGATCATATACTTCTAAGAAAGCACTGCTCCATGCATCCTGCCTACTCCATAGTCTGTTGGTGAAATAAAGTCTTGGAATTGTTGGAAGCAGCCTATCACTAGTTTATTCTATATCAGCTGTGTAATATTGCAAATCACAAATTTGTAAAATCTGGTAATCTCTATGGGAATTACTTATGAAGGCTAGTGTGCACTGAAAGGAAGACAAGTCAAGGTACACAAGAATAGGAACTGGAAAAGAGCCAGCTCCCAGTGGACAAAAAGACATGGTGCCAAAGTAAATCTATGAATCAACAGTTGACTGAAAACAAAAATAAGAGGAAAGGAGTTGAATATATACTTATCACTTTATTTTCTTCCCCATTTGATTTTTATATGTTGAATCTGTAAAGCTGTCCAAGGTTTTTACATTATAGGGAGCAGATGACCCATATACTGAGAGATAATACATGTGGTAACATCTTATGTGTTACCTGCAACCATCTGATATCTTCTTTTGCTGATTAAAACACAGCACTAACTAAGAATATTGCATACTAAAAATCAGTGCTTACAACATTGACATCTTCCTAAAGAATTGTCTAGAGCGTTTAGTCTGGACATAGAATCTTTCAAACTAAGTCTAATATTCTTGTTTCTGTTTTCTTGTAATTCATTCTAAAATAATGCAAGAGATGGGACTACATTTCCACAGGTTTTTCTGCTGGTATGTGCATTATAAAGAATGTGAGCTCCTTTTTGCACGTATAATCACATAAACATTCTTTTAAAATTAGTTTTCAGATGATTTTCTAGGGGACCATGTATCTTGAGAATGGGAAAAAAAAAAAAAAAAAAAAAAGCCTTTAGCAGTGGATGGATTTGTGGAGAATCCACTTCTGTTTTTGGGATTAGGACAGATTACATTGTGGAATAGAGGTAATGTAGTGGAAATGCCAAGTCATGGCCTGAAACAGTGACTGAGCACCTGGTGGGAAGGCAAGGCCAACCCAGGGGAGCTCAGGTGCATGCAATGCATCTGAGTGACTGGAAGGTTTGGAGCCAGGATCCACCCCTTCCCAGACCTCATTTAAGAGTTGGCAGTGGAGGTGCAGGTATCTTTTGCTGGAGATCCTTGCCTATGTGAAGCTTTCTGAAGGTAAGCAGCTCTTTTCCTTCATTTCTGTATCTTTGGCTGCTGCATTTGGGCTTGTTCTCATTTGCAGTAGCTATAGACTTTGTCACCCTGCTATTATCGTCCCACTATAGCGTTGTAAGTAATAAAGAGAGCAGCTTTGGCTTTTTCTATACTTTTCTATGCTCTTTTCAAAATAAACTGTGTTTCTATAATACTATTATTTTTCCTACAGTGTTTTTGCTGGTATGTTGCAGTTCAGTAACATCCACTGGATTCTGGCACAGCAGGGATCCTTGGAGATTAATGAAACCCTTATTCATTCAGAGGAAAGCTTTGCTGCCTTTTTTTCATTATTATTATTATTTTTTTTTAAATCCAGTTTTTTTTTGTTTTCCAGTAGACGTCCTACTGAAGCTCTACTAGTGCTGAATTAAAATTAGTTTCTTAGCAAACAAACTCTATCTGCATGCATGTGCACATGTAGGTAACATCCAAGACTGGAATCTTAGTCCATAAGTACACTTCTACTATGAGTTAGTAAACTGTTAATAGCCCCTTACATGAGTAGTGTGTACCATATACCATTACCTCAACCTGAATCACTGATAACTTTCCAGATATAAGAAGGTAGCATGCAAAAATAGCCTCTTCATCTTTCTAAAAGAAATCTCACAAGTAATCCTATGCATGTGACCAAACCATTAAGGAAAAAAGAAAAAGGCATATGCTTATAAGAATAATAAAATACAATAAATTCATATGAACTAATATGGCACTGAAAATACTCCTTTTGTAAAGGGCCTGGCAGTCAAAGTATTTATTTATTTTTTTCAGGATTGTAGGTGGCCCTCTGTTTTAAGAAAGGTTGAGAAGTACTCTAAAAACATCAAAAGAGTTTTCATAGTTAAGAACGATTTATTGGTTGGCTGCTCCATGTAATAGTTGTTTATTGTCATACATTAATCACACTGTAACCTTTAACAAATTTTTTATAAGTGTTAATTAATAAAAAACATCTTTTTGTTAGTGTGCTGTCAGTATTATTAATCTGTTCTTAATATCATGAATGACATATAGCCCCAATAGTCTCATTCTGTTTCTTGGCAAGGAGCAATAAGTAGGAGTGAATAGGCAAGGTTAAATATGAAACATTGATTAGAAGGAAATGATTACCATATGAATTGGGTAATTCTACTGAAATATTAAGGGAAGGTGATAAGAATAGAATGTTCTGGAGATTCTGCCAGTTTTCTTTCCCGTGCATTGCATTAGTAGCACTGCAGTGTTAATCCATTCAGTCATCGAAAGAAAAGAAGAAAAAAAGCCACTGGTGAATAGGCAGGGAAATGTCAAGCTTTACGCAAGATGCAGATGTTCTTCATTATGCAGTGTACAAAGACTCTGAGAAAGGAGCTCATTAGTAGTGCTGGGTGAAAAATGCATTGTCTGGTTTTGTGGTCAAACCAAAAAATCAGGAGGGGGAAAAGTGACTAAACTCAGCCAAAAGTTTTGAGTGTTGGCATTCTTTTCCTTGGAGGGAAGAAAGGAATTGGGTGTAGGAAGGGGGAAAAAAGCAGTGAAAAATGAAAAGTTGACCTGCCTTGTAGCAACTGTACCAACTATCCTCTATAACAGCTGATGAGAACATATACTCTTCCAAGTCAGAATGAATATAGTATGTCTATGGAATCAGATGACTGAAGTCACATGTTTCAAGACAGCTAGACATGATTTCCCTTTTCAAAAAAATCTATGTAGCATGGAACTATATTTGAACTAACAAGCTCTGCTGAGAGCAACTGTGCGTCTCACGTGCTACAAATGCATGGTTCTTTGGATTGAATCATGAGAAAGTGAGAGCACACCAACTACCATAATCTGTGATTGGTTTACATCTTTCTCAGCAGCAATGTCAGACAGCATAAAAGGTGATTTTATGCCATTGTTCTTTTGTGATACAGCTTTCTGCACGGACAGTAAGATTTGCTTGAGAAATATTGGAGGGCAAGAACATCTGCTTCTTACTTTTTGCTTCTCTCCACCTTCTGGCTCAACAGCATACTGCATAGGTGTCTGTTTTATTGTCAGGAACTAGGAAACTCTTCACATTCTTCTGAAACATCAAGATACAATTAAATTCTATTGAGGAGAAAGAGAACTTCTACTCCCAAATAAATAACATTCGTTACTAGAAGCTAACAAATAGCATGAAAAACATTCAGGAATACGATCGATAGATGTGAGGACTGAGATCTGCTTTTTAACACTGTTTGCAGTTATGTTTAAGTACTCTGAACACTTGTTGAATGTTTGTTGCAGATCCCCACTAGAGCCTTGTTTCTGGCCTAGGGATGCAAAAGTGTGAAGATTTTTTGAGTTTGTTTTGAGGATTTCGCTTTACCACCAATAATAGAGTAAATGTGAAGAGTTTTGAGTTTGATCAGAGATTTAAAATGCTGGATTCTCTTCAACTGCAGAATAGAGATTCCAGCAGAGAAATACTTTGTGCCAAGAAAAGCAATTTAAACATGAGTAATGAGGGTACATTGTTAAGCATTACTCTTTAAAGATCTATTTTTCATTTTTAAAGGCTGCACAAGCACAGACTATTTTTGGAAGCAGCCTCCCTGTTGGCCTGTCTTCAAAACCACAGAACATATATTCTCATTCAGAAAGGAAAGGTAAATACCTTAATTCAAATATCTTGTACAATAAAAGCCAGGCTTTCAAGGGAAGTCATGACCGGTGTTTTAAGAGTACATTCAGACTCAAGACTCAAGTTTCAACAGTATTCATCGCTCAATAACTTACATCCTTTTGAAAATCCATCCACTTGGTGCCGATGTGAGAATTCAGCCATTTGAATTTTTTTCTCTGATACAGACACTTCATTCTGTGAAATGCACTGTTTTCCAGGTCATTATGTAACATGTGATATTAAATTCTATGTATCCATTAATTTGCACTTCCCTGAATGCTTTTGTTCTCATTAGGTCATCGTAATACGAAGTTAGTAGATTAAATGACTGTGACTGGATTTTTTTTTGTTACTAAATTACAGAATCAGTAGAAGTCAGGAATGCAAATGAATATACTGCTAATATTTTAGTGAACTCAGATTGATTTTCAGGCAGAATGAAAATTGGCTGAAGGATCATAAAAAGAAGATAATAGTCCACCAAGGAGAAGTACCCAGTGAAATGCTTCAGGGACATGCATTGGGCCTCATGCTATTAAATTTATTTTATTTAGATGACAAGGCTGGCTCTATGGGACACATTTTCAGCTGTGTGGCACTGTAGACCATCTAACTTCAAACACAGAAACATAACTAATGATCAGCACAGTTCTTTTAAGACCAAGTGTTTGTCATGAGTCTGTGCTGCTGTATTTCTCTTTACCCCTTCTTAACTTTAGTAAGCCTTATATGGAGGCTCGTTTCTATCATGTCTATCCCAACTGGCTAGCCCATTGCAGGCCACACAAGTCCTAAAAATTGCTTTGCCACGATTTTGTTGTTATAGATGGCCTTACAAGAGGATTTGCACAATACCTTTTTTGGAGGTTATGTTCCATATAGATGAAATTCAGCTGAATTTAGGTAGTTGGCCCCTTTCTCCTGCTTCTGTGGATGTTTTTTTAAGAGGCACAGTATAACTCATGCCAAATGTATGGATAAACTGAGAAGGTTGATAAAGCATTTTTAAGAACCAAATTCTAAATATTTTTTATGATTGCATGTAGCATGTGTTAAGCAAGAATTCCCACAGTCTCATTAAGAAAATAACATGTATTACCACAAACCAGGTGTGATGTGCTATGCTGGGATGACTGTTGGAGATCCGGGGAGAGAAGGAAACAAAAGCAAGTTGTTTAAACAGAAAAACAATGCACAATCATTTAAAGGTAACTGAAAGGGAATGTAGAAAGACTTGTAATAAGCTGGACACAAATATCTCATAAGTAAAATGTCACTGTCTATTATCAATAGTTTAAGCAAGATCAGTATCAGCTCAAGATTTCTCAGAGCAAACTTACTGCAATCCATACTGCACTGACATTTCTGGCAACTTAGTGCTGCTTTTCCTTGAAATAATGCAGCAGTCAGCCGAAGGAAAAAAGAACCATATCTGCTATAATAATTTTGTAAAATTTATCAGGAAGTGTTTTTTTTTGTTGTAGGACTTCTGTTTTTTCCCCAGCAGTGTTCTATAAGGAATAGAATGTTTTCTTTAGCAGAACATCTTTCCCTCTTGATCTTCTTAACCCTGCACTTAAACAATACATTTCTCTCTGTGCTGCTGTAAACTGATGATGCCATCTTCAGTGCTCTGTACTTACAATATGTTGATTTCATAAATAAGTCAACTCTGGTCATTAATCTGCAAGAACAAGGGAAGGAGCATGTGGCTACTTAGTTATCCTGAGCTGCTGTGTTGAAGGAATTTTAAGAGAACAATTATTAGGAGTGAAGCATTTTTCAAGTAAAATGCGAAAGTTCAATCTAAACAACAGCTGTCTGAACTGCATGCACTGTCCATAGGCTGCATCCACTGTTATGAGTGTGAGGAAGCTCATTAGAAACCAGATAATCACAAGTGATACCTCATTTGTTTCAGGAAGCATAGTGGTAATTAATACTTATAAACAGTTATAATTATTGTTCTATCTTCTTTTCATTGTGCTCCATCTCTTTGATTTTTTTTTTTTTTTTTTTTTTTGAGTAGTTACATACAAATCATTTGAATGCTTTTAAATCTCTTACAGTGGAAACTCCATGTTTTAATGTTTGTGGTCAGATATAACGTGCATCTTCATTTTAAAATACACTGGTACTTCCCTGTCTCCCACCTCCAGTAATGCTGCACACGCATACTTCAGCTTTCCTGTTACTGCTTCAGGTAAAAGCTGGGCTAATGAAAACTGAACCAGATGTTCTCCTATGTCCTCCAGGTCTGATGGTGTCCATATTTAACTTCAGATGTGAGTAGTGTCCCTGAACTCAAGGAACGAGGTCGTAAAACCAAGAGTGAATGAAAATGTTTGTTGTGCTACAACATAAGAATTTTACAGATACAGAAACACTTATGATAAAGATTCCAACTCTGCAATTTCTACACTGGTGTTGTTGATAGCTTCCATATGCATAGGTTGTTTTTAGAAGACTGTCAAAAAGAAGGCCTATTTGAATCCCTTTAACTATGAAATTATACTGAAAATAATGTTTTTAGATGTAAGAAAGGAGGATGAAATTATTGAAATTTATAAGAATTAACTTGAGTAAAAATATAAGGATTTCAAAAGTTAAACAGTTCTCAAAACTTGAAGGAAAATAGTGACCTTCTCTATATTTTATGTAGAGCTGAGTTTGCTTCCATCCGAGGAACAAATACTAATTCTTTCACTTGAAGGATGTGGTGCATCCATACTGTGCAGCAACTCAAATATTCACTTATCATGTCCTAATGGATCATGCAGAGCACAGCCTTAGTCTAATGCTGAGGTTAGAAAGGCATGAGTCATGGAGGCAGAATTCTCATCTGAAAAGAAACAGCTGCAGCCTATGCAAACATGTTTTAGCAGCTGCTGAAAAACTATGATCTGAGAGCTGTTCAGAAATCCATGATATTCCTAAATCATGGCTTCTAAAAAACAGACACATCCTCAATCAAAGGGGAGAAACAACATTTTGTTGAGTTGTCTGGATGCTTTTGCAATATCATGATCGCTTTTCTCTTGCCCATCTATCTCTCAGTGCTCTAATAATTATCAGATCTATCAGTACTCAGATCTTTGACAATTGCTGTGATTCAGCAAAGCAGACAGGTCTGTAACTAACTTTAAAGAAATGTTAATTTTTTTTGCTATCTTAGGCTTACTAATGTAATTATATGACCAAATTTATGCCTAAGCTTATCATGGAGAAACAAAACAAGTACATTCGATTTTGAAGATTTAAAGTACAGCTAACATAAAATGAGATTAAGATTCCAATTGACATTTATGCTATTGTGAAATCAACAACCATTTCTAAATGCCTTCCTGTTTTATCCACATTCTGGCAGGCTGTGGAATCAATCTTGGTCTGTTAGGCTTAGAATTATCAGAAGAATTAATATCCAGTATTTCTACAGTTGGTGGATCTGAATGATGTCTCTGAGGCACTGATTGCTATAATATGACTCTTAAAGCAAGTAAGAGGATTTCAAGTAGAGTGGATTGTTTCCCCTTGCCAGAATTTGAAATTGAAATACATGGTTGTATTTCAGCATTTTTTTGAAAAAAAAAATTAAGTAAATGAGTCACGAATTATAGAAAGTTGTGTTTGTTTTTTTTTTTTTTCCCCAGTGAAACCCTTCTGAAAGGTAGGAAGTAGTTAAAACTAGAGGAGAAGAGTAATCTGTGAAAAGTATTACAACTACTGTGAGTGCCTGTCAGTTCCGAAGCTTCAAAGAGGAACCTGTGTGGTTTCTCAAATGCTCTTGTAGAAACAAACAATATAAGCCCATGACTACTGTGGTATCATATGACTCATGTAGTGCAGACATTCAAGACAGTTTGTAAATATCCAGGCTGCTTTACCAAACCAAGAATTAGCTTTTTCACACACAGCATAAGTACTATTACAGCAAAGGCATTGGTGCACCTTAATGCATTATATGGATGTTGAATAACACGCCTACTTCTAAGATTTGATTCTTCTAGTCAAAAGTACATAGTGTCCCCATAGCACTGAAATACTGCAGAGATGTTGTTTACATTTAGGATGTAATGCATACTTTATGCAATGCAGTTGGGATGTCAGCAGACCAATGATTTCAACATTCCCATAGAGCACAGTTCATGCAGTGCTGGATACTGCGCACTAAGAGGCTGCAACAGGAGAAAACCCAACAATAGCTTTGCCCACTATACTAATTAATACTCTTTTTGTGTTTTAAATATCGATTTAATCTGTTTTCTTGTGCCCTACCACATCCTCAGTCACCTAAGAAATATTTTGGAAGCTTCCTGGACCAGAAGTGAATGTGCCACTGAATTTCCCTTTCCAATTTTCTTTCTCTTTTTTTTTTTTTTTTTTTTTTTTTTTTTTTTTTTTTTTTTTTTTTTTAAACCCTAAAGAGTATGGTTACAGCCTGTTTTAATACCCCCAGTTATGCCTGCATGGGAGCTCTCTGTTGTTCATGAGTGTGTTTTTTATCCCTAGCAGAAAAGGATGATTTACTAGGTGTAATTTCTCAGAGGAGCTCTCAATGCAATGGGAGCAGTAGGGCAGAAACAAGTTCAAGGTACTTCTGTAGACGGGTAAGAGTGTTGTTAGTAAGTAGGGAGGGAACCAGGTAGGTCAGTCTGAAGTAGTGCATTAGAACGTTAGCTATGGGAGCCAGAACCCTGCTGCACATTGCTGTGGCTGCACTGCCACCTGGCGCTGCTTCCCGAGATTACAGCCTCTCTTCAGCGCTGGGTTTGTGTAAAACAGCCGCCGGAGGAGCAGCGGGAAGATGCTGTTGCGGAAGCTTCGACTCGGTTGGGTTATTATATAAATAGATGCGAATATGACAGCGCGTGTGTGTGGGGTCAGGAGCAGTTCAGGGGGCGCACTGAGTAATGGGAACGGATAAGGGCTGTGGTCAGCTGTTACAGCCACAAGCAGGGTGCTGCGCGTTAGGTATGAAATGGAAATAAATACTAATCCCAACTCACCAGCGCGCAGTGCTCCGATCCTCGCAGTGACCCTCCACTAACAGCACAGAGCTTGAAGAGTTGTTCCTTTTTCCTTGCTTTCTGGAGCTTTGTTGGGCTCATACCTCTCTACGAACGCTTCAGTCCCCCAATACCTAAGTTTGGCTTTTTTTTGGTGCCGTCCTTAAAGAAGTCAGCTCGGTCCCGTAGGAGAAAGCGGCTCAGTGACACACCTGCGGAGCGCTCCCGCCGCCTCGGACTGCGTTTCCCATGGTGCTCTGGGGCCGCGCCGCCGCGCCATTGGCGGAGACGGCCGGAAGAGGCGGTGCGGGGGCGGCCGCGGTCCGGCGGGCGGCAGCCGTGCGGGTCTGTGCGGAGCGACCGTCCCGATGGCAGCGCTGAAGTACGCGGGGCTGGAGGACACGGATAGCGAGGAGGAGCTGCCGCCGGGCTGGGAGGAGCGCACCACCAAGGACGGCTGGGTTTACTACGCCAAGTAAGGCTGGGGGGGCCGTGCCGTGCCGTGCTTGCAGCCCCGTGCCTGCGGGTAACCTCCGTGGGGAGCGAGCGGCGCTGACCCGGGAGCGCGGGGTGCGGGGGCCGCCGCGTGCCGCGCTCTGTGTGAAGGGCGCGCGCTGAGACTGTTCCGCATGCGGGAGGTCCCGCGTGCAGCGGTGCAGTTCGCTTTTTAGCTTTCCTCTGTGCAGGAATAGGAGAGAAACGCGCGTTGCGAGTTGAACGCGATAAACGCGCTCTTTGGGCTCTTCCGCGTGCTGCGGCTGGGATTTGCATTTGGCACCATCTGCTGTGTCACTGACGATTGCGGCGTCGTCGCCGGGTTGTGCTGCACGGCGGCTCACTAACTGGGGTTTGCGTTTGTGTCTTTTTTCCTCTTTGGTGGTTTCTGTAGCCTTAAAGCCTCTTAGCCCTTAAAGGGTTACTCTCTTCCTCAGGAAGAGGGGAAGTGCCGTGTAGTCTCAGCACAGCTCAGACCTGTGCTGAGCTGACTTCATCCCCTGAGTTTGGAAGCCGGGCAGGAGAGGCACTGAGGGACAAGGTTAGTGGGCGTGCGTTAGAGATGGGCTGGGCCATCTTAGTGTTGTTTTGCACCCTTAATGGTTCTCTGTGATGCAGATTCCCAATTCAGGTATATTTATCTGAAGCGTTGTTTATAAACACTGCGGACTTGTAGGTGTCTGTTTGTCTTGGGTCCATCTCCTGTACGTTTATTTTGATGTCAAGAATTCTTTGAAAAATAAATGGCTTGCAGAAACTGGCCAACCTACAGAATAATAAAACGTTCCTTCTTGGGATGTGTGCTTGTTGTGCAGTTAATTCAGCTGTATGTAGTTAGTTAGCGGTGGTGAAACTGAAGTAATGCCCTTTACATCAGTGGTGTGATGCATCCTTACTAGCTGAGAATGCTTCCCAGCGCGTCTAAAACATAGTTGGGATGAAGAAGTGTTGCAGTACTGCTGCTTTCAGTGCATGCTCTACACCTGTGTTAGTTCTGCAAACTCTGGGCATCTGTTTTCATGCCTCATTAAGAACACGAACTTTAAACTGGAATAGGAATATTTTGGTTTAAGGCCTTTAAAGCTCTTTGCAATGAGTCAGTTCTGTGCCTAGCTGGTTACCAAAGCTTGGTGGGCACGCATTTCTTAAGCTATGATGCTTAGCCTAACAAATAAACAAAATACTAAGTGGTGTTATAAGGTGGTGATGTATTCATGTCAGACAGCAGGATCTTATTTATCTGTACTATAAGAACATCCTGAAGTGTGAGCGCTGCTCAAACAGGCACTTACTGAATCTCAGACCACCAGCTGTGGTTTCTGTAATAGAAAGCGCTGTGAACTGCGTGGTTTTTTAAGAAGGAAGAGTTGTATTATGTGGTGTGCATGTTGCTGGTTGCACTTGATCTAGCAATTATTTGTGTATCTATCAGTAACACTGTCAGTTTTTATTTGGAACTTGAGCAGCTCTCAGTGGGGCACTCATTAAGAATGATCCCATCCTGAAGCTGAATTTTACCAGAAAAAGTATTATTAGACAATTTTTTTTTTAAACTTAAACTTTTTTTCTTTTTCCCTACAGTCACCTGGAAGAAAAAACACAGTGGGAACATCCTAAGTCTGGGAAGAGGAAACGTGTTGCAGGAGGTTTGTGTTAAACTTTTGTAACGAAGTAAAATTACGTTACAGAAATCAGTTGAAGATTATGCAGGAGCTATATTGATCTCTCACCTAGACAAGCTGAGGTTGGAAAATATAGCTGATTTCAATGGGGTGTTACTGATTGATGTGATTGTTTCTGTGTTTGCTTTGCAGATGTATGGCTTTCTTATATTGTTCCAGAAAGATAAAGTACTGAGTCCAGAGTGAAGGCATTTGTAGTAATGCTTTGTCACAGGCTTGGATTCTCAGTTTGGATTCTTGTGTCCTAGTGTCTTTTAGATACAGTATTTAGTATTTGTAACTGCCCATCCATGTATCTCTGGTGCAGAGGGAAGTCGCATTAGTCTCACTTTTTTATTGTTTTCCCTAACTGTTGAACTTTTGTGTCAGAACAGAAGATACCCATTCTTGCAGAACTCTTCCAAAGCCATATGATTTCTCAAGGGCCTTGAATCAGATCTTCCCAGAAGCTTCTGTGTGGTGTACTTAGGGATACTTCTGTGAAGCAGGGAATTGAAGCAGGAAAAACCCTCATGATGACCTCTTAACCGTATCTGAGCTAGAATGTGGCTTTGGAGAAAAGAAGAGCTTATATTCGTTGGTAGGATTTTTGAGTAGGACTGACTGGATATTTGAAGAGAAAGCTTAACTAAATGTTTTTTTAAAAAAAGAGATTGCAAACAAAGCTTTTCATCTAAAATGTTTTGTGTAAGTGGATAAATGGTGCAGAATTCTAATATTTTAAATACACTAATACTACATAGATGATAATATAAAAGTCCCTGTTATACCTAGTTTGGGTAATGAAAAAGGAGCATAGTGTACAAGAACATACCAGGTGATGCTGTTACTATGCAGTTGAGGTTTTGTGACTTATACTTTGCTTATATTATTCTGGAGAAGAACTAAAGCCCCTAAGGAAAATCTGTTGACAGTCCATATTTGTTTTCCTTATGGGACTATAACTTAAATGTTCTTACTAGATTTTGAACTGATGCAATTATAACCAACCAGTTTCACCTATGTTCAGTAATGCTGTGAAAATGCTCTGTTCAGTACTTGAGTGTTTTTTCCATCTTTGATCTAACATATCCCATACTTCCTTCCTGCAGGGTTCTGATCTTCCAACTGTTACGTTGTATATAACTTTTCCTACATTTAGTTCAGTGTTTTGACAATTTAATTTATCAGGGTTAGGTACTAAACCATACAGTTTAGTGTACAAGTGTACAGACACCTGTATATGTATGTACTAGAAACCATGGTAACATTTTGCTGTTTTGTGCTATAATATGATGTAATCTGTATGAAGAATTACCTACTATGCTGGTCATTACAATTGTATAAGCTCTTTAGGTTGTACTTTAGAGAAAAATTGTGTGTGATTAAGAAAGCAACTCTCCTTTCAAGTTCCAATATTTAAGTGCAGCAGGAGCCTGAATTACCTACAGAAATAATACAAGCTGTTACCAACATCTATTTGAGAAATCAGGAACTTCGAATCTGATTGTATTCAAATGCCTGTAAGGAGGTAATGTTTTTGTTTTTCCTAGGTCTGCCGTATGGATGGGAGCAGGAGACTGATGAAAGTGGACAGGTCTATTTCGTAGAGTAAGTATTATAAAGATGTAGAATATGGAGAAGTAGAACAGCTGTTTTAGGCTGGGTAGCCTTTTTTTGTTATGATACAGAGACACTATTTATAAGTAAAACTTATAAAGTATGTATAAAACTTAATCAGTATGTAATTACTATGGATTTAGCAACTTCTAAATTTACATTTGTGATTTACTGAATAATTCCTTGTGTGTAGAAATACTAACTTGGGTGGCAGATTGAAGTGACAGATTGCCAATGGATCTTCAGGCAATGTTTATGTAGGTGCATTCAGTTTATTTAACTTCACCAACACCCTCTGCATGTGTAAGAGAACTGTTATACCATGACCTGAACTAGTGATTGAGCACCTGTTGAAGGAGTAGCTGGCCCAGTAAGCACAGGTGCAAGCAATTCACCTGCCCTTCCCACATGACTGGAAGGGGTCCCTCCTGGGCTCATTTAAGGGCTAGCCTCCAAAAGGGGGACGTCTCCAGGAAGAAGGCCACTTCTTAAGAAGTGTTCTGTAGCTAGGGACCCTGTCACCAGTTGGATGAGTCAGCTTTTTCCTGTATGTCATTAGTGATATTCCTAATGACTCTGCCTAGTGTGGCAAAGAACTTACCAGAAGCAATTTCGCTGCTTCCAAGGACCAGCAGCATGTGACTTCAAAAACATAATGGTAATTTCATGACTTGGTATTGTTACAATGCTGCTTTGAAGGTAAAAGATGGAAACAAAATTGCTGCATCTCTGACTCATTGCAGTCTAAAGAACTGAAAGAAAAGTGGATGAGAATTAAGGTAGTGTAGAACTTCAGAAGGCTAAGAGAGAGGTTCACAGAAGCAGGAAAAGATTTCTGAGAACAATTCCTTCCTGTGTATTTTCAGGAACAGGATCAAAAGGAATAGTTATCTTAGACTGACATGGCAGAATTAAGAATATTTACAGGCCAAAATCACATAGCTTCTTTGTCCTGTTACAAAGGGCTGAAGACTGAAAGTTACTGCTCTTTCTGATAACTGTCTGAAGAAAGCTAACCTGTGTTACAGGAAGGTAAACTTGACCAAATAAAGCCATTAACATAGCTGATATGAAGTTATTTGTTTTCAGTTGTTTGAAGGAGAAGATGGAAAAAAAGAAAAAAAGTACTGAGCTCTATTTCTTGTTGGCATATTGCTTCAAGGAGTGGTACAGGTCCCTTTTGAAGAGCTCTATATAGAAGGTAGTATTCCCTAGTATAATGTGATCTTCTTTTTCCTGTGAGAAAATACTGTTTATATGTGAGTGTCAACTCCAGTATCAAATTGTAGTGGATCTGTATACAGTTTCTCATGGACACTGCCACTGTCAGAAAAAGAGCTAGTAAAATAACTAGCATAATTTTAACAAAAGTGGGGAAAAAATGACTTTGGGGCTTTTAAATAATAAAATGGAATAGTACAAAACAGTGGTTGAAATACACAAAATTATATGCAAGTACAGTATGGTCAAAGTGGTGTAATTTTTCTGTTCTTTTACAGCCACATAAACAAAAGAACTACCTATCTGGATCCAAGATTGGCCTTTACAGTTGAAGATAATCCAGTAAAGCCACCTACTAGACAAAAATATGATGGAAACAGTACTGCGATGGAAATACTTCAGGGTCGTGACTTGAGTGGAAAAGTGGTTATAATCACAGGTGCAAATTCGGGAATAGGTAGGTTGCCATTACACGTACAGTAAAGTGTGACAATCTTTGTCTTACAGGCTAATTTGTCATAATGAGTTTTTCTGAATATCTGTATGCTTGTGGTATTTGAATGTGTTTCACATCATGTGGATCTAAAGCCTCTAGACAGTAAACTTTGTTCAGGCTTGTGTACTTTTTGTAATAAAAGTGCAGTGTATGTGGAGCTTAGAGGAGAGCCACGTGGATGACAAAGTTTTGAAGCAACTGATTTTTTTGGTCTAGTAAATATTGATGGAAGTATTTTATGTCATAAAAATATATCAAACGTGACTTAAGGGGAAATGAATAGTTTCTTTTTTTATCATCTTGATGGCTAAGACAAGGAATAAGGTTTGTAATGCTGCAAGGGAGTTCAGACAAAATATTGAGGAAAAACTTTCTAATGGCAACAAGTAAACTCAGGTAAAGATTTTCTGCAGAGACTGTGGGATCTTTATCTCTGGAGATATGTTCTGCCTGATGATGAACTTGTGTTAGAATTCTATAGTGGTTGATTGTTTGAGGCAAAAAGGAACGTCTGTGTTCTCTTAGTATTTTCTAGCTGGTTCATAAATTCTTTTAGACGTGCGTCCTGTCTAAATATCTGTTAGGTAATGTTATTCCTGTAGTTGGTGAATATTTGAGAGCAACTATTATATAGCTGCTTTTGTTTTATTTTTGTCCTGAAGTTTGGCTCTTGAGGCTGTATTGAGGAAAGAGAATTCCTTCTCCAACTTGCTAGGCTGTTTGAAGTTCCCCTCAGCAAAGGAGGAGCCACAAGTACAAGAACCATCAGTGTGGTTTGATGTCAGATTTGAACATGTTAGGTAAACTTAGGATTCACCTAGATCCTAGATAACACTTTTTCCCCACTTATGAGGACTGTACTTTTTCCATTTTCTTCATGGTGGGACCTTGTGAATATTGAAAACCCTTATGCAAACTTTTTAGAGTAGGATCTTGACTGAAATATCCAAGAACACTGGAAAAGCAGTGTTATCTGACAAGTACCAGATGGAACATTTAAAGCTTTTTTTTTAGTTAGCAATTTGTGCACGTATCCTGTAGTCCTTGTTATAGTCCTGTAGATTAGTATTGCAGTTAGTGCAGCAAGCATCCACAAAAAGTTTGTGTTTTTTCCTGTAAGATTTACACTCTGCATTTTTAGTACAGAATGTCTTGAAACTGTATCCAGCTGCAGAATTTGCTCTGTGTACAACTGTGCAGTTCCAGAACACTTAAGAATGAGAGCTTCATCAGGAGAAGAGCTGCTGCTCAGACTTGCTGAATGAGCTAAGTTGTTTCATAGATGGTGAAAGATTAATCCAAGGTGTATGATGCTTTGGTCAAGGCTTTTTCCTTGGTTTCTCCCTTAATTCATAATCTGGAGTGATCACAAGCAAGCTATCCTTGCATCAGGTCTTGTTCACAGGCAAAACTATTGACTATAAGAACACGTTGTAAAATGAGCATCTGAAGTAACAAAGAATTGTTGTTTATTGGCTCTCTTTGTTAATTCACCAGCTGGCTGGGTAGTATGCATGTGATTTTTTTTTTTTTTTTTTTTCTTTTCTTTTTTGACCTGTTCTTTTTTTCAGTTTAAAGTTAATGCATGTAAGCACATTTACACAGGAGTTTGTGTACTGTTCAGCCCCGTGTGTGTGCATGTGTGTTTATGCTTATGCACTCTTACAATTTACTGACACAGACTTACTGTGTACTGCATACACTTTTAGTTTTACCCCATGTCAGATGCGTACCAAAGACCATACCAAGACCAAACGCATACCACAAGCTGAAGTATTAATGAAATAAGCCTTAGGCATGTACTTCTTTATGAAGCTGGGACATAGAGAGTACAGAACTATGAAGCTGATGTAGTAAATATATTTGATTAAGATGGTGTTATGGCCTGTATAATTCAGCTCATGCATAACATGTTGCAGTTAGTGTTGCAGTAGTTCCAGTCTTCTTGTTGGATGTTATTTACTGGTTGCTTTTGGAGAAAGGCTTAAGGAGAAAGCAGTTCTGGGATTTATGTCTGTTATGTTAGCTTGCTAAAAGTCACACAGATACTTTGAACATGTCTGTTGTGTAATGGATTCCAGTGTGGAGATCCATGTGGGCTTTAGTATGTCTGTGTACTGTTCTTGGCTCATCCATGTGGAAATACTAATTTGAATGTGTAAATATGTGGAAATACTAATGTGGAAATACTACCTTGAGCGTAGTCTAAGCAATTTTGGAGCTTATTCCCTGTGCTAGAAAATACAGAATTATACATATGCCATTAATTTTCATTACATATGCAATTAATTTTCATTAGCGACTTGACGATGGCTAAAGAGTTACTTTGTTCTTACAGTACAAGAAGCTCATAGGAGATCAAGAGTTATCAGTGAAACATTTTCTTTTTTTTTTTTTTCTTTTTAAATTTTTAAATTTTGGAAGGTTAAAGAGGCAGTAGTTCTCTGGCCTGCTTCTTGTTCGGATAAAATATCGCTTTCTGATTGTTTCACTAGAGGGCTCTGTTGCTCTTTGGAAATGTTGAACAAAAGCAACCAGGTGCTTTTTGCTACTTTTTGGTAAAAGCGCCTGAAATGTTGTGTATGTATTCTTATCAGAGCAAGATTAAATAATAATAATAAAAATTAAGAAATACATCAGATGTTATCTAAGCTTTATTTTGTAAACCGTGTTGCACTTTCAACTGTTCAAAATTACTTTTTTAAAGAACAGTTGTTTTTAATATCAGGGAAAGTGTAGCGAATTTGTTATTCTGTGCCTTATGGTGTATGCTGCTGTGTAGTTTTAGGATTCACACAGTGACGTGACCTTGAAATACACGTTCTATTTCCTGTACCAGGTAAAGTTGTGTTTAGCCTGTTATGACTGTTAGAATATGAATGAGCAGCAAATTGTAAGTGCTGTGGTGGTATATTATGGAGGCAAAATGTGTATGTTCTGTGCAGTCAAACAGGTTCCACGAAGGACTTAAAAATCTGTTTCCCAGATTTTTTTGCAAGACTGCATTCATTATCACATCCAAACTAACACAAACACAATCAACTGCTAGTGTAATATGTTTCATTTTGTGCTATGTGAAGGTCAAAAACATTTCTGAATTGCCTTTCTGAGGGATGCCCAGATGAAGCACAAATTGTCTCTAAAAAATGTAAAGCATTTATGGCTTCGAGCCGCATGACTTTTTAAAATGCTGAACAAAATCCAGAAACTTCAGTTATAATGCCATTTGTTTTAATGTTTTCCTTGATTATGCTTTATCAGAGATGATATTTAAAAAAACAATCAAAAAAACCAAAACAACAACTGTCAGTTACTGTTTTGGTTAAATAGAATTCTCTCACCTGGTGCTTTTATTGTTATGAAATGAAGTCTTAGCTAGGAGGAAAGTTATATAAAAGTGCTATTAATCGGTTCTTAAAAAGTCACTCGCTTCTTCAATGAGTTTTCAATCTCCAAATACTTTTGGTGTGAGAAGCTATCTTTATTTCTTTTATTTTTTTGGACAAAACTTCAACATTAACGGCTTTCATTGTGCTGATGCCAAAGATTGGGATATGTAGTTACTATAAATGCCTGCTTTATAACTTAGGCTCTCTTGGATAACTGACCTCTCTAGTTGTAAATAGTAAAAGCAGAAGTTTCTGTTTTACTCCTCTCCCGTAGCTTTTTACTTTTGATTCTGTTTGTGTATTATGTTTTGTGTGGAAAGATAAAATACAGTTAGCATCTGTTTTTTTAATCCTTCTTTTTAAATTGATTTAAGTTACTTCCATTTCATCCCTTTAAATAAATGTAGTTAATTCTTGATTATCCAATATCAGCTATAGGGGGAAGAGAATTAGACTTATAACTCATGTTTTAGTTCAAATAGCAGAACAGAATAGAGCCTATGAAGTTTTTGAAATGTGCTGTAAACATATTTATTGAGCTGTATTCCCACTATCAAATGGCATAATTAATTGCAGTGAGTTTGTGTAATTCCGCAAACACCTCTGAGCACTGAAAGTGTAGAAGGTACCATTTTGACAATGGGTAACTTGACAATTTACTTACGTGCTACTGTGATGATAATGTTAAGTGATAACATCTCATTCACCCATGCTGGTGCCTTAGTGATAACTATGGGTCGCGTGGCTGTGTGTTTTATCATGTGCCTTTCACAGTATCACCTGCCCCAAACTCAGAAAGCTTCCTCATGCAGGGCATTACAGGTGTGGTTAGCGTTTGTTGATGAGTACTTAATTCAGTAATGGGTTTTTAAGCTAATATGTGTAGGGGATGCGAAGTTAAACTTCTTGTGGAGATGGCTGAATGTCTGTAGCGCACTGCTGGAGAGTTTTTACCAATGTGCTCTATTGGGAATGGAGAGAGATGAGTTGTTGTTGATCAAAAATTGCTCTGTACCTGTAATGAGGAAAGTTTTGTGAAGGTGAGGAATCTTTCTAGTAGCACAACTTGCTGAGATGACTTGTGGACAATGTAGCATTTCTCTGAGGCTGGCTTTTATCAGCCTCTTCGAAGTAGGTAACATTTGCTGAATCCTAATTAGAGCACTGAATGGTCTAATTTGACTCAAACTGAGATCATATGGAAAGAATAAAAACAGATCCTTGCAAATACCACTGAGGACTTTCATTTTCATGGTATTAGTCTGAGTGTCTTAAGTATGTTCCTTGTCTTTTGCTGTAGTGCATGGCGTTTGGTGCTCTAAGCCTGCTGGTGTTTGAATCTGTCAGGGAGGAATAGTTCAGCTCTATTTTTGAGCTGTATCAAACCTTGTTCTTGAAAAATTATGTTTCTCTTTGAAAGCACAAACTTTTTTTAATATTATCTATCCCTTGTTTTCAGTTGGAATGATTTTTAAAAATTATAATATTGGTAGGACTTCTACAAAGGAGCTGCTCAAAACAGTGCTCTGTTTCAGTTTCACGGTATGGTTCCATGCGTGGTTTTTGAATTCTTTCCCATGCTATAACACTTGAATTTTATCATCTTGAAAAAAGCAGCCTGTTTTTGTTGGAGAGTTTGTATTGGACAAAACAATTTCTAAGATAAAATACATCTGTCTGGCTTTGGTCTTTAATATTTTTCTCCATTCTATTCATGTGTTGACTTTGTTCAAAGTTTTCTTAAGTATAAATCTCTTTTCTTGTATTTCTTATAATGGAGAGTAAATAGCAAGGAGTTTGGTTCCTAGTAATTTCCTATTATTTGCATCACTTTTTTTTTTTTTCCTCATGAGAACGGAAAAAAAGGGATGCAGTGTGGTGAAGCAAACTTCTGGCAATGCCTCTTGAATGGTCTTTTTCTCACATCTATTAATCTTTTTTTTCTATTTAATGAAAACAGTTTGAATGATTCAGAGACAAATTTATCAATTTGTGCAGATTAATAAATTGAAACCTAAGAAGGCTCTCTGCATATGTTGTAGAGTGAAGTGCAGAGAGAAGGAAAGAATGGGTTTTGCTAAGGAAGTAGATCTTGTGTTGTCAATTAACCAGTGTAAGCTGTTGTATTAGATGAATTATTACAGCCTTTGCATGCTTGTACGTTTTCATGCTGGAAGTAACTCACATGGGAGAACAGAAGTGGATGTTAAGAACAGAAGTGGATGTTAATTGTTTGATTTCAGGGCTTATTGTGAGACAGACTATATATATGTGTGTGTGTGTGTGTGTGTATGTATATATATGTAATATTATGTTTATATTATGTTTAACTTTAAATTATTTTTCTTGGATGTATCCTAGCTATTCCTGAGATTATTTTAATGGGATAGTTTTGTATTTACTGGGCTTCTGGATGCACGAGAGAGTTGTTCTTTGATGTATATTGTAGTTTTTCCTTTGTGAACCTTAGCAGAAAAGCCTTGTTGGCCTGGGTGCAGCTGGGTTGTGTGCATGCTTTGTCCTGGCAGAATCACTGGCTGATACATAAGCTGCTGTGATCCATGCGTGTTGACCAAACTCAGCATGGATTATCTTAAACCACAGAAGTACCTGTACTATAAAATATAAGCCTCTACAAAAGAGTTTTATTTTTTTTTAACACATCTTAAAAACCCAAGCGTACTTTACCAATTTTTTTTTGAAGTGTTGCTTTTCACAGAAGTCCAGTACTTACTAGTGGGCATGAATTTTGTTGTACCAAAGCTTTTGGGGAATGCGAGTACTGTTGTTATCTAGCTGAGGCTGCTGCTTGCAGGCATGACGTATTTTCTTTGAATTTTTTATTTGTTACTGGCGTACATTATGTGCGTAATCAGTATGGAAAAGCATGGTGTAACAAAGGGAAAGCGCCTGCGGGATGGACCTCCTAAGTCATTCTTTTGCTGAACGTTAGTAGCTGTCAGTCACATTAGTCTTGATGTGTTTTGAACAATTAAACTACTAAAAGCTACTTTTCTAAGCTCTGAATAATCTCTGAAGGGGGGTTCTTTTAAGTTATGGTGTGAGTTCTATGGTTTATGGTCGGTCACAGTGATTAATTTTTTCATGAGTACCACTGCTCTAGTTTTACTCTGGCTTAGTATTGTGGAATACTGGTATTGCTCTGTTTCACATAAGGCTGCTACTGTCTACTTGTTACCTACTGTAAATATTAAAAAGTCCTCTTGGACTTACACAATTTATTTTTCTTATTGAGTAAGCTGAAAATGGTGTCAGATGTTCATACTGCTTTTCATGCCCATTTTGATGAATCTATTTATTACTTCTGTAATGAGTAGTACACATGGTTGGTTAGCCAAGTTATTGAACTTCATCAACCTTGCCTGAAATTCACAATGCACATGAAACTTGTTGTAACGTGTAAGAAATTGCATCTGAACGAAAAGGTTCAATAATGATTACTTCTTGTAATAGAACCTTTTTAGCAAAGGATGGGATGGAGCTGTATGCCCATGCTTGTATTTTCTGGAATCCATTTTACAGGAGAACAACATCTGCAGAACAGGAGTCTTCCTATGTGGTGCTCATTTTCTTGTCCTCCTTGCCCTTTTACTTTCTGGTAGGTGTGTGTGGGCAAGCAACTGTCGCAGTTCAGTGTTGATTATATTTACTTCCATCATTTGCATGTACTGTAACTTGAGGTTCAGAGGAATCAGTGTTGCTTGAAGAAATAACAAATTTCTAGGTTACGATATCTTTGCAGAGGCTGTATTTGTTGCCTACTTGCTATTCATTGTTTAAGTAGCTGTATCCGATTCTCTAATTGGATTTCCTTTATTTTTGATATCTAAACTTGAAATCATAAAACTTGTTGGGCATTTTTTGTTTGTGTTGATAGTCAAAAAGCTGCCTTTAGGCAAAAAATCACTGCTTGTTTAAAAGCTTGTATGAAGGATCTATCGTTGACTTGCAGTACAGCCAAATAAATGAGAACAATGCAATATTGTATATTCACAGATCCAGAAGCCTTGAGAGTTTTCGGTTATGCTCTTCTGCTGCTGGCAAGCATGAGAAGTGTCTCTTGCTTCCGTTACAGACATTAAGTGTGCTACTTGGGATTTTGGGAAATGCATAATTAATCTTGTTTTATATTTATAGCAATATATGGCTGCAGTAATTGATCAAAGCGTAGAGATTATGTCCATATCCACTTTCCAGTTCAAAATGGGAATTGTTCTGTGTTAAAAAAAAGTGTACTTGAGAACTAGTCCCGTTCTTCAGTGGAATGTGTAGTTAAGGCATATAGAATAGAAAATATGACTACTAGAAATGAATAAAGAAAACGTTTTTGGAAAAGTTCCTTATTTGTTTGGGTCTAAATCCAGCTGCAAGCACTTGCTGAGAGGTATAAATCTTGTTGAATGATTTTTTTTAATGCCAAAGGTAAATTTGAGTTATTTTCTACCTTAGAGAAATGTGAAAATGCTCGTGACCTGCTTGGCAGCACACTTAGCATCCTGAGCGAATGAAGATTGAGAAGATGTCTTAACTGTATATATTTTTCAATCTAATCTGTGATCAAAGGGATATTGATTGGGCCTTGTATCTGCTAAACACTTAAGGAAAACAAAAAGTTGTGTTTGCAATGTAAGGCAGAGCTATGCTTAGTAATGGTATGTGATGTAATTTGATGAATACGTATCACTTCGTAGACTCTATGCTCACAGAGTTATTTACCTAGGGAACATGTCGTAGAAAAAGCAGGCTGGATTCCTGAAGCAGGAATTGGCAGGCTGGTTTCTGGATGATCTTCAGTGCGCTATTCAGTTTGATTCTTGCTAGCTGTAGGTAACAATTCTGCTTTCTACCTGCTTACAATAATGTCATAATGTGTGACTTATGTCTGAAAAACAGTGGGTTTTTGAAAATGTCAAGTATGCTCTTTCTCCTGGCAGTTCTTCCTATTTTAGATATTAATTTTTTTTATACTTATGCATTTTTGGATTTAACACTCCCTTCCCCAAACCAGTGAGGTTGAAGTTTTTGGTAGATGAACGAAAACGTGACTTCAAAGATGATTCAGTCAGAAGTCCTTCAGCTTCTGTGTGGGTTGCCAGTATTCCAGCTGTTAGCAGGCAGGCCATAACTGTGGTCATCTAAGCAAATATACCCTAGTTGTGGTGGGAGAGTACGCTTGATGTATTTTCATGTGCTGGAAGCTGAGGTGAAGAGGACTTAAAATAAATAAATTTCTTTGCACATGGCCTTACGCTACAATTTAATGATTTCTAATTCTTGTTTTCCATCCTTCTTTCTTTTGTGCGGACAGCTTTTGTTAATACTCGTCTTGCTCTTCATTTTTTGTTTCAGAACTCCATCTTCTGCCTTACTTTCTATGTTGGAAACACGTGGTGGAACATTTGAGTTACATAACAGCTTCCCATCTCCCTCTTTTCTTCGTAGTTTAAAACACACCCAAAAGGTTTGCCAATTTTGAACCTTCGGAGGTCTGTACCCATTATGAATACCATCTAATCCAGAAAAAGTAGAATTTTAAAGAAATTACACAGGACTTTAAATTTCCAAACCTCTGTGTCTCTTTTCTTTCCCTTTTCTGGCTGTCTCCTTTCATTTGCTTGCACCAGAATGAATGAGAAACTGCATCCTTCCTGTATTCAGTGCGTTCCGTAGGATCCTGAAATTACTCTTGTATTAAAATCTTCAGTTGCTTAACTGAACAAATTGTATTACCTCATTTTCCCTGAAGACAGATGTGGGTAATGACTGCCAGAAATCAACAGTGTTGTACTGTTCAGCCTGCTTATCTGTTCCTTTTTCCCCACAGCACAACTGTGAGCTCTTCAGAACAGCACCTAGCTGCATGTGTTTGATCTAAACACACGTTCGTTGACCTAAACTGTGAACTATTCAGGACCGAAACTTGGTTTATTATTTATTTGTCTTGCATATGTTCTGTTTGCGTATCTAAATAAATATCAAGTTTGTTTTAAGAAAAGCAGTTTGGTTCAGTTTATGCTGCAGTACTTCTTCAGTATCTTTACATACAATTGAGTATTTCTCATGAAATAACTTAGAGATTAAAGCTTGGAGGATCTAGTGCTTTAGCTGACAGCACAGTATGTCTTTTAATTATTCTGCCTTGGATGAAATATTTCTCTTTATTAAATTTACTTCTTACATTAACATTGCACTGTTGTTCTTGCCAAAAGGAGATTCAAAACATGCAACTAATTTTTTTGTTATGTTTAATTAGGGTTCAGCTCAGCAGTACAGAAAGCTATGGTACTGTTGGCTTATAGAACAGAAGTGTACTGGAAAAGTAACTAGAAAACTTCTGGCTTTTTTCTCCATTTTTGCTTTGGTGGGAAAAGCTGTTTTGTTGCCTAAAGCTACTGCTGATGCAAAGAGCAGCTTTAGAGAAAGAGAGTTTGCCAGTCTCGTTTCTCTCTGCTCCGAATGTGGTCTTTTAATGTGACTTTTAAAAAATGAAAGAAAAAAAAAAAAAGCTTGAGACGGTCAAAGATATTTTTTAAAATTCCCTGGCCTTTTTTCAGCTATCTGAGAAGGTTTGTGTGAGAAGGTGTTTTAAAAATAGCAGTGGTGGGGCAGAGAGCCCCACAAAGCTTTTTGGGGGTAAGATGAAGGAAGTATATGCGCCTTAAAACAGCATTGAAAACCTAGCTGATCCTGAGTATCTGATCAGGATTTTTAATAGACCCAGTTATGAGCGCTTTCATGATGGCACTTCTTACACACTCCTGAGTTGTTTCCATTGGATTAGCTAGAAACTTGAGTCTTTTTATGAGCCTTTTGATACTTGCTACTGATGTTAGTTAATCCTTAATGCTTTACTATGTCTGTGAGTGTTGTGAGTTTTGTTGCTGCTGCTTCTCTTTAGCTTCCCTCAGCCTTATTATAAAATATATATGAAGCTACAATAACATGCACAAGAAATTTATTTGTTTCCTTAATAATACATTTGAGTAATGGTACTCCTAAATAGACTGATTTTTGTTTAAATTAAAACCTGGTCGCTTATCCCTTAGTGACTAAACATTCAGAAATGGTTGCTGACTGGGAAATCATGTGCTGTAAGTGCCATGTCAAATTTGATGACTCAGTTCTGATCTAGGTTTTTTTTGAGATGCTGCTTTGATGTTAATTTACACTGAGCAGGTTTTTTACTTTTCGGTACTCTAGATTTTAGTTAAGCTTAGTTTGAAAGTGTTCATTTTGCATTAAGAACAAAAGGAGTGTATTAACATAACTGTAGTTTAACAAAATATTTTGTTTGTCCCTTATGAATATAAACAGATGTAATTCTGAGAAGAGGAATTTTAGCTTTTCATTTACTAAAATTGAGACTATAAGTCACACTAAAATAACTTCTCATTTCAGGGCAAAGTTGCTAGCTCAAGTTTCTTGTAAAAATACATTCAACTTGTTCTTCAACCTTGGTAATAATATATGTAGAACTTCAGGTAGAAAGTTTGTTGGTTTTTTTTTCTTACCTTAGACAGTTGTTGTGCAATGAGTTGCTGTATATTCAGATGCTTATTTTCCCTCTGTGATATGTTATCTGTTACAAAGGAAATAATTTATGAAAATGGAAAAAAACAAACAAAACAAACCAAACCCACCCATATTTTCACAAAACCTTGAATTATAAAGCCAAATCCTAAATTCTGATATATTCATTTTAAATGCAGTAGTTGATTCATGTCAGGCAAAACTGGCTGAGTTGCTTGCAGGAAGCCACACTGACATTTTTATAGATAATCAAAAGAAAACATGAACTTATTCTATGCTTGGAGAAACACTGTAAAGAAAAAGCTCAAACAGAGCAATTTTCAGTTGCAGATGTAGTGCTAAGGTATGACAAGTTGTGTTAATGCCTGCAAATGATTTTAGAATTGGTGGGAAAAAAGCTGCTGTATGGTAACTTCTGTTGGGCGCTGAAAAAGTATTCAGGCAGATTGTTTGGAGTTTGCTAGAAGCATGATCCTATCATTTAATAGATGAAAAGCAAGATCAGATATTAAGACTGAGGCTTCTCTCTTATAGCAGTGTATAATATTGACACAGTTTTGGCATTAGTTGAAATGGAAAATTTGTATCTGAGTCCTCTTTGACTGAGATTTCTGATAGCGGATGTACATCTGATGGAAGGAGCAGGTATCAAAGATAAAAAGGGGTTCCACAGTTAGTTCTTAACCTGCAATTCTCCTTCTCTTTTGTCTAATTCCTTGCCAATGTTCAGGCACCTAACAGAGCTAGCAACTGAGAAATCTGATTGATCTATGCAGTTTTGACTTTGTTTCCTACTGTGTTTTAATGAAGTTTGTTTAAGAACATCAAAGTCTGTTCAAATTTGCAGCTTTTTAAGAGTCAATGTCTCCCTATATTTTAGGGACAGACATCTAGTGGTCTATGGGAATTACTTTTACACAACTACAATAAGGTCCTATGGGAACTCGAGTCTGTATGCAATATGTATACCTTTCACAGGACAGTCTGTTCTGAGCTGGAACCCTTGACTGTTACTGCAATACCTGCATTGAATTGTAACACTTTACAACATGAGAGATAGGAAATGTGGTTTTGAATCTAAGCTAAACTGGGCCTTTGATAGCTGATATAGCTGTCAGTATTAAGTTTTAACAGAGCTAAAGAGATTGAAGTCCCTGCTGTGTTCATGTGCTGAGTTTTTGAAGTGGATTGGTAGCAGTCTTTCAGCAGTAGAACAACAGTAGATACCAGATCCGACTCCAATTTTGTGGCTCTTAGCTGTGGTATATTTGTAATGTTACGCTTTGTCATTACTTTTTATTTGCTTTATTTGTCTTCAGTTATTCAGTTACCTTTCTTTGCTTCGTATGATAGATTTTTAAATTTGTTTTAGAGGAACAGAGTCACAAATCTTAAAAATATCATCAACATAAGAGCATTTTTCATGTTTGTCCAATGTTATAATCCCTTCAGATCAAAGTATCTTGAGTTCTGCCAATGATAATGGCAATACACTTCTTATTGGGAATAACTTTTTAATTGCCAAGAACAGTATATTGCAAAGTATGGTATGTAATGAGTTCATATTTATAAGTTGGCTGGATGGAAAACAGAACTCAATCTGTTAGTCATCCTGTTAATTTTGGTTGGCTTTTTCAGCGGGTTATGGCTCCAAGAAAAATAGCTTTGTCCAATTCATACACAAAAGGAGAGGCAGGAAGATCTACCTGTCATATAACATCACACTTCTAAATGAAGAAATCAGTATGTGTTGTTACCATTGCCTGCAAATACATTGAAGCAAAGGTAGTATTAATATTTCGTGTTAATTGCTTTTTAAAAAACTTAGTCTGTTAGTATTTTGGTGTTTTATTTGCTTGCAAGCTTTCATTTGTAGCAACTTTAATAGTGTCTCTCTAAAACTTTATCCTAAATACTTGTATTGAAGCAGTACAGTTGTGGCCAAATGATTCTGATACGTGGTGGTTTTGGGGCTTTGAAAATTCAGTAATGTGATAATTTATATATGGCTGCCATCACTCCAAATCGATGTGAGGTGCCCTTAAGCTACTAACACAGGCAAAGATGATCTTGATTGCAAAAGATTCTTCCCTAAATCACATGTTGTTGTTGCAGCATGCAACCAGAAGAGAAGTTTATGTAACTTCAAAATTCACATCACTTTGGCATGTTTGAATCTGTTTCATTCCGTCTATTGCATGAGCACATTGGGTTTGTTTCAGTAATACTTAGCTCTTTCAAGTTGAAGTAAATCTAGGGCTGCATAGGAGAAAAGTATTTTCCATTTATATATAGTTTTCTTGATCAAATCTCAAAAGACAAAAGCATCTAGTTTGTTTGCTGAGATACCAGCAGAGGAGCTGTATTTTGGATTGTGAAGATGACTTGTTCAAAGTTCTCGGTATTCAACCTTCTCACAATTCATTCTTCTTCGTAGTAAAACTGGATTTGAATTGCCTTTGTTGTGTTAAAAAAATATACATATTTAAAAAAAAAATCACACATGGATTCTGAAAATTAACGCACTTCACTTTGCAAATCTGTTTATAAAGAACTTGAAAGATGTGTACTGCAATTTAGAATGTAACGTGAAAGTTTGTGAACAGTGTAAGTGGAAAAACAAACTGGCCAAAGCTGTGAAAATAATATAAATGTTTAATGAGATAAAATGTTTGTGCTTACAAAATTAGTTGGTTTTCACTTTTCTGCAGTCCATAAATAACGTGCTATGCTATGAAAGACCAGGAACACGTAACACACAGGCTAATGCATTTCACTTTCAATTCCATAAGTATTTTGTTCATTTATTTGATCTTGCTATGTTTACAGTAGTGGAAGGTAAGAAAGCTTTCTTCTGGAATTCCTTGTGGTTTACATTCAGACGGCCTGTGACATAGGGCTCAAGGAAGGCTGGAGTTGTGACAGCTTGAAATTGTTACTGCAGCACATGGGAAGAACCTCAGGGCCTCCAGAACTCTTCTATCAATGGAGAGAAGGGAAGAAATCCTTTTCAAGAAGCTAAAGGCAAACAAACCCTGTAGGCTTTTAAATAAGAGGACTGAGCTTTTGGAAAGAAAGATGTCAACTCTGCTGTTCATGTGTGCTGTAAGTGACAGATCCAGTGTTTTGTGGAGTGTTTCAGAGAAGCTGAAAGTCTTGCTGTCTGAAATGTTTCTGAATTTCTTTTTGTGTATTCAAAATTTCCTATCTATGTTTAGAATAAAAACAAAACAAAACAAAAAAACGCTAAAAAAGCTAGTTCCAAACATTTAAATGCCTGCTGCAAATTCTTTACAAAGTCCTCTACAAGCTAATGGTACGTGGGTTCTGTAGTGCCCCTTAATTAATAAATCATCAGATCACTTTTCCACTCAATGAATTATTTTCTTTGTTTTAGAGGAGGTTGTACTGTGTGACAGACGCATACACTCACTTGGCTTATGTTGAGTTGGCATTAATTGAACAATGCATACTGCTCGTTAATTGAGACCATTAGCTGAAAATCTGTCCCCAGATTCACTGACAGAAGTCAATTGTGGATAGACGAAGTGAGAGTATGGTGTTGAAAAATCATAGACTATGAAAAATGAAATCCGATGCTAGTTCTTGAGTCTTTGATGTAAATAAAGGGCTGAAAGGTTTTAAATGCCTGGAGGAAATCCCATACACTTACTGTTCAGGTAGCTCTTATTAATTCTACTATCAGTCTTTAATGTTCTCTGCTGATGTGAAAAGCTGTGCTGTAGTATTTACTTAATGTAGCTCTGAAACAGGGTTGTCATTTCAGAGTGTCAAATTAGAACTCGTTAAGGAACAGGAGCAGTGACCTCAGAAAGCTCATACCTCTCAAAATTTCCAGAGTAATCACTTGAAATTTATCTTAGTTTTAGAAAATGTTTGCTGAACAATATATTGTATTTAAAATTTAAATATAATGTGGTTGCTTTCCAGCATATATATTGTTCTCCTGTCACATTTGGGGAAGCATTTACCTTGTTTTTTGTAACCAGCAATCCTTAATGTTCATGTGCATTCTTATGTGCTGTGTTTTTAATGAGGTTTTACATGCTTTTAAATAAACAAACAAAAACACTAAGAACCAAAACCCAGTCCAGCAACAACAACCCCGAAATAACAAACTCACAAATAATATGTAATGGGTGATGATGCAGTATGTTCTCTATGAAAGGATATTCAAGTTTTTAACTTTGCAAGTGAAATTATTTTAAGAAGTGTTTGGGTTCTTTTGAACTCTGTGAGTTATTCTTATGGGTGGAATTGAGGTTGTTTTATTCCATCAATGATGCACTTCCTTAACATAATTATGTAAATTTCTCTTTTTATTTATCCTGCTATGACTCTTCTTGAATGTTTGTTTTATATTTGTGATTTAACTTTGTTGTATGAAACCATATTGAACATGTATTTTGATTAATGTATTTTCTTGCAGACAAGTAAGGTTTCTCGTCCTAGAACTTGAATGGTTTTGTACTTAAAATACTCAGTCCCTGCATGAGGCTTAGGTTTTAAAATAGTTTGCTGTGTGTTGAAAACACTGCTCCATTTTGCTGAAGCACAAATAGTGTTGGCAAACTTGATTTAACAGCATGAGTCTGTTGATAACTTTTCCACTATTTTAGAAGCTTCTCTCCCTTTCTGTTATGCATGTGACACTGAAGGAGGAAAGAAGGGTTAAATTCTGCAGGAGAAACAAAGAGCTAAAGCTATAAGAAGGGCTTGAAAACCAAGATACTTCCTAAATCTTACTTCAGGAATTTTAGTTTGAAATTGCAGTTTTCTAAGCTCCTGCCTAGTTACTTGATAAAGTGTGAAGCTAATTAATTTCACTGCTTATTAGGAGCTTTCAGACTATTTAGATCTATTTTAAGGACATATCTAAAAATGCTGCCCTCTTGAGAGGGCTGAGCAATTCAATAGGTAGTTCTAACTTAATCCCTAGTGAATTCTATGATGCAGTCATCATGTTGCCTCTTATTCTTGATAGTTTTCATGCCGTAGACAGTCTGGAAAGATTGCTTCACACAAACTAGGAGAAAGAAAGACCAAGTCATAATGGTTATATGCAATCCCAAACAAAGCTAATAATTCGGTTGCTGAATTGAGTAATTGTGTGGTTTGGGATACCTGGATTTATTTTTCTCTCTTTGCACAAATCTAACTGTTCTAAATACAGTTTGTGTATGAATGAGTTAGTAATTTATAATATGAACATAACAAATGTTATGGTGATGGATCCATCACCACTTGACCTGTGGCTGAATTTTGAATGGAAGGAGGGACTGCTGGTTAAAAATTCAACCAGAGGGTTTTTAAGCACTTAATTTCGTGGAAAGATTCAGAATGCATCTGCCTGTGGGTGAAGAATAATCCTCTGGTGGAGCCAAGAGGAGTTGGTACTAGAGGGAGGGTTTTAGTCACTGGTTTTGCAAGAAAAATCAAAGTGGTATTATTAACTGAATATGGAATTTGTAATTAGTTCAATTTCAGTCGTTTTCAGTTTAATTTATAATCAAGTTATTAACCGTAAATGAGAATGACATGGAATTTATTATTTTGTGCAAAGTGTGACATGGGGTGTGGTTAGCTAAACATCATCATACCCAGCAAATTAAACTGGCTGTCTTTGTATAACAGTACAGTAAATATTCCAGGCATTTCTCTAGTTTTAGTAATGTGGTAGGATGTGAAGAACGCATTGTTTTCTTTTGTGCAAAACAGGAAGCATACAGTTAGCTAATAGTGCTGTGGTACAATGTGACTTACTTCAGTTATATGAAAAATTCTAATTAAATACACTTAAAGTAGAATTAGGAACAGAGGAAATCTTTGCACATGCTGTAGCTGAATTCATGTGCATGCAGTGAATTACCCAGGTAATTAAAGCTGCTTGGTACAATGAATGGCTTTAAAAGAGATGGAAGAAAATTACTTGGACTTAAATACCATAAGTATGTAATTGCAGAAAATGGTCTAAATTTGTCTTGGTGTCTCTTGTTTCTATAATGGAAGTTACATCTTATGCTCTGAGTTTTGTTGCTCCAGGGTGTTTTGAAAGTGAGATAGCCTATCTTAATAGGTTTTTTTGGTAAACAAATTTTAAAATGAAAACATGAACATGCTTTAAATATTATAAAGCTAAAACAAATACCTCTTCTCCTTGACTTATTCACATGCTTAAATTGCTGGGCATTTCAGTTTGATTCTTCATTTTCTAGTTTAAGCTTGTCTAATTTGAACTCATTAAGTTATGTTATGCTTCTTTCAAAGAGTTCCATTGTTAGAGTTTTCCATGGAAATGGGCACCCAGTGGTACTATTGAATAGATCACAAACATGGAATAGCTCACCCCAATAGAAACCTAGTTTCTGGCTCAAGTCTCTGTGCTTTATAAGCTTTCTGTGCTCCCAAGAACTCATCAGTCTCCTGTTGTAAATTGTCACAGATCTTTCTAATTAAATAAAGTTTATCTTGGACTGGCTTCTAGGCAGCTTTTCATTAATGAATTGGGCAGCAAAACAGCGCTCACTTGCATAGCTTGCATATGATGCAGAGGTGGATAGTTGCAGCTCTTGGTGGATAATTCCATAGTTTGAATTGATCTCATTAAATTCAAGACAGTTCCAAATTAACAAATGGAAATTAATCTGAAGTGCCTTTTTGGAAAGGAGAAATTAAGTTCCCAGATTGAGAACAGGGAAGAACTGATTAATAGTATTGCCAACAAGTTTATAAAGAGGCTTAGAAATTCACTGTATATTTTTCCTGTGTGTGTGAAAGTTAAAAAAAGGGATATTCATTAATGCTGCACTGCAGTAAAATGTGAATTATCTTTCCTCTTGTTTCAGACGTGGAAAGAATGTGCTTGCAGACTGTCATGTCCACTGGTTTACCCAAAAGAAGGATTTTTTTTTTTTTCATGGCTTAGTTTTTCATTGTGTCATCAGGTTAATCCAGTGAACCACTTAGTCTACGATACTGTACCCAGTGTATCGAAAGTGCGTAGTTGATTATTCATGAGACAGTTGTGAGAAGTTGTTAGGCATTAAGTGGTGAAAAAATGAGGTTACTGTACCCAGATCATTTGAACAAAATCTTAGCGAAGATTTTAAACTGCTTATATAATAAAATGCTGTAGTAGATTATAATCTATCTTGGTAGAACCTAATCTAAGAGTGAACTGGGCAACTCTTTCCCAGGAGTGGTTTGACACTTTGGTATTTCTCTTATCTGCACTTTTTGGCAGAAGTGTCTGACAGGTTGGGTATGCTGTGAAAAAGGAGCAATTACCTCCATGTGATTTTTACTGTTGGTCCCTCTGGATGATCACTGCTGCCACAGGTGGCTCTCAAACTGATGAGCCAAAGGCTAAATGCATCTGTAGCACCTGGAACTTGGTCTTACAATACTCTTTCACTTTCACTGTGCTCTTGCCAGACATAACAGGTTTGTAGTGTTACTATTCAGGCTTATTCCTGCTTATCCCTCCCAGTCAAGCAAGTAAGGAGTTAAGTAGAGTTCTACTTTGTTAAGTGATGAAGGTAAAAAGAGAAATTGGAATCTGTGTTTTGAAGTTCCCAAGCCTATCGAGCAAAACGTATGCAATTGTAGTCCTGCTTAAAGTGATCTGTACTTCTCTCTCTGTACTCGGAGCAGCTGGGTCCAGGTGACCATCAAGTTTGTAGTCAGACAGCAGGTAGTGTGAGAGTACTTCAGTATGTGCCTCACCTGTTCTTCTAATGATATAGCTCTCTTTTGTTACTGAGATATGTTTCTGACTGGGAAAATGTTTTATCGTAGGTTTTGAAACGGCCAAGTCTCTTGCGCTGCATGGGGCTTACGTTATCCTGGCCTGCAGAAATATGTCAAGAGGCAACGATGCTGTACAACGCATTCTTGAGGAATGGGTAAGTGAATGCTTATAATGTCCAACATTAAACTGTGTTTGTCAGTATATGGATTCTTTTTTGATGCACAGCAGTTAAATAGGTACTTACGTTGCCATGGAAGAATCTAAGGAAAAGGGCATTTGTCTTGCTTTGTAATATACTGTTTGGTCACTTCTGCTTCAGTGGTGGTGATTTTTCATTTCATATGATTGTGCTGGATTGTAAGGCTTGACATATTGTTATATAAGAATATACAAAAGCTTTGTAAGTTTGAAAGAACCACTGAGGCGCACTGCATAGTTCAAAGGACAGGGTAATTCCAGAACCAAAGTCTGTAACAAGCTGAAGGAGAATGTACTCACGGAGGTATCAGACAGCCATTTGTTTGCCTATAGTTTTTGTACTATAGGAGATTATATGGAATCATTCTTATACTTCTCAAAAAACAAAGGGGTTTTTTTCCTTTCCCTGTCCATCAGGCAGAACACCACTGCTGCAGGTATTTGTCTCAATTCCTTCACATCTCTTCCCTCTTTCATTTATTTTTCTTCCATTTTGTTACACAAATACAAGCCCCTTAGTGCCTTCTATTCCCTTCTTTCTTTCCTCCTTCTAGCTCTCCTCTCCCTACTTTTTTGGGAGATCTTCTAAGGCCCTTATTTTAATGTGTCCAGTGTTCTTAATTTATTCCTTATACAAACATTTACTTGCTAGTAAGGCTAGTTTTGTCCAAGCTTGCTTTGATTGCTGTCTTCAGGAGTAAATCTGTTGACACAGTTCTGTATGCTCTAAGTAATAAACTGTAGGGTCAAGTTCTTGGAATTTCATTTCTGTCCTGCTAGAATTACAGTGATAAATGTTCTAGCTCTGTTTCTCAATCTCTGAAAATATTTTGGCTGCTCCCAGAGGATATGGAGGAACATCAGTATTATTAATATTTACACATAGTTAGTCTACAGATATTTATTAGCAAGCATTGTTTGTTTTGCACTTACTTTCTAAACAAGTAATGCTTATAATGCTGCTAACTTTTGTAACCACAATTTTCTTCAAGAAACAAAATCTTTGGCTTTAGATATTTTTCTCTTGCTCGGAAGATATTAACGACGTACAGTAAAGAATTGAGAAGCAAAACAATCTTTTCCTTACTTCACATTAAGGCTATCTTTTTGTTTGCTTCAAAGATGTGAAGTTCTAAGAGAATTCCTTTATGGGTAAGCGTAGGGCGTAAGGCTTCAAGTTTTGCCTGTCTGTTTCCTTGCACTGGGAGATATTCTGCTGGCTGATCCTTGGAGGTGTTCAAGGCCGGGTTGGATGCAGCCCTGGGCAGCCTCATCTATTGTCTGATGTAGTGGTTGGCAAACCTGCCTGTGGCATGGGGTTGGAACTAGATGATCTCTGGGATTCCTTCCAACCCAAGCCATTCTATGATTTTTTTCTTTTTTAATTTAGGATAATAGATACTCAGCACTCTTTTATTTTAATGTATAATACCATAAAATACCACATTGCTCCCTTAATTCTAAGCTTATCTTAAGCATTTTGAAGGCTGTGAGAATTTAGGAGTACTAGTTTTAGGGCTTGTATTGCTTCACCAGAAGTTAATGAATTTGTAATTGAATGAAGATCACTGAATTTCAAATGACTTCAGAAACACTGCACTTATTTACTAACAGTTTTCAAATTCTAATTGTTCAGAAAATAATCTCATCTGTAAACTGGGTAGCTGGAAGACCTTCAATGCATCTTTGTAATGGCTTTGTTGTTGTTTATTAAGAGGGACTAATTAACTTTGATTATTGCGCTAATATTATGGCACTTTGACAGTCCTTCAGATTTATGACTCTGGGAAAATAAACAAATGAAATGCAGGTGCTGGAGCAGAAAGAATAAGTTATTACTGAACTTTAATTACTTGGAATGTGTAACCAGGAGAGAATTAGTTGATGAATTACAAGAAGCTTAAAATTTACATCGAATTGTAAGCAATCTTGAGGAAAACACAGAACTTGCCCTGTTTATTGAAAACAGAGACAAAGATTAATTTGGTTAATTGATACTAATATTAAAATATTGACGTAAAATATTATTTTTTAGCCTATAGATGTCAGAACAGACCAGGATGTTATTAATAGGTAATTCTTTCCTAAAATTAGGATTCCAGAAAAATGTTAACATCATATGTTATAAGGTTCAGATGAATTCTCAAAGTTTGGCTGGAAGTACTGTTCTATAAAGGACTTCAAAATATCCACAGTATTTTGTCCCTCTTGTTCCTAAGGAAAGCAAAATAATTAAAAGGAAATGGGTTTACTTGAGCTTTACTTTTCAATTTGGAATCAATTAAAAAAAAAAAAAAAAAAAAAAAAAGCTGTTTAAGATGCAGCCTTACAAAGCTTCATGTTTATTTTGCTCAGTGCTTTTGGCTGCAGTTATGCTACCTGCTTGCATTGAATTTGTTTCTGAGCTGTGCTATAAATACAGTCTTTGTCCAACATGTTGAAGCATAGAAATTTGTTAAATAAGCACCTGCTTTTCAACTGAATGTCCAAACCCAAATTTTCTTCTAATATGCAGAAGTACATTTTTACAACTTGAAAAGTTGCTGCTGTGTGGAATGCTAGTGTCCTAATTGTCCTAAAAGTGCTTCAAGTGTACTGTGTTAGAAATAAAATAGGTACTTCTGTAATTTTAGCAAAAATATTACCAAAAGCCATGTGCATGCTGTGCTGGCTTTTCTGTGGGACAGCATGCCTTAAAACTTGAGGTTTAAATTTCTGACAGAGAATGTTTCCTTTTTTATGCCTTTTGTTATCTCATGGAACATCTGTAATTCCTTATGAAAGAAGCAACTAGAGCTCTTTGCAAGAAGACAAAAGATTGAAAAATATATAAACTGACATTATTACAATTTGGTACCACTATCTAGTCGATGATCTGTATGAAAATAAAGCCACAAATCTTCCACAAGGTCTGCTCTGAAAGTAATGCCTCCTATTTTATTATCTTTTCCCACAATGTTAGAGGTGGATGTTAGTGGTATGGCTGTAGAGGATGAACCTTCCACCAATATTCCATTCCATTTTGTTGCCGTGTGAGAGATGGCAGCAGAGGGGCAGACTGACAAAATGGTGTCTGGCATGGAAGTGCAGATGCAGCAAAGAGAGGAAACTGAATTTCTCCATGCAGAAAAGATGGCACCCATTGACATTCATAGCTTGCTGAATGTTTATGGAGCACAACGAGGCAGTGGGTGGTGAATTTCAGCAGCAGCGACAGCAGCAATGGTTCACCTCCACTGGTACAGATTGTTATGAATGCAGCATGCAGCTCTTGTTCATTGCTGGCAAAAATGCAGAATTAATGATGGTGAACATGCTGAAAATAGCATGTTGTAGCAGAGAATTTTCTCTATCAAATAGTGTTACTGTGTTCTTTGTATCTGTTGTTTATTTCAATAGAAACTACAGGAGGCATTACTTTTGAAGTGAACTACATGGTAAAAGCTGAAAAGTAAGGTTATGTGTGAAAATTGGAAAGCAACATGCACCAAAAATCCAGCTATTAGGATTTAGAGAAAGAAGGAGGAATGATGAGAGAAATCAATTTTTTCCTATTATTCTGGATATTTCAAAATAAGTTTTCACTGATCTTATTTGACTACTGGTGACAAATCTAGAAAACTGATCTTAATAATCTATGTCAAAAAAGCTGCTTTATAGAAAGTGTGAGCTTGTGCAAGGATGAGCCATAGAAACCTGCAAATTACTTTAGATAACTGGCATTTATTTGCAAGATGCAGTATTCCAGTTATTTTCCTACTGAAGTGGATTTTTTTGCTAATGTTGCAAATAGAGAGGTAATTGCTTTGTGTGTAAAGCATTGTGACAAATTTTAATGTAACTGATGTAGCTAGTCTGTCATATATAATTTTTTTAGAAAGGTATATTATACTTGTACAATTTAATGTCTTTAAATGTATAGAGAGAATGCAAGAGAAAGTGTATAAAAGCAGATAAGAGAGAGATCAGTATAGCTTTACAGTTGGTATCTTAAAAATGAATGTTGTTCATGCACGATGACATTCCAAATCAATTTAAAACTGTTTGATAATTTCTTGCTCAGAAAAGAGGAAATTAGAATTCTAGAGTTATGATTCATTTTAATCAGAAAGAAATTGTCAAACATAAATCTCTCCTTGAGTAGTGAAAAGGCTTGAAAGCAGCCAAGAAAAAAATATCAATACTTTGCAAAGAAGGAATGATTGTTCCAATTCGTAGCTTAATTGACTTTAAGGCTTAATGAAAAACACTGCAGTGCTGTTTGTACACATAGATGCTTTGGCAAACATTGAAATCTATGCTTCAGGAAGAGAAGCTAGGTAATTTGTTTTACATTATTATTGATACAGTTTTCTAATTGACTATGAGTAAGATGGTGGGATAGGACTGCATAGCTCATGATGTTAGCAGTATTCTCAAGAAAGTTCCTAAGAGAACAAATAATAAAATGTTTCATAAATCACAGTTTTTCTTGCCAGGAAGCCCTCGTTTATTTACTCCTGTCAAATAGTCTCTGAAATAGATATTAAAAGATAAATCGCAAGTTAAATATATCACATTAAAAAAGTATAATATTTCATTTGCTATCGTTCCTCAGTGTTAAGCCTACAGCTACACATCAAAGATGAGATTAAAATGTAAAGAGAAAATTTGGATTTCTTTTATGTGTAGAAGCTTACAAGGTATAGATGTGACAAGAGAAGAGAGAATGGCTGTGAAGAAAACTAACAAAGTAAACATGACTACTTGCTATATTGCTTTCCCCCAAAGTATTCTCTACCTAATGAGTGATTTATATTCTTGCTGATTAAGTAACTGAATTAAATTAAAACCTGATAACTGAGTCTTTGTACTCCAATTGTAATTTTGCAAAGAACAGAGAGATAAGAAGCAAATTGGGTGCACTTACAGAGAACGTGGGCACAATTTTTTGTGTGTAGAGTACTCCTGGTTTCCTCCTCAAGGAAGGAAGTCTCATTACCCAAGTAGTATTGCAGCTCCACTGGTATCTCTGGATTACTGTTTTTCATATATGTACCAAGAATACAGATAGAAACAGCTCTGTGAAATATTACTCTAATCTCTCAAAAGAAATGGATGCTAATTTGAAGAAAAACAAACAAACCCTTTTCTATATACTGGATGTTAATTTCAGAGCTATTTCTATAGATCATCAAACTTTAATACATACCTTCCATACTGTGACTGTTAGAACCAACAAAATAAGTTGTTACTGGAAATTTGCTCAAGTGGATGATACAGTGGAGTCATCTCATCCTGATTAGTAACACATGCTTATAGAAAAATGTCAAGAAGTCAGCTTCAGAAGTGTGTGAGTATGGAATGGAGCCACAGTACAGAGTACAGAATTAGCGGTTCATAAGGGTGCAAAATAAAAGGTCTTAAATAATCTCTTTGAATGTTGTACTGTAGAGCACACATTCCTGTGAAAATATTATTTCCATTACTGTCATTTTTTTGTAATAAAGAATAGTTGTGTTATAAAGTCGTAATAAAGAATAGTGTTGTTTCTAAAAATGATCTTCCAAAGCCATATGTTATTAGTGCACACATCATTGCAGCATAGTATACGTTCTCTGGTGCTCTGAATAGAGGCCATGCTGGAGCACCAAGGTAAAAGGAATTATCCAAACCTTGCTATGGGGAAAAGCCCTTGTAGGAAGAGGCCGTATGTGCTCCAATAACGCATTACTGCCATTGCTGAATGTGATTTTTTTTGAATGTGACACGGATCTCTTTTGAAATGAAGGAATCTTTCAATTAACTGTAATTTGAATAGAATCAACCCTCATCTTACTCTCAGAGAATGGATCATATTGGTCTTATTTAGATGTTACTGTCACTGATACTGGTTGAGAGCAGTGGGAATGATTTTGGCCTTAATGTTAAGGAGTTCAGTAAGTTCCTGGGTGGCATGTGCTCAACTGAGACACCTTGTGAAAGGGATGTGTGTTGCAAAGGTATTCTCTGGGTGCAGGTGGAAAGTAAACTATTAAATAATAGACATAATTTGAAGCAGAAGTAGCATGTATACGCAGCACTCAACAAAACTGAGTATAATACTCAGTGCTATTACACTGTTAGAGCTGGTAAGGCACAAAGGTGCTGGTAAGCAGTTGATGCAGCATTTTGAAGTCTCCTGATGTGTTATGAGGTGGCAATTTGTTCCAGTGTGCAGGTGTGTGTTGGGTCTGTAGCTATCCACGTGGAATGTCTCACCTGTCAGAGCTTTTGATCTTCTCATCTGTGAGAAATCTATGATCTTCAGCTGCTTCTGCCAGATCTGTCTAAAAACTGCAGCAAATGACTGAGTGCAGCCACTGACAAGAGCTTGAAGCTTTTGAGTGATTTGGGAGGAAATTCATGTTTTGAAAAACTCCCAGTTAAAAACATTAAACAGTTTAACCAACGTTTGCATGGATGGATTGTTAAGATCTATTTTTTGTACACTATAAACATATGGCATGAATTTGCTCTCATTACAGATGCTGAGAAAAGGGAAAGGCAAATATTTATATTACATGCATGTTTTACAGTAAAAACACTGTTCAGTTTTGTTTATACAGTTCCACTGTTACTGTTTTTATGGTTAGCAATGAAACCACTGTAAAACAGTGTCTGAATTATATAGCAGATGTGTTAAGTCCCTAACTTTCAAGGATAGGCATCCTTCTGAATACTGATGTCACTTGCACAAGAGTTGATGCACTGGCTGCAGCTGAATGGCCCCATGCCTGTGTTCTCATCTGGATTTAGCCCCACACCATTGCTGTACGACAGACAGGGTTTTACAGTCCAGATAAATGCACTGATATCTTAAAGTAATTATGTTTGTAAAATGTAAAGCAGGCTGCTGGTCAGTGTGAGTGAATGCCAGAGGCTTTAAGGATTTGGTATACGTTTGCCAAGCATTTAAGACTTCATGTGGCTCATATTTCCAGTAAATATAGATAAATTAAAGATGTTTAATTAATGTGATGCATGTTTAATTTCTCAATTTGGTAATAGGAACTTGGAAGTATTTTGATTCTCATATACTTGATATTTATGATTTATAGTAATGCATGGTATGTCTGAAAGTGGATTAAAAAAGGAAGAGTTCTCAGAAGAGTAGTTGTATTTTGGCTTTTATCTACATGAAAATGTCTCCAGAAATGAAAATTTTTTCGTTTTGCTAGAACATACTCAGTGAAACATGGATTTTTTTGGTATTTGCATGTGTATGGCAATGTACAGGAGAATTGCATGGTACCCCTTTCAGTTCTGTACTTTGCAGAGTTTTGCTTTTCCTTATACTTTGTGCTCACTACCCTGCACAGTTGCATTGATTTCCATTGTGCTGCTGGCAAGCAAAGAATTTAGTACTAAATCTGAGTTCTCAGATCTCTGCTCTAATTTAATAAATGAGAATTAAGGAAATATTCATAAACAGACATTGATGAATGGTCATTTAAAATTTTTTTTTTTTTAGGAATGATTACTTCTCAGATGATGGTAACATAAATGCAGGAGAAAGTTTAGTAATGTCTGGCAAAATGTGGAAGGGAGTTTGAAGTGGTTCAAGAACTCAACTGAGTTCTTTACGTGTGTAGGAAATAAAAAAAAAAAAAGATGAATTTCTTTACCTTTTTATACTTTGTGGAAGAAATTGTGAGAATATGATTAAAGTGGTGAATAAATGGTATGGAACACATAGTTTATATTCTGTCTTTAAGCTTGTGTTTCTAGGTTGGATTGGAATTTTGTGCTAATGTATGAATTCATACATAGTTTAAAATGTAATTTTGAAAGATGTCGGTGTCTTACCAATATCTTTTTCTTCAGAAATTTCAGTGGAAATGTTGAGGTGATTTCTTCGTGCAGTTGGTTTCTTCAGCACAGCCATGCTGTTCTTAATCTTGAGCTATGGGTCACAAAATCCCTGCCACGAGTAAAGCTTTGTAATGATACTGTTTAAATGCCGTATTAGCTTTTTAATACAAATCTTGGGTCACTCCCTCCCTCACTTTAAATCTGCATTTTATGCTTACTCTACAACTGTGCTCAATGCTACTTTCTCAACATTGTTAAAAATCTCTCTAGATACCTATCTTGAAACAAATCATAGTCTTTGTCCCTTTTAACTCGTAGGGTGAAGAGAGGTTTGGTTTTCTTGGTACTCTACTTACACTAGTGTGACCTGGGTTTGATTCCTGTCTGATCCTTTCTCTCCCAGAATCTATCATCCAGAACTGTGTTGCATTGCTGACATTGAAAACTCCTATTTGATAGGGTCCAGGTAGATACATTCTTACATAGACTGGGTTGTATTATCACTAGCTTCTTTCTAACTGCAAGTTCGAGGTGTGTAGAAAGGGAATTAAAGTGACGGGTTATGATATTTTTTTTAAACCATCTTTACAATTAATCTGATTGTAACAGAAGCTTGTAATATATTCCATTAATGGAGAAGACAAGCTTAGCTTATGGTAAATACAGTACTAAGTGTTTATAGTGCATTTCATATTTTACATGATTCCCTTTATAATTCTGCTTATCTTTTCATTCTAATTCCCTAAAGGATGTATAAAAGAACCCCTAAAGAGAGTAATTACTGCTCTATTCCTTAACCAAGGCTCCTTTTGCAGAAAGAAATCTGAGCTGCTTTTTAAAGAAGGCAGTTTTAAATAAAAATGCAAATAAGCTGCTTTGTAACCACATTAATTACCCACCTAGCCTCTTATTACCATGTTTGTATTGTTTGCAAACACTATTTACAGTCGTGTGGAAATTACCATTCCTGGTCTTGAGGAAGGCTGTTGTTGGTAGGTTGTGCTTTGGAACCAATTAGAGTGAACCTTGTCTTCATTGAGGCTCATGGGAGAGAGCATAGCCTTGCAATGTCAAATAACAGCATTAACTCAGACTATACAGCCATAGTGTTGCAATTATATTATTGGCCCTCTTTTGCTTGTGCAATGAGTTTCATTCTCTGCATTTTAAAATGAACAGGCAGCATTCTGTCTTGCTAACTATTTAATATGTACTGTGATAATTTTTATGAAAGTCATGGTGAAACCCAGTGGGTCATTTTGTCCTCAAATTGGTGCTTTGCTTTAATTTTATAAAAAAATAAACGAAATACACTTATATTCAGGATCTCAAAGATTTTCATGTAATTGATTTTCACAGAGAAAAATCAGTTTTAGGAGTTATTATAAGTGAACAGAACGGGATATCTGATAGCATTAGTTTTAAACAGTATATTTATCTGATAATAACTGAATGGTCATCAGTCTTGCAGCAACTTGCTGAAGAAACTGAATGCTTTGTGGTAAAAGGTAACTATGTTTGTCAAGCGAAACACAAACCTGTTGCTAACCTAGCACGTATTGTTCTTTCCTTGGATTCCTTGTTACTCAGGAAGGTATAATGGTCCTTTAGATCTTGAAGCTGCTCAGAAACTAAGACCAAAACAAAGAGATACCTCAGCAATTATGTTTTTTAGAGCTACTGAAGTTATAATTGGTTTTGGATCCCAGAGATTTTAGTTTGATTGCAGACTGCACACAGTCTGAAATGTGAATAATTTGTTTCATTGAGATTTGCTGTCTTAGGACTGTAAAAAGCCTCTCAATATGGTGAGTCCTTCAAAGTAGAGGAACTTTTTTTTTGGTTGAGATCTGTATGGGGAAGAAAATGTAGAGTGGCATTTTCTTCCTGCTTCTGAAATTGTACTGCATGCATATGTGGTGCTGCCAGTGTGTAATAATGTTTGATGAATGTTTGCTGATTAAAAACAAAAATGTTCATATTTTTATCAATGTTTCTGTAGCGTTGCATATAGCAGAATGGCAAACAACAACTCCAGCATGTTATGAAGAAGAGAATTGCTGGGTTACTAGGAGTCTTTCTAAATTTTATTTTTATTGTGGCAAGTGACTAATGACACGGCATAAAAGGTGCACTGGCTTGGTTCGTCATCCACAATAGCATATAAAACTGAAGATAATTGTCTGGCTTATTTTGCTACAGAGCATCATAAATGATATAAAACCACCTTAGATTGAGTTCAACAATAATACAGAAAACTTAGAAAGTAGACTTGTTAAGTTGAATGCTCAGAATGCACTATAAATTAGTGTGCTTATCAATGGCATTTCAAAGTCTTTTATTACTGTGAAGCCAATGCATTATGTTTTGCTTAATTTTCTGTTCTTTCTACTTTCTACTCATTCTTTAGTCTCCTTCTTTTGTTCTTACTTTCTTTGGAAGATATTAGTTGGGGGAAGAAGAATACTGGACTTTCCTTGAAATCACACTTCCAGCTGTGTGTGATAAGAACTATTGTTTATTGTGTGTCAAAGGAGCAGTTGGTTCAAGTGAGATCTGAGTGGTTGTGATTGTTTAGGTAGGTTCACACAAGAAATGTTGAAACTTTGGTCTGACCCAGTCTGGATGAATAAAGTGATTTATTGTCAGATAATTTAACTCTGTTGGTTAAGGCATTAGGGAAAGGAGAAGTACCTTTCTGCTGAAAATACATATGGTGCTTCTGTTTAAAAGAAGTTCTGTCTTCCATCATTAGAAGTTCTATCTCCAAAGCCTGCTGAATACACTAATTTTAGGTTTCCTTGAAGTATTTGGGTCAGACCCTAAATATCCATGTGCATGAATGTTTTTGTAGCAGGTCGTATTTTAGTTGTATTCCTATATGCATTTTTCTCCATGTAATTTGCAAGCGCAGAGATACCTGTCAATATCTGAGATAATTTGTGTTATTAAACATCAGACATGGAAAGGTGATTGTACTCTGCTCTGCTTGTTGGGTGCTTTTTTGAAAAACAAAACCAACAACTCTGAAGTGATGTTACTGAGATTTATTACAGCTGTGTTGAGGGAGTGCATGCCAGATACAACTACTCCATTATGGAGCAAAGCAATTTAAAAACCTTTGTTGTTACTTTCTGTTTTATATCTTGGAAGGAAATGCTTCACGTATGTGCTTTCCCGTTTGTGCTAGTGGAAAGCATGCATTACATTTAAATGTCATTTGTCATGTTAAATATTAATTTTGGCTTTTACTTTATACTTGCCATGTAAGAGCTCTGAGGTGGAGTGGGTTGGATATGATGCTACCTCTGCAATGAGGAAATATGTCCTTTTCTATTGTTTTTTAAACTGTAACTTGTTCCCTTATTAGTACTCTATTTGTGAGAGAATATTCATGGGGAGAAATTGAAAATGCAGTCTAAATGGTTCAATGTCTGCTCTAAGCCTCTATTAATTTATCCTAATACAGATAGCGCATCGTTTTGCACAAGCTTTATTACTCAGACTGTAACTTTCTGTCATGGATAAAAAGTAGTAATAATTCATTGAACTTGTTCCTCACTTGTGATTCGAGATCACTGAGATACACTCTTAAGTTCTAGAGTAAACATTACCCATCAAATAGAAATACTGAATTAATTCAGTGAAAGGAATATTTGGGGGTATTTTGCATAGTTTTGCTTACAGATAGATGTAAGCATTGAACTTGGTGAAAGGGTAAGTTGACAGAACTGAAGGGAACTGAAGCTTCGTTAGACATCCATGAGCCCTCGTGAAGAGGTGGGAAAGAAAGTACGGAAAGCAATGAGGGAGAGCTTCAGGCAGGACTTGTATTCAGCTGTGGTGCCCTGAATGCTGGGAGTTCCTGTAGAAATGCTAGTCCACTGTGCTGAGGAACAGCCTGTATGCTCACCTACCTGCAAGCTCAAAATGGGAGGTCAGGAGAATTTATGTGGTAGTGAACTCTGTTCCAGGTGATGTTTATGCCTTGTGTGGTCAGGGAACTTTAAAGTTGTACTTGGTCGTACTATTTTATCATTTTTAGGAACTGCTCATAAATGTAGTCATGTTTAATATGATATGGTTACAAACAAAGACATGAAGGTATATACTCATTTCTAATTAATTTGTGTAATTATGTTTTATAATCTAGGTGTTTGCAAAGCAGAACGTGGTACACCCCATTTACTGTCTGTTGTAGCTAATAAAAAATAATAGAATGAAATAAATCTTGAAACTAACTTTAATTGTAAGTATAGATTAGCTGTAAATTATATCTTTGTTATGTTTATTTTTAATTCTGCAGCGTTGCAGGTTTGTAGAGCATACCAATTAGTGTAGTTATTCAAAGTAATGATGAGTTAATTACTGTAAATGCAGAATGTTATTTCACTGACAATTTAAAATAGAGTACTGAGTTGCGTATTTTAAATGTAGAACTAGAATTGAAGGGAAAAAGCTAATAGTGTTGATAAGCAGACCAGTCGACATATCCTGTAACATTAAAGTGCCAATGCAGATAAAATAATTAAGAGTACAAAGTGTAACAACTAATAAAAGCTCAGAATCTCAACTCATACCATTATAAACATGGAAACAAACGTGGTACACCTATATATTTCACCGTGCATTAATGTATCACGTGGGAAAAGGCAGTTTGACTGAATTCATCTGAAACTGATTGCTGTACTTCTCACGGTGCTCGTGTGAGCTGCGTGAAGCCTCTCTTATCGAGCTTGTCTCTGGCTTGGTAGACATCCATGTCAGTGCTGATACCTAAGGCAGTAAGTGTTGTCAAGTTTGTTTTTCTGTGAATGTGTTTAAGGAGTAGAAAATGCCTTTAGCTTGGAGTGTTTTCCTTTCTGATGAACAGTAGTAAATCCTACCATTTTGAGAGCTGTGTAGGATACCTAGGAGAAATGAGGTGATTCACAACGTTTCCTTGAGCATACACACTGTAAGAGATATTAATAGCTTCTTTCAGCAGAGTCCCACTTAGAGTAACTTTGAAATGCAGTATTTCATTCTGTCCTGGTTAAATTAACCTTAAATTTTCCTGTTAAAATAGCATAAATATCTAGAGGAAACAGAATGTACTGTGTATATTCATACTGTAGCAGGAAAAAATGTATGGGTATGTATGGGTAACTATTACTATTTAATTTTCAGTCCAGAATCAGTTGCCTCCCAGTTGTGTGTCGACTCCGTAGTGGGAACTGGTGCCATGGAGTTCTCTGGTTGCCTATTGGAACAATGAGAGAAATATAGAAAGTTCTAGAATCACTTTTAGGGCAATTAGTGATAAATTGGATTTTTACATCTGAAAGTCTTTTTTTTTTTTTTTTTTTTTTTTTCAGCTGCGGCTTTGTAAAAGTGTTCTATTTCCAAAGAGAATTGAAATAAAAGAGAAGCTTATCTGTTTCTAGGGGAGCTGTTGGAAAAACAATTTAAAGCCCTGCTAAGACTAAGGAAAAACAATGCAGAAACCTGAGAATCCCAGACACTCAGGTTCATCTATTTGATAGTGTTATGACAGAAATCATTACAGGTTTGATAGATTTACTTATGAAGACTTGCTTCAATATTTAAAGTACATCTATTCCAGCATTCCTCATTTCAAGCTCAGCTGTGGATCAAGATGAAAGAAAAATTAAATTGTATATTGAAGAGCTGTTAATTGAACTGCGCTGCATTTAGCAAGGGAGCATCAGCTTCAGGCAGTCAATACTACAGAGAATTTTTAATGTACTGTATCACTAGATTGTCAGTTTGTATTGGAGAATGCAAACAGACTGCTTCGACTCGTGATAAAACCTTGGAAACTGAAGTTGTTGAGGGGAGAAAGTGCTGTTATGCTTTGATATGATGTGACAAAGTTGTTGGTAGAAGCAGGAGTGGCATTTTTTTAAGGTTAATATTAATTGGAGTATGATTGTTGATCAATTGATTCATAGGCATATGGTCTTTTAAGAAAATAAAGATTTTTTTTTTAATGGAGGCTGAGCATGTTCTACAGAATTCTCCAACTTGCACAAATGTTACTTTGAAATTTGAGCAGCTCCGAAAGTCTCATTTAAAAATATTAGTTCTCTGCAGATATAATTCTAAAAACTAGCATATCGAAAAGCTTTAGAAATGCTTTAGAAAAATGTTATCTCTCTTTCCTAAGGCAGTGTTAATTTCTTTTGTAGTTAATCTTTTGTGCTCGAATTTAGTACATTTATAGTTAAAGATTCTTTTAACAGCTAAATTATTTAAACACGTCTTCTGGGATAACGTGGTCTGTTTGGTGTTAAGTATGAAATACTTTTTATTCCATTTTCTTCACTGATAAAAAATGAAATAACTGGAGGCATTTGTAGAACCAGAACAGATTTAGGACTATGGTGTTAGATTGAAGATGTATTATTCCAAGACACAACTTGTTACAGCTGTCATGCTTCGGGATAAGATTGTTCTTACTTCTGGTGGTCTGTACAAGGCTTAAAGTCCACCTTCAGAACTACTGGCATGAGCCCAAAGCTTGCTTATTTGTGACTTACCTAATCTTACGTGTCAATCTCTGGACTACTTTTCCATACCTGTGGCAGGTTTCATGTAGTAAACTTTTAAATGCCATATGATGCTGGTGCATTGCCTTTCCTTGGAGAGGAAAGGTCTTCCTTAGAGATTGGATTTGTTTGGCTTGCCTTGGCACCCCTTTAGTGACTGGAAAGACTGGGAGTGCCTTTTCATTGTAATACCCAGCTACTGTGTGCTAAATCACAGAATCAAAGAATGGCTCTAGGTTGGAAGGGACCTTAAAGATTGTCCACTTCCTATCCCTCTGACATGGGCAGAATTACCAGCTTCTAGATCAGGCTGCCCAAGATCCCATTTAGCCTGGCCATGAATGCCTGCAGAGATGGGAGAAGAGTTTCAGGCCACATGTGAAACTCTCACAGTAGCAGTTTAGTAGTGGGAAGACAGTCTTCACTAGTATGAAAATCCAGATGACTTCAAATAACTTGATTTCCACATACTGTTGAGGTCTGATCAAAATGGTAAATGTATTGTGACTTCAAAAAATGAAGTGGAAAAGCAGAAAGCACTATGAGTGCTTTTTAATAACTCAGAGAAAAGTCATACTTGCTCTTAGAAGCTATAACGGCAGTACTCAAAATGCTTTTATGCAACTCAAATAAAATCACTGTGCTCTGTGAATCTTAGTTTGAATATTTTCTTCAAGTAGTAATGTCTTGCAACATATTCAGTGATTTTGCTGCACTTGTCGATGTGAGAAAGTATTTGGTAATTTGCATACAATAATGTTTAGGAATCCTTTATATGACAGCTTGGCTATCAGAGTAATTATAGTAAATCAGAGATCAGCTTGAATTCATACAGAAATGAACTAAAATTCTTCGGTTTTATTTTCATGAAGGCAAATCTTACATCTTCTGGATAGTGTTTAGTGGAAGCCTAATTCTGAGAACCATCCTAATGTAATATTTACACAAGTAAACCTGTTCCAATGTCTAGATGAAACTGGGTTGCTACCCTGTAGCTCTAAAGTTGCTAAAGTTCAAGTGTTAACAGGCATGCTTTTTTTTGTATGTAGACAGCAGTTAATTTGTGTGGAATCCTAATCTCTAGGCAATCTGATTGAGAAGCTGCATGTTACATGTTTCTTTATGCACTGTGTGGCTGCATGAGGCAATGGCTTTAAAATGTAAAAAAGCCTACAAAATGCACAGTCTGATAACAACAACAAATCTAATCTAAAGTGACAACTGGGAGACTTTCCCAGGCGTTTTTCTCTTTAATGTAACATGACTTTAAATTGATGCAGCCCCACAGTGATTGAAAAACTCTCAGAGCTTGTCTCCCGTGATTACATTTCTGATCTGTACAACTTAATTTTTTAACTTGGTGAATCTCACTTTTGCGAATGAGCAGTTTGTTTATGTTTTAAGAGGATGAGTTTCAGTGATGCAAAAGCAGTGGAACGGCAGTGCAGAGTATTGCTGGTAGTGATCCTGGTCAGCAGCGTGTACCCGTTCTTTATCTGAATGACACAGAAGTCATCTGGTGCACATAAGGCACTTCTGTGTGTGCTGCTTCATACTGATTTAGTGAATTTAGTGTTAAATTGACACAATTGAAATTAAGAGATGACAAACCTTAGATAACCTTCACTCCCTGTTCCCTCGCTTGAAATGCTTTTGTAAAGGAATTGAAATCTGTTTAATGTTCTTTATATTTTGACAATGGATTCAATTATTTTTGAATGTTATTAAAAAAAAAAACAATATCTGTTGTGCACTCCTACTACAAAAACACCCTATTAGAGTTCCTGAGAAGCAAGTCCCTTCAAATTTAATAATGAGCTAAAGCAGTAAATGTCTATGACTGATACAACATTTTATAGAGAGAAGTTATGAAGAATAAAATACCATTTTTTATACTTATTTCTTGATTATATCTGAAATTATGGCTGTAGACTGATGTTTGAGTTTCTGTTTATAATTAAGGTAAGTGATGGTAAATTTTGAGTTAACAATAGCATTTATCAAGTGGGAAAGGTGCACAGCTCTTTTAATCAAGGTTACCTTCTTAGATCCTCCTACTCCAGCTCCCAGCCTCTGAGCTTCTGGGACAGTACAGTGGAAGGGACAGTGTCACACCAAATGAGAGGGGAATTCAGCATTCCAAATAGGAATACGGGCTAGTTAAAGATCTGAAGCTGAAAAGAATGAAGAAGATAGATGAGGGGGCAAATTTCCATAGTAAATTGGAAAATATCGAAAAGGTCAGAAGCCCTTTTTTGATAGTGGCCACAGTCTTTGTTTAGAGTGTTGTAGGAAAGCAAATAATTGATTTATAGCCTTTATAATCAAGTAAATTGTTTTGTGTTTGTATTGTGTTTCTGTCTTTCTCTTGGTACTTTGCTGGTGTGTAACTACATAAATTTTCATTTACCTTTTCATTTACCTTTTAAAAGTCTGAGGAATGATATATTTAAAGCAATACTTTAAAATACATATAACTGCTTCTGGGGCTGCTGTTTAGAACGATGTGCAGAGAAACGGTCACCTGTTAGGAGAAATGGCCTGTGGTCAGTTTTGTAATACAAATTCTAAAAATCCGTTATTTATTTCTGTATTGCTACTCTCAGAAAAAGCAGAAAATGATACCCGTGGGTAGGTACAGTGATTGGTGGAGATCACCTGGAAATAAAAAGAAATAAATGCCTTTGAAATGTAGTAGCTGAGTTTTATATCAGTGATGCATCACAGTGTGTTGTAGTTATGAAATAATGCCTGACTTCTGCAATTGTAGAAAAATCAGATATTCAGAAGGTCCTGGATTTAATCTATGAAATGATGAACACTGTACAAGACAAGAAATAGGCACCATAGATAATATTTTGTGACAGAGAAAGGTGAATGTTGTAGTCTTTAGGAACACTTCAGTTGCCTTAGTTGAAGGCAATAATGCTCTGGAGTTGCTGAAAAGGAATAATAATTAAAAAAAAGTAGTAATGATTATTAAAATGTCAAATTTCTGGACTGTTACAAGAGAGGGTAAAACAGATGAAACTAGATTAGCAATTTCAGATCTCTAATATTAATCCTTTCCATAAGATGCAGTAGCTAAACATTTTATTTGATGCTTTCATTGCTTGAACACAAAACTTATTATTTTGCGATCTATGTCTCTAAGAGATTATATCTGATGGTCATGATTTCAGACCTGGGAGCTGCTTTCCAGTCCTTCCTCCTGTTTAGTTTGCATAACCAGCTTGAAAGAGTATGATTTCATAATACATCTAAACTTAATTAACAGCTCAGAGCCACACCAAGGTAGTTGTCTTGCCAACTTGTTTAGGTTGTTGGCCAACATAAACATGAATCTAGAGCCTTCCTGACAGGCACCCACAAAAACCTTGGAAATTATATACGTGCAAACATGCCAGAATGCATATTTGTACTTTAATCTAGTTGAGCTACTTGAGCTGTTTAGTTGAATAAATATCTCTGTATGTCTTAACAAACGTATTACCAAAAAAGTAGAGTTTTGTTTGCAGAAGTATAGTGGAAACATTGCCATCCAGAGAAGGGATTTCAGGATCACTTTTAAAGAGAAAATATAGTTTTAGTATTTCATGGTGTTTAGTCTATTTGAGAAATTAGCTTACTGTTACCTTTTCCCTTCAGCTTCTGTATTTCAGCATAGCCTGTCCTCTACACATTGCTAATTTGTGAAAAGGCCATTTGGTTGTAGAAAATGGAGGAATCAACATTGCACCACAAATAGTTTAACCATGTTTTTGAACCTGTTTCAGATCATGTCTGGTTCAGTTACTCAGTCACTGGATTGGGCATGTGAAGCCTCAAATGGACTTGGAAGGCATTTCTTTTTTCTTCCAGTGATGAGCAGTACTGGAATTACGTGCAATTTTTCTTTCATTCCCATTCAGTGTCAACTTCTGGAGCAGGGAAATGATCAGGGAATTTGAATAATCACGATTTCCCCCTTTCCTCTTATCACCAAGTCCCACACTTATAAGGAATGTGCCTTGGCAGAACTGTTTTGTGTGGCGAGTTGGTGCAGATTCTTTTGCACAGACTTTCTGTATCCTCTCTCTCATCCTGTGTTCAGAAGCCTGTGGAGTTTGCATATTGAGACCTAACCTATCTGCACCAAGGTGACTGCGGGTTTATCTGGATTTACCCTCCAGGATATTTTTAATTAGATATAAAGGAATGAATACATTACTTTAAATTATTTTGATGAAAGAATTCTTGCACTGTCATTAACAATGAGTTAAATGAGCTAAAACTTCCCTCTAGTTCCCTATCTTTTGATGAGGAAACAAAGCAGTTCTTTGCATGATTAAGATTTGTGGTATCACGCCTGAAATGAGAAGCTATAATATATGCTTTATAATTTATGTAGGCTTTTTTTAACTCCTCTGTGACCACTTTTCTTTCTCTGACTATTTTTACAGCTGGTTTTGTCATGTTTTCTTTTGGTTTCAGCCTCTGACATCATACATTTGCATCTGTTGGTTTTTTTCTAATTTTCCTTTATTGATAAAGAAACTGATTGATTCCATGGGCACTTGAAAGTGAGTTGGCCTAGAGAATTTCTGAGGCTTTTTAAAAATTCCAGATCTGGTTGTTTTTAGACTCCTTAAACTTGATGTGAATTTTGATAGTTAAGGATGATCTAAACTACAGCAAGGTGTGGGAAAGTGCAAAGCAACAAGCGAATCCCTTCAACCATTTGAAGTGTGCTTGGAGCTCTGGTTGCTGGTAGCAGTTTTGCAGGACTTTACTAAGATTGCAGTATAGCAGCATTTTCAAGAATAAATACAGAGATGTATACAGTGGGCAGTTAAAAAACAATAAAAGTGATTTATTCTGGGAGAGAGATGATTAACCCAGTGCAAAAGAATAGAATTCAGTTTTGTCATTGATAAGGCTCTTGGCCAAGCTTCAGTATGCTTTATTTTGTGACAACAGGATGTTTCTGTTGGCTTCTTTAGCTTTTGTGCTCATGCCTGTTACAGAACTTCTTACAGGTGTCCATGGCAGAATGATGCCAGAACAATGATCAGATGGCCTTATAGTTCTTGTGGCCCTTCAAAAGCAATGGGTGATTACATGCTCTATGGATTTTGATTCCTCTCGGTTTTAAGCTGTGCCTTGCAACTGTGAAAAATCATTGTATTGCAAGATGCAGAGCTTTCTCAGTGAAGTTGCAGGAGCATTATTACATCCCTCATTTTGTGAATGGAAATTGATTTCTGCATTTTTAGAGCAGTGGGCCCATCGTGCGTCGTTTTGAATGGCTCTTCTGGAAAACCCAGGGTAGAACAACAGAGGTATTATATCTGGGATCAGTGTTGACACGGAGTATTTTCCTGTTGGCTTTAAGTTCAGTCTCAAGCACTATAGAAGCTAACATAATTGGCTTAAACTGCGAGGTAGGAGATGGCAGTTGTTTGAAATATTGGAGAACGCAAACTGTAACACTAATACCTGAATAGCAACAAAGGTGCATATTCTGCTAAATAAACTTCAGTAATTACTTTAGGGGTTTTTCCTCTGCAACATTGTAATTTTTCTAGTTTATATTCTTCACAGACTGCTGACCACAGTGACAGTTTTGCTGTTCTTGTATAAAATAACTCACACATGTGTGCACCTGGTCTTCATTATTGTTACACTGCATATATGGTAATGGAAGAAGGGAAATTTTCTTTTCTGTTTTCTGCTGATGATGCCTTGTTTTAGGTACAGCACTTCACAAATATATATAGTTCAGTGTCACTATCTGTTAAGCAGTACTAATGGGGAAAAGGACAGTACAAAACATTCACATCAGTTTTGTAACAAGAAATATTTACTATAAAATCCCAAAAAGGGGGGGGTAGAAGTGCCCAACAAAGCACCCTTCTTTATTACCTTTTCTAATTTAACAATAAGAACCTTCTTTGCAATAAAAAAGCATAAAGAAAAGCTTCAAAACACAACTTTGAAAAAGATCATCCAGAAGGATGTACATAATGTGCTGACTAATCAGAACTGAAACACTGAAAAAGCTACTTATAGAAAGTCAGTTTTGAAAGTACAATTAAGTGTAAATGGACTCAAGACTACTGCTGGCTAAGTAAGTTCAGTTTGACTGCTTAGTATGCCAAGGCTAAATTTAGTCTACTATAGTTTAGATAATATTTCTTCTTATTGATGTAATTTTTTTTCTTGCTAGGATTTTTGCTAGGAATGCACGGTTCTGAGAAGTTACTTCCCAGCTGAAAAATTAAGTATGTGGTTGCTACACAGCAGTGGTGGAGGACTGATTTGCTGAAGACAGAGAAATGTAGTGTTCTCTGCAGGGATGACTGTAAGAGCTGAATCGTGGGATCTCTGATTCCATTTCATACAGCAGTGATAGCTGACTACAGCAATAGATGTTGGTAGGGTTTGGATTGTGTTAGGAAGCAGTAGGCTTGTGAGCTGTTTCATAAGAAAGCAAGCTGATGTGCCTGAGCTAGGATTTCTGAATATCACCACAAGATGTCACTGTGTTGTTAGAATGAAACCTATCGAATGGCCTGAAAATCTGGGAAAGAAATTATATAGCCCTGAAGGGTGCAAATGTAGGAAGTTAAGGGAGAGGATACTTCAGTGCCTTTCGATGAAGCGTGTGCTCCTTCAGTAGGCATAATGAGCTGGCAGTAACATTGCTATTTCTAGGTCTGTTAGTGTTCTTGTTTTCCAAGGTGGAAGGACCGTAACAGATTTTAACTCTTTTTTTGGTCAGTAAATATAAAGCTTGTAATAGGTCAACTGAGACTGATAAGTGTTTATTGTAATCTTATTTATAAAAACAACAAAAAAAGCAAACCTGTATATCTGCCTCGTGTTGCCTTCTGGAGGGCAGAATACTGGACTAGCCAGGTCCGTTACTCATGCACCTTGCTGATGAGGAGCAATAGTGACATCCTATGGAAATGGTTTAAAAATGAGACAAATGTAAGCTTACATCTCTAATCCTGAATTTATCCAGAACTGGATTTGTTCCACGTCATCTTTTCTTATTTTTAAAGGCAGTGTCTCAAAAGTAAATTGATATTGATTCAGAATGATGATTAGAGCATCGCAACTTGCTCTGCTTTAATTCACGCTGTTTGGGAGCATGATTTCTGCTACAGGAATGCTCATGCTTTGCTGTGATCAGAACTGGAAATCTGGGAATATTAACAAAACTCAAAGTTAGGTATTTTACTGATGTGCTAGGATGTTCTACATGTGTTTTTCCTTTAAAATTTAAGATAAGAGGTTTTATAATATTTTCAAATGAAATACAAGTACTTTATTTAAATTTTTTTAAAATTATTTGTACAAAAAGGTAAAAGAAACCTATAATATATTAAAAAAGTAAAATAATAAATAAAAATTACTTTTATTTTTTAAATATTAAATAATTTTTTAATTAAAATTACTTTTTTATTTTTTAATAAAAAAGCGTTAAAATTACTTTCAGGCTACATATTGAACTATGTATTATATTATGCTGTATTACTGGTTTACAACAGAAATTGATGTTACTGCAATGATTAATCTTTTTTAATCTTTTTTTTTTTTTTGAACATAGAATGAAAGAATATTTAGTATTTTTAAAAAGAGAACTGTTTAACCTTGTGTTGAAATTCATTGCATTCTTCCAATAAGAAACTTCGAGCTGTTTCTGGGATTCTTCTTTACACTTGTTTAACAATGTAAATAGATAAAATCATAGCACTAAACCCTTGTGAAAGAATTGTTTACACATCTATCTAAGGGCAGTATCTCCACTGAGGTTATCAGCATCCTTCACTCTGCGTAACCAGTGGGGAGTTTTAGTAATTGGCTGCTTGGGAAACTGGACAAAAAGGAGGAATATTATCAAAGTTGGTCGTACATATAGCATCTGGAATAGGCTTAGGCCGTGTGCGGTGGAACATTTGGTAAACAGAAACATCATAGATGGTTGTTAATACAAAAATTGATACATTTGATATTGTCCAAAACTGTAATCATCCAGCATTAATAAATCGGAGAGCACAGAGATATTGCTATATTTTACAGACTTTAAATTACAATTAAAATGATTACTGAAGGAAGAAAAACTTACATTTTTGGGTTGAAGGCCCTGTAAAGGCTGCATGGTGTATCCTTGCAAAGGCTTTGTGGCAATGTTAACAAAGGTAGCTTAAAGCAAATCTATTTAATGTAGTTTTAGCCATTTTTCTAGCAGGTTTTAAACAAGTCAGTAACTTCAAAGAGATGGGTGGAGGATTCTTTCCACATGTATGTGAAGGACTATGGAAGTGACTGATGAGCTTGAATTGAATTTTAAGTATTTCTCTGTAGTCTCTGTTAATATGGTTTTGCAACCCATTCCTGTTAGATACTTGTGAGAAGCAGATGGCTCAGTTGACTGGAAGCAAATTTTTCAGATGTTTTTTTTTGCTGAAGCTCTTTGTAACCGATTTGCTGGTAGCTTAAGAGTTACTCATGTTTGATTTTGCTGCTGTGTTTAAAGAAGTCTATTATATCGGGCAAATGTACTTAAGCTTTTGTATCTTCAAATGACATTAATTGTGATGAGGATCTGTTTGTTTAAGAATGCTTGAGAAAGATTGGAAAATTGAGAATGATTACCAATAACGACTCAAATCCTAGAGGTTTTGTTCAGATTACTGAAACAGCCTTTTTTTCTCTTGAAGTTTATACAGCTTCGTTCTCTGTGCAGATTTATGTTTCTGCATTTTGACTGAATAAATGTGATCACTTTAATGGTGTAACTTGGCTTTTCTCTGTCTTCTGGTTGTGCATTATTTTATCAGAACACCTTTTCTTATGTAACAGCTCAAATGAAGCTTGTGAGTCAAAATGGGATCTGAACACTTTAGAAGTAAATAGCAAAGCTGTAACTTTCTGGACCATGTAGATCAAACAGAAATTAGTCAAATTAATTAAAAGGCAAGTTAATAAAAAGAGCTGTTACATAGTACCAAGGTACCATTTCTGAATGTTCCAAGCCTAAAACTTGAGTTAGAGTGTAGGAGAGTATCCCAAGGCACTGTCATATTTTTGTATTCTTCCTTAGGCATTACAGAGTGAGAACTCTGCTTCTGTGCTTATATGGGTATAGGATATATTTATTTTTGCCTCAGGTTCTGTCATAGTTTGTGAAGGCAGGATTTGAGAATGTGAGGGACACCGTGGCAGCCTGAATCGTGGTGGACAGAATGAGTGACCCTGTGAGGCCCAACTGGTGCTCATCATTCAGCTTGTTCTTCATCAAAACAGAAAAACTGTTTTCCTTTAAGAACTTAACTCACAAAAGAGACACTAAGAGAACTGTGTTTATTTTGGAGAATCGCGTGTTTTGAGTTTGTTCAAAGCTTTAATATTAATACAAGATATTAGTACAAGAAATCTAATAGTATACATACTTTAATGTGATACGAGTAAGAACCATGAGTTAGATGTCTGATTTTCTGTGAAGCCTGTGTTACTAATATCCAGTTTGCTTGTGTTCTGTCATGGCTGAGAAATGTTATTTCCTTGACCCAACAAATTCATAGAATTTCCCAGTAACCCTCCACACTTGTGGGTCACTCATTTCTTTCGCTGTTTTAATCCAAATTAAAAACCTTGGAAGAAAACTCTTGTTTAAAGCAAATATCATTGTCCTTTTTTCTAGTCGTTTGTTCCTTCTAAGACAGTTGTGGGATCATACGGGCCAACAAATATTCCTCATGTCTTGTCAAGCACTCGAACGTTTGTAAAAAGAATACTAAGCACTTTTAATAGCGTTAGTGTTTTTGTAAAACACAGCAGAAAATGTGTATGTTTATCTGCATTGAGTAGTAATAGATGTGTGCAGTGATAAGAAGTTGGGGGCTGTGGAGAAGAAAGTAGTTGAAAAGGCAAAACAAAACCAAAAAAGCCCCAACCATCTGATTCTCTCAGTAGTAATCTGAGTTGGCTGCTTTTTGTGATGAAAGACATGAAGAGCTAAGCCTGCAAAACACAGCAACTCCTCTCTAGTTAAAATGGGGCCCAGTAATTGCTCCAAGTTTAGCGTTGAAAATCTGATAACTTCTTGAAGATCTTTAGATGGCAGATGGATGAGGCCCAGTTCTTCTGTAAATCTGCTGATTAAATTTGAAAGATATTCAACATTTCAGTATATTTAACTTGTCTGTAAACTGCTTTTTGTTTTATTGTAGTTGAAATTAATCACTCAGAGGTTAACTTCAGATTTATTGGATTATTTGTTATGAAAGATGACCCTAGATTTCAAAACTTCATAAAGTATGATTTTGTATACTGTTCACAGCAACCATTTAAATTAATAGCTGATGAGGTCTGGGAGATACAGCTTAAACTTTTTTGTGTTGTTCTTAATTTATTTGAAATATATACTGTCTTTTTGGCCTGGTTGCTGTAAAAAAGCAGACCTAAAAAACAACAAAAAACCAGCTACATTCTTTGACAAATATTAACCACTGTGTGTGGTCTAAATACATATTTGGCTAACATGGACCAAGCCTTGCTTTGGATCAAAAGATCTTTCCCCACTTTCCCTAAGTTGAAATGAACATTTTTATTATTGGTGGTTTCACCACGAAGTTCCAGAAAAAACAGAGCACAAATCCTTTTGTACGTAAAGCATTGCGTATGAAATGCTCCTTTGCATTTTGTTCTTTATTGTAATAAGCATTGTACTGTTTTTTGTTTTTTTTTTTCCAAAACAAATTAAACTTTTGAAGACATCTTGTTCTTCTTCTGAAGTTTTATGTAAAATCTTTTTTATTTTTTATTTTTACAATATCAGTTAAACATAAAATCTTTATAGATGTATATTTATAGTGTAAACGTTTTCTGTGATATGACCTTTTTCTTTTTTAGAAATCACATTGTAATCTCAAGTCATTGACTGGGTCTGGAATTGCAACTGCGCTGAGCTGTTTATTGTTTTAATGTAGATACTTCTTTAAGTGAATACTTCTGGAAAGGGTTGACTCGGGGAGAACCTTTTATTGGCTCTACCTGTGTGAACCAGGGCAATATGAGTAGTTGCAATATTTGTAAGAATTCTACATGGTACTATTTATGACTTTTGGGAAGGGGTTTTGCTTTAAAATGTATTAAGACTCTTGATGTTGCTTATATTTTCACAGGAATGTAGGCAAATTATTTTCTAATGTCTTGTGCATCGCATTTCCAAGCAAGTAGATTTCAGAAACTTTAATTTCATAATTTTTTCAAATTTATAACTATGACTTAAAAAACATAATTCCTTTATGCTGTGTACTTTTTTTTTTTTTTCCTGTTTCCCTTCTTAGCACCTTAGATTTTATTAGCATATGTATCCCTTTCCTATTTTAATTTAGCATCTCTTTTGCCTAAGTTATAAAATCATACTATGGATAGCAATAGACCTTAAAATACCTGTCAGGATGTGTTGCACTGCAGATTAAAATCTGGTTTTTAAGCCAAAATACCCTTACCCTTGCATTACAGCAAATGAGCCCTGCTCCTTGGAGACAGGACACTCCACTGCTGGCTGGTTGCTTCAACTCATGTGTCTCCATTTGACCTCTTTCCACGCAGTTTCTTCTGTCTGGATACTCTTTCCTGATGCAGCTTATCTTTATCTGCTGTGTTTTCTATCTGTTAATCTGATGGGTATCTCTTGTTTTTCTCCCTTGGCCTCCCAAACCAATGCTCTTAAATACTGCTGGAGTGCAAAACTGCAGGTGTTTTGAGGTAGAAAATGATGAATGAGAACAAGCGCATTTTCATGTTAAAATACCCTGCATATCTGACAACAAAATACATAGAATCAAAGTACTCTGGTAACCATTGGAAGGTTTGTTTGCACAGTGGCTCTTCAAATCAGCAACTTACGGAAGTGTTTAATATAAACAGAGCTGCTGAACACAAAGCGTGTGCACTCTGGATCTTTTGGACAAATTGTTCTGTAAGAATTTTGAAAGGCAGGGATCTTGTCCAAACTCACTGTGCAAGTCCTACAAGCCCTAAGTGGATAAATGCTATTGACTTGGGAGGCTTTGTGAAAGAAGGGGGAATTTGAGGTATTTACACAGGGAGAATGAATAGGAAACTACTACATGAAAAAGAGTATCAAGAGTGGGAAAGATAAAATGATCAAGTAATAGGAAATGCATTGAAAAATGTAAAGAAAGACTGAATATGTGGAAATACAGCATGGGTAGGGAGTTTGTCTGTCAGTCCATGTGTAATGAAAGCATGGATGTGACATTTGAAAATGTATTTTTTTCCTGTTGATTCTCTCTTCTTTCCTTGCCCTCGGGTGGAGGGAGAATCAAAAGAGTTTCTAGCCTAAGAATTAGACCTGAAATCTATACAGGAAGCATTGGCTCTCTGGTGGATGCTGCCAGTGAGATAACACAATGCAAGGTTTCTTGGTAGAAATAACTCCTGTCAATATGAGCAATTATTTATTTTCATCCTGTTTTGGTTAGGTTAGCAAGATAATTGTGGCAGTTTAATTTTATTTTCTTACCAGGTAATTCCTTTGACTGTTTACAATTTTTTTTTTCTCAACTAATCCATCAACTACATCAAATATTCTTATTAATCTTCTATTACTGAAGGTGAAAGCTGGTAATGCATGGTAGGGTTTCTTTTAGCAGACTGTTGCCATCTTTTATCTGTTCAGTCTGAAAATGAACATACAGCTTTTGGGAAACCTTATTCTATTTGGTAATACCAAATGCTTCAAATTTAAGATGGTTAATTGCATTTTCTTAATGAAGCAATATTCCTACTAGCAGGATCAGAGAAGAAAGGCAAACTGATGAGATATTAATTTATAAAGTGGCTCTTGTGTGAATGCTGGGATTTGATGAGAGATTGACCATGATTTTAGTAGAAACAGAACTGAGAGATCTTTAAGACCGCTGCTTGTGCGCTGATGTTTTAAATGTCCCTTTCTGTTTGTAAGGTTAAATAAGAGTGATGGTTCATGGTTCATATGTGTCTGTGTAGTTTCCCTCAAAAATCACAACAAAGCAAAGATTCCTTAAAGGTGGTGGCCTGCAGTTGGCTATCTGGTTTGATCTATGATATTTAAAGGAAAACCACACCTTGTAACTTCTTCATGAAATTTCAAATGATGAGGGTTAGGGAGAGTACAGATGTGCACAAAGTTCTAAGCTGTGCTTGTCTGCTTTCCATTCTTAATGCACATCAGAGTTACATCCTACATATGTTTGTCAGAGTGATTAATGACTTGTATCCATACATTAGAACTGAGAGTATTAAGATTTATATCTTTTTGTTTGGAAAAGCAACAGCAAGCTCATAAATTCTGTCTGTACTTCATCTGATGAGCATGCAACCCACAGTGGACATCTACAGTAAATGACAAAAAGCCATTTAGAGCTTTTTTTTCAAGCTATTAAATACACTTTCAAATATCGTAAGTTGTCATGAGCCATGTATGTAAAGCTGATATTTATATTTATCTGACCCCTTAAGAACAAAAAACTCTTATCTTGCCAAATGTACCTGTTTCTTCTTTGCTTTCTATACTGATAAATGTAGTGCCAATTATAGTAGATCAGGATAAAAAAATACAGGCAGTGAAGGTCCAAAGCTTTTCAAAGATTATTCACAGTTAATTCAAAGTGCCATAGATGCTGCAACTTGATAGTGTAAAAATGTTCTTTTGCTTATTTATAATTTTGCGTGAAGATATTCTGTGATCATTTTTTTTTTTTTCCCATTCAGTGATGAGACAACTCCCGTGTCTATTAGAAGCAATGGCTGTCTGTCATTGGGTTTAGTTGTAATTATATCTGAGCTCACCCAGTGTGCACTGACACTGAGAAGTGGGTGTGTTCTGGAGAAGATCCACTCATGGCTTAAATCTGCAGGTTGCGGAAACATTACTGGGTTCAATTCAGATGTGTAGGGTTTGATGTTTCAAAGAGGAAGTGAGCTGAACGCATGGCTGTAACTACTGTAGAAAATGGGTTTTGATTCTCTATAATTTTATTTCTGGAATAGATACAAACCTGTTCATAAAGTAGATTATTAGGATGTATGAAAATTACTGTCTGTCCTACTCGGCCAGCAAAGTAACACTGTTTGTTTCTGAAGAAAATTCCAGAGTATTTCAGCAGATTTAGACAACCTATTAGTTTTTTGTATAATTATTTTTTACTGCATGGCTTTGTGAAATACCTTCAAAAATATTTTTTTTTCCTCAGAAATTAAAGATTCTTTAAATATTATTTTGGAAATCTAGCTGTTTTCTCCAAATACTACTGATGGATTGAAGGTACCTGAACTGACAGAGGACAAGCTGCATAAGAGTCTTTTTAATGATACAAGGGAGTATTGGATGACAGCAGACTTCTTTTAGTGTCTCTGAACAGTACAAATTGCAGCTTCACGTTTCTGTATGAAGTACCTGCTTAGGGCCCTGCGGGGTTGAGAATGTTGTTTACTCTACTCTTGACTCCTGCAATATAACAATAAAAAAGTGATTAAAATTTAAGTACTCATGAGAGATTTTCTCTATATCTAATTTCTTGAATGCTGGAGTGCATTAAAACTGGATCATTGCATAATACGGTTGTGGTATTACTGTATTACCTTTTGCAGCAACCAACAGAAATAAGAAGGGTAATTTTTTTTATAAGTAGTCTTGTCCAAATGTGCTGAGTTCAAAGATTGTTTAGCATTAAGGTTATGTTAATTGCTTGCTATATAGGTTTGTATTAATGCTTTCCTCCATTGTCTGTTTTCAAGTAGTTAACGTGCTACAAAAATCTTTTGCAAGACAACATTTTATACCAGGGTTCCCGTATTAGAAGGCATTTCCAAATTCTTCTGGGTAGGTGATGATTTATATGGATTACACAAAGAAGGCAAAGGAAATGTACACTTTTTTCCAGTGTCTTTGCTTTCATCATGGAATGAAAGAGGCATATATTTTAAAGTTGGCACCTGCTGATATGATTTAGATATTCTTGGTATTAAAATTATTTTACTGTATGAGGAATATTAATGCTTCTGAAAATGTACTGTAGTTCTATATAAATAATCTGTTCAATGTAATTGAATCTGGACTGAAATGATTTTTCTTATTCTCGTGCTATTGTCGTGTATATTCATACCACGCTAACTAAGAAACTGTCATCTTAATTTACAGTAAGATAATGCAGCATCATCCGTACTGTCAGGTAAAAAGACTTTTGAGAGTACTTGATAGCTGTGGATTCAAATTACTGATACAATTAATACATGTCTAGTAGAACTACAGTTTAAATTGTGGGGAAGAAATGAGAAAGTATCTCAGAGACAGCATAATTTAGGAGGGGAGAGGATCCCAGAGCCAGGCCCAAGTCAGTCGCATGTTGTGGCTTTGAACATTCCATTATTGGACTTCTCTTGAGCTCTGTGCACAGCACAGTGTGATTGTCTGCAACAGAGATGCACGTCAAGTAGCTCTAAGCTGCATTGAGGAGGCCCTCGTGTTACCTCTGCATAGCTGTGTGCTGGAGGCTGCAGAACTTCCTTCAAAGTTTGAGTACCTGACTTGCATCAATAGTTTCTGTAGTTTCATCTGTAGTTTCTGGGGTGGTTAAAACTCAGCAATATGGCTGTAAAATGAAACTCTATTCCCTGTATGTCTGTCTCTGTTCTGCAGGTGGTGAAAAGGAGGTAATGGAGTGTAAGTAAGCAAAGGTATTCCGCGTGGTATCTTGTGTTAACGTCTCTGTTTCTCGAAAAGTCATGCTTCTAATGTACAGAATTGAAATGTGAAAGAGTGTGAGAAGGCTTTATTTACTATAGCGCTTCGCTTTACAGTCTTGGAAGCAGTTCCTCATCACTACTTTTACTGCTATGGTAAAGTAGATCCTTGATTTATTTTAAGCAGTCAGAATCTTTTAAAGAACTGTTTCCTACATGTTCAAAAAGCACACTTTAGGTTCTCCCTTCCCAGACTACAAAAAAGGGATTCCTTGTGTGTTTTTGAATCTTTAATATCCGCTAAGACAGTTCCATCTACTTTTTTTGTTCAGAGGAAAACGCTTAAAGGTGAAAATAGACTGCAACACTTTTAAAACTGATTTCATTTTATCTGCTTCTCTTGCATCTTAATAATGACCTTTTTTTTTTTCTATCTTAATTGTTTCTTGTGTTTAAAAAGTTTCCTGAACCAAAGCTCCATTCTCCGTGTGAGGTGAACGTACCTTTTATTTTTTGATTTTAAATTTAAGTCTGAGTATCAAATGTGATTGCTTAAGAGCTGGACATTCCAAGGTCATCAGGAAAGAGGCTTCATAAATATCAGAATTATTGAAACCATAAGGAGAAACTTGACATTTGGTACCAGGACAGACAGACTCACTCACGTATTACACACCTACTTTGCTAAACATACAAAACTAAGGAAGGCTGTGACCTTCTGAAGCTGTGTTATGGAATTAGTATCTCATCATTTTGCAAATCTAAATCAGCCATGTTTATTTGTGAGGTAGACAAAGTCAAAGTAAAAAGCACAAATTATAATGATAGTTTAGATTTTGTTGCAATATTTCATACTTTATATATACATTTTTATAAATATATTTACAAATCTACTTTAACAATTTATCTAGGTAAATGGAAATTGCTATTGTTTTAATTTCTGTGTTGGTCTTATGTCCACCATCAAAGCTTGTTCTTCATGCTGCCTAATGAAACTGCTTAGATCCCTCCCTGTGAGTAGGATTTGTTCTCTCATGCGTTACAAAGATTTAGAAAGAAAGAAGTTTGGTGTGAAATGTTAATGTCTCCTAAAGAACAATCAGAGACAGCAACCAGAAAAATATGAGTGTCTGCTGGCAATTTGCATTATGAGAACTTCTATTAAAAATAATGAAAACACACCTACCTTATGTAGTCAAACTACATCTATGCTGAATAGTTATGTAAATCTAATTACTCTTGATTGATAAGATACCAAGCAAAATTAAGATACAATTTTACTGTAATGTGACCTAGAACAACACGAGTTTGAAATGTTCATTAATTTTAAACAGAAGAAAACCTTTAGAGCCCAGGACACTTCTGCTAAAGCACATGTGATTATTTATTCCACGTTAGTTTCATTGATGGCACACTGTTAAACACAGGAGTTGTGAGATGATGTGAAGAAATGTGTATTTTAGCCACTGATTTACTGGTCTGCAACATGGAGATGTTTAATATGAAGATGCCTCCATTCGCAGATAGGATAGCATTATTTAAAATTGATTAGGAGCAATTCACACTAGCATGCCAAATTGCTAATGGAAGCCATTTGAATCAATTCTCTCATATAATTTAAATGCCATTTCACTGCATATAGTTTAACCAGGAAAGAATCCCAGCCTGCAGCCAGCAAAATTAATTATTTATTATTCTTTTCATAAATATTTTCTTGGTTAAAAAAAAGTAAAAACAAAAATGATTGTACTCTGAAACTTTTTCAGCGTATGTACACTTTAAATGGCCGATTTGAGAAACGTCACAGTGTTAGTTTTTACTTACGTGTGTCAGAAAGCATTTATATCTACGTGTCAGATTTTTTTTCTTACCTGATCGCTTTTTGTGGAGTGTGCATTTAAGGCTAAATTGCAAATTGGATTCTGCTGTTAACTGAGTGGCCTATTCAGCAGAAATTATATATAGGCATTTTTCAGAAGGTCGTGGAATCCATCTTTGCTGAGGTGATGAAGAAGGGAACTCCTTTTGGCCGCTGTCACTTCTGTCGGGATCTACCTGGCCCCTCCTGTAGGGGAATTCACTGCCTGGGTTTTGGTGTTTGCTGTTGTACTCTCATCCATCACTGAGAGATTGTCCTACCTATGGGTTCATTTTATTATTATTTGCTTGAAAATCAATTGAATTAAGCTTGAGAACTAATGGTATATTGCCCTTGTTTAAAAATAAACATTCTGGTGTGTGCCTGCTGTTGGCTGAGATTTTGCTCAGTCAGCGTTAGCAGGAAGAATGCCTTTTAATTTTGTGCTCTGCCCACTCATCTACTGCATTGCCAACTGCAACCACCCTGGTGCCAAACAAGTAAAAATATAGATAGTGTAAAAATGCAGAGTAATGCTGATGCCACAGCAGCAGAGGAAGTGCATTACAGGGGCAGCTGCTTTTCGGATGGAAATAGCATATTGAAATCCCTTCGTGATGCTGTCCATTGTGACCTAGAGAAACCAAGAAAAAAGCAGTGCTGTCTGTCATTTTACTTTTTTTCCCCTCAGTTAAAAAAGACATTTTTCAATGTCGTTTGCTCATATATGGTGATGGATGCTGTAAGGGTTAAAACATGCCTGAAAATTAATCAACCTTCAACTGGCCTTTTTCACTGGAGTTGTGATATATAAGTTGACCTCAAGGTGTGTTAGTAATATATGTCAGAGATATTTAGCAGGCTTTTGCCATGCGTGCCTATATAGATATGGTGGGCATGTGACTGAACTGATTATGGACCTGAAGGCTCTTCCCCTACAAAATACGTGTATCGTGTCGAGAGAGGTCATCCTGCAATAAGGGTACTTGAGAAAGAGTGCTTCAGCTGCATTGGCACCGTTGGAAATCTAATACCTATTTAAGTAGCAAGGTTTTACAAGTGGTCAGGTGAACCTATTTAAGAGACTAAGATTTCCTGAGTAAAAAAGGGAGAGGAAAAAACTGGTGAAAATTTGCTGAAAATGTAGGAAAATATTTGGTACAAAATGTAAACCCGGTATTCTAAAACAGGAAACTTAGCCAATGTCTGTTAGGTGTTACTTCCCAAAATAGCATGCAAAAAACAGGGCTGTAACGGAAATCGCTTAGGTACATTTTTTTTTTTTTTGTAATACTGAGAAACAAATTATGTAGTAATGTGATTGTGCTGGAGGAAAGAGAAATGGTGATGACAGATGTGCCCCAAAGCATACCACAGTGTGGAGGATGGGAGTTCTGCACGTGGCCTGAGATCTGCTGGAATGGAGAGGGGATCTGCTGCCCCTGGAACAAAACTGCTGCTCTGAGTGTTCTAAGTTAGTTGTGCCATATTTCTCCCTTTCTTTTCTTTTCTTTTTTTTTTTTTTTTGAGACTGTGATAGTTTCATAGAAAAAACAGTTCCTTAACTGTATCCACCGGCATTTTAAGACTAATAAATAATTCTTCACAGTCGCTCAATCACTCTTGGTGCAGACTTCAGAAGATAATTTATTTTGCAGATAGACATCTCTGACAGCACTCTGGAGGCCGTCCTTTCAGACAGAACCACTTTCAAGAAACCAAGAATAAAACATCCTGCTTGATCAGGTTTTCATGGGATGATGCCCCTCCTTGATAGAGAAATCTAATCAGTACGCTGGGGAAAGAGGAGGGCTCTTCTATGTTTGTTTGGTTTTTTTCCATTATGCTTTCCCATCCTGTTAAGTAAGGAAACAGCCAGGAATGTGCTTGTGGATCTCATCAGCCCTTATACAAGTGCCAAGTGGGAAAGGCGAGTGAAGCCCAGAGTTCCTTACGTTTACCCATTGTATTCACACATGCCCAACGTAGCATGGGATATGTCAACAGAAAGTAGTCACTGAGGTAAGCAAAGAGGAATAAAATGCTTTTTCTATATTTATCAGAATTAGGAAGCAAAGAACAGTTGATGGTTTGGGAGACCAAACCTAGAGAAACTCATGATGTCCTGCAGATTCCAGATGTATAAAGGAAGGAAATGTAGGTGATAGCAGACAGCTCAGAGAGCAGAGATGTTCTGGAGAAAAATAAGTGACCCGGATATGTATCACAACACATTACATTTTAGCTGCTGGGCGTTAGAATAGATAACACTTGGCCAGATTGGTTGGAGGCTATATCAAGTTCTCTGAAGTACATTGGTAGAATAGTATGAGTACTGTCTGTCTTGAGAATGTCCTGCAACTACTCAGGCAGTGCCTCTTGCTTTTTATCAGCTCATTTTCTCCTCTCATGACAAATTTCTAGTATTTCTTTGGTGATGCTGTTTGAGTGGGGCTGTCACAATGAGCTACTGTGCTTGTATTCAGACATCAGCACGGTCTTTTGGGCAAGATTAGGAAAATGTATTCATGAACATAGGGACAGCTTGACTCTTTTGAAAAATGTTTTTCTTATTTCTCTTCATATTGCAAAACAGAGATTACTGCATATTGGGAGATTAAAGCCTTTACTGATAAAGAGATGCTCACATGACTGAAAATAATTTCTTTCTTTGCATTCTTCTTTTATCCAAGTAAATGAAGTTCAGGGAGATATGCTGCTTTATTTCTTTAAAAACTCTAATTCTTAAGGAAAAAAAATGGATCAGGAACTCTGTAAATATCTAAGCTTACAACTTTGCTGTAGCTGAAAATGCAACACACTGCTATGGCAGTATTTGATCCACTTGCTGATTTCTGAATGCTACCAAGATTACTTAGAAATATATCTCACCATTACAGCGTTTTTCACTTTCCTGTTTCTTATGCTAAATGTTCTGTAGAAAGATTCTTCTTTTTAAAACTCTTTTTGTAAAGTTTTAAAGTAAATAAAATTTATAGCTGGTGAGGAACATAGTTTTTACATACTGGACCTTATCTCAGTAACCAATTTTTTCTTATGTCTCAGAAATCTCATTAATTTTTCACAGGCTTGTGATGGATAGTTTTTATTTATTCACGTCTGAGGTTCTGTTGTGTGAAAAGGACTCATTTTATAACATTACATATTCATGGCTTGGGATAGATGGGATAAGGAACTTATTATTAATGTGTCACAGTGGGAAACTTACTCTGGGTTCATTTGCGAATCTTGTTAAATGTGGTGCGGTCAGCAGACAGTACTGATATTTTTGATACGTTTTATTGAAGAAGGGCAGAGAGGTTCAGTGATGCTTCCTTATCTAAATGCTGTAAGATGGTGTCTTTCTAAATGCATTGGAAGAATTATGTCAATAACATAAGGGTAGAAGCAAAATATACCTGAACAACACTAGAAATCAGAACACCCCTTCTTCTACTAACTGTGTTATTTGGTACAAAGTTAATTTAAATACAGTTAGCTGAATTAAACATAGTTTTGACATCTAGCAAAAACACAGAAGTTGCTTGCAACTGGTGGAAAATTTCCTACAAGTCAAGTTAAATGTTGTGAAGACCATGTAACCGGCAGCAACTCACTGTGGCCAAATTTCACCAAGATTCATTTGTTAATGCACAGTTTTACTATGCAAATTCTTTTGCATAACCATGCAAAATTGCATTGAAATCAGTAGGCTATCCCATGTATTAAATGTATGCAGTGTATGAAATAAAAATGAGGGAGGTGGAGTAGAATCCTAGAATTATCTGTTTGAGAAAAACAAACAAGCAGTAAATATCCATATTATAGGATCACAGAGATGCTCATCTTCAAAGCAGAACATTTTGTTCCTCTTAAATTTTAATGTAGCGAATCTGTCCTGTGTACTCATGATGATAACTTTTCTATTAAATGACTCCATCCTGATTTTCCTGAGTGCAGAAATGGGCCAAGAGAGGGAGTCGGTAAGGTAGCTGTACTTCTCACTCAATTATTTAAGAGATGTTGTTACCTTTGTACTAACATTATTGGTGGACATCTAGAAAGAGATTATTTTTTAATGTGCTAAGGATAAATCCATTTTTTTAAATGATGAGTTTGCGGATGAATATATTCCTGTTCAAGCTGTCAGCAATTACTCAAATACTTAAGAATATACTGTCAAAATCCAATTATAATTTCTTGTTGTTTATAAATATTCTCTTTCTTTTGAAAATAATACCAGCATATGCTACATAACTTCAGGCTCTTAAACAGAGATCATGAAGACAAGACAATTTACAATGGCTGTATTTTAACATAAAAGTTGTGGTGTTGCTAAACGTTAGCTTTATTAGGAATCCTACCAGTAAGTCAACAGTATTATACTGTCATTTATAACAGAAGAGCTGGGCAGGGAGAAAACTGTAGTCTATTAAGAGTTTGTGAGTGTGTGTATACAGTGAAATAATATCTAGTGTAATGTGAAGTGACAGTCAAAATTACAGCTTTTCTCTTGCCGCAAGGGTACTTCTCTGCCAAGTATAGTAATATTGTTGTAGCAGTGTTCAAGGTTGTCAGCAGTTCTTGGTTACTCTGCAGAGAGCCATAACTGTGTGTGGAAGCAAGGAGCTTCCTGTCAAGGGAGATGCTATAATTTTGATATACATTTGTTGGTGCCAAACTGCAATTAAATAGGAGGCGTTGGAAGAGGTTTTATTTAACCAACTCAAATTTGTTGATTAATTAGTTAAAATCAAAACATCCCAAACAAAATCCTGCTTTTATATGAACTTAGATTAAATTTTAAATTTCTCTGGTATTTCTCCACGAACAAAGAAGAGTTATTTTTACCAAATAAACTTTATTTCTTCTGATAAATTTGGAATCTCAAGGATGTGCAGGGCATACTGTATTTTGCTAAAATACTGGCACTGAAGCTAATTGCCTATCATAAAATCATTTTAAGGAATAGTTATTGACTTCAGTTTTACAGACGTTGGCATGAGATTGTTTCTTCTGTAAAGCACTTTTTTATCACAGTGTGTCTGGACTTTGAAAAATACTGTCACCAAACTGGGTATTATCCGTATTGGAAACAGTAAAGATTTACAATTTCTATACTTTAATGATAATGATATCACCAATTTTATTCTGTTGAAAACCATTTTTCTTGATGATTAGATTAAATAAAATGAGGCAGGGGGAAGAGATGCTTTGGAAAACATTGAAGAAAAACACGAATTCCTCTGCTTTCCTTTAGCATGAACATTCTTACAGGATCTTACTACTGGCATGTTGAAAATGTATTAATATGCCAATGCAACTTGCTGAACGGAGCCTGAAAGATTCCTCACCTGAAACCCCCTTTGACTGAATGCTTTCCAGTAGGGCTGCTGATGCACATTGTAAGGTCTTTCCCTCTTCTTTCTTCCTTGATTTCAGTAGGTATGTATAGCCTGTGATGCTTGCCTGCGTCTTGCGTTGTAGAATTTAGTGCTGCTTAAAGCTAATTGGTAGCCGCAAAGGCTAGCACTTATTTTTTCAGATGTGTTTAAGAAAAAATAATTCCAAAAACATATTGCAAATCACTTCTTGTGAGTTATTTTTTTCAAAGAGCCTGGTTGCTCAGAGGGGATCTTGCCCAAGTGAGCTAACATTTTCTGCTATTGCCTTACATGCTATTGGTTTATTCCAGAACAACAAGTTCACAGATGTGTTGGAGAAATGAAGTCCTATGTTGAAGTGGCCAATGAATAAGCTTAATAAATAAGCTAAATGTAAAATGTAGCAGTAATATTGTTTTGATTGTCTGAGGCCCATCTTAACAGAAGGGCTTGTCTCTTACCTGTGTGCAAAGAAGTTGGCCGAGCACGTTGTGATGGATGATTTCTTATAAGACACAGGAAAAATACTGCAAAGAAAAGTTATGGAAATTACAGGAAGCATCTGTGTTATGATTTTTCTCTCTGTGGTTTCTTAGAATGCTCTGACCAGTATTTGTGATGCTTGTTATCTGCAGCGTGGCTGTCTTTCCTACAGCAGGGCAGTAAGCCTAGAATCTGGCCATGTTATTTCAGCTATGTGCGCTGATGGGCCTTTTTCTCTTTTTTGTAAATACCTGGTTTACAGATGCATGTGATAATTTTCTACTTGTCATGTTTTCAGAATGCCCTCTGGCCAGCTGCTGTGTTTATAAGCACGTAATGACTTTAGTTCTATCTCCTTTATGTCACTAGAAATTGCCTTTTTTCCTGTGAAGCTGTACCTCTTCATACAAAGCCATTAGTGCTCAGGAGGTGATCGCGCATGTGATTATATGCAAAAATACACGTACCAATGTAGGTCTAACTCAGCGTTTGTAACTCAGGTAGACTTAGTGTTTTTGACAAAGCAGTTTGCCAAATGTGAATCCTTTCAGTGGTGTATTAATATGTTGGGTCTCCTTTTGATGGAATGAAGATATTACACAGCGGGTCAGATTATTTTCTGTGTGGCCTTGCTGTTGCTGTTTGAGAACAGATACAGTTGTCTTCAGCCGATGAAGAAAGCAACATCTGTTCTTGGTTTCCTGCAGCTTTCCTTCTTCAGACCTCACGTTTAGATACACAGTTTGAATTCCTTCTGAAGAAATAGGAAAATGAAAAATTTGACCCCTCCTTCAAAGCAGCGGTAATGCTGTGACAACAGTGGGTTGAGCTAAATTCAGCTATGTCAAGCAAGAACTATAAAAGCAGATAGATTGCCCTCTAAGCTTCACTTTATTGGATATTGTAATTGACATATAGTTGTCATTTATAATCATCTGTCCATTCCTGTGAGTTGGGAGCAGTAAAGTTAATTGTGGCTGCTCATTTGCATTAATCTCACCTCTGAAGGGTACAGTAACCCATTAATATCATGTCATGATGAATTATCACAAATAACATTGAACATATTGATTAATGATCTCTGAGATTTGTATCTCGTTAAAACATTTTGTTAGCTCTTTAAACTTTTAAGCAGACAGTCAATGTATGTGGGAGAGGTTTAGAGATCACCCAAGAGGTGATGAAAAGTTACGGCATACATTTTGGGTCACTAATTAAAACTTGTTTCAAAGGTTTCATATTAATTTTTAGAGTAATTTCTTTTTCCTGAAAGCGTTGAGCGTGAATGCTCTTTAATCACAAAAATTGTTGTATGATTACCATTGTTTACATATATACTCATTTGTGATAGGTTTGGGATGATGTAAGAAATCAAGGAGAAGTAAAAATTGGAAGCTGCTACAATTTCTTTGATTCTGTAATGAAAATGATGCTCAAAGTAGCATATGTTTTAAAAATATATATATATACAGTTTCCTTCTGCTTATATTTTCTTCATAATACAAAACTTTTTCTTTGCTGGTTTGGCACGTGAATTTACTTTTTCAGTCCCATTCTTTATACATTTTTATACATTAAGATGAATTAAATATCATCCAGTTGGTGGCCATGTAATCTGAGGTAGCTGGTAATAAAGTATTTTAACATTTTTCTTATTACCTGCTTAAATTTCTGTAAGCTAAGAAGCATAAAGAGTCTGGGGAGGCCAGGGAATTTACACCGAAGTGCAGGAAGGTGACTTGGCAGGGTAGAAGTGACTCCTCTGCATATCTGAGTATTTTGTTTCAAGAATCTGTATAATATTTTAAGTCATTCAGCAGTCACTCTTTTTGCAAAGGTTTCTTTGTCTCTTCTATGCAAAGTTGCTGCATTTGAGAGGGGCCTTCTTAAGAAATTATGACTCCAGCAGACCCTGGATTTATACGTGAGAGTTTCCCTTTCTTCCACCTGCAGTAAGCTGCTGGTGCAATTATTTGAGGGGAAGTTACCATGAATGATTATTTCTTGCTCTTATCTGAATATTACTGTTGGTGGTTTTTTTTGTTGTTTTGTTTTGTTTTCTGCATTGTGCCATTCAGTTTCACTGTCAGAAAACAAGGAGAGAGTCTGCTTTTTGTGTCTGTCCTTCTCAAGAGCCAATTGCAGCAGCATTGCCCTTATGGGGAATGAAGTTCACAGGCTCTGCCAAACGTTGAAATAAGCTAGTTTTGTGCAGGAAACTAATACGAAGATTAGAGCAAGAAAAATCATCCTTTCTAACTTGCAGATGTGATATGGCAAATCTTCACAGATGTGCCATGACTTCTGCTCTGGACGCATGCAGTGGCTGAGTTGCTTTGCCCTTCTCCAGGCTGGGATTTTTTGTGTGCGGACTAACGCAATTCTAACTTATTTGCTAGCTCTCCCTGCCAACCCCTACAATCTTCTTTCACTAATTCCTGAGAGTCCGTTTCACTGGCACACGAGGCTGTAGAGTCAAGGATTATATTCTAGCTATAATTTATGATTAACTAGATTTATGGCTGAGATCCCAACGCAGCCTCGGTAGTGTGGCCTGAGGAATTGAAGACAAAATGGAGACTATCATTCTGAATTGTTTGCTTCTCTGGATTTCAGGAAAAGTCTCAGTTATTAGAGTTATTAGATTTTCTTTCCTTTTTTTTTTTTTTTTTTTTTCTCCAAATACATGATTTGCAGTTGTGAAATAAACAATTCAGTTTCATAGGAAGGAATTTAGCACTAAAACTCATTAAAATCCTCAGCCGTTATATTATTAAACCTTAATGTCATCTAAAGCTGACGCAGTGAATAACACACACTAGATGTGCCCCCCTGCTTCTGCAGCCCCCCCAGTAAAAATGTGGGGGGAACACAAGTAGGGTTCGTTTTTACCCAGGGTATTAATCCTTATTCATTTTAAAACCTGCTAACGGAAATATTTCCATTCAGCTCATTAATCAATTGTGATTTTCATTCCCTTGTTTTGTAAAAGCTGTTGCAATAAATACTTTTTTCACAAAGCGAAAATCTAAGAGATGGATGCAGCAAGCGTAATTAATAGCACCCAGTTACAGAAGATCAGCAAGTTTGTGAGATTCACATGCTGCTTTACCATATGGCTGCCCAGTAGGCGAAAAATTTGATTAATGTTTTGAAGTAGTTTTTTTTTCAGCAAATATTACGGCCCCAGATGAGGAATTTTACTTTCTAGTATTGTTAGACTTAACTAAGAGAACAGATCTTTTGATTTAAAGCTAAATAATATTTTGATCTTCTGAAGCTCTACATGCAAAGGAATTAGAGCGGACCCTATGACTTACTTATAGTTCAGCCAAAAACGGTTACAATTTTGTTTAACCTTGACTTTTATAGCTTGATTTATTTAAGATAGCAGTACAAGTGCATAAGTTTTATAAGAGCGATTTTCCCTATAAAAAATCAATTTATAACAAAACCGATTTCACTCTTTGTAACTTGTCATGCCATTTTCCTGTCTGTTTGTTTATGTAAAAAACCAGTATTAAGCAGTTTGCTGGTAAACAGTCAGAAAATAGTATGTAGCCACAACAGGAACACATTTCTTTAAATAATGTTATGTAAGCAAAACTGTACAACGTATTCACTTTGCTTTTAAGTATGTACTGACTGTGATAATTGTAATCAGTACTTAAACTGTTGATTTCCTCACCCCCTCCCCATGCTCTGTTTACCTGAAATGAAAAATGTTTACAGAAACGCACCCGAAGAGTACCACGATTAGGAGTAGGATTGAGAGCTCTCATGCAAAGCTAACGCACAGCAGGAAGTTTTGCTTTTCTCACAAATTCTCAGTTTAATACAGGGCACATCAGCAGCTGGTAACGAACAGATTCAGGGTGCTGAGCTGAAATGGAGTGGAGAGCAGCTTTGGATGGAAGTCTTGCTGAGCTTCTAGAATGCTGAAGATAAAGCATTACCTAAGCCTACTTTGCCACTTTGGTTTCATCTAACTGCTTCAGGTAATGCTGAGGTTCAGAGTCTGGTTGGGTGATGCTAGGGCTAAGAAATGAGAATTTCTGCATTTAAAGAGAGAGCTTTTTGAAGTTTTCTTCTTTTACAGGGATACCATCTTAGAAATCAGTGATTGATTGTAGCAGTGTGATAATACAAAAAATAATTCAGTCAACAAGCTAATTGATATATTCCCAAATCAGAGATCCTGGCACGAAGCAGAATTACACATAGCACTAATTTCAGGGGGGAGTGGAAACTCAAACCTAACAGCAACATGAAGCTGAATTAGAAGAAGCTCTGTTCTTTCAAAACAAAAATTTTCACCCCTGACTGTTCTACCTAGTGCTGCAATAGGTGGTGTCCAGTTGCCCGAGTTACTGTTGTTAAACTGTGCAGTAGAAAACCTGCCGTGCAAATTTTTTTTTTTTTTGATGTAAAGCTTAAAATGAAGCATTTCCAACGCAGTGAAATTATTGGTTATTACTTCTGGAGAATACAAATACCTCAACAATTTATGCTTTACATAAATAGACAGCTAACTGATGACAAAGCGATGTCACCAAATCCTTAACAGAGGGACACCCTGAATTGTTATATTCAAGGCAGGGCACTTAATGAACTTGGTAGAAGCTCCCAGGCTTGCTCTGTTCAAAGACGCACTAGAACTTTAATTAATTTTTCTGAAGATTCCTAAATTTATTTTAAATTGTACAATTTTATCAGGTTATTTTGCACCGTGTTGTCTTTTTTTCTTGTCTGTAGCAATCATTCTCTTGTCAGTGATTTATTTCTAATTAGAACACATTTTGTGCTCTTAAAGCTCTGTAAAATGCACCAGTGTTTCCCTTACCTTGTGACTAACCTAACTACTGACGTTGGGATGTTCTGTTCTACGCTCATCAAAATGTGCAGAAACTGCTATTTTAGTATTTCATTTTCTTTTCTCTTAGCTTTGGTTCAGCTACTTAAAAAATAAATATTTTCTACAGTTTAATAGTGGGACCGGATCTTCAATCAGTAGTGCCTTCAGAAGAAGTCGCTTTAACTGTGTGATGAAATGATACCATCGGATGCAATTCGTACTTAACCTGAAGGAGTGTGGGCTCTGGAGGTGGCAGTGTGTATCCTGCTGCCTGGTTCTTTAATTCCTTAAATAAAGGAAAGCCTTGACTTGGTGCTCTGACAGACCTTTCCTGTTAACGCTCCCATTTTTAACTGTTTCAGAGTTACAGTTCTGCCTTAAATCTGTCGGGACGGTCTGTCAGGGATTGTCTCTATGAAGAGGCTGGAGAGTGGTCACTCTAGAAAGCTCCTTAGTGTGGTACTTTGAATTTTAAATCACACACATAATTCAAAGGTAATGTAACTTTCAGTGTTAAACTTAAGTCCATTCGGTGAAATGGAGAAAAATGAGTGACATAAGGAATGAGTTATTGATTTTTTTTTTTGTAGGAAAATGACTCCTGTAATATAGGAAGTATGGTAAAAGGAACAGCTTAATTATTTAGGGGGTGCTGTTAGGAAAAAAAAGAAGTGCTTTTGCAGCATTGCAAATTGTCTAAATAGGAGTTATACGGCCAGAATTTCTTGTAATTCTTTCCTGAAGACAAATTATAGTGTTTTATTTTTTCTCTTCATGCGATGGAGCTCATATGGCTGTTAAAAATTTTTGTATTTGTGCAGCTGAAGCAAAAAAGCAACAACAGCAACCAAAAAGTGCTTGATGCTGAAGGCACAGCAGCTTTCAGCTGCGTTTCACAGTTATTTGCATCGTGTGTGTGTTTAGTGGAATCTGTAGTGATGGCCGAGGGCTGGATGGGCTGCAAACACAAAGTTAATCTTAAGCTCTTCTTTTTTTTTTTTTTTTAGTAGGTGACACGAACTTTCAAAATACAAATTTATCAAATAAATAAATGTGGCAGTTTATATCTGCACCAATAAATTTTTAAATATGGTACTTGACAATTTACAAAGTATCAGATAAGGTATTTGCTTTGGCTTTTTCCATATGGCCTTTCTTTTGATTTAGTGTATTCTTTGCAAAGAGACCGTAGTATCACGTTATTTTGACTGCAGCTCACCAGTTTTTGGCAGCATCTCAGATAAACAGAATATTTGTGGTTAATTGGTTGAATGTGTTCAACAGTTATAATTATATTAAAACCGTAACGTGTTTGAACATTTGCCCACTGCAGGCTGCTAATATGTGCTAACTTAAATTTCTGTCTTTATGACTGGAACTGGCTAGTAGCTGGTTTTATTGAAAGAAGCTGTGCAAAGTCGCAATGTGAATGTATTACAGGGTACCTAATAGCACCCGTCTCCTTTAGAGTTTGCCACTGTGTCCTACATATAGGCCGTTGTAGAGCGATGTAGAATTTGGTCTTAAAACTTGTGTTCATCCTGAAATGTGGTATGTACGCTCAGTAACAGAAACAGGAGTCAGTATTTTTATTCAGTAAAATTTCAGGGATGTTATTTTGCCTTTCTATGAAGACTTCCAAATGAAATAAAGAATTGGAAGCTTCTACTTTTTCAGTGTTTTGTTAAGTCCCAAGAATGTGATTTATATTTGCCACTGCTCTTTAAGAGAACGGCTGCGAGCTGAGTAAATAGTTAATAGAAAAATAGAAGAAGTTAGAGATTAAGTTGAGAATGCTAATGGAGTTAGGTGTGCAGGCTGAATTTTCAGTGGAATCTGAGTGCGTAATAGCCTTTCTGTATGTGTTTTATTCCAAGCAGAAGTCACAATCTAATCTTGCTCCAGAACTGGACATTTTTTATTACTGTGGGGTAGGTCAATAGTGCTGGTATTGACTTGCAAGCTTTGGCTTTGGCACTTGATTACCTGAAGAACTACCACAGTGTCATCTGGATGATACCCTGCAGCTCAAAAAAAAAAAAAAAAAAAAAAAAAAAGCAATTAAGCTGGCAGCCCCTTGTAATTGAGCGAAGCCTAATGACTTCTCTTCTATAATGCTCCATGGACTCAAAGCTGTGCATGAGAGAATCCCCAGGGACCTGCAGCACAGTCTTTCCTAAACACATGTTTTTGGGGAAAGTAACTGAATGGAGGGGTCAGCCAGAGGCTGATGCTGGCACAGCAGGAAGCGAGAAGCGGCACCCGCTCTGTCACCAGTGATGCAGTCCTGCTTTCTCTTCACTTTGGGTGATTTGTACTGAGCTCCAGCCTTCCTTTTATCTCTCCAGTTGTCCCCTTCTTAGGTTTCTCCTCAGTAGTTTCCTTTATTTTTCTGCATCACATTATGAAAAGATTTCTCTTAATCACATACTGTTTTCCTATCTTTTGCCTATATATATATATATATATTTTTTAATTTAAATTCAAAGATATTTAGGATATGGGCTTCTTGCTTGTGTTTCTGCCCCCAGAGAGCCTGCAGTTTGTCCCTGGACAACCAAATTACTTTACTGCACTAATTTCATCTTTCTGTTCCTCACTTTCCATCTCAAGAATGAACCTATTTTGCACGTGGCCCTGGGAAAATGCTTTGAAGAACATTTTAAAAAATGATGACAATAGTAATAAAAAAGTAAATAAAGTAACCAAAATGCTAAAAAAAATAAAACAAAACAAAAACCCTGCAGTATAACATGTTGAATATATGGTGATTTACTCTCCAGTTTCTGCAGGTTGACTGAGGGCTCCTCAAGGTGAGGTCCCCCTCTGCACTCCCTATGCTTTACCAGCAAGATGTGTTCTTGCTGGGCAGGAGTTCAGACTCCGGCCAACTGGGGACTGTGCACACAGAAGCCCTATTAGTGCAACACAGACCCCAACTTAATAAAATGCTGTGAAAAGACCCAAAAGGAAGAGTGGTGTTGTAAAAGATTTGTTGGTGGGTGTGAGCTGTGAGGAAAACTCACACCTTGCAATGGGTGAGACTGAGAAGACTCAAAATAGATCTGTAATGACTGATAAGAGGGAGCAATTCCTGAGCAGTGATATCTGTGGCCTTGGGGCACCAAGCCTTGGTACAGGCTGTGGCATCTTCTTTGTGGAACTTGAAAACTATCCTGGGCTTCTCCTTTTTGTGTGTTAATTTTGGTCTTATGTTTGTTGGTTTTTCTTCTAAAAATAAGCGAGTTGGTAGAGATTTTGAGGGGAAAGCTGTTGGTGGTGAGCTATGAAAGAGGTAACCACGTCTTACCCAGTTAACCAGAACCACCTTTTCATTGTTTTGAAAGATGCATACTTGTGAGCTAGATGCTTTTGGAAAATTGACTTGAGAATCTCCGGGGAAGTCAACTTTGTAATTCTCCTCTTAACCAGGGAAATACTGTTCCACTTTTTCCAAAGTAGAAACTGAGTCTCTTTCACAGAAATACGGCAGACAACTGGAGAGGTTGCACATGGATAGAAGGAATGTGCAAATCAAACAGCAATGTCTGGTTGGTGAGGTACTGGTCCTGCAGTAGGATAGAAGAGCATGTCTGTTTATGGAATTTGATGGAGCAAAAGCTTTGCAAACTTTTTTGTTGACTGAATTAGTCTTTGTTTCTTTTGAGACTTAATCATGGACTCGTCATCATAGAATCATAGAATGGCCAGGGTTGAAGGATGTCAAAGATCATTTAGTTTCAACACCCTGCTGTGTGCAGAGTTGCTAATTGCTGGACCAGACTTCCCAGAGCCACATCCAGTCTTAGTATTTTATAATGTTAGGAAATAGGACTAATTGCTGTCTTAGAATGTGGCTGAATTAAAATCATTCAGGATTACTTTTTCAAGAAGAATCTCTGTTGCATAAGTTTATATTGGTAATTATCTTTGGTTTCTATGTATACATGTTACTTTTTTATTTTGACTGCTGATATAAAAATGTAACTTTCTCTTATTATTTTAATATTCTCTTTTCTTTCTGCATGGATCATTTATTTGTGAACTGGTTATTGCAATAAGGGCTCAAAGGTAATTTCATGGTTTATAGAATTTATATCTGAGGGTTTAATGAGGAAAACATATTGTTTTCTAACACATGAAACAGAATCTTTCATTATATTTTTATTTTCCTCCTTTAATATTACATGTATATCAAGTTCAAAGCCTTGAATACACCTAAGTATAAAATTACTCCTTTTTTACACATGGGAAATATGAATATTTGCAACTCAGAAATCAACATGCACAGACTAGGAGGTGATTTTGCTTTTAATGAGTCGAGATGATATAAATGAACTACTCTTTTGTTTGTACATTCTGCTATGGTATACATATGGAAATACAATAACAGTATATTACTTTTCTGTGATTTAGGTTAGGAATTAGTGCATTCAAATGAATTTAAGAGCCTTGGGTATAATTCATTCAGAATAGAAATTCCTCAGTAGACCTTTCACAAACATTATCAGATTCAATACTGTTTGCATGGTCAAATGTATTAAAATTTGACCAACCCCCTCTTTTTGTTCTTCACCGAACTCCAGAGTCTCTTTGGATGTCTTTCTTCTTAATTTTATAGATAAACTTGATTATTTGGTGTGGTAAAAATTAGCAAAGATAAGGCGTGATGATCAGTTTGTTATGTTATTTGGTGGAATTGTCCCATTCCCAGGGTGACTTCAGGTCCCGCTGGAATCAAGGCTCCAAAACGTCAAATTTCTTTGAGCCCTTTCTAGGTGCATTTCCTGAGCTTTATCTATGGAATAGTTATCCATGCCCTCTAACTCCAAATCAGTTGTCTTCTACTATCTAGATTTTGTTTGTTGTATTGTTCGTGCCTTTGACTTACAATTATGTAAACTAGAGAGTGCTCTCAGCATTGGTTCGATCTTTTGATGGACCAGCAGCTTTGCTGGGCTGCCTCTGGAAACACTTACAATACATCTGGCTCCGATATTTTGGCTGCTTTACATTCTGTGCTGAGTACTGCAAAGCACAAAATCTAGCATCAATTTTCAGAAAGCATCCTATGCTTAGTAGACTTCTGAGCACTTGCAGCTGATTCTGATGTGATGAAAGTAACCTATAAAATATCTTCTGAGTTTCGTGATACAACAGAAACTAATGCCATTTCCTTGGAGTTGAGATTTGAAAGAATTGGGCTCTTAAATTAATTAAAAAAAAGTAGTAATAATATGTATCCCATACTTTGAGCCTTCTCACAAGGAGGAAGCTTGAATACATATTTTTGCAGTGGCATGGAGTAAGTATTGTAGCAGGGACTGTTCAGTAGTAATCCCCTTGTGCTGCTGATTTATCAGAAACATCTGACATTTTACAGTGAGTGGTGTGTGTGCTGGAACCGGTGTCTCTGTGTCTTCTGTTCATCATTTGTTGTGTTATTCTTCAAGTATTCTTACTGTCACGGAGATCAGTAAAAACCTCTGTGAACTGCTCTTGCCATTGCCAAGGGAATCAGGCCAGGCATGGACGCGTAGGCTATGCAAAGTTATTCAGTCTTTGTTAAGTAGGATTATGGGTATGTGACATGGAATAGGCCATCTACTTCTGCCAAGAGTAGTTTTTTGGACAAATTCAGGCTGGTTTACAGGGCTTAAAACTTGCTGGAATGTCATGGGATTGACAGGTGGTAGCTATCCACTCTGTGCCTGAGTTATGGAGACAAACACACTCTTGTTATTGCTGTTCTTTTGGCTTCTTCAGCCCACAGTTAGTCTGAGTGATAAACACCCTGCAAACAAAAATGTCTCTGCTTTCCTAAGTGGCAATTACACTGTGATATGGTGAATATGAGACAAGACACTGCTTACTTAGAAGGGTGACGACCCTGAAAGCTTATGAAATTGACCTTATTCTAATTTCTGTTGTTTTGTTTTGGCGTGGGAGGAGGGACTCTCTGGGCTTTCCATCTGTCCCAGAAGCCCAGAGATCTGAATGTGTTTCCATTTCTTCTTGTTGCCAGATGTGATTCATCACCTAAGGAGGAAAGGACTAGATGTATAATGCTCATTTCAGGGATCTCCAGAAAGCTTCGTGCTTTATAGGAGATGTATACTTCTCAGAGGACTTCTTGTTTGATTGTTTTGTTGTTTTTGGGGTTTTTCTTTAGGATGGCAGCCTCTTGCTTATGTAGCTTTCATGATGATTTAGTGCTCGTAAGACATCACTGAATATCAAGGAAGCCTTAATAAATCTGAATTGGTCTCAGTGTGAATGGAAATGAAGATGTGTTTTTATTTCATGTTGGGATGATAGAATGAATTATATCAGAAATGACTCTTAGACGAACTGGGAATTCTTGAAAAAACAGAAAGAATACAATAACCAGAAATGAAAATCCACTGAAAAGATCCACAGAAAGTTGTAGGTTGCTTTTATTCTTCTTTTTCTGAGAAAGATCTGCGTGGGCAGTGTATTATGGTAATGATCTGAGCATACACCAGTGCTGCTGCCAGAGAGCAGCGAGAGCAAGTTCATCAGTCAGGAGGCAAAGGCACCCAACAGGGTCTGAGCCCACTGTGCCTTCTGCGTGGCAGCATCAGGAGATGGGGCCAGAGGCAGGACTGGAGGAGACAGGAACGGAGGTGCAGCCAGTGGAGAGGCCTGGGGTGCACCCATGACATGCACCCAAGGTGTAGGCACTGGTCTGGTAATGCAAATAGGGGTTTCCAATAAAAAGTAAATTTGAGATTTCTGACTCCTTGGCGGGTGTAAATTTCAATGTCCTAACTTTCTTTTATAAGAGAATATAACCCTCTGATTTCAGAATAATACTTTCTTCTTCTGTTAGTACCCTCAGCTGTAGCAGTTTGGCATGTATCACCACGTTTTTTATGTGAAAATCATTTCTTTTTATTGTAACTTTTAAATTTTATTTTTTCATTAAATCTATTTTATTGACTTAAGAAAAAAACAGAGATTTTCAGGTAGAGCAGTGTACATCCAGAAGAAGTGAATTTATTCTTTTTCTGTACCAGTAAACATAATGTGGCACGCTGTTGGAAACAAAAAACTATACTGAAGTTGTGCAGTCAGAGCTTCTTGTTAGAAAGTTCTTGATCTGTACAAGTGCTATTGATAAAGGAGCTAAAGCTCTCAAAATTGATTTATTTATCAGCTCAATAAAGTTTGTCTGAACACCAAATTTGCTTTTTTGTTCTTCTGTGTGATATTTGCCTACATTGTAAAGTCAAAGTTGAACTTGGCCTGTGTGGAAGCTGAGCTTGGAACTGGGCACCAGCATCTGTCACTAGGTGAGGTTGTGACCTTAAGCAACCTCTTAGGTCTCATTTGTATACAGCACTGAATTCCATTAATGGTTTATTTAAGCCACTAGGAATTCAGCATCTTATGAGATAAGGCACTTTAATATTTATAACTCTTGGTTCTGAAATGGTAAAATGAGACTGCAGTCCCCAAGTCCTTTTATGGGCTGCGTAGCTGCAGCAAGCATCCTACTCCAGCCGTACAAATGAGGAATTAATGTGGGCTGGAAATTCGCAGTATTTCAGGCTTTATTTTTAAATTGTGCTGGTTTGTATAATTACCAGAATTATTATTATATTTTGCTATCCTCAATTTATCATTTTGTGAAATGGCGATAAACTGATTATTATTTCAATGAATGTTTTGACAATGTGTTTGCGTGGCAGCTACATACACTCCTATTGCAAAGGCTAAGTAAATGCAAAGGGCATTCTTATTTTTTCATTATTTCTATATTTGAGTGAAAAAATGTGATTTGATATCTTTCCTTTTTAATTTAAGATCACTTACAAATTTTGTTGTAATTCCACTAATCATGCTTCCACTGGAACACTGTTTCATGCCACATCTCATTTCATCTGAAATTGTCAGTACTTGCTTCTTCTGCAGTCCTTGGCTGTTAACTTAGCAGTGTATTGCTCTAGCAATGCTTTTACCTGTTCCAAGAAAACTGGTGGAATTTGGGAAGGGATATACAGTGAAGTGGCTTCCTGTCTACTCTGTAATGGGGGCTGGTACTAAGCTTGTCCCAGCCGTCATCTTTTCCTCTCCTTTGCCCAACAGATTTTGTAATCTGTAGGAATAAGCAGAAATCATCTTCCCTGTTCCCTCCCTCCCTGTGCTGATGGAAGAGCAGTTTTCCCCATAATTCCTTTGCAATGGCTGCTCACACACTTAGAATGCTTTATTCACTGCACGACTGGGATGTGAAGGCACATCCAGTGAAGAGTGGCTCTTATTGCACAAAGTTAAATATCTACTTATGTCAGTCTTGAAACCCATTTACAAGAGCATGCTTGAAAGGAAAGAAACAACAATAAATATTATTTTCTTACTGTGCTTGAAAATGGTGTGCAGGCTGTAGGTTCGTCTTGTATTTATTGCCATGTTTTCTTCGTGTTTCTGCACAAAAATTCCTAGCACTTCTGGAGTAAGAAGAGAAATGTTTTTGTGTGTGACTGCTTTGTTTATTCTTCATACTATGTGGTGTTTTTCTTCCTTGCATTATTTCCTGCCTGTGCCTCAGGAGGAGTAATACCAACAGGGTTTAAGCACGGCTGCGTGCTTATGGCCACAGATGACTTGTTGGAAGGCTTTGCTTTTCTTCCCAGCAGTTTGTTTTTTAAACCAGTGCTTTTAAAATCGAATTGCATTTTATTTATATAAATAACATGATCTAATTTTGCATATAGCAAAAAGTTTATAACTTAAGTGACCTGGTTTGCATTTTTGTTTGACTCCGTAAATTACCTTATGTTTTTCTTCTGGTATTGAGGTTTGCTACTCATCCTTCTGAAAAATTAGATTTTAATCTTTTTGTTCCTTCTAGCCAAATAAGCACAGAGAGCAGTGAGAACACAGGAGCTGGGGCTGGATTTATAGCTTTTTGGAGGCAGGTTTTATTCCTTCATGTGCTGCTACTTCAACTTTTGATGAAGTTGTACCATTTATCTCTGCCATGACTTTACTCATTTCAAAATGACTAATGGGCATCGATTGTTGGTGTTTTGATGTTCTGCCTGCTCTTCTTTAAATGTTGAAATCTTTTGAAGCAAGTATCTAGATAAATTGGAAATATTTTGTAAATTTGTTAGTGCCATATTCACAATGGTCACAGAGTAGTAAAAGGTAGGCTTGTCTTTATTCTGTTTTTGCACTGGGTTTCTTTGAATAGATAAAATTCCTGAGCCCACACTATTAATTGTCACATTTCTTCATGCTTGGCTCTGGATTTTGTTTCAGTTAAAGCTGACTGATCCTAGTCTTTGTCCAGCTTCTCCAGCTTACTGGAAAGGAAGTTTGTATGTTTGTGGACTCCCGGTCTTAAAAGCAGGAAACCAATTTTATATCCTTTACATGATAGATTCTGAATCAATAAAGCTTCAGACTAAGGTTGCACTTGATGCCTCTAGTGAGATGACAGTAGATCATACTATGGGCATACAGGTGTATTGACACATTTTCTCTGGGATGCATATGCAAAACTGAGAGTGATTGAAATAAAAGAAGAAAAGACTGATATGAAATGAAATGGCTGATATAAAGGCATTTATCTGCATTCCTGATTTGAGATTCAGTATTAGAAAAATCTAAGAATATTATAGTTGAACTGTCTCTAAATGACAGTCAGTAGTCCATAGTTAACAAGGAAGAGCAAATAACAGAATACGTACAGCATGATTTTTGTCTTGCTATCCTCTTATGGTCTCTGGCAATTAGCAGTCCAGGTACTTTCAGAAGCAGCTGTGCACTCGTTTTACATGAATTTCTTAGTTCTTATTTTCCACTTGTTTTGATTTTTGTTTTTGCAAACAATTTTCACACAAAATGTTGGATTTAGGTTGGAATGGGTGGGTAAAGAAAACAGTCCATCTGTTTTGTTTCTTTCGGAGAACTTTCTGAGCATGAAAAGCCCAGAGAGTACCTGTCCTGTGTCCTGACTTGCTCATGATGAGAGTATGTAGAGCTGCTGACACAAGCACTTTTATTGCCATCTGCTGACTTGAAAGAAGGAACATCTGAGAATGAAGTTGGGTTATTGATACAGCAAGTCTATTAGTAATAATTTATTTTTTCTTGAGATTTTCTTACCTAAATGCCAGACAAGAGTGTGGGTGAGCCAGCTGAATTAAAGAAAAGTGAGTGATGTTTTATAGTGCTGCATTACTGAGAATCAATTCGTCATTTTAATACTGACCGTTCTTTTTAGTAACTGGACTTGACACTGGCTGGACAACTGCCTGGATGGAGTACTGTAGTTATTGGATTACGGATTGAAAACCTGGCTTTATTTTCAGTACATGTAAAAATGCACAGAGGGTGGAGGTTGGGTCATAAAACCACTTTCAACCCTGTTTAGATAATGGAGCATAACAAGTTACATTTTCCTAACCATGAGATAGCCTTGGCATACAGTCTGTTCCCATGCTGAGAATTAGGCAGCAGCCAGGTATGGAGATGAAACTAGAAAGCACACATGCAAGGGAAGACATTCCTTGCTGCTTCCAGTGCCCCCCTCATAGACTTGGACCCTTGCAGCTGAAATCTGTGCCAGAATGCCTTGGAAAAGAATAAGGGTTGGTTTAAGTGTTGCACTTGCAGGCAATTTTGCAAGTGAACCGACAATGAACAGTTTTTCCTAAATGAGCATAATGGTGTTTTGTAGCATTATGGGGGGATATTTACTTGCACTTTAAATATCAAACTATGCTATATTTTGTTGCAGTTTTATTACTTTCTACAAAATCAGTGTTGTTGTAATAGGATCTCTTGAGTTGGTTATTGTTGACTCGCTGGCTAACTCCCATGATGTCCGTGAATTCCACGTGTTGATCACAGCTGCCAGTTTCTACACTGCTTGGATTTGATTCTAAGTGGTGTGAAGTTCTGCTCAAGAAAAATAGAGGCTAAACATAAGTTAGAATATGTAGAGTTGCATATCTTATATAAATAACGTTCATAAAAGAGGCGTATAAATAAGATCCTTTCTATTGCTGTATGTTTAACTCATGTGCTGTAGTCATTCAAGGACTGTTCTCCAACTGTTACAATATTTCCCATAGAGATTTGCCATTGAAAACTTTATGATGTTATGATTTGTAGTTAGAAGGAGAAAATTAAGTTACAGTTTTTCCTAAATTGAATATGCTATTATCTTACACATCTTAGCCTTCCTGACCTGGCCTTGCATGATGCTTCTTGACTTCCTGTCCTGCTGTCATTTTTTTTTCCATATTGGTCTAGCACTTAGTCTTATTGGAATCAATAAGGTTACTCACATACAAGTGTTGAATAAATAATTAATTAAGGTATTACACTTCGTGCATCTGTGCAAAGACAGTCCAGATAACTGTTTTTGTTTTGTTCTGTTTTTTTTAAGCAAAAACTGCAGTTTATTCTTTTTTTTTTTTTTTTTTTTTTTTTTATTGCTGCTCACATTTTTTCCTCCAAAAAAAACTTACTGATTTGAACTGGAGTATTTCTGAAGTGATGGTACTGCTCAGTGTACATAACAATTGGGAGAACTGGGTATCCTGCAAATATGTAGTGGAAACCAAATGCTTTCTGATATCTTTCTGATATTTGTCTTTTTTCCCTTCTAACACTTTTAACCTGCTCAGTTTTAAATGTGGTAATCTAGACTGGCAAAACCTACTTGGAGCTCAGTCATCAAACCTGATTACTGTGCTCATGAAATCCTAAATGAAATATTCAAATAGCTTGGTGCTATAGGGAAGCTAGATAGAAAATGACAGATAAAGTGGTACCTATTGACAGGAATAGTCCCAGTGAAGGTAGCTTGACTGCTTGACTGAGTTTAGTCTATTCATGCTGATAGATGGAATTGCAGTAAAAATGGAAATGTTTCTTGACAGCAGTTGTGTACTGTGACATATGAGATTGAAAAAGGCAGTTCTAAGTTTTCTACACATCTCCTCAATACAGAGGTTTTCCTACAGCTCCTAGTATGTTAGTGTAGTTAAACTGCAGTGAACTTTCTGTAATGGCAATGCAGCTATACAGAAGGCAGATATAAGGTTTCTCTAGACGATACAAAACAAGCAAGTGGGCACCTGATGGCTGTGCCCACCGCAGTGGCTCTACCGCTATGTTCAAACCTTTTCTTTAAAATTGTGTTCATTAGTGTTCCAGTAAAATAGTGTGTAAATCCAGTCTTGTTCAGCGTTTTCCACAAATATACTGACTCTCTGATGGGTTTGTGAAATCTTCTCTATTGTTTTGGTTCTGTGGAAAGAGAGATAAGGTTAATTATGAAGGAGTTTGCCCACTGGTTTCTCTGTAGTGCATAGCTGCGGTGCTGCTAATCTCCTTTCATATATATAATTGCTGAAAAAAGGTTAAGAGAAAAGGCTCAAATATCATTACCGGAAAATGCATTGATGCACTTGAAATTAAAACATGCATTTTGTCATCCTATATGTTGCTGGTTTATTTTGAAGTAATGTTTCATTATTGCTATAGTATGATTAAATATTGAGAGTATTGCTTTTCCAATTGTTCTAGCGCAGTATTTAATGAGTGCAATTAAATGGAAAAATTGCCTTTTTAACTGATGATAGTCTATTAGTGTCTCTGTCTGTTCAGGAAAGAAAAGAAGTGAATTATTAGAATGACAAATGAGTCAAAGTTACCACAGTGATGGAGAGGTGCGATTCCCCTCCACATAATCTTCAATTAGTGATCTTTGTAAGAGGATGTTTTTCAAAAGGGTAATAGAGAAGTAATGAGATCAGAAGGAGGTCAAACCCAGCCTTCTTCGTTTGGCAGTTTGATTAATTTATTTCTCCTTCTTGCAGATTGCTGTAAGGGGCTTTTGTCACCCAGTGTTTTTCATGGGACTCTGGCTGAAGTGACTGCTTCTATTAGCCTTTTGTGTATCAAAGAATGTTCATCCACTTGGAACTGAAGGTTTCTGAAATGGTTCAGATTTGATCATTTAGTACAGGCGCTCATGGGTGGTTCTGAAAAGGAATTTTTTTTGGAAGAAACAATCCTTGATGCTTCCATGTGCATCGTTTTGAAGAAGGAGCAAACGGCTGGCCGTATGGCTTGCATGCAATGCAGCTTCTATCTTTTTGAGGTGCATTACATATAAGGCAAAGGAAAGAGTGACCTGAGAAAATGAAGTTGCAGTGGAGGAGCTTCTCCCACAGTGCACTAATAAACTTTGTGCTTGACACACACAGTGTTTTATACTTTAGGCATTATTTCCTGGCATTTTCTTTCTTACTCCTGTAGTTTTCCTTCTGAGTGATGAGCTCCGAATTTCATAATGGTAGTCTTTAAACTGTGTGGCTGTAGCTCCATGCAACTTAAGTCTACCTGTAGCCTCTGCTATGTATGCAGTGTTACATCCGTGTTCAATTTATTCTCTAGTAGTAATTCACCTCCTTTTAAACATTCAAAATAATTTTTCTACAGATCTTAAATGCCAGTAGCATTTGTCAGCGTTTTGCTCAGCTTTACTTCTGTGTGCACCAATCAACTTCTCTCTGCTGGGTTTCGATTTGGATGTGAAGTCAGTATTTTAATGCAAAGCAACGTGACAGTAGAGGTGCAGTAGATTTTAATTTAATATGACATTGTCTTACGTGGATGTGTGACAGCAACAGTTTGATATCCAAAAATGAGCTATGTCTGTATTATCTCAGTTTATGCCCAAGATACTCTTGCAACTTTTATTATTGGTTATGCTGTAAGTTTTCTTACTCTCTCCTACATCTTTGTAACAGTCATTGAACAGACACTCAGAATAATCTCTTGAACATTTTTTGACAATTAAAAAAATATACTATGGATTAAAGGGACAGAAGATGATTTTATGCTACTGCTGATGTATTACCTTTTTTTGCTTCAGTTCTACACAGGCTTCTGAGTGATAAGTTTACTAGACCAGCTCTTCAAATCAGCAGAATAAAATAATATTTGGGTAGTGTTATTGTAGTGTGTGTCCTGAAATATTCACCTGCATTCATCACTGCCCTTTGAGTTATGCCAGCAATGAATATGGCCTGTTTCCTATGCCTCAGTAGGTGCACTGCAGTAAGCATATGGCAGTCTTTGATCTAGGAGGAAACATGACTGTCTTTTGTATGATGAGTGTAATAACATAGCATTTGTGTCTTGACTTAGTAAAATTTACATGTCTGTGAACTGTACAATTCAGCGAGTTAGACAAGGCAAGTTTGGCTTCAGTTAACACTTCTGCTTTGTCCACATATCTGGAATTCAGCTCTCAGGAACGGCTCATCTGCCCAGGACACTTCATCTGGCCCTATCATGTTTTTAGTGGATTATTTTCAACTTCTTTTGCTTCTGATTATTTTCCAGCGTGCCTCAAGCTGTGTGTGTTAAGAAGAAATGTGACTCTTCTCCAAACATAAGCCCAGACCCAGTTACAGCATTGTTTATGATGCGCAGAATGAAATGTGGAGTCTATCTGTATTGTATATATACAGTGCAGATATTGCAGATAAAAAGTCTAAGTACCAAAGGATCTCATGATTGCAATGTTTATAATTGCAGTACACAGGGATAAGAAGATTTTGTGAATTTCTCCTGTTCTTTTGGATGCTGTCCTTTTGGGGGAGAATTTCTACGTATGCATTTATATGTGAACACGTCTCATCAAACTTCTCTCAGAGAACATAAAAAGTAAAATTAGTTTTTTTTGTACGATGGAGTGGTGTGCATGTTCTTATTTTCAATATATGGTAAAGTAAGCTTTCAATTTTAGTTTTTAACAGTATCCTATAATATAAATAATCTAGTCTTTTCTTCTGCAGACTGTTTAATTCAGACAGGTTGAAGTTGCCTCCAAAGATTGGCGTCAAATTGAGGAAACCATTCATGTAGTAAATAAGATAATTTGTTTCCTCCCAAAAAGATTAAAATATAGATTTTTTTTTTTTTTTTACTCTGTATGATTTAACACATAGAGTACCTGCATCTCTGTGATTCTAAATGTGTTTAGGAATTAACTGCTTCTACATTGAACTGCTTCTTAAATTTCTGCATTGCATCTTTTTACCTGAATTTTCTGAATTTTAATTAATAAGTTGAATAAAACTATTTCCAAGGTATTAATGAACATTTGTGTAATTTCAAAATGTGTTGGGAAACTGATGCTCATCATTAAAGCTGAGCCATTAAAAACAGCTGAAGTGCTTCAATTTGAGAATTATTATATATAAAAAAAATCAAGAAAAATGTTTTGAATTCTGTTTTCTGTGCCATCTTGAAGTCAAGACTACGCATTTCTGTGCTTCTCATTTTTGTGTCTTTATAAAACCTTGTTATTGTTATCCTAATCTTCAGTGAGTCAGAAATATGAACACACAGGTAAAATGCGTGTAAATGAAAAAGGCAAATTCTTAATACGTAAGTAGTTCTTCTCCAGCTTGCAGTAAGAGCTGCTTATCCTTAGTCTTGGATAATAGCACCCAGCTTTGCACCCTTAATTTACTTATGCAATTTTCTGTTCTGTGTGTGTTCCGATTTGTAATACTGATAGAAGGATTTGGTAGTTTCTGTGGGTTTTGTTTACTTAGAAAAAAAATAAATAAAAGTAGCAGTTATCTGCTGCACGTTTGACTCTTATTGCAATGCGTTCTGCATGGGAGAACCCAGCTCGTATGACAGTAGGTAATGGTGGAGACTTCCTTGAGAAACAGTGTTTTGTAGCTGAGAATTTACTTTACCAGACAGTGTTATTGTGCTCTTTGTTGTAGTTTCTGTGGAGATAAATAAGAGGTATTACTTTTGGAGGGCTTACATAGTTGTTCAGACCATCTGCCCATGATTGCCCATACATACGAATTTCTGAGTGCTTTTCAGCCTTCAGTATCGGCACTTCTAAAATAGGTCTGTGAGCAGAAAATTGCACTGCAGAAGTATGAAAGTAATTGTTTTAAATAAAGCCATACATCAGGAGAAGGTTTTCCTGAGACTCACAGAAGATGGAGTGACAATTGGATTACAGTCTTGGCTGTTATTTTTCGCCACGTATTGACTTTGATTCGCACTCCTCTGGCAAATCCTCTTAAGTTCTGCAAAATCAGTATTTCTGAGCACGGTGCCTCAAATCACGTCTCAGCTCTTACACAGTTAATTTTTCCAAATTTTCTCCAAGTCTTATGAAACACTAAACACTTTCATACTTTGCTTTATATTACACCGATAGTTTTCAGTGACAAAGCCACTTAGACTCAGTGAGTGTTACCATATGTTTTTGAAAGGTAAAACAGAACATTATCATCTTTTTAATAGGAACGCTCCATGATTCATAGGTGGTGTGTATTTCATGCACTTTGCAGCTGCCTTTGAGCAAGAAGGTAAGTGGAAAGTAAATCCATGTGTACTTTAGACAGTAAAAAGGCATTACTTTGTTTCATCATATATAAACATGTAGATTTGATTCGCTCTTTACTCATGCTGTAAAAAGAAAGTTTTAAAGTGTTTAGGCATACCTGGAAATGTAAATGCACTAGCCTAATGTAATGCTGGAGAAAAATTAAGACAAATGATACTGCATCCGTGCCACAAACTGCAGCTTGTACAAAATTCACTTTAGTTATTATACTGTGAATACGTGTGCTAAACCTCCTCTGTGTATGCACAATTTATGTTGAATGCAACATGAATCATTTTAATAGACCAAGCAAAAAGTCCCCAAAGTCAATTTTCAAATTATGAACCTTGGAACAGAATATAACAACAATGAACAACAAATAGTTCAGATTTTATTCTGAACTACAAATGAACCATTAAAGGCACAGGGTACTCATTCAGAAAAACATGTCCTCCTTATCACTGCAGCAGCTGAAAAACATAACAGGAATATTTCCTAAAGGTCAGCTCTGAATTTTCTGTCTTTCTGTACCTTATTAAGAGGGACGTTTGTTAAAGCCATTGCCCTGAGGATTTTAACATTGTTTTGAGACTTGGCTCTGTTAGGTTTCTCCTCTGATGTGCCATGTAACCTTGAGACGTTGTTCTGTACAACAGCTTTTGTCCTCATCCTTAGGTGGGGTGTTTTCTTAGTTTATTTTGGGGAAGTGCTGTCTGTTTGTACAGTGCAGGACACAGTGAAGACCTGATTGTAGCTAAGGGCCTTAACACTTCAAAATTCGGGATTCCATTCACAATTACTGCTTAAGGATGGCTTGGCTGCAGCTGGTCATTTCAAAAAGTAGATCTCCAACAACTTCCTCTTAAACTCTGGGAGAACTTGGAATACCTAAGCACAATTTTTTTTTGCAGAGAAATTTCCCTGGTAACTTTTATACTTGATTTTGTCCATCTTTGTAATTGCCTAAGTCCGGGTATTGCTGCATACGTAAACTTCTGGGTGCTATGTATTGGCTGTGCTCTGTTCAGCTGAGCCTTACTTGGTGATAACTCTGCGATATTGTTTACTGGGTAGAGAATCTTGTGAAATGTTGCAAGGAGATAATATATTTGTTTTCAATCCTAATGGTTCACAGAGGTCCCCACTACTCTCTTTTTGAAACTTACAAGAATTTGATGTAGTGTCTTCTGTTTTACAGGATTGAGAGTTCTGAGCAGAAGGTAACTATATTTGAGGGAACCCTCTACCTATTCCTATACTTCAAGCATCTGTTTCACCATTCTTGAGGAGAGATTGAAGGTTGCACTACTTAAGATCAGGGATTCCAGGCTTGGATTATTTTATGCAAGAAGCATAAAAATATATAGCTGTAGAAGATTACAGAGGGCCCTCACTTACCCAAGTGATAGTGTACAAGTACCTTCAAGGCTGTACTTTTTATGAGGGCCATGGGTGCAAGCTAAATGCTCTTACTGAGAGAATCTTAAATTGGCAGCCTGTAGCACTTCCATGAATTTTGCATGGGCAAGATAGTGGAAAGACTGTGGCATCTGAGAAGGGCAACTGACATTCCTATTTTTCTGGCCTGCCTGTTCTGTGAAGTGTAAGGATGTTTGTCCAGTTTTAGTTCTATATGATTACACTTTTCAAACACAGTGAGGTACACTGTCCAAAGAACAGGCAGAGAAATTATGTAATTAGTGTGTTTCACTGGGCTGAACAGAAGACTCAGCCAGGTGCAGAGGAGATTGGATGGTATTTATGAATGAATGTCATTATTTTGACAGGATGATGAATTAACATTTCTAGCTTTGGAGCCAGAGTTTGAGAAGTTTCATGTGGTCTGGTCAGTGCGTGGGGCTGCAGCTTGTAGCTGCTTTGAAACAACATGGTGTAGCTTGGGAGCAACCTGCGATGTGAGGCAGAAAAGTGGTCTGCTAAAAATTAGTCCATTACTTTCACTGTCATCCTTCTGCTCATGACATAATGATATTTCTGGTTGGATTTTAAATCTGAGAATTATCTGCTATTTAAAGCAAACAATTCAACTTCCTTAAAAGGAAAGATGAAGTTTTCAGTGTACTTTGGTTGATGTTAATTCTAATGGGTGCTGAGTACACTAATAAGCTGTTCAAAAGTTATGGGGGTCTGATATGCCCGTCTGTTTATAAATGCAAATAGTTACTTGCTTATGACTGCTAATGTGCTGGGTTGAGTTAGGGAAGTTAAGAACTGGATCTGTAGTAGTATCATGCCCTCATGCCCTTTTATAGTGCTGGCAGACAATGGGTGGAACTGTAGTTTTAGGTGTACCACCATCCAGGAATTTAGGAACAAAGCAAGAAAGTTAAAACCTTCAGAAAATTCTCATGCAACTTTGTACACAGCTTTGAAAAATAACTCAGGTTTTATCTCATCTGCTTGTGGTTGTTTTTTGTTTTTTTTTAGAGGTCCAGTGCCACGGTATATGAGATGTTTTTAAAGTCAATTGAAACCAAATGCTTGCAAGTGCTGAAGCCATGTAAAGGGTTGGAGTACATATGCTTGTTGCTTCATCTACTTCACTGGCTTTTTTTCATTGCTGGATAATTTCCCTTATTAAATAATCCATGGATGTAGTTGATTAGAGGAATTATGTTTTTTAAACAAAATTCAATACTTCTGAAACTTTTTCATTTTCCTTTAACTTGTCTCTGTCCTAAAATTGCCTACTTAATCAAAGTCTTATAAATACAAACCTTCTCTGCCTTGTGTTGCCATATCCCTTTCAGAACAGCCTAAGAGAATTAGTGAGTCATGCCTGGAAGTTCTGTGTTATTCCTTGTGAATTTTGCTGTGTTCTTGAACTGGTCAAATTTGCTCTCCAGATTAGAAAAGGCAGAATAAAGTAAAAGGAAAAAAATTTAGATATTGTGCTGAATGATTCTATGGGAAGGGAGAAAAGGATTATTTTCACTTAAGTTTGTCAATCATGTAGTTGAAACTGGCAGTAGTCATGGGCTTTTTCAAGCTCCTGTGTATGATAATGTCACTCAGAAGTTCACAGCCATTGTGTATCTCTGGGAGTTCCAAAAACTTTCGCTATGAAACTTTTACCTGGAAATAGTACAAGGACAACAGAATTCTGTGAACTAGTGGGCATAGGAAATGTGAGTTTTGTATGAGAACCTGCATAGTTCTGACTGCTGCTGTGACCCAAAGCAAGTGGTTGAATAGTTGCTGCTGGAGACTCAACTTCCTGCTCACATTTATTTTAAGTATTTTAGTCTGGACTATTTATGAAATTGGTTTGATAGATTGTCCGCATTTGATGCAACAATTTGTCAGGAATCTTTGCTGTGTTTATTCTTTTCTCATTTATTATCCCCTGGGACACTTTCAAATGACTGAAGAGCAGTCCGAGTAAGTGAGAAATCCATTCCTCAAAAGCTGCTTATTTTTCTCCTTCCTCTTTGTCTTTTTCTGTGTGTAATATTTTGCTAAAATTTAATCTGAAAGCTGGAATCGTTTTCTCTCTAAGCAAAAATGGGACTTTAAAAAATATAAATAAATCCATTATATCATTTCCTTGCAAGTCAGAACATGAATTTTATGCAGTTAAACAAGTTTCCCATCTACTAATCCAGTAAGCTCTAAACTGAACCAACCATGTATTTCGAGTCAGAAAATATCTTGGGCGACTTTAGGATTTTCCTGTTTGACACCTTAACTTGAATTTGTGTTACTAATTGTGTGTCGGTTGCCCACAAAGGTCAAAGTGAGCAAGATAATTACAGTATTGAATTGTGCACTCTACTGAAATATGAGACACAACCTCAGCATCAAAAAACATAAAATTCAGTCTGGTAAAGAAGCAGTATGGACAAGCAGTCTTTAGACTGTAGCTGAAACCAAACCAGCAGCAAGACCAGAGGAAGATCCCTGTGATTTTGTGTAGACTATGGTCATTCTGCTCTCAGCTGCGTGAGATCCACACTGACTGCTGGAGAGATAAGGAAATATTACTACAAAAAGCAATAGAAAAAAATCATAAATTCTCCCTTTTTATTGTAGTCTATGGCATTTAAAAACCTTTGGAAATTAGGTGTATGTATGGAAATACATTATTTACATTTAATCAGAGTGATAGTTATTTCAATATAATACCAAAAAACTCCTTTATTTCTCAGTATCATGTATTTTCTTCATTTTGTGGTATATTATATGGATTTTTGGTGTAACTACACTTTTAGATCTCATTGAATATAATTTGTGTTGTCTTATAGAAAATTTGTTTCATAATTCATTAATTATTTACTACTACTTGACCTTACAGTACATTAAAAAAAATTCCATTCCATAACTAATTTCAATTCTACAGTTAAATCAATCACTTTCCACATCTTTTATATTATTTAAAACGTGAATGATGAAATTTTCTTCATTTCTCTGGAGTTACTGAGAACTCTGAAACATGAGCATGTAGGGAATATGCAGGGTGTCCCCTGCAGACCTGGGCAAACTGCTAATTGTACTGCAAATTGCACAGAAATGTTTGTAAAGAAAAGACCTGCTCCTTTTGGTAAGTGGAACTGCTGGCTGATGACAGTCAAAAAGACAGTCTGGGGCTGTTTAAAAAACAAACAAATATTTTCTAATAATCTACTTTATGGGATTTTTTTCTTGTGTATGTGAGTAATAGATTATAAATTACTACGTAGCCTTTAATTGATACTTCCTCTCCACTTCATCTCCATCTCTACTACCTGATGCCAAAATGGGTTATGCCAACAATACTAAAGAGCAGGTTAGACTTGTCCAGGCTTTAAAGCTGGTGAAAAGTCTGACAATTGGATAGCTGGATAGTTCACAGCTGATATCTGTGTATCCTGTACTGTGTGGCTAAGGTGATGTGTCATATTTATATTTACAGTTCAAAACCAATGTAATGTTTTGTTGTAATAGGACTTGATAATAGTTCTGTTGTGTGTAATAGGAAGTAGTCCACAGTAAACAGGAAAATGATGAGAGTCATGTTAATGATAATGAGCTACATTTGCGTAGTGCTTCAAGAGTAATTTTTAAAAGTATGTGAGTTGATAAAAGGAATGAAGAAATCAGGAATGCACTTGATATTTGGAGGATTTTTTTTTTTCCTGAAAAGCCACAGTGGAAGTATTATCGTAAATCAGGGTCTTGAAATGATATTTTAAACAATAGAAATGTGTTTGTTTGAAACAAATGATATCAGTACCTCAGCCTGCACCAGCACAGAAAATCCTTGCAAAAATAATAATAATAATAATAATAATAAGAGTAAAAATCCTCATTCTTATTGTTAATTCCTTTTTCTTGGTTTTGCCCGCATCTGTGTCTCTATGTTTTATTTGGACAGATTATCAACATGATATTGTTTGGTTTTTTTTTTTCCCTTAATGTTTTGGTAGTTAAAAGTCACAGTACTATGTGTGTTCAACTTAGCATATTGCATACTACGCAGACTCTTGGAAGCATAACATTTAATTGTATTAACCAAAAACCATTCCAGCCATTCGTGTATATGAAGATGAGATGTAACTGGCAGTATTGAATTTTCCTTAAATGACAATATCTTTTTGAATGTAGACTTTTCCTGATGCACAGACATAGTTAGGACAAATTATGAGTGTATTATATTATCATATAAGGAAGTGCAGTTATCTTCCTTGAAATATACAGTACAGTGTATGGATGGTGTTTGGGAAAATAATAAAATGAAAAGTATAATGCTATTTTCCTGAGCCACATTTGCTAAATGCAGACTTCTGCAAGGTCAGCAGTTATCCTGGAGTTGAGCAGAAATGTCTTCAGTGGCTTTAACTTTACCAGTGCCCTTGATGAGGTGCAGAGTTGTCAGTACTCTCGTAAAATTCTTCAGTGATGGCTTCTTCTGTTCTCTTTATTTCCTTAAGTGAACATCTGTCTAATTGTTCACCTCCATTGCTTTACTGCTTTCCTCATGCTTTCTCTGTTTCCAGACAATAAACTTTATTTTCTTCATAAGAATTCAGTCTACGCAAGGGTATTAGGCAGCTTGTTTGCACCTTTTAATTTCTGGAAGTTTTCCAGAAGGGCTTTTTGCCGTAGTTCCAATGGGTTCATCAGTGAATCATGTAACATAATGCAGCATTGTGTTTGGGTTTTTATCCGTTACCTTCTGTTTATAAACATCTGCTTGGAAATTTTCTTTTTGATTTTTTTTTTAATATGTTTTACATTTTTGCATGTGGCATATGGGTAAGATATACAGTAGCTGCTATTTTTTCAGGTGTTCAGGTAGGTACAGCCAGTATTTACCTTGAAATTTGGGAAAAGCCTAAGCTATTAGCTGAAAAAGCTAGTGAATTAGAATATATTCGAATTATTTAATGATATCTGACAATATCTATGAAATTGGGATTAATTCAGCAACTGAGTGACTAAGGGCAGCTAAATTGTAGAAAGGGTCTAAAAGTCGTTATGTCCAGCAGGAGAGCACTACTCACAGGCTTATCATGCTGGTTATCTTCAGTTCTTTGTGTTTCAGTTTTGCTTCTTTTCTTACAGGGAATGGCAATAAGAAGTATTTTCTTTATACCTTGCTTCTTCCTCCCTCCCTCTGAGCTACGAAACATTCATCTCAATTTTGTGTGCTTATTCTTCAGGTAGATATTTTTGGTTAATATTAGTGTTTTACTTTGCTTTTCTTGCTGCTTTACTTGCTGCAGTGGCAGCAATTCCTTCTTTTGGGTATACAAATCATGTAACAGTGTAATTCTAAGGTACAGTCTTCATCCGTGTAACAATCTGATTCACTGGCAATTTGTATGTAGGAAATTATATAAGAAAAGTGTAATGGTAGGTGCGCATAGACTGTCCCAGCATATTGCTGAACGTGTCCTTTTGTTATCTATAGATCAAAACTTTATTTAAAAAGACATACTTTGTAGAAGAAAATTTCAGCTGCTCACATTTGCAGCGCTTAAGAATGAGGCACTATTTTGGATTTCATCCACATTGATGCCAAAGCTCTTTTTGACTTTCTTAGTTAGTAGAACTATGTGACCTGGGCTCATGACCCCTTCTGTCTGTGCTGGATGCATCTGTAAAATACGTGGCCTGGACTTTGAGCTCTGATTTTTTAGGTATCCCTGGGGTTTTAATGAAGGCTTTACATTGTTGATCACAAGCAGAATGACACAATCCCTGAGATGGGCCACATTTTCAATGAATTTTAATTCCAGTCCATTTGTTCACGTTTTCTCTGTCGTATAATCTTTATTTCTTTAGAAAGAAAGTATTTAAAAACCCAGCAACTTCCCTTGTGTGTCATCAGAAACCAAGTGGCATAATGCTGCGTTTCCGTATTCCAGTACTGTTCAAATATGCTTGATATTTTCTTGTGCATTCAGAAACACTTCATATATTTCATCAAAGTCTATATTGTGAATATTGAGTTTGTATTGAGAACCTGATCCTGCCAACCCTTATTTGTACAAGAAATCATTACTAATGCGATTCAGTCCTTTTATTTCACTTTCTAAAATTACGCAGATAGCAATGTGACCTGGGATGGTTTCATTTTGTGTCTGTCTCTTAGCCAGGAGATGTGAACAGTTGTGGAAGCAGAAGGAGGAATTTGTATCTGCATTTATTTCTTTGAGGATAGAGTCCCGTAAGATGTCTATATTATCTTGTTCAGAGCTAGGAGATTATATGCCATGAACTGCAGATTAAAAAGTTTTTTTTTTTCTTCCCGTTTCCATGTTTGTCTAAGTATTTCTACTGATGTTGAAGCACCTTGGAATTGGTATTAAAGTAGTAATGACTTTTAAGAATACCTGTATTTGTACTTTTCCAGTATTAAGTGTGTGTGCTTGTGTGTGTTTGAACTGTTCCCTGAGTCCATAGGCAGGATTTGAGGTACTTCCTAACAGCTGCAGTGCGTTTGTAAGCCTGCAGACGTCACCATCCTGCCAATTAATTGTGCCGCACTGACTGTTCCTAGAGAGCCCCTTGCCCGTGTTTAAAATATGTTGCTTCCATCTCGCAATTATCGCACTTTGCTCTTAATCTGAAGCAATTTCTTCAGATTTATTTTAAAGTTGTTGCTTCGTTTTCAGCGTTCCACTAAAAGAAATACTAAACTTTCCTTCTAGCTTATATAAGCCACAGCCTTAGTCTTTAATTGTTAGTTATTGTTGTTGCAATACAGATTTATGAACTATTTACTTTGTGTCATGTAACATACCATTTTTAAGCAACAATTTTCAATCTGAACATAGCTTCCAGGAGGGCAAGCTGCCCAGAACATCAGTGATCTCACAGTTATTACTTTGTGTCATATATAATCTTGTTTTTTCCTGCAACAAATAAATCTTTGGGCCTCCCTGCAAAAAACATTTGTGGTTACAGTATAATAAAAATAAACCGTTTGTCGTGACTACAGCTGACATTTATCAGCCTATTTGTGGGTGCTCTTTCTCTCTCTGTATAATACGGAACATAATTTGTCACTTTGTAAATACATTCCAGCCTAAATCCCTGCCGGCATCTGTTAGTGTTTGAAGGATTAATGCACTGCGCAGTGCATGTCTGCACTTTCCGGCAAGAACGTAGCTTATGATTATGGATCATGAGAGAACAGGGGAAAAGGGTTCATTTCGTATTTACTTAAACATTGTTGCCCTTTTGACCATCACGCTTTTCTCGACTTGCTTGGCATCTGTGGTAAGGACGCTAACGTTTTCTGTGTGTGCAAAACCTAAATGAGAAATCCTGTTGTAAGTTTTATACAACCCTGTACGTGCAGCTGTACATATAAGATAGCACGTCTTTAATGCTGTGGATGATTAACAGCAACAACAACCTCAATCTGAGCACTCTTTTAGAGGAAAACAGTCTGTGGCTTCTAAATTATCCCAATGCTGTTTGCCTTGTTGCTGTTTTTGACAGTGTGTTCTGCTATCACTTCAAATCTTTCAGAATGAAAAGAATTGGAAGCATTTGAATAGGAGGTTCTCCACAGTCCAGATCCTGTTTCACGTTCCCAGGCTCCCTCTATTATTCTGTAAACAAGAATATATGTTTATTAGAACAGTAAACCATACACATGTAATATATTGCCAAGATTACTTGAGATTCCCCAAGATGAATTTAAATGAGCTTTACAGGAATGGGGTTTGGAGATGGAAAGAAATGATCTATATCCAGGGAAAGAAAAAAATCCAGCTAAAAGTAGGCTTCCAAGGAAATACCAACAGTTTGTGTACATTAAGAGCTAGACAAATCCCTACTGCCAAAACCCATGGTAGATTTTTTTTTAATGCATGTACTTTCTTGTTACTGAAGCAGATGCACGCTGCGTGCAATGGAACCACGCGTATCCAAAAAAAATCAGGGACATTTGGAGCCTGCAAATTGAAGCATTCTGAAATTGTAGTCTAGTAATTTCTGTATGTTTTTTTTTCTTCTGTATAGTTAAGGAATAAATAATTTTTGAAATGGCTCTTGGAGACTGACTTCAGTTACACTTTATAAGCATGATTTAGGGTTGTAGTTTATTTCTGTAAAGATATCTGAATTTCTTTTTGAGATTAACACTTTTTACCTTTATAATTGTCATTGGTACATATCGAATTTGCAGAGATGCTGATCTAAGTGTTAGCTAATGTAAAGATTGTGAAATAACAAAACATTGCTCATAGTAGAGGTATTTATTACTAAAGACTAATAAATATTAAAACCTGGAAAAAAGTTGCGTGGCTACAAAGAAGTAGATGGGTGTATTTTGCATTTCTCTTTATATAGACATGCAGTTCATAAATTTTGGGGAATTAAAATGACCTATTGCATGACTAAGAAAGCACTTCCACGTCCAACTCAAATTACAAATTATAGCTAGGGAGTTCTGTAATATAGCTGCATTTAGGACATAAAACTTAAATTATAGGTAAATCAAGTGTTTGGATGAAGGAAAAATATCACTACTTTGTTTCTGTGTGGGGACCAAATGCTGTGTTGGTGTATGGCATTCACAAAAACTGAACTCCTTCATATCAGGTCTCCCTTACTACTCTTCCATCTCTCTCGTCTTTGGTGTTTAAATTGTTCATTTGATGCCTTTATTTTCAATCTCTAGGAGGACCATGACTTCCTTATTGCTTTTATAACCAAATTGAGATTAAATCTCCGATTCAGAAGTTTGTTCTAGGCTATCATGTTAGGGAACTGCCGTTTCAGCTGAAAGACGTGCATTTGTAGTCCAGTCCTATCACAGCTTGATGGTTTCATGTCTTTCCGAAGGGGCCTCTTACTGTTATAACTTGTAGAAGATGCCAATAAGGCAAACTTTTCTCTGCCAAAACATCCATAAATGTTCAGGAGAAGGGGTGAGGAAAAGGCAAATAATCATAATAATTCATTCTTCATGTTAAAAGAGGTCCATAGATGATCAGTAAGCTGTCTAGTATGTATCTTCGGGTCACTCTTCTAGCACAGAGATTCATTTGTCCCATTCAGATCCATGAGAAGGAATTGTGTAGCATTCAAAGCACACAGCATTATCAATATCAAGCAGGCATTACATAAATACAGTTTTGCATGAAGTACCAAATGTTGGATACACTAGGGACAATAATATTTACAGTCCTAATCCTGAGTGAAAGCTTTTCTCCCTATAATGTTCCTCGATAAATACTGCATGGCACTGGCTATTGGCTGTCATAAGCTGTGTGTCAAATTGCCAGACGTGTTTCTGAAACATCCTCTATTTTGCCCTTAGCATTGAAATGGGGGTTTATTTTGGCATTGCTTGTCAGGTGGTAAGTTTTGGTTCTTTGTTTACTTCATGTATTTTAAGATAAATATTTTTCTTGAAGACTTTTTATTTCTCACACTGCATAAAAGAATTATTTGCAGAACAAGGCAATCATCAAGATTATCAAACTCTTTTTTTTTAAACCAGTTTCTTGTATTTTCAGTCCCTCGAAGGCAGATATTTTTAGTTGTTCTATGTATTCAGCTTTAAGTTCATTGCTTTTAAATGCCTCGGATATGTACATGATACCTTTTGAGAGTAAAATTATGCAGTAAATTATCCAGTGTCCACTCTGTTACGTTTTAAGTAGGCCCTCGCCAAATGACTTGTATTTACATGAGATACAGGGGCTACAGCATATTTATTAAGACTCTTCAACTCTGTAAGAAACTGGAGCAGTCAGAAGTAATGGTGTCTGCTGAAAGATTCTTTATCATGTGAATTTACTTTTAGTCATCTATTATTTATTTCAGCTATTTTATATGCCATTATAATAAATATTATGACAGAGAAAGCTTTTATGCTTCAACTTATTGTACTGCTCTTCACTTCCTTGCAATCCTTCAGGAAAATGTAGCTATGCTTTACCTATATTTAACGTAAATCATCACTTACATTTGAATGAAAAATTCACTATGAAAAAGAGCTCCTTCTTCAATACCAAGACACAAATGCACAATCATGTTTACTGCCAAGCTACTCTACCATGCAGTGTTCATTTTTAAACAGTTTTTAAGCTGTAAAGTGAGTACATTGCATATAGTGAAATTGCTTGCTTTCTGGATGTTTTCACTTTCTTGTTAGTTTCTGCCTCAATAAGCATTTTTCTAGCGTGAGTGCAAAATATAGCCAATTGCACATAAGTATTTTTAATATTTTTGCTTCAATGGGGAGCAACTTGCATACAAAACTAAATACAGTGTTTTCTGGTGTTATTTCTATCCAGAGCAATGAAACTTATCTGGAAATATTGATAAAATGCTTTCAGATCTTAGCATATAACCATCAAATACGAGATAAAATTCTTACTTTGCATTTTTCAAAATGTTCCAGTGTTGTTGGAGGGGGCCTTGTTAGGAGCTAGAGAATGATGTGTCTTTGGCTGCTTCTTCAAAGACACGACGCTGGTGCCTACATCTTGTTAGCCTTGAGCCGCTCTTTGGGCTGCACGAAATGCAAGTCCCCCCCAGAGCCCCTTCTCACTCAAAGAGCGCAACCACGTTTCTGTTGTGTGTGTTCTCCTTTTGGCTGATTTGCAGAATTGGTGTGGGTCTGGTGCGAGGGTAGCTTAGGTGCTGTCAGGGTGTTTCTCTTGGGAATCTACTGCAAGGGCAGCAGCTCGTTTGGCACAGGCTGTAGATGGGCACTGTGTAGTAATGGTCTGTGAGCTGGAAGTGAGCTACCTAAATTATTCTACACCCGTTCTGTTGTTTAATTGTCCCTTAGATGGTGTAATAGAAGTGAAAGAAGTAGAAGGAGGTTTGATGTATTTTATCAACTTAATTTAAAAAATTCTAGAGGTTGCTGTCTTAGTGTGTTGAGTATTATGATGTCAGTTCTAAGCTTGACTGTCTTTTGTATTTGGGAAAGTGACAAGTCCATTTAAGACTTCACAACATAAAACGAGGCATAATTCGGTACTGAAAATATGTGGAGTAAAATGGTGAGAGACATCAGCATAATAAAATTATGACACATTAGATCAGGATTTGCAGCATACCATTAGCAATCAGTTCTGACTGTGGATTACAATTACGGTTTTCATGCCTTTTAGAAATCTCTTTTCTTTTTTATTATCTTTTTTAATAAAAATTGTATGTTTTCTGTTTTAATAAATGCTGTGATATCTGCTGCCTAGGCATACAGAGAAAGAGGGAAGATATTAAAGATAAAGCTGTAAAAGAAACGAGCAAAAAAAAACAAACATAAAAACCCCAATCAAACAAATAAAAAAAGCCCCACAACCAAAATCCTCGTTCCTGTCACTGATTGGAATTATTCTGACATTATTAGTGATTTAGCTTTCAAGTATCTTGCTTTATTCATAGATTTCTTTATTTCTTTTAATATTATTTTTTTCAATTGTAACATAAAAGCAAGTAGAAAAATCAGGAATGAAAGTGTGTTGAAACTAAAGGCTTAGTGTTTCTGTCCTTTAGGAGGAGCTGTGAGAAGTGCTTGAATCTGAGTTTGCAAGGAAGAATCTGAAGCAGGAAAGTTGAGAAACTTGCCTAAGCCCACAGGTCTTTCCCCAGTTGCTGTTTGGGAAAATACTCAGAACAGCCTGGCCCTCTGCATGCTGTCACAAACTTCAGTGGCACATTCTGCTGAGAGTGCTGTGGACTTCACATGCTCAATTTTCTTCTGTGAGGCAAATAGAGCAGTTGAGTGTCTTCTGTGCTTCACACACACCTATTCAAAGGAACTACAGTCTGTTAGCATTTTTTTTTTTTTTTTTTTTTGTAAAGCAAAAGCAGGGGGAATACTGAAAAAAAATATTTTGCCATTTTTCTGCTACCTATTCAATGGGAAAAGTTAATGAAGCCATCCTTACCCTAAAAAAATGTATATTTTTAGATCATTTTTAATATAGTTTCTTAAATTTCTTAACAAGAAAATAGTAACTAGCAGCTTGTGGTATGGTCTACTGAACTGCTTGATTTTTAAAAAAATAAATTTATTACCCCTCTTATGCCCCTGTATTTATAGCATTCTTGTTCTTTTCTCTTTGCAAGAGGCAGGAGAATTTTTCAACTGAGAGAAGCAGAAATAAAATAAACCCAACTCTGTACACTACTTATCTATTAAGTAAACAGCTTTAGACTGCAAAGTTGAAGAGATTTTTCTGCAGCTCTATTGTGTAACACAGGACAGCACTGACTTTCTTTTTCAAACAGGAGTAAACATTTACCAAGTGGGGCCAAATGAATTCCGGTGCCCTAATGACATGTGTCTTGTGGGGGTGCAAAGAATCTTCTTAGGAAAGTTGCATTTAGCACCTTCGTACTCCCATTGATGGATACTTCCTAATGCTGAACTGTCAAAATTTGTCTATATTTATTTTGCTGTTTTATTAGGTCTGGCAGTAGGACAAAAGGAATTTGAGTGACATTCTGTTTAAAGCCAACCTGCAAGGTAATTGCAGCAGGCAGAATGGGTGCTAACAAAATAAATAAATAAAAACAGCAACAACAACAAAAACAAAAAGCACCAGATGCAATGAAACTCAGGGATCAGGTGAATTGCTTGAACTTTGGATACAATGAGATTGCTCTTCCAGGCTTCGTTTTGTGCTGGAAGGCCTACCACTGCCTTTGTATACCTCCAAAAGTGCTTGTTGTGTTATTCTGTGGCCAGAGTAGATCTCATTGCATCATGCTTGTATCAAATCTACTGCCTCTCCACTCAAATGCTTTGCTTCTATAGGGCCACTGTTCTCATCGTTTTTTCACTCTTCTATATTATTATTTTTCACTCTCTTATAGCAGTGCTAACATTCTGTCTGAACTATGACTGTATACATAGGAATAGATAGCATTGACATTGAATGAAGTATCCCTCTAATTTCTTCTCTGCTGACTGAGATAAGCAAATTGGACTGAAGACTGGAGAGGAATACAGGGCCCTTGCCAGCTTCCTTTAGGTGCCAAAGCGTTCACTGATCCTAAAAATGAGGGCAAGAACAAATGCACACGTGCATTATTCGTTAGGGGATCTATGCAAACTGCATGTCATGGTGCTTCATAGAGGATGTCTTATAGTAGAACATTTGAGGAAGAACTAAAGACAATGGTTGGGTGGAAGCTCTTTCAAAATTGTGGCTTCTGAGAGCCATAGTCTTGGGCTGGCTTCCCCCTTCACCGGTTGCAGTAGAAATAGACTTTGTGTCGCTTTTGTTCTGAGATTTCGAAAGGAATGAGGACAGGGATCTTGAAATAGAAAATATTAGTTGTTGTTTGGCTGATGCCTAAGGTTAGCACCTTCAGGTTAACCTGTCATTTTGCAGGATTGTATGTCCTCTTCCTGATGTTGCTTTAAGATCGTAAGCTATTTGTTTAGAAAATATTTTACCCTGCTAAACTCTTACTGAGTGAAAAACTATGTAGGTGGATAGATTGTTTTCTACAATTATGTGTCTCCTGCTATAAGTAACAGATTGTTGTAGGTTAATATACAAGGTTGAATTTAGCTGGTTTTATGGAGCATTTTTGAAATATGTGTATTTCGATTGGCTTAGTTAAAATGCACGCATTAAGAATAATGCTTACTGTACCTTTTATTTCATGACTTGCTTAGAAGTTTCACCAGCTAAAGGGAAAGAAAAAACGTACCAGATTAACCTTAAAACTACCTCATGTCAATTCATTGCATTACTTAAAGCTGTGCACTATATGGTCTTTAGCAGAACCACAATAAAATTACTATTGTTGGCACTGAATGTTGTGCTCGTCCATTCCTGTTGATGATTTGTTTTCACTTTGGGGTTGTAATGTTGAACAAGAGACTCAGTCTTGTTTTGTGATACATTTGCTATAATATGATACTGTGAACTAAACTTGCTGTTATTTGTCTTTTATTTATTTTATTTTTTCTTGTTCCAGCATAAAGCCAAGGTAGAAGCGATGACCTTAGACCTTGCTTCTCTTCGCAGTGTGCAGAACTTTGCTGAAGCATTCAAATCCAAGAATATGTAAGTACTCAGAAGATTACATTTAATAATTTCTTGTTATTTATCAGCTGAGCAAAATTGGCAGAACACCATAGCTGGACTGATCAGAAATTACAGTATGTAAATGAGACTCTTTGTTTTCATCCTAGAAAATAATCACAGATCTCAATATTCAGTGTGTGGCCATATCTTAAACCTAAAGGAGGGCATCGATAATTCTCTAGCTATTGAGAAAGGCCAAAGATTAACTGTATAAAAAACAGATCAGGGAAGTTTTATCCACTTTGCTGTGGTTTGAAAGTTTGTGGATGAATAGTTAGCACACTCATTGTCTTGCTTTCTTGTCTAACCTTCTGTATCCTTATTTTTAAAGCATTTTCAAAAAATGGTCCTTGGAGCCAAACAGCTCAGTTTCACAGACCTGTATCTGAAATAGCCTATGACAAATTGAAAATAAAAAAATAAAAAAATAAAATAAAGCTGGTGGTAATAACAGAGCCTAACAAGAGGGCAGTTTGTTTATTCAGGTTGAATTCCAAACAGTTGGCTTGCTTTAGCTTGAATGTAAATCTTTAAATAAATGATCTCAATTTTTATAAGTGCCACCTCTTTACAACAAATTCAGCACTTTGTGCTTTTATCCAGATTTTCCAAATTATGTGAGCTATTCTAACTTCTCTTTTCTCTGCAAATATTTTTATAGTGCATGCACATCTTAATGTATACAGTGCATACAATTCTTATTTCTTAATTCTCTTTTGAAGAGAATATGGTTTCTTAGAATGTTTTGAAAATATATATTAAAAAAAATGTATTAGACAAAATGGAATGGTTTTTCACTTTTTAATTACTACTAAAGCTAAATCACAGACCACATTTTTGGACTCACAGGTCCCTTAGATTCAAAGAATCATCAAAACCAAGTTCTAACACAAACTTGTTCACTGCCAAAATACTTTGTAACAGTGTTTTTGTGCAGATGTGTATAGCATCTTCATGCCTGCAAATTTTTTGTGAAATACAAAGACAAAGCCTTGCAGTATTGAATCTTTAATACTAACTCAGTTTCATAACATGTTTTAATTTAGAACAGAAAGATTAGAAAGAAATTTACTTTAATTTCTTTATGCTTTAAGTATGCTACATTTATTTTAAAACAGGATGTGGTACTATGAAAAGTTAAAACCACCCTTCCTTTGAATGCGGTTCTTAACTTGGTTTGTGCATTGCCAATCATATCGTACGGTCATACCATTATTTGGTATGCATGTTATAAATCCTTGGAAGTGAATGTTCTTAAATGCAATTTTGCTGTAGAAATTAGAAAATGAAAAGATTCAGAATCAGTAAAACCTGTTTGACTTCTGTTAGCGTGCATTGTTTTACCAGTGCTTAGCTATGTTGCCCCCGATCGTGGTTATTAATGTTTTGCTCTCGTTTTATTCTGCAGCATTTTAGTCACAGACAACAGGCTGTGTCTTGCCCTTCAGATATTTCTGTCTAGAATCTGTGCTCAGATGCGTGTGTGTCTGGTGGAGCTGCTCTGAGCGTTATTGAAAAGTCAAAGGCCCTGCAACTATTGAGAAGCTTGTGGGTTTAGGCAAAAATGAATTTCCAGCTATATTTTGTTTAAACTTTGAGACTGGATGGAAACCAGACTCTTGCCCTGCCTGTCGCAGTGGGTTTTCTGTCTGATATGGATACACAAGAGTTACCTGGCAAGCATCTCTGCAGGCAGGAGAGTGGACTGGAAGACCTACTAGGTTTTTCAGGCTCTGTTTTTTTTTGTGATATGACTGTATCTAGATATGGTCAGAAAAGCAATTATGTGGCAATAGCATCTTATTACTGCAATGCCAGCCCTATGTGTTTTCCAGCACTAATGTGCACTAACTACTTTTGTCTCTGTTTTGCAGTCATGTCCAGAGGCCTTTGTCAGATCAGTGATTCCTTTGCATTAGTAGCTTTTTGAGCAATTGAAGAAAACCTTACAGGCTTCAGTGTCAAGCTGAATGAATCTTGTACTTTATGCTTTGGCAAGTCCATAAGCTGGTAGCTTAACATTCATAAGGCTTTGGTATCTCTGCTTTCATGAACCTGAGTGAGAGGATGTACTGTGATACACTCACAGTTTTACATAGCAGCTGTAAATCTTGTTTACAGACATAGGAGATATTGGATAAGTATAGAGTTTTTCTCACAAAATCCTCCTCCAAATTCTTTAGCAATAAAGTAGTAGAAAAAGCAAGTTGTTTTTTTTTGTTTTCTGAAGGATATAATCATTTGAGTTCTGAGTTTTATAGTTCTTGGTTTCTTGGGCAAAGCTACAGTGGTTTTTAAAGTGTGAAGGACAAATTGTATATGAACACACGCACATGGTTTTCTCTGTAAATGTTTATATTTTCATTTCTCTCAGCACACTGTGTAAAGAGGCCTTTATTATTCAGTAGTGAACTTCTTACACTTCTAGGTGCAGACAGTTTTCTTGTTTGCATAGTTTCTCTAGTCTGGTATTGCTTTCTGGGACACTGGTATTCTATAGAAACTGTTGGTCTTGTGACATCTGACCTAATAGATGAAAGTGTTAAAAACAGAGAATAGATTTGCTTGTCTTTTTAGATTCTGCTCTCCTGGAACATTTTATGGCTCTGGATATTATATCCTGTCATCAGATAGAAGGATGTACTCGTAGCCACATCACAGCCGGGGAATGGGTTCTTCCTTGGCTGATAGCTGTTGGAAGAGAGTCTTGGAGGACTGTGTTTCACAGATCTTTTCCTGAATAAGAAAGCTAAAGTGGAACTACTTCAGATAAAAGTATCCCTAAATTTCTACTGCTTAACAGATCAAAACTTCTTTTAGATGGATTGAGGATTGCAAGGGTTAGAGGAAAAAATGCTGAACTAGTAAAACCAGGAGAAAAAGCTGCTTTCTTGAATGTGTTTGAGAATCAAAGAGATCTTGAAAACTACATGAAGAATGGAGAAAAACATCATCCTCTGCTCAGCAGGGGCTGGCTGCATGAAATAACAAATAGTGCAACAGAGGAAGCATTGAGAAAAACATAAGTAGTAAATGGGAGGAAAGAGTTACTCTGGAAGGGAACTTTTAATACAATTTGGAGTAGTACGTAAGAGCTAAGATAAAAGTAAAAATCAGATGATTAATCTTAGAAGCACGAAAACTCAAAGAGATTTGAAAGGAACCTTGTATTCCCTTTTGGATTTATTAGGTGTTGCAGCCTTGTCCACAGATAAAATTTGAGCTTAGAGTGTATAAACACTGGTAAATTATGCTGTATTCATATAAATATACTCCAGAAAATCCTTTGGCCTCATGGAAGAAAATAGTTTTTTGTTTAGAAAATAGTTTTTTGTTTTCCACTATTTATACTCTTCAGTTGATACAGCTTCTTTTTTCTGAGACTTTTCTTTATCCACGTAGTCTCAAATGAAACTTTGGGATAAAAGTCTATCCTAGGTCTTGCAGTTCTGTGATTGAAGCTGAATGCAAGCTTACCTTACCAGAACAGCGCTTTCCAGTTTTAATTTCTCTTTCAGTTGAAAAGATTCTGTGGGAAGAACAAGGTAAATATAATAATTGCAGTTCAATCTCCCAAAGTCTTCTGACAAAATATGACAATATTGCTGATCTGTCTCTTATTTCATCATGGGACTGCAGGACTGCAGCACAACCTGAACATGATGTGACTTAGGAGTGAAATGGTAGGCTAACCTGACTGCCAGGTAGGGCCAAAGAGTTTGCAAAACAAATTGTTTAGAGAAAGCATTCATTATGGCACAGTAATGGTTACAAATTTTAGGTTCTCTCGATGTTTTGAAATGCAGTGCTGATCTTTCTGTGATTTTTTACTATCATTTGTGACTCTTTGAGGACGCTGGCTCGTATTTCTAGGTCAATTTCTCACTGGCCGTTTCTACCAGGAGTGGGTGACTTCCAGCTCTGATGAAGATAGTGGTAGGGTTGGGATGAGAGCAGGAAGAAAGGGCTCAATGCACCCAAGAGCTAAATTTCTCTAGTTATTTCTACTATCTGTTTCTGGTCTTTCCCCTCTGCTAGTTTTCAGCTCAGGCAGTTGATTGAATGTCTCTGTTAAGGAAAATCAAATAAATGATCTGTTTATAATAAAGTTCTGGGCTAGGATGGATTTGGCATTAGCTGCTTTTTGTGCAGTTGGATGAGGCAGACAATCCAATCTTTCATATTAGGCTTTTGGAATTAAAAACATTGAATTGAATCTTCTCTACATTGACTGGGCACAGTGTGAGGAATTATGGTTGGTATTAATCCCACTTTATTAGACAAATGACTGCCCTCCTGTGCTTGTGTGCAACATAGCATTTAAATCTAGCCAGAATCAGTGTTTGACTGTTCATGGACTGCAGGATTTGGAATTTTTAAAGGAACTTGTATTTGATATTCTGGTCATCACGCATTCTACTATAGCCTGCATGGTTTAATTGTGAAGGAGAGGTAATATCTCAGCCCTAAAATGTCCAGAGCAGGTATTGGTTTTTTTTGGCCAATACTTACAATCATTGTATCATGCTTCCTTGCATGATCCTGAGCAGAACTGTGACATGATCAAAACAGCCAGCAGAACTAAATGATAAAGTTGCAGATTAAATTTTATGTGCATCTTAGCTTTTAGTGATGCACAGTGCAGCTTGGTTTGAATTAAAGTTTTCTTCAGCCAAACAGTAAAACATCAATTTAATGTTCTCCGTGTTGGAGGAAAAGAGATTTTCCTGAAAAAAAAACAAAAACTTGGTTTACTTCAAATTAAAAAAAAAAAAGTATTTGCCAATAGCTGCTACTGAGAGTTTTCTGAATTGGAAGCAGCAGTTCACAGTTATGCAACTCACAGTTATGCAGGACTTCTGTCTGTAGATTTTCACTGCTGTTTCTTTTCCATACTTTAAAATAGATATTTATTTATTTATTTATTTATTTTGGTGTTAAGAATTGGCATATGCTAACAGTTTATTCACTTATACTGTATATAGGAATACAGAAAAGACAGCAGTTGTGAATTGTGATCCTCCATTTGGAACTTAGTTTCTTATTATTTCCCCAACTAGACCCAAAATGGAGAGGACCAGATTTTCATTTGGCCTCCTTAACTGAGGCCGCAGACTCTGTGAGTGCTTTCATTTTTCATGCTGCAACCAGAAGTGTTATGAAACCCTGCAGATGCAATTAAGATTCTGAGCCTGATAGAAATTCACCCCAGAAAGTATTTTTCTGGATCTTCATGTATGATGACTGACATATTACATGCTTTCTTTTTAAATTCTAAGTTAACCACAATTAAATCACAAAGGTTGTATGATAAATTCTATCTGTACCTATAAATACAGATGGAGAAATGGGATCTATACAGCTAGTTGTTTCATGGACAATTTAAAGGGTCCAGAAAAAAAAAGAATATATGTTTTAAATGAATTATTAGTGATGCTTTTATGCCAATATGCCTAACAGTTCTGTAGCAGAATTCTCTTTGTCAGAGACAATTGTTGCCACTGCATAATGTTATTCAAAGTGTGAATATATTTTCTAACCTGCAGAGATCTTTGAAATTTATAGACACATGTCTTGTGAATTAAAGCTAGAAACAGTTGAGCTATTAAATTTGTCTTTTGAACTCAGAATACGACTTGCATTCTAACAGTGCTACTCAGACACAAACTTGTGGACAGCATTGTAAGTTTTGAGATATTCAAAAATATCCACGTTGAATTAAGTATGGAAACATGCATAACTTGGAAGTTACTGTTGCAGACAGCGTGTATCTTAAATTTAAATAAGATCAAAGTTTGACTGAATTTGAAACATTCGTAATAATATTAGAGTGAAACGCTTTGTTTTCCTTATGTGGTGGTACTGTGCCTTATTAAAGCCTAGGGATTGGCTTTCTGCATAAATATCTTCTTTCTTTCCTTCCTTTTTTGTTTTTCTTTCCTTCTGTTTTTAAGCTCTTGTACACAATTACCCCATTATGGTAGCAGTGTCAAGCCATGTGCATCCAAAAACTAATTCCAGTATTTTTTTTAATTAGGAATCTTTCAAGCTTAATTCTCCCCCACTTTTACTGAAGGCCAGAGAACATGACATTCACTATAACATTAACAACATTAACTAGAAGTACATCTGCAAAATAAAAATAAAAATAAAAATAAAATTAAATGCTTTTGTACATTGACAACAGAAAGAATGATAGGTGCTTGCCCAGTTTTATGACTACAACTGGACTGCCTAAAATTTGTGAACTTGCCACTTGTTTTTGGAGGGTTATCCAGGTTTTTTCTACAGTGAAAAGAGTCTCTCTCCTGCATTTGGCATCTGAAGATGTGTGGCTGTTTCTGTTTCACTCAGTACCTGGATTGGCTGTTTTGGTTGGCTGAGACTGCATGTAGCTCTAGCACTGGAAACAAAAATGGAGAGTGGAAAATGAAACCAACTGCTTTTGAAGTACTTTTTGACTCCTCTTTAATGTGTAAGCAAGAAGAAATTGGAAGCCATTTTTGATAAAATCTCAGCCCCAAATTTCAGCATAATTTGTAATGCTGATGGAAGTGCTGCCCTTCAGTGGGTCTCAGGGAAGGCTATTTGGCTACTGTTGATCTTCAGACACAGAGCAGACAAAAACTCTCACAGACGTGCCACAGATGTCACTGCGCCATGATCTGGAGTATAGCTCTGAACTAAGAAAGAAGATCAAAACGATGTCCCGTTAGTTATTTATTCTATTCAGCTGTAGATGTGGAGGTGAACAAAGGGACAAGTCTGCAGGTATGCTCAAACACTCAAATTACAGTGAAGGAATGAGGGAATGAACTTACAGAGTCCAGAATTATTTATTTAAATAGGAAACTGGAACCAAAACCCTGCTCGCTGCTGACTGCCCAGACCAAACTATTAGAGTCATTTCTTCTTCTATACACAGCCTGGCCCAGTAAATGTTCTGTTATTTTCTGGAAAATGATGTGGTTTGGGCAAAAGGGATGGAAAATATCCCTTTGCCACCAACTCCCTATCCACAATCTGGTGGTTAATAAGTGCTCCTGAAAGGTAGGAGATGAAGTTTGGAGGCTGTTGTATTGTCACAAACAGCAGCATGTAATTATGCACTGGGGATGGCACTGCTACCATCAGCAGCAGCATTTTGTAAAAGGCTGAGCATGGCTTAATTCCTTTGGTTTTGAAAAGCGGCCCGTGAAAATCTCAAAAGAAAGGAAGCAGCTTGAAACAGACCTGAAGCAGAAGTTCTTGAGAAAATTTAAGATTTGCTTTCTCCTTCTCATTTCTTTTCTGACTTATTCTAGCCAGGTACGTGTTAAGACTATGAACCCCAGTGGCTTCTGCTCAGCACACTGGAGGTTTTGATTCCCATTTTGAGCCATGCATTCGTGCCAAAGTCTAAGACAAGTCTAAGGCCGCTCATAAAATGTTTTGGAGTCCACTGCTAAAAGTCTTCAAAGGCACTGCCTTTCTACAAAGTTCCAGAAGACACATCAGCAGCAAGAGGTGTTTTGAGTATCCAAGGAAGTAAAATATATATGACTTAATCTACCTAATTACAATCTATTCTGTTGCAAATAAAACAAGGAATTTGCAGTGATATAGCTCAAAGGATTTTAAGAAGATTTGTGTTTAAGCGATGTTGTCTTCTCAAATTTCTGAAATATAAGGCAAATGTATTTATTCAACTGCTTAAGCATTAAAATGTATTTAGTTAAAGTTTTTATATGGGAGATAATTAAAACACATGAAGGCAGAGTCTTCTGGCACTTGAGTATGAATGCTTTACTGCTGACATGAGACAGACCATGCATATGGCACATGTGTCTTAATCTTACAACCAAAAAATTTGCGTTATACTCTGCAAAGGTTGTATTTCTTCATTAGCTGCTCCCAAGGCATCAAAAATCCCAGAGGATTTCAAAGGACATTAATTTTTATCACAACATGGAATCTTTCAAGTCTGAATGGCAGCACACAGCTGCTGTGGGCTTGATTACAGCTCTATATTTCTCTGGGCAAAACAGAGGAAAGAGTTGTCATTGGCAAGTGAAATGTTCAAAATGCATAAAGTGTTTTATTGTTTAGATGATAAGCTGTGGTTCCTAAGACATATTCCAAAGGGGTAGCTGTTTTCGATGGGAAATACCAGTAATATGTAATAAAACTGGCTTTTCTTCTGAGTTGTAGCTTCCTTTTTTTTTTTTTTTTTTTTTTTCTTCACAATCACACAATGTGTGCAAAAGAAGTTTGTATCTTTAGAAGTACATGTGAAAATAACAAATCATTCCGTGGTTACTGCAAGATAAATGTTCCTTTAGAGCTGGCTTCTGTTTATTGGCAATTGCTTGCGTATGTTTGTAAATGATGCTTTATAGGGATTTTGGGATTTTGAAAAAGATAGAGTTGTCCCTATGTGAATTGCTGAAGGAAAAGAAAATTACCAGATTCTACATATCTTTTAAGTGTCACTGATATTTTTAAAAAAAATCTTTACAAGACATGATGAATAGTGAAATGAGGGGCTCCTCATACTGTGCCAGAGCCTGTGAAAAGGAAAAAGAGAGTGCAGGATGGAAATACTGAAAGGTTAAACAGATACAGAAATGAAGTTTCACAGCCTGGTTTGATCCCCTTGCTACCCTGCCCTGTCACCAGGAACTTCAAAATCCATATGTATTGAGGCATTTGCAGAACTAGCAAAGATGCAATATTTTGACAATGGAAAATGTGGGCTTTTGGGTGGGTTTTGGTGTGAAATGCAATCCTGAGGAGGCACTGGGGTTAGGGATGAACAGCACTTTTTCATACCAATTCCACGAGTGCAGCATTTGCTGTCAGAGATAATTTAGGGTTAGATTAGAACTGTGCAGAAGGAAATTCACAGCTGTGGATAATGGGCCCCAAAAAGGCAAAAGTGTCCTTGGTATGAATGCAGTGGAAGAAGGAAGCCCCCGCGTGCTCATGAAATATAATTCTTCCTTCTTAATAAGGGGTGAAGTATATCTGAGCGGGAAGAGAAGGCTCCAAGCTCATGGACTGAGTTCATTGGTCCTTGTTCAGAGGTTTGCTTCTTTGTGCCTTCAGGAAAATGACAGAGGACCAATAGCATATGTACAGACTGGGCTAATCCCTGGGTGATAGAAAGGCATCTGTCTTGCAGTTATCAGTTAGAAAGTAAGTATTAATCCCATTAATCTTGACCTTCATTTAAAATAAATAATTTGTTATCAAAAGACGGTGGTTCACTGGTGTATATAACATCATACACCAGTAACATACACAGTGTATGTTAAAAAGTTCCCAATTCCTCAGATTTACAGTGTCACATACCATGCTTGTGGCGTATAAAACAGCAAAATGTAGGAGACAGATCATGTCAATAACTTAAACCTCATCCTTACTTTTCTTATTTTGTGTGTAATCTGTGAAATTTATACTACAGTAAAATGTTAAAATCCCTATTTGGATCTTTTTTATGGGAAAACACCTTGGGCAGTGGTTTTCATAACGTCAGCTTGATGGCAACATTATATATTTATAATATATGTATATTATATTAAATATATATATATTTATACCTTTAACATTAACATCTAAAACATTTGTAATGTAATAATAAATATTATATAAATATTATTATAATAATAAATATTATTTATTATTAAAATTTATTATTTATATATAATATATAATATTATATATAATATATATTTATTTATTATAAAAATAAATATATAATAAATATATAAATAAATATAATATATATATATTTATTGGGTCTAAATTTCTCTTCAGAAATTCAAATTAAGATTTTTGCAAAAGTGGAAATTGCTTTTGCACCTCCACTGAATGGAAAAGTAGGGGCCTCTCCAACTTTCTCATCACTTTAATGCTAAAAGTCTTTTTCAAAATTAATACAGGGAAAACCGGGACTAATGGATGCTTTCTGTTTAGATCTAAATCTACTGAGACCCTTTTTCCTTCTCCAAACTTTTATGAAATTGTGCACTCACGATTTTATAGAGGTAATTAATAATGATTGAGAGATGGTTGACCTATATGGCAGTATGTAGATGATATTTTATGAACATATAGGAGCAGCTGCTCGTAATTCCCGTGTATTAGATATGAAGAGAGAAGCAGAACAATTTCAATCGATTCCCATTAATCTCTTGGAAATGGGGCAGAAGTATTTGCTGATCAACAGTGTCAAATCCTGCAAAGAAATCCAGTTGGAAGAATTTGAGAGAATTTTACTTGCTTATAGCTGGAGGTCATCCATCAGGGCTCTAAGTTCTGTTAGTAGCTTGACTTAAAATGAAGCCTGTCTGACAAGGATCCACTATTCTGTCAGCTGACAGGTGGCAACAGAAGCTATTTTTGGTATCTTTTCAGTCAGTGCTCTCAGAAAATGGGAACTTAATGCATTAAGCATTCATTTTCAAAATTCGTATAGTTAAGAGGTGCTTTTTTGTGTGTGTTTAGATTTTCATCAAAGTAGTAAATATTTTTGAGTGGATGTTAGATCATACGTGGTGCCAAGATCTCCTGCTGCTCTTTGACTTTTAGCCTTTTCCTTGTCGCTCATTTTCCTATTGTTGCTTCTTGTATGATTGATAGAAATTTCTGGAGATGATTTTTTTAACTCATTTTTGTTTTGTTTTGTTTTCTGGGGAGCCATATGACTGCATTTTGGTTATCCTTTATTGTGAATATAGACATTTCCTCACAGAAGTACTTGCATTTTCTAGCTCTGCGAGGAAGCAACCTGGGTGTTCAGAGTTATGGGATGGAAAAATGTGGTGAGCTGTGACTTTGCTTCCTTATGGAAGAGAAGTCACATCTCTCTGCCTTCTTTACTGGCCGTGACATAGGTCTACAGTTGCTTATGGGACTTGGGGGATATGGTAAAACCTTTTCTGTTGAATTTCAGTGTAATTCCAAACAGTGTGAACTTTTCAAATCACTTGAGAAGTGCCCCAGATGGTGTGACATTCTGCTTCATGGGAAGATTTGAAAGTATTCCCTTTGCATAATTTCTGGTTAACTATTTAATTGCATTTGCAATGGGAGAACACCAAAGCCATGAACTCTGTTGACATTTTGGCGGTGTTTGTTTAACCTCCTAGTGCACGGGCTGCATTTGTTGAAAAATATTATTCTTACCTTTGCAAATCATTGGTAATTAATTCCCTTGGAAATATCTACTGCTGCACATAGCCAGGCTTGAGTCTGCTGGCAGATCATAATTTAACATCAGGTGCTAACCCAATTGATTATTACATTTTGTAACTAACTGATTTATAGCAGCAACTTCATTTCTGCATCTCTCTAATGCATTAACTTTTTGTATTTTAAAATAATGCGGAGCAGTTGGATTACTTTGTAGCTTCTAATGGTGAATTTAGCACAGCATGCAAGATCTGGATGACTTGCCTGATAGTAGGGTTAGTGATGTGTCACAGGCTTGTGAAGTGCACAAGATATTCAGTAGTTTTTAACTGAGATATTCACAATTAAAAATGTCCTTATTAATTCTACATGCTTTTTAACTTTCAGTAAATTGTAGCCACAATTACCAACACAATGAGAGTTTTCTACAATTGCTGCATAGCTTGCAGTTTAAGCAGTATATTCTCTAGTCTCGGTCATGCTGTGAATGAGAAGAAACAGTGACTACATGCTATGGTGGAGCAGCTTATGTTCAACTCCCAGTACATACTTAAATTGTAATGGTAGAGCACATTAGCTCACTTGGTGTGATGTAAGTCACTGACTGAAGACATTTTAAGGAGACATAGGGGTAAATCTGCAAAACACTCTGGAAGGTTTTAACTATACAGAGTTTCCAGAAAGATCAAGTAGGCGTCATGGTTAAAGGGAACACACTTGGTAATGTCAATACTAAGAAAATTTTCCATTGCTGATGACATATTTTTGTTAGTCTTAGTTGTTTGTAATTCTACATCAAAGGCACTACTTGAAACCAAGGAGGTTTTTTTTGTTTGTTTTGTGTTTTTTTTTTCCTTTGGGCTCAGGAGGAAGCCTAATGTAGATCACAGCAGTGTTTTTAATGAACTTGTGAAATCAAGGTCACAGTTCTGCTATCACTTAAAAATACTCCCGTCATAAAGCAGAGCTGTAGTGCCAGATGTGTGGTGTGAATTGTCAAGTATCTTAAGAATTTTGTTCCTGCATAATGATACGTTCAGCGATACAGAGCTCTGCACCACTGAGATTAGAATCTGTCATCTGTGGCTGAAATTCATAACCATGTTATGACTGTTACAGAGGTGATGTGAAATAGCTATGTAATCTCATTCCATTCCTGGTGTGTGAATGTCCAGATCACAAAAACTTAGGTGACAATTTTCAGTAATTGGACCTTTGCTAGCAGTGAGATGTGAGATACTGATTGCTTTGGATGGATGGATCCAGACCTGAGAGGTGGTTCTTTCTGAGCGGAGATGATGCACAGCAGCAGTAGCTGCTGCTACAGCCCTTCAGGTTTCTTTTCTGTGACGTTTACTAGAGAAACCACTTTTAAACCATTTAAAAACACTAACACTGATTACAAATATAGGTATTACTTTTTCATTAGCATACTTATTTAAAATGTGTCTGTATTCATTTTTAAATTTCCTCACAGATTTTTAATAGGATAGTGTAAGTATTTTTAACTTTACAGTCTCTTTAAATGTCATTACCTTTATTAAAAAAATAGAACAAAATATTATTCAGAAAATAAAAAGCTCACGACTGAGGCATAATTTTATTTCTTTTATAAAACCCTATTTAACGCACTTACAGTTTAATAGTGACTACCTTTTATAGTTTTATAATTTTAGAATCCTCTTTTTAATTAATTGAGCTGGGAGATTTAGGTATAGAGCACATATTTTGCCTCTGGTAGTTACTGTACAATTAGTATTAATGAAGGGTATTACAATCTGGATAGGTGGAATATACCATTGCTTCATGTGTGGGTCTTTTCTGTCTAACTGTGGTCTGTTATTTCGTACTATGTAGTACAATTGTCGCGTAAAGTTAAAATCTTTCTATCCAAATGTGCCACATTTGCTTTCTTAGGAAATGATGATGATATTTTCTACATTACTGCAGTACTCGCATGCCCCAGTTCGTATACCAAAAACAGCATCTATGCTGAAGAAATTTGTTCCTTTTCCCAGGAGATTTACAAATCAGTAAATTAATTCTTGCCAGAACTTTTCATAAACTTTCAGAAGAGATGATGAATCATCCGAAGTTTCCCCACGTGCATTCTCAGCCTTCGTGAGGCTTTGTTTTCCTCTTGGCAGATGGATCTTGAACACGCAAGATGAACTTGAGTTTAAAGAATTTTGATAAAATATGCCTCAAAGAGTTGGAGATCTTTTTTAAAATGCAGTCTTCTGTACCCCAGCAAATAGCCTGATCGCGCAGCGTTGAGTGAGACGGCAAAAGCAATACCTTTGTGCAAAGTGGTTTGAGCAGAAAGGGAAAACCTTGCCTTTAAAAGGACAGTCCCCTTTTATCTTCAGTTTGTTTTGCAGACGCAGCATGTATAGGAAGTTATTACATGTGTATCACTGCCCAAAAGGAAAACCAGAAATTTAGCACTTCAGAAAACAAGCTCCCAAAACACAAAGATGTTTCAGCCTGCATCTGAAGTACAGATATTAGATTCTTAACTTCTTTTAAAGCCAGATGGTAACTTCCAAACAAGGTCACAGTTGAAATTCGGTTTAATAAAGACATGTAGTTTTCTGCTTTTGTCAGTGATGATGCACAGATCTCAGCGTTCAGCTAAGGTGTGCATGATTCTGCTGGAAATGTTTTTGAAATCTGGACTATCAAAATCAGGGCTTTTAAATGTGCCTGAAGGATCCTAGATTCAGTCAGGTCTGTTTGGCAATCTGCGCCTTTGTTTTTCATCTTTTCCACAATTCCTTTTGCAGATGTTCAGGAGCAGAAGTGTGTGCCCTGTTTAGCCATTAAGGAGAAGATCTGATGCTGGATCTCCTCTCTTCTTCATGAAGGGCTGTGAGGAGTGCTTGAACTGAGGGCAAGCAGCTGCTTTTCCTAGCTGCGCTTCATTTGTTATCTTTAAACATAGGGTTTATGTTTGGTGATTGATTTTGCATTTGTCACAGGATTTCATCCATTGCAGTGAAGATGAAATAAGCTGGAACAGGCTACCCAAACAAATGCAATGATATTAATGTTTTGGTGTTAGAGTTGCACTTTGTTCTTCACTAAATCCCAGTGGTGGCAAGTGGCACCGAGTGCCTCATCAGTTTCCTGTGGTGGGCTCTGTGTGGAACCAGCAGCGGGCAGCCCTGCCCTCCTCACACAGCTCTGCCCTGCAGAACAGAAACCTGCACCCACGGCATGCACTTGATTGCCACAGGAGTTCAATTAAGTGCATTTCACTGAGCTGCCTTTCTCTAGACAGTTTTAACCCGTAGTACTTTTAATTGTTCAAGGCCTCTTCACATTCTGGTCTGCAATGCCGCCATGTTTGGTGCTCCATGGAGTTTGACGGAGGACGGCCTGGAGTCCACCTTCCAGGTGAACCATTTGGGGCACTTCTATCTCGTCCAGCTGCTGGAGGATGTCCTGCGCCGCTCCTCCCCTGCCAGGGTGGTGGTCGTGTCCTCAGAGTCACACAGGTTGGTTAACATTATGCTGTGGTTTAGCTGAGATCTGCCATCCTTACAGCAGAAATGGTGATGGCAGAGCTGTGTAAGTTCTTAAAAAGGAAAGGCCCCTGTCTAAAGCATTTGTTGTTTGAATAATCTCTTTAAAAACAGCATTGCCGATGTCTTTGGATTTTGCTACATTGCCATATGTAAAGCGTGCTCTAGTTTGTAGGTATTTTTTGATCATTCTTTGTATGAATGCAGATTTTCACCGCATATCAGACCACTTATTGATTTCGCTAGGAGATGGAATAATAATTGATTAAATCTGAATGGCATGACCTATATTGATTTGTCATTCAACTACTTCAACATCTTACCAAGAAGAATGTGCAGTTATTTTAGTAGGAGAAACAATGCAATTAAAAACTACTAGATGAAATCCAATTGTTTTGTAATGAGAAATTAGGGAATTCAATGCAGACATTAGCTGTATAATGTAACTGGGAAATAGAATAGTTAATACACATTAGAACACTGGCCATGCCTCTTTTGGTGAAAGTTTTAATTAAAATATTAGTTGCTCGTATTTCCTACTGTCATGAGAAGTGCAAAACAGATGTGATGAGGTTTGCCTTATTTCAATTGTGCTGGAAGTGCTTGTTTTAATAACTGGGAAGAAGGTTTTGATATAAATCAGAGAATTAGAGAGTTCCTTGTGCAAAATAGAGGCCCCAGTTCTGAATTTTAGAGAGTGCAAACTTACGGCTTCTGATTTAGTTCTGGAACTCTAAAATTAGACCCAGAATGTCTAGCTTTAAACATTGTTGTTGATTTCTGTTTCACTTCTGGTCGTGTGTAACATCTTTAGCAAACCCAAAGAAAGAATGTGTGAGCAGTGGGTTTTTTCTGTGTTTTTTTTTTTTTTTTTTTTTCCTCTTTCCTTGCCTTCATATTTCTGAAATGTTTTAGTGACCCAGCATGAAGCTTATTTTTTTAATCATGTTTCCATAAAATACAACCCCAGGGACCTTGTAGAGAGAGACCAGCCAAGGGTCAGGCTGAAACCTTTATCACTTCCAAACACAGGGGCTTATGGTATAAATGACACACTGCAGATAGATTTACTTTTACCATTTTAAATTTATGATGGCTGAAATGAAAGAAGCAATAGAAAACGCCAGTAATAATCCTCCCCGGTGTTAAAAGACATGAAATGTCTAGTAATTAGGTGGTAACAAAATCTGGACATCCTTATCTTTGCAAATCACACCAGGTCTGTGAAAGCAAGTAGCAGAGTCCTGTTAGGAGTAAGGGAGGCTACTGCAGGGCAGGCAAGATAGCTCTAGAAATAAATCTGCCAAGTCCAATCACTTGCCAGATGTGGATGGCACAATGGGATACGTATAAATGAGCTGTTATTTAATGGGAGATTATGTTGAATTGTCAGCTGCTTGTTCCCCTTTGTAAGTTTGCGTCTGATGGTATTTTAAGTGACATCTTTGTTTTTCACTATATTAAGTGTTATGTATAACTAGAGCTTACAGCTCTGAACATCTTTATCTGTTTTTTCAAAAGCATTTTTTGAAGTGTTCATTGCTAATTTCATTAGGTCAACTGAGGTTTGTAGAAGCCAGTCAAAAAATAAGCAACAGCCTATGCTTGAGTAAAATAATCAACACATCTACTTGATTTCCCCCTTCTTCCAATTCATGTCATATCTTAGCATTTAAAATGATCGTCGTAAATAACTCTGGTTTTGCCCCTAATCAGTTTAATGGCAAGAAGTTGATGTAAGGAGTTAGTTTAGACATCAGGTATTATTGGATAGTAGTACTTTCTGACCTACTTGAGAACTCTGTGCCTTAAACTATGTTGTAAAACAGAAGTGTTGGTATCTAATTACTTCCATAAACCTTGGCTAGATCTTTTAGCTGGAGTCAAGACCCCCTGTTAGGGGAAAAATAAAGTCCCATGTTTGTGGAAAATATTATACTGGACTGCTCCAAGGCAAGATATTTATTTGCCTCTCTGGTTCCTCATTCTTTTCACTTATCTGGATTCAACACAAATGAAATCTGTTTAAATTAAGCTTTCCATACTCTAAGCACATCATATGAAAATCAGAATAATAAGTAGGTTGACTTTCCTTCTGTCTTTATTTCTGTAGTTAATTTGATTGTACCGTCCTTATCCTACTGAATTCAGTGAGATTGCTGACATAAGTAAGATTGACTCACTTGAAGGATGGGACTCAAATTATGCCCGTGTGTTTCCAGTGTACAGTATACAATAAGTATTAAGTATTTTATTTATAGATTATTTTTGGTGTCCTAAGTGGTTACTTGAGGAATGAATATAGGAAATTCCTCCCAGAATAGCCCTGTTAATTTCAGAGATCTCTGTTATCTAACTAAAAATTATGATTTTTTTGTTGTTTGTTTAAATTGAAGGGCCTATTCTGCAAGATATAGGACATTCTGGGTTCCTCTTGAGTTCAAATACTGTAGTTGCTTTTCTCTAAATGTATTATAATCCTGCTCTCAAAATGGAAGTAGAAATTCCAGCTGATCTCTTCATTTCTGGATATGAGATGCAAAATTAGTAAAGATATTTTAAAACATTTTTCTAGTGTGTACTATAATTATGTTTATCCCTGTTCTCCCTAGCTGATTCTGAAACCCAATATTAAAAAGAGCTTGCTAAATCTGTTTTATTTTTAGTAGCTCTTCTGGGTGGAACATGAATCTGTAACTAAATATAGTATTATTTTCTGATACTAAGATAATCTAGTAAATTGATACATCAAAATTGTAAGAATTGCAAAATATATGATACGAAAAATTCCTTCTCTTCATCTAAAAGTCTTTAGAACATTCCCTACTTTATTTAAAAAAAAAAAAAAAAGAAAGAAAAAGAGAAAGAAACAAACAGCTGGTGTTTAATGACTCTGTCAGACCCAATTAAAAAACATCAACTAGTTACTTTGATTTGTGTTCAGCCATGCCATGGGTATACTTAAAAACATTATACTCTGCCAGAACTCATTTTGGCTTTGTTTACGTTTGTCTTTTAAACATATAAGACTATTGATGGCAAGTTGCCAAGGTTATAACCCCTTTATATTCATCAATTTTTAATCTGAAAAAGAGTCTAAGAGGTAGTGAAGACTCATCCATGGATACTTCAACACTTAAATGAAAGTGTTCAGTATATGATGAAATAATCAGGGGAACGGATTAAATGAAAGGATGCTGTTTTTCTCTGCTTCCATTTTATTCTGCATTAATTCCTGCACGTTAATTGTGCTTTTGTGGAACTATGGCACACTTTCCTTTTTTGATTAAAAAGAATGTAACTCATAAGTTCATACAATGCTTTTAAACATTAAAGCCCTTTTTTCAACTTGTTTTTACTTATTATATGTGTTTGCTAGTTATTCACTAATTTTACTGCTATATATATGGGGCTATTCCGTGGGCCTTGAGCAATTTCCAGTAGATACTTGCAATTGCCAAATAAGCTGATATTTTATTTTGGTTCTGGCCAAGTTCTACTCAGTTATCTACGTTTTATGTTGTTCTTAATGAGAGCAGAATTAACTCTGGGGTATCTAAGGTACATTTACTGTTTTTCAGATTTACAGAGATTAAAGATTCCTCTGGAAAACTTGATTTCAGCCTGCTTTCTCCATCTAAGAAGGAGTACTGGGCTATGTTGGCCTACAATCGTTCCAAACTTTGCAATATACTGTTTTCCAACGAGCTGAACCGACGCCTTTCTCCCCATGGGGTGACGTCTAACTCAGTCCATCCTGGAAATATGATTTACTCCTCCATTCATCGTAACTGGTGGGTGTATACCCTGCTGTTTACCTTGGCTCGACCTTTCACCAAATCCATGGTAAGTGAATGACTTAACAGTATTTTACACATCTTCAATTTTCAAATCAGGGGAGTAAAGTTATAAAATTCCAGATGTATGTATTTACCTCGACCTTTTGCCTTTTATAACTACAACCTTGATTTTAATGACAAACATAATGTCAAGATCGTGAGTGGTCTAGTAAAGGTTACTTCAACCATTTTAGATTAAATTTGTCAATCTGCTGTAAAGGTACCATGTTGGGTGGATTGAGTGACTCCCATGTTTGAATATGTGATTTTCACTTGCTCTGATTAAGGTATTTGTGTATTTGAGGTGTGGGATAGTTCAGAGTTATTTCTCTGTTCAGTGTATGTAAAACTCAAATCAAAAACTACTTTGGTTTTTAAGTGGAATATGCTTGACTGCATTTTTTATGTAAACAGATGTCCTAGTTAGAAAAGATACTACAGACATTATTAATGGCTGAGGAAAGTGCTTTCAGTGGTAAAAGCACCTTCATTCATATTTAAAAATAACAACAATGATTTTCATGATTCTTTTAAAGCACCAAAGGCAGTGGGGGTTTTTCCTTTGTCTTCACACTGGTCTTTGGATTGGGACAGTAATGTGATGAAAGGCTGTGCTATTCTTTCATACCCAACATTATGGAGCTTCATTATATAAAATGTTTCAGCATCTGCAGTGCTTGGAGGAGGTTGCTCTTATCTCTTGATCCTCTGACACAGGATACTTTTAAGGAGTCCAAAAATGACTTGTACTTCATTGAGAACTGGCTTCTTTTTAACATTGTTGACTGTTTCTTATCCATTTATATTTTCATGACAAAGAATGGTATTCCCAACAAGGGAACGAGGGGAAAGGAGTCTCCCTTACTATTTGCTTCTAGGACTCAGGGAAATTAAAAAATTAACGTCTATGCAGAATGTAGCTAGCCATAGCAATTTGGTCAGGCCAAATAAAGTCCCTTTTACAGAGGACTTAATGACCAACACAAGCAGTTGTTTTGTAATGTCTACTATGTCCTGAGCTAGCGATAGAGGCCGAATTAATTGCTTTTATTTGAAAGAGAGCAGAGCACAGAAGCAATTGCTGCTGCTTGATCTTACCTGTAGAAGTGGAGCAGGCGATCTTAAATTTTAGTGAGTTAATGTAAGTGGAAAACACAGAGTATTTAAGACTCTGGTTATGTGTCCAAAAATGAACAGCTTTTTGAACAATACTGGATTTTCAGTAATGCTAATGGAACAGAACTATAAACACCCTTTCAAGCATGGATGTACTGACAGTGAGGCAGTTGGAAGAGTCTTCGCACTTCTATCCTCAACCTGCAGTTTGCAGCCAGTATGCATCCAAAACCTATTTATGTCTGTGAGTTTGGTAAGTGAGCATTTTGGCATCTTGAGACAAGTAATAATGTTTTTCAATAGTATGTTTTGTGACCAAAACCTTTGGTCACAATGTCTTTGCTGAGTTAAGGATAGTTTATAAAACAAATTCATTAAGTTCTACTGAGAATGGATTAATGTATGGTATTACCATTCAGTGAGAAGGATCCAGTCTGTGGAGCTTTTACGAGCTGTTAGTTTTATTTCCTCTGACATATTTTCACAGAGGAACTTCTTGTGTTTGTTGCTTATGTAAACTTATGCTCTAGGGATCAAAATAAAACACTGATGTTCATTTTGAAGTCTTTACATTGATAGATTTTTTTGATATTGTCTTTTTATTTATGAGTGGTATGTAGAAGAGAATACAAAATACAGTGCAAAAGATACCTACACTGAAGATCAGTGCACTCTGCTCTTAGCCTGATTGTTTCAGTAAGTCCTTTGGTGGTGAATGACAGTAGAATAAGGGGCAGCGGGCTGAAACTGGAGCACAAAAGGTTCCATACTGACACTAGGAAGAACTTTTTTACTGTTGGAGTGACAGAGCACTGGAACAGGCTGCCCAGAGAGGAGTCTCTTTCTCTGGAGATAATTAAGACTCACCTGACTGCCTACCTGTGTGACCTGCTGTAGGGAACCTGCTTTAGCAGGGAAGTTGGACTCAATGACCTTTAAAGGTCCCTTCCAACCCCTACTCTGTGTTTGTATGTAATTCACAGACCATTTGAGTGTTGTGATGATAGATACGGGTGAGGGTAAGCATCAGTCTTGTAAGTCTTTGTGCTGTTAATTTCTATATATGAATTTATATCACTGATTTTCTTGCTAACTTTGCTGAGGGCTTCCTCTCAGTGTTTGTGAGACATCTCACCCCATAGTTTAGGTGAGCTTTGTGGTCAGAGTAGCTATCTTAGAGCTTGAAGCTGCAATCCTGAGGTTACGAACTGTAGGTTCTTGTGATTTGCAACGATGTCTGCATTGCACAGTGCAGAATGATGCAGCAACATTTAAAGAGGTTACTACTGAGCTGAGTCCAAACCAGGAATTGGGTGATCCATATCTGTGTGAAAACGGTAAGGTTTTTTCAGCTCAGGGAAGGTGACTGACCCTTGCACATATGTCTGTGCCAGTTTTGTGCTCTCAGCCAATAACTTTTACTGCATTATTGTGGCATTTGGAGACCTAACCCTGCTGGAGCCAGTGTGAAGTTTTTTGAATTATAGTATCCTGGACTTTGTGCAGATACATTCACACACATATATATGCAAATGTATGCACATACACACATGTGCATGCTGACTGGAGTTGCACGTAGCAAATTTTAACTGTGGTGTTTTACAACTATTTTTGTAGTAAAAGTCGTTAATAAAAAATAATTAGATCTTTAATTTGTATTTTACAAAGATGGATTTACTACATTTTGTGAGAGTGATGGATTGTTAGATTAATGTGCATAGTTACAACTCTTTTGGAAATGAAACTACAGGAGAAAATTAGGAAACACATTTGATTCCCTACTTGTTTGTTCAGAAAATATAATTCTTATGTTCTGCCCTGGCTCTAAGCTGCTATGAAGAGCATTAGAATTTTGTGCCTGTGACTTGGTTTTCATTATTTTCTATGGCTCTTATAAAATTTTCTGTATGAAATTTCTCTACTACAAATTGTAGCAGTTCAGTAATTAATAGTTTTATTTCCAAGGCTGATCAAGTATACTGTATATATCTGAAAACATTGTTTTAATTGTAGTTGTTCCCTTCATGAATGTTGAATAGCTCCATGTTGGTTTCCAGGGATGTAATATTTTCTCCAGAAATGCATGTTTTTACATAGCATGAACCTCCATTTTTGGGAGAGCTCATCCAGCCTATGTAACATGGCTCTTGGGATACTCAGTATGGCAGAATTTAGCTTAGGAAGTACTGCTGGTAGCTGCTCAGCTTTAACTGATACCCTGAGGCACTGAGATGAAGTATTCTAGTATCAAACTTTTTATCTGTTTGCTGTTACTCGGTGCAACTGTGGTGACTCAGGTTCAATAATTAGGACACTTTACAAAGTCAGGTAAGTTTAAGCTCCACATAAGGAATAGCATTGAAGATCATCCTTCTTAACTCTGGACTTCCTAAAAAGAGCAAATTACTTAGATACCGACCAGTGATGAGTGGTGCCCCTCAGGGGTCAGGAATGTGTCCCGCCAGCCCAAAGAGCCAACCGTATCCTGGGCTGTATGAAAGAAAGCATGGTCAGCAAGGTGAGGGAAATGATCCTAGCCCCTCTACTCTATGTTGGTGAGACCTCACCTGGAGTACTGCATTCGCATGTGGATCACCGTACAGAAAGATGTGGACCCGCTGGAATGTGTTCAGAGGGGAGAGACAAAAATGGGGATGGAACACCTCCCCTCCAAGAGCAGGCTTAGAGATGGGGCTGTTCAGCATGGAGAAGAGAAGGCTCTGGGGAGATCTGCTAACAGCCTTTCACTGTCTGAAGGGAAGCTATTAGAAGGAGGGGGACAGACTCTTTATCAGGGTCTGTTGTGATAGGACAATGGGAAATGGTTTCAATTGCAAAGAGGAAAGATTTAAGTTGGATACAAGGAAAAACTTCTTTGCATTAAGGATAATGAAGCACTGAAACATGTTATCCACAGAGGTGGTAGATGCCTGGTCCCTGGAGACATTCAAGGTCAGGCTGAACCAGGCTCTGGGCAATCTGATGTAGCTGTTGTGGGGAGTTGGACTACGTGTCCTTCCAATGATTCTGTGATATGATTGGTCTTTCTCTCAAGTATGAGGCTTTTAGGTATATAATTTTAGCTGGTTCTGTTAGTGGTTCATATCTTACTGAAAGAAATGCAACTTTATATTTCTAAAACTGTTTGAATGCTTATAGCTTAAAAATTATGGTTTGTTTGTGCTGCTTATAAATAACTTTTCTGTTGAATCACAGAATGATGTCTGGGAACTTTTGAAACATAATACAATATTTATATTACTGATGCATATAGGTGTAAAGGAAGTACTTATATTAAGTAGAGCACTGGAAACTGAAAGACTCTTCATCCTTCCTTTTCCCTCCCCCCCACTTTCAAGACCTAAAATATACAAGGATTTGTTAGAACTGGAGAACAAGTATTTTTTGTAGAAAGCAATAATTGTGAATAAATTGCTGTTTTATTACTATAGCAACTGCAGCTCTACTAATGTTGAAAGGATCTGTCTTTTACTTACCTCTTTATAGTTACTCGGTAAATTGGAGAAGCTTACCATATAATTAAATGTAAATTGAAACAAGCACCCACTGTAAATAACAAATTGGAAGAGAAACTCTGAAAGGAACATACTCACAGGCCATGCGGGTGCTCAGTTGGTTTGATCTAAGATTTGGATTTTGTTTTCTTGTGTGGTTTTTTCTTTCTTTTTTTCTTCTCTCCTCAGCCTCTCTTTCCCTTTTCCCCTTTTTCTTTCTCTTCTATTCAACAACTAGGTAACTTCATTTGTTTTAAATTAATGTTAGTCATTCAGAGTCCATTTGATGGTTTTTTTTCACCAGTTACAGAGAAGAATAAAATTAAATAAACGTATCAGCTTTCAGCTTAAGCTCAGTGTTATCTAATGTCACCTGCAGATAATTTTGTGAGTGTACAATAGCATGTAAAATAAGCAGATTGCCATTATCACACACTTGTGATAGTCTTATGTAGAACAAAATATTTTTGTTGGCAGGTAACAGAGCAGAAAGAGTATCTTGTGCTGGAGTAGCAAGAGCTTAACAGATGTTTCAGTGAACTAAATTTTCAAATCCTTTTACATTAAGAAATGGCTGGGGTTTGTAGAAGTGCTGAGGCTCTTGGGTTACATTTCCTGTTGCAGTGCAAAGCCAGCCGTTGCACTAGAATTTTAGCAGATGTGTTACATCCTTTTAATGGTTGGGAATAAAACATTGGTCCTGTTGCTGAGAGATAAATTACAACTAGAAGAGCTCAACCTGTCACCCATAACCCTCCAGTTAGCCACAGTAAGACCATTCTGCTCTTAATTTTTCAGTATGTGTACGAGGCTGATACTTGATCTATACTTTGATTTCCATCTTCTCTCCCAAAGACAGTAGCTTTTCAGAGTTAGAGTTTGTATTTAAAATATTTGCTATTGAGAATTATAAGGGAGAGAATATTAAGGGTCCCAAATTCCTCTGCATGTCTTAGTTGATGTAAAATGATGAGTTCTTGGTGTTTGGTGTTATCCCAGGAGTGTTTTAGGCAATTGACAAGTATTTCAGTGCTCATATGGGCAGGAGGAAGCCCCCTGTGCCTACAGCTGGTTCAGTGACAAGAAATGAATCTTCACCTACAGAGATGTCTTGCTTCTTCTTAATGGTCACTCACATCTGTTAGCTTTGATAGAAGCCCAAAAAAGGTCTTCTGTCTTATTGTCACTTTTCTTTCTCCTCCATTCTTCCCTAAGAAGCTGGAATAACCCTTAAGTTTTCTTGCTTTAAGTAAGAATTTTTGCTGTCTAAAGATCTGTGTGAGCTTTGTTGAATTGATCTTGGCTTCTGTTACTGAAATCACAGCTCAGGCCAAATTCTGCCCTCAGACGTGCATGTGCGACTTCAGAAGCAGTCTTGGGCAGGGTGTTTCAGACTAGAATTTGGCAATCATTTCCTTTGTAGGACGTACCTGAAAATTCATTGGGGTTTCTTGAAAAGCAACAGGCAGTTCATTTTGAGAAGACCCTCACAGTGTATATTTGATCTAAAAGGCAGTTTCTTTTCCCAAATGGAAGTTTGGGCAAAAGGTGAAAGAGAAAGGAAGAGTGAAGGGGTCTAACTACTGAATATTAGCATCTGTGTGGAGTGTATTATTTATTTTGAAAACATTATAAATCACATATGGAATTCTCCTGTTTTCTTGTATTGATGTCTATCTAGAGTGTAAATTTTCAACTGATTGATTCTAAGCAACAGCTCTCTTTTTTAACACACAACTTTGTGGAGTGTAGCTCTACTGACACGGAGGGACAGATACTTTGCCAAACCTTGACAGCATATGCCTCTTTGCAGAATGTTGTATAAATTGAATGTATAAAATTGGCTAGATAGGGTAAAAGGAGAGAAGGCAAGTGTGGAAGAATAATTTGATTGATTGCAATAGGATGGTAAAGTAATACCCCAAAGCAGTTGTTAATCATTTTGAAAGGACAGTAAAAAATTCTTCCATGCACTTAGAATTTGTATCCTATCTAGTAATAAAATATCATATAAACTTGCTTATTATCAAACCTACGTATTTTAACTTCCTGCTAAAATAAGTGTGGCAAGAAATATGAGGGTAAATTAAATCGGTCCCCCGTAACTATCACCACAGGAATGGAAAGTCATTATGAAAGCCTATCCTCGGGCCAAACAGGCCAGCTCAGGGTCTCTGTGTGCAGAGCAGCTCTCAGGGAGAGTGGTGGCCGAGGAATTTGCTACGTCCTGCACACCCTCAAAGCTCTTTGTGGAGCAGCTCTGTTATGTCCCAGAGTTTCGTGGGGGAAATAAGGAATTTCTTCCTCTCTCCCCAGATCCTTGCAGAATTTCAGAATGTCCTGCCAAGTATGTGGGCTGTAAGGCAAGCATAAGTTTGGTCCATAACGTTTTATGTTACTAGTAATTAAATTATAATTTGAAATTAAAAAGCATATTTTCCTATTTTCAGCCTGAAAAAACTTTCTTGAATTAGAAAGCTATATATACACCTTGTGGAATGTCTGCATGCAGGTTTGTGTTGCCCACAAATACGAATCTGTGCAACCTCACATCCAACCCCAGTCTGCTCTCTGGCTTGAAATCTGGAAAAGATTGGCCTCATAGGTAGTCAGAAACATAGAACAGAACCTCTCTTTCTGAAATTTATAGAAAGGCAGTCATATTCAGGTAGTTATTTTCATTTATTGATTTAGATTGTAACACTTCCTAGAAACAAACTTCCTTTCTGAAAATGGAGGGTGTCAGATCTGTGTGTGTGATCTACTTTACAAACACAATTTTGAGTTCTTAACAAAAGATCCTTAAAATTCTTTTTTTTTTTAATTTTGCTGCTCTGGTACGATTTGTCCATAATTACTTTCTCATATGAAAGTCCCAGACTTTCCTTCACTGTAAATTTTTGGCTATGCTGTTTTGTAGTGCACCAAAGAATTCAAGTTGCTATTTTTCCTTACTCCTTCTCTTTTACTCACCATAACTTGTAGAGCATGCTGCAGCTGAGGTCCCATGCAGTCTCTGAGCTGTTATCCAGCATCAATCCACTCAGTATATTTGAGAAACCATAAGGAAGGAAATTTCAGTTCTATGTGAGCAGAAGTGCTTGGGTGACAGGTAAAATGTTGCAGTTTGACAGAAACAGCTGAACTGGACATTTAGTCTTTCTTTCCCCCTTTAGTTTTGTATGTCATTACTATAGAAGCTATTAGAAATTTGCCTCATCCTTGGAGTGGTGTTCTTCAGAACCCTTGCTGCACTCCCAAGCCCTTCAGTTGCAGTCTGTGCAGTTACTGCAGATGAAGAGACTCAATCCTGTTTGTTGCCCCAGGGTTTCTCATTCGTGTGCCTTAGCAAGGTCACTTAGACAGTTTGTTGTAAATAACACCATAAGATCCAGACCTCTTTAGTTACTAGCTAGCACATAAATCACAGATTATTCATTTTCTTTAATAACAAGAGAATAATAGAGATAAAATTTTTATGAATGAGGTATCTCTTATTAAAAGCAGAGTCAGTGCAATGTGGCTCATTTGTAATGATCAAATGATCTGTTACAGATAGTCTAAAAAGTTCATAGTCTCAAACATTCTCAGCAATAAAACTTGAGCTTGTATCTGGCAGTGATTTGGTAACCACTTTTTGTTAAAAAAAAAAAAAGTGGACTTAGAAAACTCATCTAAATTAATTATTTCTAACTTTTTAAAATATAAATCTACTATCTTAGTAAGTAGTTTTATCTCAACCCATGAGTTCTAATTCAGGTTTTTTTTCATTCTCTCCCCCCATCCCACTGGGAAGCAGGGGTGTGAGCAAACAACTGTGAGGTCGTAGCCACATGCCAGGTTAAACTGCTACATTCGTTGCCCAGGGAGGTGGTGGAGTCCCTGACCCTGGAGGTGTTCAAGGAATGTTTGGATTTTGTGTTGAGGGACATGGTATAGTGATAGGTGGATGGTTGGACTGCATGTTCCTGAAGATCTTTTCCAACCTTGGTGATTCTGTGATTCACCTGTTGAAACTGCAGTGCTGTGAATCTCGTGACATGTAAAAAGAAAAAAAAAAAAAAAGTTAATATGAGTTAAGATGTAAAATGGCAAATCTGTGTTCCATTTATAAATGTTACCATCCGCCATATTGTAGAAGAATGGCTTAGTGATAGAGAGGTGGGGACTATTATGAGCTGATAGCTTAAATCATTAGTTTTGCTTCATTAGTGAGCTTTTCAATTGCTCAATTTTCATCTGCTAAATCAGGTTTCTTACTGATGTTTGTTCCAAAAGCTTTTTCACTAGTTTTTTGTTGCTGTTGTTTTCCCAGTATAAATCTTCAGTTTGTTGCAAAAATGACAAATTGCATTCAGACTCCTCCTGTATCCCTAAGCTTTGAACTTGGGGCCTTCTTGTCCAGATCTTGACTTCTTATACAACTAGGCAACAGTCATCTTTTATTTCTCCCTGGTACAAAAACTTCTAGATAGCTCTTAAAAAAAAAAAAAAAAAAAAGCAAAGCAAAACTGCTGATCTATGCATCTACTATTCAGAAAAACCAAAGTTTTTGAGCAAAGATTAATTTTTGTCTCTTTGAACACTGAAAGTTAGACTCACGTGCCTCAATTTGAATGGTAAATGATACATAAAACTCATTAAATTATATAATTGTGCATTGTTAGCCTGTATCGTTTTGGAAGTGTAACTCTCAGAGCAGTATAAATCTGTGGATTCTAGAACATGGTTTATCTTTCCCTACATTTGTTGAAGTTATTTATGAATGGACAGATGTTCAGGAAACCCCAAGCTTTTATTGGCTGTGTTTAGAACAGATGAACTACCAAGTTGTTTAAAAAAAAAACAAAACGTAGATCCTATTTTACAGAGCTATCATTTAAATAATGTTCTTTAATTGGAGGATGCAGTGCTTAGTGACATGACCATTTCTCTAGAACTCCTTGGATACCTGAGATGCTTTACCATAACATGGTCTTCTCATTTCTCTCTCTATCACCTTTGAAGAGGTGCCATACCGCTTTAAACAGTTCACCAATCACTTTTGTATGATGGTTTCTCTTTAATCATTTACATTCAGAGAAAGTTAAATATTCCTTAGGAAGCCAAAGTAATCTAACAGAATGTATAGTGTTTGTGCAGCTGGATATCTTATTTATTTGAATTTCCCATGGAAGTCTCTTCTGACTTGAGAAAAAAGATGGAAGAGTAAACAGTAAGAGTGCCCAAGTAATCTGAGCTAGAAAGTTCCGTGTTTTAGAGCAAAGTCATTTAAAAAGTATATTTTCAAGGTCCAAAAATAATACAGTATATCAAACACAGGGTACTACTTGATGTTTTTTCAGTATTTTCTCACTATTTTTACATATATATGTGTGTATGTATATGTAGGTGTGTATCTATATACATAAGAAATACATGGGTTTTTAATATGTTTAATATTCCTGAATCAGTGAGTACGGAGTCTGTTTTCCTGAAAAATTGATTCATCCATTTGTGTTTTTTTTTAATTTCTGTGTGATGTGTCACTCATCATCATGTTGGCATGCCCTGGACATAATAGCTGTATAAGTGAATTAACGTTCCTGAAAACATACTGGCAAGAAAGCTATTGAAAATGCACAAATATACATGTGAGTCTGTAAAATTTGTCCATCAAGGCTTTTGGGAGGCTTCTTGCTGTGAAACGAGTAGTGTTTCTTATTGGTGACAGTTCAAGAGTTTATTCCAGTATATTTGTGTTTGGATACATATATAGAGTATATACATTTTTTTCCTGATGTAGATGTGAGGGGAAGCGCGTAGCTTATTTGTGTGTGTTACAAATATGAGTGAAATAATTTTCATGGTTCTAAAGGCAAGACTTAAAAAGCAGGATGTTCCTTGGCCAGCTTGGAGCATTGGCAAGATTCCCACATGGAGGGAGATGGTCTGTGGTTGTTGAGACTGTTGTAGGAAGAGTGTTTTTACTTTTTCCACTGGGTGTTCACTCGTGTTTTGTAGTTCTCTACCTTTCAATGTATATCATTCTCTGAGATTTGTTGAAGAAGATAGATAGTTAATCCAGTTCAAATGCTGAATGTGTTCAGGATTAGTACAAATGTTTTTTACTTTTTCCTAGGTAAAAAAGCATGCATGTGTTTGTAGAGAAAAGTGAACATCGTACTTAGTTCAGTGTAGATACACAAAGAAAATGATCCATTGCACATTAGTTTAGCTATAATCTGTATGAGGATTTGTAATTAGCGAGTTTCAGAATTTACTTAGCTGTTCAAGTTTCCTTGCAATATTGCAGCATTTATATTTTCCAGTTTCTCTATTTTACTGTCTCTAGTTGTTAGAATGGTAGCATCCATGTTGGTTTTTTTTAGTAAGGAGGATGACAGTAAATATAAACATTATAGTCAAATTCCATCCATTATTTTAGTGACAACATATTTTTGCAATTACTAAATATCACTATGGATATAGCATAATCTTCTATGTGTGCCAAAAAAATCTATAGAAGGTATTTAAGGATTTTATTAATTTCAAAAGTGTCACATTTAAATGAGATAAAGATAGCAATGTTGGATGATGAATCCTATATAAAAGTATACACATTTTTGAGATACATAGATAATTATTTATCTTGGAAAACAAGATCTACTTGTCCTTAATACACAGGGCTGATTTGACAGTGCTGCAGGGCCCATCTTTTATAGCAGTACTAGGGCTGACATGTCTAGAAAGACTACTCATAAATGTTCTGCTTCTGAGGACAGCACTTTAATCTATATGAAATGGATATTGCTCTTAATTCAGAAGAATTTCAATTCAAGCATATAAGTTCCACCTTACCATGAGCTTGTTCATGTTGGATCCCACCACTGTTCGACTCTTACACTTCTAATAGATGACTGTGCATACAATTAGCTGGTGGGTGCTTAATTGGACATGAAAGTATCTACTCACGTGTTGGGTGCCATACTTTCCATAAAAGGAACACATTTAAAAATCCTACTGAAATAGTGCACTGTTAGAATTTTCTGACTGAATGCTATAACTGCCATTATGGAAGGTTAGTGTTGAACATTGCAAGATTACAAGCTAAAGCATTTTAGTACTTGGAAATGTTAAGATTAGTTTTTTTCACTTTGATTTAATACTTTTGAATGTGGGTATTTTTTTTCTCTTAGGGTTACCTTGTCTGCCACCATAATCTATTAATGAATGTAATTAGTTTTTTCTTCATTTTGCCAGAATATTGTAAAGAATATTTTTTTACACTGAACAGCACTACAATTAAAATGTTGTCCTGAAATGTCAAACTTGCTTTATGATGAATACTACCAGTACAAGAAAACTCATTTAGCACTTCAAATGAAACAACTGTCTTGGCAGGTTTTTATGGTAATGACTTTGTAACAGTGTCATTTAGAATCTGATCGTCTCCTTATGTCAAATAGTTCATCTCATCTGCTCACCTGGTACAGCGTCGATCTAGCAGTCTTAATTAAAGGAGCAGAGGGAAGATCTGCAAAGGATTACTGGTCATCCTGTGCCTTCTAGGAAAGGAATTTCTCCACTAAAGTCATATATCATGTAAACTGAAAGTGAGTTAACTTGTTTTGCCAAGAGGAAAGATATTGCTTTGAGTTGTGTGATTTTAGAGTTACGCTGATGCTGTTTTCTGAGCTGGTGTGTAAAAATGAGTATCTTTCCCAGCTCTTGCACTGAAGGTAGTGGTTTTGTATTTGTAAGAAGAATGTACAGCTTGAGTTCTTCGTTCCTTTGATGAGAAATGTATGTGATTTTCTAACTTTTAAGGTAACAATAGCAGAAAATAACAATGAAGCTGACAGTTCCACTTGTAGTATTTTTTTTTTTTTTGTCTCCTTTTGACTTTATTGCCAACAAAGTATTTAAATATAAAATATCATCTTATGAAGCATCTAACCTCATTTTTGATGTCTAGGTGAATGTTTATTCACTGGACAATAATGTGATATTTTAAATGGCCTTTGTCGAAGGCTAATTATGCTCTTTAGTGTACAACACAGACTTTGCTTGTCTTGTAAAATCAAAAACTGTGCAAGTACACCTAAGGTTTGCAAAGCTGGACACAGTTGAATGCTTTTTCTGTTGCTAGGATGGAACAGAAAACTTTGTCACTGTCAGTAGTAAGGATTCCTGTAAATGCTAAATAATATATTTTTTTAAGTTAGGGAAAATATTTTGCCATAAGAATTTCTACAGAAAGAACAAAATTTCAAGGCAATTGCTCTTCATTTTTCCCTTATGAGTCTTCCTTATTGTGTGGAGCTTAAAAGCTCGTGGTTTGTGAAATTAAAAAATGTACTTTTTTTTTTTTGAGGTAAATGTAATAGACTTAAATGAAGAAACTGCTGTTTCCTCCTGATAACGATGTCTGTTTTTTCCTGTAAATTAATATTGTTGGGATTTTTTTTCAGTAGAAAAAATATGTTTTCAGTGAAAAATATTGTCCTTCCCCTCCCCCCCATTGTATTTTCTTCATCATGTAAATAGAGAAATGATTTTCAAATTACTACAAAGGACAAGTTGTTGGATTTCAGGCTCAGGATAGCAATCTTTAACCTCACAGGTAACTATTTCCAGAATTTCCAAGTGTGGTCATAACTCCATTGGTGCAGGCTGCTTGCGGTTTTCAAAGCAGCAGATCTTGATGGCTGCCAATTAGGTGTGTTTACATATGTTCTTCTATTTCCCCCCATAACAACACTGGGAACACGCGGCAGGATTTATATTGACACCTATTCACTGTTGTTCAATTCTTCCTTTTATCCACGCACTTCTGAATTATGAATTGGATCAATCCTTAAACCTTTGTTTGTTTAGGGAAGGTTCTTTTTTTCCTCTTGGCACTCCACATATGCACTAGGAAGTGCCGGTAGTTTCAGCTGCATTTAAGGAAATATTGTTGTGAGGCTTTTATGTGCTGTACTTCAATCAGCTAGTGCCAGCAGTATCCCAATAGAAAGACCCTCAACAGACCATTTTCAGCATTTTGCTGCAATTAAACTCCTCTGGTTTTAGCCCTCAGGCAATTTAGTACCTTTTTACATATGCACATTATGAACTTTTGACCAGGGCCTGGTAGTCATATATTAGATAGAAGCTTTTGAAAGCAGCCTTAACAAGTTCCTCAGAGTATTACACTCGGAGTCAGTTGTGGAAAAGGTAATTTAACCAACTTGCAGCGAGGCCATTCAGAATCTTACTGATGATCCTAAATATGTCTCTTTTTTTCCTTGTTTCCTCTGGAAGCTGGTAGCAAGAGCTCTCAAAGAATGTGATTGATCTTTTATTCAGTAGCTAACGAGGGCTGTGATTCTATTAGTGCTCTACAAGGCAAGGGAACAGTGATTTAATGAAGTGTCTAGTGAGCTGGTCATAGATTTATCCTGTTGTCTCTAATTTGCAGCGCCGTAGTGAGTGTAAAAGAAACTGCGCTCACGCTGCCATTAGGCAGGTATTTCCTCAGTAAATTGTTGTAAGGTCAGGTGTAGTTATCTTAGGAAAGGCAATGCCTTACCTCCTCAATGTCTCAGGATGACAGCTGCTGTGCTGAGCACTCGCTGGAGCGGAAACAAGAAGATCAGAGGTCCGTCTCCAAGTCCCCCTCAGCTGATGCAGGAGCAGATGAACTGCCAAGTAGGACTAATAGAGTCATAATTGGCGATTAGAACTGGAAAGGTGCAATAACATCTTAATACAAACTGGCGTATTTTATAGTTGGTGTCAGTTGTTGTAAAGTTGCATGGTAGCCTGAACTAGTTACGTTTCTTTTTTTCCTTTAAAAAAAAATAAATGAGGTGCTGCATCCTAACAGCAGCAGTACAACAAAAATAAAAGGACATCAAAACTTGAGCTGCTTTAAAGTGACACTAATGTCTTTAGTACATTTACTTGGGCATGTAACCTGTCAGTCTTACTCAGAGATGATGTGGTAAAATTTGCCATAGGACTATAGATAAAAGAATCTCATAAATATGCTTTGTTTTTCACCTAATTTTCACTAAATGGTGGCTTTTATTTCTGTTTACTGCAGGCCACTGACATTTTGTTCTGTATGTCTTTGCTAACAAGAGAGATTATTTTGATGCCTATGGGATAGCAAATCTCTTTTGCACTGTAATGTTTTTCACATACCTTTGAGTCCACACTAGCCAAAAGTGACCACTTTCAGGAAGAAATGATCTTGGCATGAATTGTTTAATAATTTGAGAAGTAGGAGAATTATCGTATACATTTCCAGGAAGTTCCCCATTTCAATCAAAATGCAATATAGAATAACAAGGAAGCAGATTTCACGTGTGGTTCTTCTCTAGGTTAACACAGAACAGTAGATAAATGATCATCTTGAGACTTCTGTGGTGTTTCCTGGTAGCAGATGGAGAGAACTCCATGTGCAAAAGTGGTCAAAGCTGACAATTAGAGGGGAGGCAATCCCACATGAGAGTGTGGGAGCATTTGTCCAAATGTGTCTTGTGTGTGTCACAAGCCTGGCTGGGATCACAGCTTTGTATTCCAGTCTGTGTGAATATAAGGAGAGAAAGTGTTTCTGATGCAAAACGTATTGAATCTGATTTAAAGCGAACTGCTGAAATCCCCAGTGCAGCAGGGGAAACTTGCATTGTCAAACAGTAATGGCAAAGCAGTAGAATGATAATTTGTACCCTCATGTAATTACAGTGTGGGCATCACCAATTGTTTGTCATGTGCTCAGATTTTGTCTTTTGCAAAATAAACGTATTTCCTCTTGGATGGGCCCTTGAGCCCCTGAGAACCTGGCACACTGTGGGATGTCACCTGGGCCCTCTGTTAAATATACAGATGCAATTAGTCTAGAAAAAGAGGTACCAGGCTTTTAAATGAACTGCAAGAGGCTTTAAAATAGCAAGCCAAACTTTCTGATTCCCTAATATTGACACTTGTGTCCTTCACAATCTTATTATAGTATTACTCTCTGCTGATCTACCATTTCATCAAAAAGTCTACAATAGAACTAAAAATCTAAGCCTTTTAGCCCATAGATCATTGCACTTGGTAAATGGCTTATTGTAGATGAGATAATGTGGTTCATAGCACATCCAAATCAATAAAAGGCTAGTCTGAACGTAGTAAAGTGCTCTCGGTCTGATTCTTTTTATTAAGTATATCTGCCATGAGAAAAGTGAAAGTTTTTAGTCCTTTTTGCTTAGTTTCATGTCAAAGAGTCATTGCTTAAATTTCTGCGTAGCAATTTCCTTTTGTTATGAAGATCTTCCCATAGTATTTTGTTTTATTTATATCAAAATGAAATAAATTGTATGAAAAGTGATAAAGTTTAGATCCTAATGGGGCGTTCCCATTCATATCCCACTCAAGAAATTGAAAACTAATTCATTTGATGAATTATCAGTCATCTTTGTGAAATAAATACTGTTCTTGAAAAAGTAGATAAGTCCAGTTTACCAAAACCTGGTGACTTCAGCAACAAGTGGAAGTGGAAAATAATTTCATTTAGTAGAATTATGGAAAATGTTTTGAGGTCAAAATGGATGATACAAAAAGGGGTGACATTCTAATAGTGTTTAGTACAGGTCCAGCATTCACCATTAATCCTTCGAACATACTTTTTTTTTGAGTTGGTGGCTGGTCTGTGACATAACTACAGAAACTAAGGCAGTAATACCACTTACTGTGTTATCTGAAGGTTTTGTATGTTAACAGTGCATAGCAGTGGAAGGGGAAGGTTGCTCCACTGGTGATGTGGCTTTTACCTGTCCCTCACATTTGGGAAGTATCTTCGCAAGCATCAGACAAGAATTGTGCTTTTGGCAAGAAACAGCAGTGCAGCACATACATCTTCTACATAGCAGGTGTGGAGAGTTTTTTTGCCCATCCTAGCTGAGTTGTATTAGATCCTGAAAAAAAACATCAGTAGCACAGTGGGAAATAATGGCTGTTTCTGCCTTCAGACATTCCACGCAATTTTCATTGCAATTTTGTATTTTCCTATTTACATCCTGCACATCTGTAGCCATAGAAAGGATAAACAGTAGTGAACAAATGCTAAAATGCCAAGCTGCTGAACCTGAGTGAGATCTTGTCACAATTCACAGCTTCTCTAATGAGTGTTATGAAAATCTCTATTCAAAATCCAATGAATAGCTTGGAATTTCTTGCAAACAATAAAGTCAGATTAACTGTAATTTGCTGTAGAGAGATGCTCTTAACTTATAATCTTTGACCATGTTATTGACCAGTATGTGTTTGCCCTTGTTGTTAATAATTTATCCTTTGAAAAATCTATGTGCATTATAGTCTTTGATCTTCTCACAAATTTCAAAGCTGAAGATGGTATTTTCTTTTCCCTTTTACATATTTTCTTTCTTCTAAAACAAATTTTAAAAGAAAAGAGGCTGAAAAATCATTTTAAAACTTTTTTTTTTTCTTTTTTTCTTTCTTTTTTTTTTTTTGGAGAGCTTACAGTTGACACCTATCCTTGGTAATGAGAGCTGTACATTCATACAGTAAGAATATATATGAATAAAAAAATCAAGGCAAGCGTACTCTGTACTCTGTAGATGAAAAATATTTGAAAACAAGACTTAATGCATCTAGTAGATTAAAACAGAAATTAAAGACTTTGGAGTAAGAAGAGATCAAAGGCTGTCTTTTCATTGTTCTTTTTATTGTTTATTGACTTCAAAAAGACTTTTTAGTTTAAGCTGACTTTAATGTCTCTTGAATGCTCTTTTGTAAAGTGACTTTGAAAACTCGTGGATAATGTCTTCATTAAGTGGGGAAAAATCTTGGTAAAAATATAACTGTAACTTTGCTTTCATTATAATAGAAAGAGATAACATTTTGCTTAATTAAGGTCTGTTTTCCCTCTGTTCTGAATTTTACGACCATTTTTTTTCATTGAAATTAGTGCTGATAAAAGCCTGAAGTAGACACTGCTAAACTGAAACTCTTAGTTTTCAAGAGAAATGCAGTAATGTGAGCTGTTCATCTGTATTTGGTAGTCAGTTAATCAGGATGTTGCCTGGTCTATAGTAGCTACTTCAGGAAACAAAAGAAAAATCCCAAATCATGTCCAAATTGTGTTCATTCTAAAATAAAGTGCACTTTTTTGCTTTGTTGGGAAGGTTAATTTAGAGACTTTCTGCTCACATTCTGTTCCCAAATATCTGTGCTTTTCTTCCCAACCTCCTGATGACTTGATGAAGATAAAGATCATAAATGTATGGAGCTGAACTGATAGACTAAGGATACTATGCTGAATAATTAAGAAAAGGTCCTTTGCACAGATTTCTCTGTGGAGTGTTGTGTATTTTGCCCAATACTTGGAGGTCTGAAAATGCACTTCAGGAGGAAAACTACCTTGGCCTCTGCACTCTGTCCCAGTTCATCTTTTGAGTATGCTGATAGGAGACTCAGTTCATTCCATGTTTAAATGCAAAGAGGATTTTTCTGGGTTTCATGAAGAATGTATGCCATCTTCTGTAAGAAACTGTATGTGTAGCAAGCTCAATGATTCCTGATTGTGTGAACACGTTGCGTAATGTAGGTGAAGTGCCTGCTTTCTTTTGATTGTGTTTGCTAGTGTTGATTGAGATATGTCCATTTTTCGGTTGGTTCCTAAGTTTTCTGTTGTTGTTTCATAATATAAACCTAGTTTTATATATTTATAATGCATTTTTTTTAATGAGATCAATTGTTTATTACTCTTGGAGTGATAGCTGGTGGGTTGTGGTGGTAATTTTATGAGTGATGTCCTTCCCATTCTGCCTGCTCCCAGAAGATGCATGAAAATGTCAGGCAACCTGCCTTTTATTGAGGATCAAAAGACTCTGGCTTGCAGTCTGCACAAGTTGTTTGCAAGACCTTTTTATGTATTAAAAAAATAAGTAAAAAAGAGAGTGTGAAGCAAGAACGCCTTTTAATGTGATAACTGAATTTCCAGAGGTGTTTTTTTTTTTTTTTTTTTTTTTAATGAGAAACGTGTATTGCATGTTTTCTGAACTGGGAAAAATGCTTAACCTTGCTTCAGCTTTAAAGGAGATTGTTTTTCTTCAAAAGGAAAGCCAATATTACACTTGTATCCCCTTGCTTTCATTTGTGGCTAGGGACAAAGCAGCAAAGCTCTCTTATGCTTGATTTATTTTTACTGTCTCTCAACTCTGGTGTACATGTTAGGAATATTATGTCCAGCTGTCCAGTGCAAAAAGGAGACACTGGAAAGGAGGTCATCATCTTTACTGCCATGTGAGTCCAAAGGCAGCACTCTGTTTTGGTTTTGTGACTGGCTAATGGCATTTTTACTCACAGAAGGATTTGTAGTTCTTACTTACTTCATTCTGGTGTCAGTAACCACCTTTTGGATTTGGTGCTTCAATATACAGCACTTCTGTCTTGTAGAGTATCAGTTTTCATATTCACAGATTCAAACCAAAAATGGAATATGAACTTTTCTATGGCAGAATGATTAACTGTTTTTACAAGTGAAATCTTCATGGATTGCTAAAAGGCTTAAACAAAGCTGACAAATGTCCTGCAGCATTTGCTTTTGGATCCTATGACTTGGTGGTTCTCAGCGCACTGTTGATAATTCTTACACCTGTGCAGCCTACATGAGCAAATGTAAGCCTTTGAAAATCCAACATTTATTCTGGTACCATAGTAGAAGCATGGCTGAAAAGCAACCCAGGACAAAGGACGTAACAAATATGCTGGTAGCAAGTGGTATGATATGCAAGCCTTCTTACCTGAGTAGTTAGTGTGAAGACTGTTAACATTTTGATGCTTATATGGTTGATGCTGTGCAGGCTGCATTGCACATCTGCAGCATGGACATGCGAAGGGCTAAGATTTCTCTGTAACAATGTAACCAACGTTACAGATAAAAGGAGAGAAAAAGGAACAATGAAGTCAAATGATGAAAGAATGATGTGAGCAAGTGCTGACCTTATTGTAATTATTGTTGCTTTTGTTTTGCATTAAGGCATGTGCAGTCATCCTACAATGTGGGAAACAAGGTTGCTATGCATTTTCTATTTTTAAATCTACTTGAGCTAGATAACAGTTGGCACCAAGGATACAGAGATGTTAATCCTTTGAAATTAGAGAGCCGATGTCTGGGCTTCATGAGCAAAAAGAGCTGAACTTTGTCCCTTTTCAGTGCTACACATCTTGGTGTTCATGAGAGCTGAGTGTGGTCCAAGGGTTTGATTGTATATTTGAATGCTTTGATTATATTATCATTGGGCAAGCCAATTTTTTTTTTCCTGCCTTGTACATGCAGAAGGACCATTTCAGTAGTAATGTAAAAAGTGGATTAAAAGGTCTAAAGGAAGACCCACAGTACACTGATACAGTCCTGTTTTTAGTTGGGCTGTGCTCAGAGTCTGAAAAAGCTTCCAACCTGAGCAATACAATATATTAATGAAAGATGGAAGTGCTGGCTACTTTTGTTTATTTGTTGTTATTTTTTGTTTGTTTTTAGCATATCTTCTAAAACACTGAAGACATGCTTTTTTGTTTGCCTGGTTTGGACACCCTGGGGCACTTCCACGTTGTCCTTTTATGTCCATTGATTCCCTCTTTCTACAGAATTTTCTTCCAGATGAGGTGTACTAGTTCTAGGCAAGCAAACCTCTATGTTTTTTAGAAGCACGTAACTTTTCCCTAAGTTACAGACAATCAGTTCACATAACCTCAGATTTTTCTTTACATTCCCATGTACAGTTAATATCCTTTCCATTTAGTTTTGGATGTTTGTGTCACTCTTTCGAAGGCTGAGGTTAATGTTACCTTAGAGAGGATTTGCAAAGGCGATGTCTGCTTTTGGGAAAGAGACAACGTAGGAATATACTGGCTTTCTGCTCCTGCAGTTTCTCAAATTCTAAGTAAGAGAGATAGTTAAAATTTTCCCTAGCCGTGTGTGCCACACGTGAGAGTGCACATGGCTGCCCGCTATGTCCTCCGTGGGGACATACATTTTAATACTGTGTCCATTTACATCACTATTCTATTAATTACATTTAATGCAGTTTTGAGCTAAGGTAGCACAGCCTTATTTCAGAGGAGTGTGTGTGTGTGTGTGTGTGTGTGTGTGTGTGTGTGTGTTGTAATGAGGCTTGAGTACAATCGATCCATGACTTGCATGTAGGGGATTCTTAAGGGAGTTTGCTGATTGATGTAGAAGACGGATGTCTTTGGCCATTAGGAAACACCAGTTTTTATTACCTATCAATCTCTTAGAAAACCTATGGCAGCAAAATCTCCTGTAATAGATATCTAATCTGTTAAATTAGAGATTAATGAAATGAAGACATTAAAGAAGAATGAGAAAACGCTTTTACGAAGTAGACAGTGCTAGAAGAACAATATAGAGTACTGAAAAGTTTACAAGAGCATTATGAAGAGTGGAAAAAAAAATAACTCAGTACACACAATTCTCATCTTAACCCACTGTTTTTGCTTTCAGAACTGTTTATGGGTTTTACATGATGAAAACATGTATGAATATATTGGTTCGTAAACTAATAGAGCAGTGGAGCATATAAGACTGATCCCAAAATAGAAAAACATTGAACAGGGTATTTAGAATGCTGTTTTCAGACTTGTAGAGTTAAAAAATGGCTAACTATTCAAATATTTCAGTAAGAATAAAAAGAAAAATTGCATGTAGCTGTGACTGTTACTTATGACAACTGTTTGGACACCGAATCTTTGCCTGGGAAAAATAAAAGCAACCAGCATCTAAAATGTTTTGAAAGGAAAAACTTGGCAAATGTGTATCTTCCATCATTCAGTGCCTAAACATCGAATCTTCAGTGTGTTCTTTGCACTCATTTTTCCTTCCAGCTACTGTGTGCACTGGGACATAAGACAGAAGGAAGATTCAAAAAACTGAGTTGCATTTATCTATAGATAAAAAAAAGAAAATACTATTGAGGTGACCGTGTGTGTCAGTATATCACTTTATTTCCACACCACCTGCTGCAATTAAAAAATGAAATCACCAAGCAGCAAGTACAGTAACTTCATCAACCAGCTGATATTATAATTAATGACTATAGAGTCTCTATTATTGTGTACTTCCAAGGCATCAAGTGGAAAGCTGTCGTAGTGCTTTAAATAATGAAAAAGTTTCAGGCCTTGATAAATGGCTCAGTTGGATGCAGTTTAGAAAGTTGAGAGCATATGCTTCTGTCATTAGAAACTAAGGACCCTCGTTACCCTTGCTATAACTGCTCAGATTCATCTGAAACTCTTTGATCCCCCTCATGTACTTACACTGCGTTTAAAATGCAACAGTGTGGAAAAATATGGTGTGCATGAGAAATCCAGTTAGCTGGGAGAAAGATTAAAATAAAGCTACTGTTCATTAGCATCTTTGTTTCAAATCCATTGGAAAAGATAGCATTCATCTGTATCAACACTTCTTTTGAAAAAAAAGTAAGCAAGCATCTTTCTTTGATTCCTTTGAGATTTTTGTTTTAAGAAACAATTGAAATCCAATAAAGAAATGTACTTCAGTGAACAGTTATGAAGATATTTAACTGGCTTAATAGAGAAATGACAGCATGGATCTTTGTTCTCGCAGTCTGTACTTCATCATTTTCTGCAGTGATGGATGCAGAATGGCTGTGAAGAGTAAAGTGCCAAAGCAGAAATTTTCAGCATGATCGGTGATGCAGCTTTAAACAATACCAACTTTTAACAGCAATCTTGATAGATTCTTCTCCTGAACAGTATAGTTTTATTGTTAAATGTCATAATTTTCATTGAAAACTGACTGTTATTTAGTTTTCAACTACTATTTATTTTTCTTCTTACTCTGAAACTTCCCCATAATGTCTTTGTCTCTGAGGATGTTTCGTAGCTGAAATGCTTTGCCTTGGCAGAGCACATGGCAGATAGAGAAAATTTTGTCTAATCCCTGACTCTCATGGTTGTCATTTTGCTTTGTTTCATGCACAGAAGCAGTATGCCAGTACCATTTTCCAAACCTCTTATAAAGGAATTATGTTTTCTCTGAAGTACTGAATTAAGATAACAAAACATACATGAGGAATACATATATGAGTGTATGATTGGCTGGTTGCTGCTGGTGGAAGATAACCATTTTCTGCACAACAGAAACAAACTTTTTTTCCTCCCTATCATACGAGCATATGAAATAGTAGAAAGAGTGCTGTTTTTCCCTATGCTTTATGTTATTTGGAATCTATACTTCATGAACGTACAAAACTAACAAAGCATCGTGCCTGGGCAACGATGCAAGCACATTAGAGGAGAATATTCTAGTCCAAGTGATTCTAAGTGGTTAAACTGTTCAGCAGTGTGGTTCTGATTAAGGAGTAAAATGGCAAGATCTGTGAATGTATGGAAAGAGAAGGAAAACATCTACCTGGGCAAAGGAGCGTTGTGTTTACCTTCTGATGTGCTCAGACTGTCATGCTGCAGTATCAGCAGCAGCCTGTGCTGTGAGTGAATCCCTTGGGTTCTTGGTGTTGGATTGCTCTTGCTGCTTTCTCATGTTGATGGACAAAAAGGACAGTTGGGTGACTGCTTTATAGCACCTCAGAATATTTGCAAACTGTGCAGTTAGACAGATGCAAAAGAAGCGCTGATGCAGTGGTCCATCTCCATTTGTCTCGAAGGTTTACCCACTTGCGTGAGCTGTGAATCTGTTATAAGTGCTGAATATTAACTAGGACATTTGGACTTTAAAATAGTGATCTTATATCACCACAACATCTTGGCAAATTAGATTAAACCTGAAGGATGCGGGGCCTGATCCATCTTTAAATTCATGATGTGTGAAAGTTGCACTTCAGACAAGTGTTAAGCTAATTGCTTCCTTAGCTGGTGACTTTAATAAGTTATAAACAGAAATATTTATCTCAGTGCACTAAATAGCTGAAAAGAAAGATAGCAAGGACATTCACAGAAGTAGGGTTTTGCATATATTCAAAATAGTGTTAGGTTGTGCTATCAGAAGGTTAGAAATACGTTTTTTGATGTATTTCAGGACTTTCATGCCCTTGCCAGTAATTAAATTAATTATTTATCCATTGTACACAGTCCTGAATTACTGTATGATTAGCTTGGGCACTTAAAAGTATAAGAACACTTGAAAGCAAAATCCACGCATAGGTATTCCATAGCACGTCTTACAATCTAAATATTGCTCTTAGTCTAATCGAAGCAGCAAGAGTAGTCACAGCAGTTGATGGACTATTTTTCAAATTGATTTCAAAAATGTATTTAAGGGGATGATCTTCTACTCTAGATTACCTATTGATTTTTAATATGAAAAGCTCATTATATAAGCAGTAACTGCATATAAAAACCTAGCAAACCTTTGCATAAATCCTTTAATTGAATTTCCAGAGCCTGTGGTTCTCTCTCTCTTTTTTTTTTTTTTTTTAATTAAATCTATTTCTTTTTTTAAGTGTTACTGTGTAATTTGCATGCTGTGAAGTGGCCCTGTCCCAGATAAAGTGCCATTGATCCTTATTAAACCTCACCTCTGGGCTTGCTCAAAACTAACTGGAAAAATTAAAGTGTTCATGCTGCAATGCACTTATTGCTTGTGTGATAGGATTATGGAGAAAAGAATAACATTAATTTCCAGGACAGAATTTATAATGTAAGATTTTATTTTATTTTTTCAATTTGATAATTAATAGCAAAATCACATCCTAAATATAAATCTTATTTCAGTCTGCAAACTGCAGCAGTAATTAGGAAATATAATGTATACCTGATATAAAATCAGGATGTTGTATATGGACCCTCCTTCAGTATATTAAAATGATTATGGATTCAACCCAACAGTTTAAATAGAGATTTTAGCTGTATCTTAACATTAATAGCTCGTTCCATTTTATCTCTTCATTTTAAAACTTGAAAAATGATAGTCTGCAAATATTCATGCTACCAATTTTTAGTATTAGACTTATGAGAAAGAAAAGCATATAAGCTGCAATATTAGTTTCAAGTTTTTAAAACAGTTAACAGTTGTTTTTTTAAAAAGCAATAAACTCTCCTAAAGAAATATTCATAATCAATAAGAATAGAATGTGTGGAATATATTAACGGAGTTATAAAAATGTTTATAACATGACTCAAAATGAAAAACACTGCAAGTTATGTATGGTTTAAAGTGTAATCAATTTTGTGGTTGCATATGGGGATATAAATGATAAACACGAGTAGTAGCATTTTTACTAAAGGCTTTTGCAAAAAAATACTGTATTTATGGTCTATTCCCTTCTTTTTACAGATCATTAATGTAGAAAACAAACGCGGTGTATCCATCTTTTTTTGGACAGTTTAAAATTCCATTAAGTGATAATTTTTCAATGGAAATTCGGAACACATTTTACCCGTGTTTTTCTCCTACAAAGCCATGCTGTGCTGAAGGCTGGATTTCCAGCAGCCAGCGCCGTAGAAGTTTTATGCTGGAGTGTTTCAGATTTGTAGGGTGAGTTAGTGGGTTCTTCCACTTTCAGCAATGATCTGCTAAATGTGCTGTGTTCAAGAAAGCGGTGAATAGCACGTTGTATTGCCTGTGATATATTATATGAAACGAGGCTGGTATTGTCAATAGCAGCAAACTTCTTTCCACAATTCAAGTGTGTGTTTCAGAGCATTTCTCCTATAGATTAATTAGTGCGACCTGGTTTTTGCAGTTTGGTTGGTTAATGCAGAACCAGTTGAAATACTTCCCCACTCATCTATAGCTAACTAAATTCTGTTTAACTGTATTACCTGCTAAAATGGATTATGTATTTGCTTTAAAGCTCCAATATTGCTTTTATGTAAGCGCTACTTATTTGAAAATGAACCCATCGGTGTGTCAGGAAGTGATTCTACTTGCTCATTTCATATAGTTGATAGCATTGATAGTAAGCTGTATTTTAATCTTTTATTCAGTACCTCCTTTGAGTGTTTGTTAATGCTCTGTTTGGGAGTTCCCTTGCTAACTGCTGAAGTCCTTGCTGCTGCTGCCAGAACCTGTCTGGACTGAGTCATCATTTTGTCTTTCAGATGGCACTTAAAGGTGGCATCTTATAGAGCAGCAACTCTTTAAAAAAGCAAAGAGCCACAGCAAAACAGAGGAGAATCCCTAAACTCTAAAATTCTTAAATCTGTGCAATTTGCATAGACTGTTATAAAGAATTGAATATAATAAGTGTCATTACTGGGATAAATTTTCCTATTACATGTCTGAGTACAGTTCCACAAGCATTTTGATACCAAATGGAAAACCTGGATACCTTTGTGTTTGTTTGTCAGTACTGTTGCCATTGCTATAGCAGAAATTTCATCTGGGTACAACAAAGAAAGGAGATGAACATGGGTTTTTAAGGGGGTGGCTTGAATGGTTTTGTTCAGTGCCTTGTGGAAGTGGGCTGTCGTGGCTGTCAGTCTTTGAATCTGTATCAGTAAAACACTGAGTTCATGAGCGTTCCTGGCCATGCACCAGTGGCTGGAAGTATCCAGCCACTGGAATATAATCCTTTGCGGGGGCAGCTGATTGCTTCTTCAAAAAATACCCTGCCTGCATCAGTGTTTGCTGAAAAGGGGAAAAATAAGTGGCAAATGGAAGGATCCCATCACAGTGAGGGAATGCAACAGGAGCTGCAGCCAATCTGCTGTGCCTTGGGCCGTGTCGTGGTCGCATGGCTGCAGGCTGCCTGCTGCTGCCTGCCTGCTGGGGAGCTCTTCAGGTTTGGTTAATGCATGGTTTTGGCTCTCTGTACCAGCAGGTACCACAGTGACAAAGCAAAGTGCTCCAAATTTACGTGTTATTTTGTGAGATTCAAATGGATTAATGAATACAGCTTGTTTCTTCTGGATTGTTCTTGGTGGATTATTCTCTGAACTGTTATTACAAGTAGCATTTTGCTCCTTGAATCCTGTTTCTGTTTTACCTTCAGAAGATCACAGGCATTCTGAAATTGTGCTTTAGGGAAAAGTTTTTGAAATTCTTTCCTGGTTGTTTGTCAGTGGATTTGTTGCAGTTTCCTAATGGTCTTTAGTGGAGGAAGTAAGTGACGCTGATCAGTGAAGGTAGACAGTAAGATTTATAATGTATTTGTGCTAGCTGATTGCCAACAGAACTGGGCTTTCCCAGCGGTGCTGTACGCGTACTTGGAAAATCAATAGGGATTAGCCTATGACCCCCTTCACATACTTATACTGTGGTCTGCATTGCTTACCAATATTTCATCTGTTTCACTTAAATGCTGTTACTTACTCAATAATGTGTGGCTGTTCTCGCGAGCTACTAATTAATTTTTAAAATGCAGTCTCACTTGAAACTGAGATAAAGCACACCTTTTGCATTGGGGTGGGTGGAAGGCTTTGTGGCTTACATAGTGACTTTGCACTTGGTACCTTTAATTAAAGATCCTGCTTTGAAAGATTAAAGTTACACATTCAGATTTTAAGAAGTATTAAATCAAGCACAGAGACGCTTCTTGATGGTTGCCAGCAAGCTAAATTGTCAGGCTTAACTAGATGCCTCCCAGTGCCCTGTGTGCCCTGTGCTGGCCCAATTGGACTTTTCACTCGGTGTGCTTAGATGTGAAGTATGCATATAAGGAACTTATTTTTGGTGACATTTAGATAAGTGTCTGTTTGTTATTGTGTTACACTATTTTCTTTTGTACCAAGATTAACAATTACTGTAATATGTTATGAGAAATTAAGATTTCCCTTTTGGTTTGCTGCTTAATTTTTGCCATAAAATTCCTTGGTTTAAAAGGTTTTTTTTTTTTGATTTCTCTCTTGGAAAGAGTAGGAGGAAAAAAGCACCAGGTATTGTGTTCCCTTCCAGTAGATCAAAAATATTTTAATGCATATTAACGATATAAAAATAGTTTGTTAAGCAGTGTAAAATTCTTTTTTCAATTTCTAGTTTACCATACAGTTTGCCAAAATTCAAACATAATGGCCTGAAGCAATTATTTTTGATGTGTTTGTTCTCCCAGTAGGGGGGTTTTAAAAATTCACGGTTTCTTATGCAAGTTTGCCTATTCCCTGGAGTTCCTTATAGTTTCTTATTGATCTGGTAGCTGGTATTTGAATTGGTCGATGTACTCTGTAACTTGTTTAAGATAGCCTACCTGAACTATTAGTTTAAATAATATATTCATAAATTGATTAAGCATTACAGTAAGAGTTATTAGCCGCATTTTTATCTGTGTGCTATCCACAAATGACTTCTAGTATAATAATCATGCATATATAAACAGAAATTCTGTTTTAAATTGCAGTATGCCTTCTAATAATTACATTGCTAGTAATGGTATATTTCTGCAAGGAGGAATCAACCTCTTTTCTGTGTGGGCAGCAAAGCTCGTATTTATTTAATGTGGATGAAATAATTGTAACTATTGATGTGCATTTAAGGCAGGTTATGGGCTAAGGGAACAAGGAAGGAGGATGTGGCTGTTGTTGGCAGGAGGCTGCTTGCTCTGTGTGTGTGGGTATGAGCAGAACCTGCAGGAACCAAGGCCCATCTGGCTGCTGGGCTGTGGGGATGTGGCTACAATTACCGTCCCAATCTCATCACCTGCATACACATCACTAGCTCTGCTTGCTCCTCCCTCCTGAGAGAGGGTGACAGAAGAACTCAGAGAAAGTGCCTGACCAATGGGTATGGATAGAACAGCGCACACACGCAGCAGTGCAGCTTCCTCTTCCTTGCAGTCATGGCAGACGGGTTTGGACCACATGCCTTCAGTGGATAACACCGTGCCTTCAAAGTATCTCTGTTGCTATTAGTATATGATCAGCATATACAACTGCTGTAATCGTGGGAGATATTTCAAATCACTATGAGCGAGGAAAGTTTGTGTGTTACTCCATATTGTGTATTTTAATGTTTGTAATAGGAATGTGCTCCAAAAATTGAAAGAGCAACCAGAGTGATTTTCATAACAAAGGTCGTAGGCAGACTCACACACCAGCCGCTGTGAATCTTTGTCTACCTCTGTGTGGATGGACCACATCCAAGTGCTTTTATTAGAAAAAGAAATGCCCTCCTAAAAGGCTTTGTTTGTGCAGAGGGAGCTATAAAAGACTGTATAACAGAAAGTATCAGAACTCACTTTCTTAGCTGCTCTCGGGTTTACTTTGCTGAACGGCGCAGACTCCCAACCGCTTTAAACAACTCTCACTTTGATTTAATCCTAAATTCTATGAGAAAATTCTGAATGCAGAATGCATCTGCATGCAATCTTCCCGTCATACCGATATTCTCAAGTCAATGGCCTCCTTTAGTTAATAATCTGAGTGCACCGTGGAAATTCACACACCTCACATTTCAACTTATTTCCTGCATAAACTATTGTCACAAGCCTTGGAACCTTGCATTTTGCAAATGAATAACTGGGGAACTTTTTCATATTTTAGTTTGAAAGCCATTTTGTCTCACCACATGCTTTTTCTGCTTCATAAATTCTACTTTAAAACATTCAACAACCTGCTAAATTAATATATACTGTGTTCTTTCTTTAATGGGTAGGGGAACTTGTCTCACAGCAGTGCATTTGTTCAGATCTGTTTTGAAAAAGCGCTGCCTGCCGTGTGAAGGACATCTGCTCACAAATGAATGATTGTGCTTTTGATTCGGAGCAGCACCTTCACTTTAAATGCTGGCTACAGATGAAAGGAACAGATTGCTGTGGTGCCGCTTTTGTGAGGATTCCTCTACCCAGCATGTGGCTTCATACATTATTGAGAGCAAATCCACTTTATGCTACCACTCCTCACTGCACTTATTTTGCCAACCTTATTCAGAACGTCAGCGAGGATGGCTTTTCTACAAAGGAAGAAAAGGCCAGTTAGGAAGATTAAGCAGATAAATTATTTACAGTGTTTAATTATCATTGTACAGGTTTATTAAACTTTATGGTTACCTGGAAACCTAAGCAGGTGCTAGAAAAGAGTCCAATAAAGTGAAGTAAAAAATGTTTTGTGTAAAATGAAATCCTTTTATGTGTGCCATGTTAATATAAATGTCCAGGGTGTTTTGGTTCCGTGCCGAGCTCGACTTGCATTTGATGTAGCGATTATTTTTTTTATAATCCATTCCTAGCTCAAGGCTTTTTGTGATAGGAGATCCCTCAGAATGCTCTGCTGGGTTGAGCAGCAGCGTGTTGCAGCACTAAGTGTCCTAGACAGTAAACAGATGTACAAGGTATGCTTGGTAAACCTCAGAAGATTCTCATTCATTGGTGTTAAGGACAGCTGAATTCTGTCAGAAATTAGACCTAGATGGCTTCGTAGCACCAAAATACATTTTGGAATTTTCTTTGTTTTTATTTATGCTGAATAAGTAATGGACTTTCTTTCTTTTTGCATGTAAATTGACTTAATTAGTGAATCATAGAATGGAGAATTTTAATTTTTGTTAATTTGATTTTTTTTAATATTATATATGTAGAAGTGAAGATGTTGTCCACTAGGAACAACTTTCCTTTCTGTGTATGCTATTCACTAATGTAAACTAATGAGCTCGGTTGAAGATCTGCCCACATGGTTCCAAGGAACCACTTATTAATCTGTCATCTTTGAATACCTTCAGAAAATTAAGACCACCAAGCAAGCATGAATTTGAAAATGAAAGAGGCAGTACCAAACCTATTATATTCTAAGGATACATGCCAAATAGGTAGGAAGTGACTGTTATTATCTAATAAGAAGCAGACAAATCCAACACTTTGAATTCACTGCACTAAAATAACCCAGAGGCATACGAGCCTAAGGATAGGCTGAAATCCTGACTCCTGTAAGGTTCAGGAGGCTCTACTGCTGGTGCAGTAGAACAGCAGATATGTAGCTTTTTGAAACTGCAGTTCAACTAAAATCTCAGTTTTTTAGGGAATAATTTTGCCAGAAAGTGTTCATTTTAATACTAATCCCAATTTGTTTTCCATTTTGGATTTTATTATTATGGATGTTTGACATTTTGCATAACCATAGTAGTGAATGCATAGGCTGCTGATGGGGAAGGGCTTTCATTTTGCCAAGATGTTATGGTTTCCTGGTACACGATGACTTATTTTAATGTGAAAATAGTAAGGAATGAAAAGCACAAAGAGTTGGCTCTGTAGGAGCAGCAGTTTGACTTAATTGAAGGTAGGCTCCTTTACAGGGAAATGAGAAAAGACTGCTCAAATTTATCTGCTAGATAAATTCTGGGTTTAATCCTCAGTATGAGAAATGAACTGTGAAAATTGATATCCAAGGTTCTCATTGTTTTGATTAAATTTGGTTTATGGCAGAATGGTAAATTTCTCATTCCTGAGTCTAACTCTATTAATCCGAATTTGATTTGATAATATTCACATTTGAATATTATCTTGTCTGAAATCTGCTTTGAGGAAAATTTTCTATTATTGCTTAAAACATTCAAAATATGGTGTTGCCTAAAAAGCTAGATAGAACTTGGATTCTTTATTTCACTTTATTGTGAGGCTTTATTTTCACCAAAATGATACCCATAGCTATCAGAAGCATTTTGATCGTTGATCACGTTTGGTAATTTGTCCTCTTGTCTGGATGATGAAGGAAATTAAGAGGCAGCCTTGGGGCAGACGTCAGTGCATCTTCCAAGGATTGGATGGCGGGTTTTTGCTATTTTGTTATCCGAATAAACTGTGTGAAACCAAACCTCCAATATAAAACTAGGGCTGTATTTTAAACAGCTCCAGTATGATTTCCTGTGCTGCAGTGTGTATTTCCGTGCCTTGTAAGTTTCAAGTGAAAATAAGATAACCCAGGCAGGGGGAGTCAGGGAGACCTGTGAAGCAGGGAGCGCAGACGGGCTGAGCTGCATGCAGCTGCTTTGCAGTGCTCAGCAAACCCCGTGCCTTACCTGGGGCACTGAAACCTCTTTGTGCATCTGTCTGGTTTCACTGCTCCTGCCTCTGACGAGGGAAGTGTGTCATCTGTGCTGGTGGAGCTGAACTGCTCACCCTCTGTAGTGGCTCAAAGTATCTTAGGTACAATTAGTAACCTCGCTGCTGACAGTGGTAGCATATTGTTGTTGAGAATGAAGAGTTTGCACTACTTGGGGCTATAGTTAGTTAATAGTAATTTTTGTATTCCACCGGGTGAACTTTGACAAAGGCCTATCATTTCATAAATAAGCCATTCTTTTAAGAGAACATCTGTTGAAAGTGGCAATTTAACATCTCCCTAAAACCCAGGGCATAATTAACACTATAGGGATACAAATATTAGTTTTCTAGCAGCCATTTCTATTCTGCTTTATCCTGAGTTTTCAGTAACCTTTTAAAATTGAATTTTTTTTTTTTTTTTTTTTTTTTTTTTTTTTTTTTTTTTTGCTTTTTTACTAACATTTTGCATTTAGTATAGAATTCTACGTTGAGGGTAAACATCTGAACTAAAACAATACGATTATTTGCTGTAGCCCATCGATGTTAATAGAAAAAATGAAGGTGCTGTGGCACAGGTGATGTGTTTTTCAAAAAACCAGCCTGCATTTGTGGAAAGCTTTTTGCATCTCAATTTTGAACTGCTGTGCTACACATAAAGCATTGCTTTACGTTGAAGTTATTAAGATTTATTTGAAGAAAACAAAAGTTTCTACATGGGGATTTGAAGTAAGCCTAGAGCAATATCTGCCATTAAGAAAATCTGAAGAAATTATTGTGTTTTAAGTTCCATCATCTAAAGTAGCTCCAGATTTCTGTCTGTCAGTCAGTTTTTAATGTCTTCTTTTAGATCATTCTCATCTCTACTAATGATTAAAATTTAACTTTTTTTGTACATGATATGAAAATACATGACCACACAGCACAGGCAAAGCACTGCTTCTTTGTGTTTAGCAGTGAGAATGTGTGGTAGTCTCAAATCTTGTATGTTCCATTGAAATGGCTACTATACAGAGAAGTAATATTTCCCACCCTGGAATTCCAGTTATTCATTACCTTATTTCTTTCTGGAAAATTGCAAATTCATTCTTTATGGAGCTCAGGCATTAAAGTTGTCTGTTGCACTAATGTGGAAAATGTTTTTCTATTACACTGTCTCCATGCAAATAACAAATTAATGCAGCTTGTAGAGGAATCTAATCACTGTAATTCAACATTCAGGGGAGCAAAAAATGATTGTGCTTGTCTTCACTCTTCCAAGAATGACACCAGATTTTAGTTTTTTAATGCATGGCCTATTCAGCTCATTAGTTTTAATATACAGGTTTAAAAGTCTTTCCTTGAGCAATATCTTTGAAACAAGATGTTAACTTCCCCAAGTCTGTAATCTCCTATCAAGATGTACTTACTGCCTTGCAGTTATCCTGCTATTTTACTCCCAGTTCTGTCTTTATGCTTCAATCTTGCATCGTATTTCATCTCTAGGAGATTTAATTTATGCAGTGGGTCATTACAGCTTTCATTTACTTGTGCTGAGGGGACGCTGAGGACAAGAATGCATTGAGACCAACTGATCCTCCTGCCCCAAGTTCCAATCTTTCTGGCAATGAGAAGTCCTAACTGTGCTGAACCTGTAATGTTAAAAGAAGTGTTAGTTTAGTCAACCTCTCTTTCTTGCCACTGTGCACTCTGCTGAATTGTTCTTTTTCAGTAGCTGCCTCTTTTTATTCTTTTTCATCCTGAAAACTGAGCAGAAATCAGCTGCTACTTAGCAGATCCTCACCTGCTGTCAGCCTCAGTCTGTATCGCATTCCACACACCTTCTACTCCTTTTACACCTTCAAAGCATTCTTACCAAGATCTTCAGATGCTCTCTTATTGCAATCGTTCTTTGGTCTTTCTCTTGCTTTTGAACTTACTAAGGACACTTTTGATAATTTTTCCAACGAGTTTCATAAGACACCTAAGACTGCTGGCTCTTGTTTTGTGCTGCTGTCTCTTTGCACACTTGTCCTAGATTCTAAAGATTTAAGGTGAAAAAAGCTGGTGATCTGTTAACTCTGAGAACATTGCAATTGCCTTCTCACAGTCTTTTATTCTGTTCTTATTATCATTACTGTTATTGTTATTATCTTCTATCTTGAAACCTATTCAAAACTACAAAATATGAAGGCAAAGAAAATAGCTGAGAGCTTTTTCACTGAAGGAGCTCATGCCAAACTGTTCAGCGGAGGACATTCGGCCACTCTGGTCTGTTTGTCTTTTGAGATAAGAAGCTCTACTCACCTGCTCTGCAGCTCTGTGACAAATGGAGTGACAGCAATCTGACATCAGTGCGGTGCCTTCCCTGCGCTGCTGGGCAGCTTTGTGTGTTGTGCGCACGCTGGGTGGCATGAGTATTCAGTTGTTCATTTTGTCTTTGAAAGGTATGCTGCTTTTAGTGTTGTTCCAAAGCTTTTCTGTACTTCCTTTGTACTTCCATCATCTCTTGAATTTCTGCAAGCGTTCATTGGATGTCCTGAAAAAACATTTGTGCTGTATAGCTTTTCTGCTTGCAAGCCTTGTTTGGTGGGAAGCTAGTGAATGGATCCTTTGCTGTTCCTTCAGATCCTATGAATCTCTTGAGGCCTGGCAGGGAGGAGCTGCCTGTTTGCCTGACTCCTTATTAAGAGGATCCAGGAGAGTCGTGGTGTTAATAAAATATTTTTTTTTCCCCCACCCTTTTCTATTTGACAAGGAGATGTTTTGGCTAGGCTAATTCTGTCCCTCTACTAATAAAATGCTGTGATCTCTATAGAGTGTTCTTTCTCACTGTCAGCTCTCTTTCTTCTGTTGCATTGCTTTAGTGGAGGTGGTGGCACTTGGGCTTGTCAGATAGGATGTGGATGCTGTACTGCATGGTGTTGCAACAGTCTTAGGTGGGAAGTCAAATAGCTTTCCCTGTGGGTCAGTGTAACAAACCTTCTGTATGAGTACCTGCAAAGTGGAAGCTTCCAAGAATGGTTATTTCTGCTGTTCATTAGAGACAGAAAAATAAGGAAGCTGGGGATGTATGTCTGTGTCAGAATTTCCTGTGATCCAGAGGTCAGCATATCTGTAGAAGAGCACATAGCCCCACTGGGCAGGAACCACTGCAGGAGTGAGGTGTGATCAGGGAGTAAAGTAATGGAATGGATGGCTTGGTGACAAAGGGACTAGGGGAGAGGCCTGAGTCTGTGTGAGCTCGGGGCTGCACAGCACCCTATGTTTCAATAATAACATAAAAAAAAGCTGACAAACTCACTCAAAAAATTATCAAATTAAAACTATATTAATTGATGGATTGTTTTCAATATCGTATTTTGTATATTTCATGACAGTCTTACTGGGAAATCTATGGCTGTTAATGGAAATTGTGCATTTATCAAAGAAAAGACAAAACTGCTTTTTTTATTTGTTTGTTTTTGTTTTTTTGTTCCACTTTTTTGTGCTTTTAAAAAAGCTTTTTAAAAGGCATTAACTATATGTAGCTCTTTAAACAGCTCATGGGCTGAGAAATGAAAAGGAATACAGACAAGCAGAAAAACTGCCCTCAGTTACTGGTTTCTTAAGTCTGAGATTATATTGTCAGATTTTATGGAATACTCAGAATGATGCTATTTCACATGTAAGCCCTCTTCTGCTGAGTCTCTCTCCTTTTGTATTTGCACCACACACTGCAAGCTTGGCAAGGATTTATCCAAAATAAAATGCTAATGAAAATTTTTCGTCTGCTAACGAAGAGATGAAGTTTAATAGCTTCTTCAGGCAAGAAGGAGAGGTTCTGTCCTAATGCATTATATTTCTGAATTTGCAATTTATTCAGTAATTAACTTTTCTTGATGACAATGAAAATATATAGCCTTCCATGGAAAATTCATTTTAGTCCTTGCTGAACTTACGAAACAAGTATGACAACATAGTACAAGATATTGGATGACTAGAGATGTCAAATACACAAGGGAACATGGAATGTGAAGCTGCTCTGTTATTAACTATCAAATTATATATCTAGTGTGTGTTATGACAGGCCAGTTTATTAAGCCAAATATTTTGTGGAAGTAAAACCAGAAAGAGCAGAATGAACATACATTGCTCTGTGTGCAGAACTGTGGCTAAAAGCTGGAGTCAGACACCTATAATAGCAGTGGTACCTTTTTCAGGAAATTCCTGGTACAACATTAGATTCCACATTGCTTTCATATTTATACTAAAATAGAATTAATTTAAAGAATGCATTGGCTAAACCATGTTCACATTTGAAATCTATTAGTTCAGTTATCGAAGGAGTGTATATCCCAAGGCAGTTTAAAATCATCCTCAGAATCCTTGTTTTTACTTTCTGGGTCAAGCTAACGCTTCATTTAAGAATGCATGAAGTAAATCTTGAGGATTTTTCTGTGTAGAACTTCTCTGTAGGGAGTTAGCAGCCAGCTTTGACTTTTGTTCCTATGATTATCATCAGGTTATATAAATGAAGTAAACATTTCAGTCTGTATCAACTGCCAGGAGTAGAATAAAAAATGACCTCTCCATATGACCAGTTTCATATGTTCAGTAATGAAAACTAAATTGGTTTTGTGAGAATGCATGTAGAAATAGGAAGCCTCCCTCCGCCCAGCTGTGTGTGCACACAGCCTGCAGGTAACATGCCCTGACACAGTGCTGAGCAGGGGTATTCCTGGGCATCTCCTGTAGGTCATCTCATGAACAGGGTGAGGAAATGCAGCACAGGTGAGCTATGTGCACAGCCTATTAGGTGGAATTAGGTATAGGTGATACTTGGCTGGCAGTGCTTCAAGATTTGAGGCAATTGCATTCTCAGGTTTTTAAGGAAAATTTTGCATTGACTTAAATATGTGGAAGAATTTAACAAACTCCACATCAGTCACAGTAAAAAAATAACAACTGAAGTGCATTATAAGAGTATAATAAATGGTAGCACTTCAAGTAACACCTTTTAAAAGAGTCTGTATTTAGGCTTGATGAACTGCTCTTTGATGGAGGCCCTAGTATTGTACCAAAGTGCAGAGGTGAAGGAATTTCCCTCTTGCCTAAGAGATGTACCCAGATTTCACCACTTTTAAACTGAATCAGTTTCAGTTAGACCCTGAATTTCATATATTAACAGCGGGCATAAGTAGGAAATATTACTTCAATTGAATAAACAGGATTTCTTGTAGTTCTATTTTTTAATATGTAAAGTTTCCTAATATTACAAGCCTTTGTTCTTCATGCATTTTGTGCTGGGATTCCAGCATAACCAGTAATCCAGGCACCTGCTGGCATCTCCTGTCTGTAATCATAGGAAATATCCAATCACTCTCCAGTAAAACACCCTACAGTCTTCAGTTACTGAATCTTTTTCAGCTGTCACAGTCTTTTACATCTGCTGCATACCTTCTATCCTTCTATCTCTTCCTATTAGGATGTAACACCATGGGGATAATGTTCAATTCTTTTTCCTCTTGTGTATTTTTTGTATTCGCTGTCTTGTTGCTCCTATAGGCTGCTTTTATGAATTTAAAATCTGTAATCGGTCTGGAGTGACCTTGTCTTCTTTTTCTTCTGTCTGCATCTCCTGTAGCCATGTATAGCAAACCACCCTCCTATTGGCATGCTAACCTCTCTAAATGTCTCTTTTATAAATCTTTCATTCTCCTAAACGTTTCATAGTGAGGAAAATTGGCTTGCAAGCAACCTTGCCCTCACTGTGCTCAGTAAGACGCTGCACGTATGCATACTGCTCTTGAAAGTCTTTTCTAAAAAAAGCTCCAAATCTTGTACTGCAGAACTTGCACATCACCGGGTTCTTCTCTAGTTTAGATCTTTAATTGCTAAAATATGAGGGCTGCATAACCTGTGCAAAAAAAGCTTGAGAAGTAAAAGTGGAAATACATTAAAAGTCATTCCCTTGCTGTTTAGCCTGTCACTGATCTAGTTTGAATGCAGCTGCTAACATGAACTGCTTCAGGAATTTATAAATGTTAGATGAAAACACCACCAAATTAAATTGTAAAGGCAACTGCTTTTTTTTTTTTTTTTTTTTTCTTAGAAGACTTGAGAACTTGTACAATTTCTCTACTAAAGTGAATTTTCCATCAAACAGATGTTTATTTTAATCCAGAAAAGTTTCTGTAGTAGAGATGTCCACCACTTGGAACAAAAGGACCCCAAAGTGATTGTGCCACCTTATTGCTTAGATATCCTCATATATTTCTTGTTATTCTAGTTGAGTACTGCGTTCAGACAGAGGTTGCCAATAAAGTTTATTGTAGGAGCTAAGTGTCAATATCTGTAGTACCCCCCGCCTAGGGAGCTTGTAATTAAAATGCCACAGATAGTCTGGGAGAAGCATGAAAATTTGATGGCAAATTGATTTCAGGTTCATCTTGAAATTTGTCCTCAGCTGGACTCAATAGTGCTGGCAGACATTGGATGGCTTTTGTCAAAAGGGTTTGCTGGGATGAGACAGAGATGCCTCGATCTGAATATTAAACACAGGGCTCCACTTATGACAGTTTACTTTCTGCTAACACGTTCCTTTTTCTTTCTTTTCTTTTTTCTTTTCTCTTTAATGCATTTTGCTGTATGGGGAATGCCTATGATAGTATCATTCTGTTTTACTTAAGCAAAATATTTTGGCATACGAGAAAGCAGACGTAGAATTTCAGCTAACTAATATCAAGCCTAAGCATGCTGCTTCAAAACTTCTAAATTTTATACATTTGGCTAAGGTTGTAGGTGAAATTTTTCTAAGTGGTGATAGAAGTAAATAAGGGAAGCTATTTAAAAGAAAGAATTTACTTTGTCAGATCTAGTTTAATTTATAAATAAAGTATTTTGGAGCAAATATAAAATGCCTTTTATGCTGTAAAGTTAGAATCTTATAGAAGTCCAGTACACTTTGTTTTTGAAAGTCTGTTCTTACCAGTAACCTTCTACTCCAGTAGTAGGTATTAGAAACAATCTCACAAAGAAGACGTTAAAGTATTTTACAAAATAGGACATCAGTTAATATCCTGTAAATTAAGGATTTTTTTGTATGGAATGGGTACTGTGTTTTGGGAATGCAACTTTGTTTCATTAGCACTGCTCCTGAAGTAATTCTGATATTTTTATGTTTAAAACGAACAACAATGTGGCAGGCTCTTAGGGATCTTATATTAGCTTGATTTGCTTAAATTTTCATTATTCAAAAACAAACCAGCCAGCAGTAAAGGGATCATTTAAGCTTCGGTACAGCCCATAGTCCATCCACAAAAGCAGTTATTGTGCTTGCATGTGGACCAATGCTCAAGTGCTCTAAAATGTTTTACGTCGTACCTGAACTGCTCACTAAGCATTCAGTACTGTTCTTCCTCTTCTTCTCCTTGCAATATTTAGAACTACAATAATAATCAACTATTGCACTGCAGTGAAACTCTCTCAGGTGCCTGAGAACCAAACTGAAGTATCTGATCTCATTTCAAATGGTCAATTTATTTCTTCCTTTCCTGACACTGGTGAAATTGTGTTTTTATTTTCAGCTATGATAGATTTGTTCACTTGGTAAATATTATACGGTACAGGAGTCTTTATTTTTTCATATAATCTTTGTTTACAAAGTCAATACAATCACTTGGAAAATATGTAGCAAACACTGCAGTATATTAGAATCTTGTGTATTGTGTTTGCCGTAGGTACAAATTCAATACAGCAACTCTCCAACAATTGACATGTCAAGTAATATATCAACTGTTGGTGTATTACTTTTTGCTCTTCCTATTACTCCTTATCAAAACCAGCTCACCACCCACACTTCTCATTAAGGACTATTGCTTCTGGGTGCTGAGCAGACTCAAGTCTTATTGATGTTAAGTGAGGATTCTCATAAACCTTTGTGGAGATGTCATGTTTGTAACAGAACTGAATCCCGAGAACGCACAGACACACTGTTGAATTTTTAATTGAAAAAGTGTTCCTTAAATTTTCTTGCAGGGAATTTCATATAAATGAACAGCAAACAAGTCCCATACAAAACTAACTTTCAATATATATCTAATAGAATAAATAAGAAATTGAACTTTTGTATATTGACATTGTATTTTTAAATGTCTTTGTTGTTACATCTACTTGTATATCTTTCCTGCACGTGTTTTTAGTCTTTTCTCTGAATCATGAATTGCCTTGTGTGACATGCAAAGTAGAGGGAAAATGGGTGCTAAAGTGGAATAAGTGTCAAACGATCTTTATTCTACTTCTAACCAAGGCCTTTTTGAGCCACCTTGTACAATCAGACTGTCTTAGTTTCTTAATTCTACCTGTATATATAAGGAGTAACTGTGTATTTGCTAAGTAGGGCAAGGTATGGATGTTTTTTTCTTCTTTACCTGTTCACAAGTTCTGCCCTTCAACAGAATCATAGAATGATGATAATTTAAATTTAGCACTGCATACATTGACATCAAAAGCATACTCTTTTTAAAGATTGGTGGAATTTATTCATCACTTCATCACTTTAAGGGGAAACCCCGGAAAATGAGGAAAAAACAGAACAGATGGGACGATGCAGACCGAAGTATGCTGTGAATGAGCTAAATCGATGCCTAAATAGAAAGAAAAAGTCTGCCTGCAGATGGTGGTGTAGAGGTGCAGAAGTTCCTCGTAGCCTGATAGATATATACATGTGTATATATAAATATAGATGTGTTTGTGTGTAAATATATTTTAAATAGAACAAGATCAAGTGATGAAATCTCAGTTGGACAAATTCAGGCTAGAAGTAACTTCCATTGTCTTAGCACGAAATATAATGTACTGTTGGAGCATCTGATGGTGCAATGTATCGAACTCTGTCATGAGAGAGTAGTATGAAGCAGGTCAAATTGAAAGATCACAATGTTATCCTCTGGTCTTAAAGTTTGTGTTATACAGCCATATAGGGATTGCTCATAGAACCTCATGAAAGTATCTTGTGTACTTCCAGTGTTAAGTCTGCTGATCCCAATTGCTACTTATCAGAGCTCTCCCATGTGCGTTCCATTTGTCTCTGTTCTTCATTCCAGTTCTTCCCTCCCCTTTCAAATCTTATGAACAAATAGAATCAAAAATATCTCAGACAGGATGGGATGGATGCTTAATAATCTGCCAGAATGAACAGATAATTATTGACTGTTTTATTACTATGGTTAACTTATACATGGACATGAAAGCCATTGATAAAAATTTGGAAAGTTCACCTTTATATGTTCTTACATCACATACTAAGTACTGGTAAGTTGGTTTTGCGTGTTTGCATCAAAGATTTTACAAAAATGCATATAGTTTTCAATTAAATGCTCTTATACCCAATGCATCTTTGAATGCATCCTTGTAACCACACTTGTGATTCTTTTTTTCTTGAGAAAACCAATAATTAAGATGTCCAGTGCTCTTTTAATACAATCTCATTACTCAGTATGCAATGTCATTACTATCTTTGAGCCCCTCCCTTCCTTCAGAAGCTATTACATGACCTGCACATCTTGGTTAGACTCCATGTATTACCATTAGAAGACACCCACACTGGGAAATCACTCCTTTCCTGTTTTTGATTAATATTTTATCAGCCACGAGAGGAAATGGTATTCTTTAGCAACACTAATAAGTAATTGAGCAGATGAGATGCCCCTGCTTTGAAAAAGCAGTATGTAGAGGCTGTAAAAGAATAGCTTTAAATATGACTGAAGATAATAGATGTTAAAAAAAGACCAAGCCCAGGAGGTTCTGTCTGCAGTGAACAAACAGCAATACTCTCAGCAGAAAATGAATACTAAACATGTCATTGTTAGCAATAGGTTGCAAAAAAAAAAAAAAAAAAAGGTAAAATTGTATCTTATTCAAATTGCTGTTCAAAATATATTTTTGTGAAAGTGATTGATTCGTTGACTTTAAATACATTTCAAAGAGAGTCAATGGAAACCTCATACAATAGGCAGTGAAAACGTATGGTTGCTAAATAAAGAAATGATTTAAAGACTTGTTCAGATGCTAGTTGAAAACATTAGTGATTTAGCTATCAACAAATATTTAGAACAAGCATTTAAAATGCTTATTAGCTACTCCAGATTTATATGTTATGAACTGAAGCAAACAGTATGAGCAATTGTTTTTTCAGTAAATAATGCACTTGACAGTTCTCTTGGCATGCCTGTCTGTATTGCTGCTTCAGACAGAAAAGTCATCTTTTAATGTTTTGTTTAATTTTACACTATTTTCCTGAGTCACTTTTTCATCAATGGAAAAGCTAAATCTGGGAGGCTCACTCACATCATTGACTCATATAAGTTCTATTAACCAATATGCTTAGGAAGAAGCACATGTGCTTGTGATGAATTGTGTTAAACCAGGGTGGGTGGAGTGAGAAAGAGCCCTTATGCTTGCAGTGGAAAGGATATCATAGAGAGTGTTAGCAGTGGTGTAGTTGTGATGTTGGTGGAGTGATGAAGATCTTTGTCATATACTGATTACTTTCTTTTGAAACAATGTAGGTTGCTCCAAAAGTAATGCCTCGTATTTATTTCACCAAGAGCACAGTAACACTGATAGAGCAAATTCTCAACTATAAAATGCTATTTTTCAACACAGTTGCCACCACTAGCTATGCATATATTTTTGCCATCCATGAACAAGAACCTGCACGCTGCATTTATAAAAATCTTCATGTCTGTCTGGAACATGGCTTGTCACGTTGTCTCACATTGCTGTTATCCCTGCTGAAACACACCACCCACTGTGCTCAAACCACTGCTTGATCTCCGTAAATATTTAGCAAGTGTTGATTAATGTCCATGGATGCATTTTTTTTATGCATGGAATAATTCAGTTTCACACCTTTGTTTCATCTGTGCTTCCATGTCAGACACCATTTTGTCAGACTGCCCCTCAGCTTCCATCTGTCACATAGCAACAAAATCTAATGGAATATTGGCAGACTTCTACTGCCGTACCTCCAGCATCCATCTTTGATATCGTGGGTTAATTTAATAAAATATTTAATAAAATATTTAATTAAAAATTTAGGCATTGATTTCAGGGCAGGAATTTTCCAGGTATGTGATGTTATTGTCTTTATATGCTATTGGTGAAGTCCTGTGGATATTCATAACTGGGTACTGCTTGCAAAGGTTAAAGTATAAACCAGGGACTATTTTTGCTGTCCCCAAAACAGCAGAGGAGGGCAGTATGATGCACAGTGGTAAATGCAGCAGACCTTGTGGTTTCATGAACACTTCTGCCTAAATGATGCATATGAATTTAGTTATTTTTAATTTTTAAATCTACAGGATTTAATTGAAATCACAAATAGGAAATATAAAGTGAAGCATTTACTATCTAGTATTAATTAAGCAACATACAACATGAAGAGTTTTAAAATAAAATGAGGAGTTACTATTACTTTGTTCCTTAAGGTGAGAGAGATACGAGTATGTTTGTGTGTGGGGGGACTACTCTGTATCTTAATGCTAGGATTAATGCTTAAATGGACTTGATGAATTAATCATGGGATTTATTTTACCATAATTATTTTTTTGGCATTGAGCCTCTGTAATTAGCATCTTAAACACAAGTGTTTTTGGTGATCTTTATGACAGTCAAAGCAAAACCTACTGCCATTAATTCCTTGAGAATTGTTTAATATAATTTAATAGTCAAGAACTAATTTTCCAACTAGATTTGAAAATGAAATGAGTTCATTTAATGTGATGAGTGATAATGGCTCTCTTGCTTTTAAGTTGGTCAGATTTGCCTAAGCTCACTGGGTTTAACATTCACACTGAGAGCTTTGGAGAAGAACTTGGACAACTATTGTAGAGGGTCTGTTTTTCATTTTCTTCCACATGTTTGATATATTAATGGGATGTACATTTTATTCAAACACAGTCATATTAAGTTAATCATCATACGATTTCACTGCTTGGAAGCCAGGAATCAGCTATGTTTCAGATTCCATGTGTGAGTTCAGCTATCAGACTGTCTCCTAGAGCTGGCTTCAAAGCAGGAAATGAGACTACCGCAGAGTTTTTTATTGATTATTTATCAGGTTGATTAATTCAAATTAATTAAAATATTAACACCTTACTCTTTAAGCCCTCCTAAAATGTTTTTTTTCTTTTTCCCCTAAATGTTTGGCCAAATAGAGAAATCATTTAGTTTTCCCATACAGTGTCTAGTTTAGATGCAGTCAGTGTAGTTTCTTTCTGTCCCATGGAATTTGCCAGCTATGTGCTGTTTACCACCAAGAGCTAGAAGCTGTTATTCCAGTGGCAAGTAACATCAACTAGATAATATCTTTTCTCCTAATGGCTAATAGGAAATGAAAGGATGATGGATTTATGTGAGTGAGAATCTTGGTTTCCCATTCATTTCCTACGGATAAGCCATACTTTGTATTGCACTGGTGCACCCGAGTGCCAGTGTTCATAGGGCAAAATCCTCACTTAATTTGCCTAAAAGGAAAACCAGCTTCCTTGGTACATTGGAAGACATTAGTCAGTGCTGAGGGGCATCACTAGGATGTTAGCCCAGTGGTTCAAAGTGCTCCTGTGGGATTAGGTGTACAAGTTCATAATGCTGACTGGAATGCACTCAACTTTGTTCATTGAGACTCTCAACTATGTGTTCCTTACAAGCTTTAAGATTTCTACCTGAACGACTCCCTTGATCATAGGATCATATGTGCAGATTGAAATAGGTTTGGAATATCTAAATAATGTGAATGGAGGCCTTGAGTGCTCAGCCCATCCTTTTATGTCACTTTGCTCCATTGCTGCTTATCTTTACCTGAGCTAAGCTGTATTTATTCTCAGCTGTTGGAAGGGTACTGGCAGAATTATGTGCTCTTTCACTCTCTACCAAACTTTCTTCCTTACTAAGCTAATTTTCCTTTAATTGTCATAATTAGAAAAGGGCTTTGATCACAAATTCAGACCTGCTCAGAGATCAGAAACTAAACAAGTTGTGCTTGGATCTTGGGGATTAGTGTGCATCCCTCAGATCTAAATGGCAGACAGTGTTTCTTTCCCCCATCTCTCACAGGCAGTGTGAGAGCTCTGACTTGCAAGCCCTTACTCTGAGACTGCTATAATTTCATTAGTCAAAAGTGTAATTACATTATGAGAAGAAACAGCAGTCTCAGATTTCATGACCTCCTCTGTTTTCTCCCTAGTGTGTCTTAATCTAGATACGTCTAGATTTAGTTTTGGGTTTATTTATATGTTTGAACACAACATGATCTTTTGCAGCCGTGAACTGGGTATGATGAAGAAAACGAATTGAGATAACTCAGTAGTTTAATGTTGGTGCTACTTTCCTTTATCTGTTGTTTGTTTGTTTTGATTACAGCTCGGCCATTGTGTTTGTAACAATTGCAGTAAGGAGAATTAGCAAGAACACGAGATCAGAAAATAATTATACTTCTCATTGTTATGAGAGATAATTGATCAGTTGCAGTTAATTAGTGTGTTTCTTGTGTTGTAACTATTCCACCCCATGGAAGAGTCTCATGGGGCTGTGCACACACTACCCCCATTGTCAGGTCTGCATGTGATATTTAAGTACTGTGTTGCAGAGACTTTCTTCTTTCCCATTAACAGTTTCAAAGTCTTTATTTTCTTTTCATTGAATATCATTTTACAATGAAATACATAAGCGTTTACTTTCATTGCCATGTCATTATATATTTTAGATTTCATGAAATAAATGATATTATAAATATAATTTCCTCAACCTCTGTTGTAGGTGGGTAATGTTAGGATTTGCTTGTGTGTCCAAAAGGTGATAAAAGAATTTGTCTGTGAGCTAGTGTTTGGGCATCAGTCTGGCAGGATGGCTGTACTTCTTGATGCTGTCTGAACAGCTGGTTTACTTCAGATGAGATTTGGCTCAGATTTGGAAGATTTCAGATCATTTATAATTGATACTGAAGTCTCTGGGAATTAATCTTGATTGGAAAATGCTCTTGAAAGCAGTTACAGGTTACTGTGAACCAACTTCTAACACCATTGTCATACAGAATGGCTCTCCTTCTCCAGTGCCACTATCTGAAATTGAGATTCTGACATTAATTTTTTTGTAAATATGTCTATCTGTCTATAGCATCTGTATAAGTATGTGCATGCATCCTATGATCTTAGATCGCTTTATTTAAAAATATGTAAACAAATATAAAAATTTAAATATATTTGTTATATATTTTAGTGTAGATTTATATTGTTTTGAGAGAAAAAAAGTCCTGTTTGCATTCTAGATTAAAAAAAAAAATCAGAGATTAGATAGTGCCAGTGCTCCCACTTCTGTTAATTATTAATGAAAAGTATTATGCAAATACCAAAGCAAAAAAAGTTTTAGTGTTTTATCCCTACCCTGCAGCTAGACTGGCAATGGCTGTTGTTGCCTGCCACTTACAGGCAGATTCATTTGGCTCAGTACTTGCTTTAGAGTCCTCCCATGGTGACCCGGACATTTATTGTTTGATGCTATCTGGATTTATTTCCATTCCGTTGCCATGACACAATGCCAGGACCTGAAAGACAACTTATGTAAAAACCAATGTTTTTGGCTTCCTGCGTGATTACCTGTGTGTTTTCAAGAGCAGGGTGATCAGCTCCACATTCCAGCCTAACAATTATTTTTGTTTACTGAATGTAATCTGCCAGCTTTTCCCCCAGTGTTTCAGCTGGAGTAGACACACTTGGTTACAAACACCAGGCTCCGTTATTTTATTGAAACTTTTGAAATGGCCTGCTTGCTTCTGCTCATCACAAACTACTGCATTTGAGATAACAACTGAGTAAAGAAGTGAGCTCTGGGCTGCAGTCTGTCAGGTAGAGAAGCTCTCAATTCTTCAGCTTGTTTGAAGAACAGGATGATTCTTGATTTTAATTTTTAATTCATCTCACATGATGAGAAAATAGAGATATTTCAGGTCTTCTTTATTTTTCAAATCTGAATAAAAACACATGAGTTCTTTTATACGCACCTACCGTGGCAGGATTCGTTAATCTATTAAAAAATATTTTCATTTCATCTCCAGAACAGTGCATTGCCTTGCAAGTGCGGACTTAAGTGTGTGCACCAGTGCTGTGACTGCACCACTGTAATGAAGATGAAATGACTGTAATTATGACCTTTCTGTGCCTTTGTCTATACCATGCCCTTCTCTTTAACTGAACACCTTTCAAATGAACATGTTCTGAACTCTTGAACTGTTCATTCTGTTCACTGAGCTTATTGCTCAATCTGCAGTTTATCATTATGTGTCTCCAAAGACTTTGTGTTTCCTTATATTTGACATCTAGATGGAATTTTTCATAACCCTTTACTAGTCATAAATTGGATTGTTAGGGGATTAAGTTAATCTTGTTTCTTTATAGTAGCCTCAGATTTTTAAAGCCCTAATTTAGAGGAGTTTCTTTATTTGTTACTCTCCAATCTGCAAGAATGGAAAAAACCTCTGTGCTGTAGGATTCTGTATTGCTGGAATTATTTACTTCTGCTCATTCTGAAGTGAATTGTACCTAGGAGGTACACTTGAAAAGTTGTTTTGTCATGTTTTTCCCATATTACTATTTCTTCCTTTCTATCTAAATAGCAGCTTCTGAAAATGACCCAAAGCAGTGCATCATCAGATAAGGAATGTATTGGTGAATAGGCTGTAGAAGAGTATGTACTTTTCTTGTTCCATTGGGAAGAGAAATAGGAACAAATGAGTTACAACTTGCAGAAAATGGTTATGGTGTGCGAGTCATATCTTAGTTTTTCCTTTCCCTATCATGAGGTAAAAATCCCAACAATTTTGTGTGCTTCTTATTAATCAATTAACATCTTGTTTTAAAAATGGAAGGAAGGAGACATAGCACCAGTGCTTTGGAGTTTTTTGTTGTCTAGTTGGAAGGTAACTGCTAATTTTTTTTTCTTATATTTAATCGGTTGCAAGAGAAATAAAGTTGTATGGTTTAAACTGTGATGATTAAAAATATAAAATAATTGAAACAATATAATAACAGCAGAATATAATGAAGATAATGAGTTGATTTTCAATAAGTTAGTGCAGGCAAACTCCTCAAAATGCCTTCAGTAGTAAAATATTCGTTAGTTCTGGTGTTAAAGCCAGTTCAAAAGATGTAGAAAGCAAAATGCAAGGCATTACTTATGATAAAATTATGTATTACTTAAACGTAATGCTTATCCTTAGGCAACACACATTCATTTATTGAAGAAATAAACATTTTTAGCCTTCTTTCTCCAAAAGTCCAGAATTGTCAAACTGGTTATAGAAGATGTAAAATCTGGAGGAGTTCCTTGACCTCATTTATGACCTCTTTGTCCCTAAACTCCATCAATGACTTGAACTCTGACACTGAGAATGGTGAGAGGCAATTCTTCATCCCAGTGTCATAAAACTCCACAGACTATTGTGGGCATTTTATTATTTCTTTTCATTCAAGTGTAGTTAATGTCAGCTAGTGTCGTAAACAAAGGATGAGACTTTTAGTGAAACGTTTGGAACAATTTTAGTTATATTTGACCATTGTTCTGTTTATTTTTTTCTGGTTTATTGATTTATTTATGGATTATTTCTGTGTTTCCCACATTAATGCAAAAATTTTTAAATATAAGTTGTTCAACTTCACATCACAAAGATTAAAATTTCAATAATGCATCATTATTAAAAAAAAAAAATTAAAAAAGCATAGGCTTGCTTTAGGAAATCTGTGAATCAGAGAACAAATAAGTCCACCTAGATGAAGAAAATGTCCCATGTATATCAGAAGCCATTTCTGCCTCTGTTTTAGGCTGGTACTTCCAACAGGGAACTGTGCAGGGAGATGACCATGGCACTTTGTCTTTCTGCCTATTTGATGCTCTGTTAAGGTATAGAAAGATATTACTTGCTGATATGTTATATACTTCATTTTTAAATGACCATAAATTTTTGCCAGCACTTAATAAGGGTAGGTTTACTGTGTGGAGCATAAGTGAATATACCAAACCTGTATGGAAGAGGAAATATTACTGTACAAAGGAGGACTGAAAACAGTAGAATTGCTTATCTGTGAAGACCCATCAGGTTGGGATATTAAGATGATATCCAAAACAATAAATGGCGGAGAGACTATAGTTTGAAATCTTTGGTCTATATTTTTACCTGTGAGAAATGCAGATTTAAAGATGTTAACAGGAAAAAAAGCCCAGAAGATCTATTTGATTTTGGATTTCTTGGCCATAGATAAGGCCAAGCATTTAGAGAAATTATAAGTAAATTACTTATAACAAAAATATGCCAAACAACGTAAGATGCATATAAGAGCATCTTTTTGATGAATAGTTCTTTAGCTGAATATTACAAGAGTGGTAGAGCTTCAAGAACTGGCCGTTTCCAGAGAAAATACTATTGACTGTACAATAGATCACTGGTTGAATCCTTCCAATCCGTACCTGTTTTTGCTTATTTACATGGGAGAATCAACTATTTTGTCAATAATATTGAGACTTTTTCTATTTTTAGATTTTATTTTCTTTCAGAACCAGACTGAGAGGTCGATGTTCGCTGTGATCTGGCCAGTAGTGGCGTGCCAGCCTAGCACCACTCCCAGGACTACCTCTTGCAGGATTGGGAGTGAGCCCTGGGAACTGCTACTGACCTTCCGTTTGGAGGGCAGCAAGGCCCCCCATGTGAAAAAAGAAAAGAAAGAGAGGAAAATAAGAAAGTGCAGTGCGGAGGGGAGTAACTAGCTTAAACTGTGTGGTCTGAGTTACTCTGCAGGTCACTCAGATGGTTGCAAAGAGCCCCTTTGGGCCTTAACAGCTATAAATTCGGAAGCGTGGTGCAGGCATTTTCATTCTGACCTGCTGGGGTGAAGTCTCCATGCCCATTCACTGTTCCCTATCAGCGTGGGCCTGCCTGGCTTCTGAGCTGTGAAAGGCTGACTGCTAGGAACTGGGCTGAGAGCACAGCTCATTTCATGGAAGCCAAATTGTAGCTGCTGTATGATAATTATTTTTGGCCACTAACCACTCATAGTATATTCAAGCTAATAATGTGGAGGAGGAGGTCTTTGCTGGCCTCATGAGCTGTGTGCTCTGTTTGTTCATTTATATTATATTGAAATGATGGATTTAGGCAGAATTTGCAGTATTTCATTTCTTACAGTGTTCTCTTGTTTCTAGTTACTGAAAAGCTCCAATTGCTACAGGTGCATTCTTGTGATTTTGTTGGTTGTTTTTTTTTTTTTTGTTTTGTTTTTTTGGTTTTTTTTGGTTTTTTTTTGTATTTTCCTGGCCCTGCTAAAGATCAGTCTATCTGGCCCTGCTGTTACTCATTTCTCAGGTAGGATCCAGAGTTTCACCTCTGAATATCCTGGTGGTCATTCTGTCACGTTCTGTTTCACTGGTGTTTAAACAATGCTTTAACAGTTTGAACAGAAGGGTTTTTTCAGAGAGGGAAGGGTTTTGCTCTTTAAACATATCAATCCCATATGTGAAATTGTATATAGTGCCAAAATCACATCTACACAGTCTACAAAGACTAACTATCTGGAAGCTGTGGGAATGATGTCTTTAATGCCATCCAGAAATGCTGTTCAAATGAGAAATCTGTCACTCAAATTGTTAGCATTTTTCTGCCACTTTGTGCCATTGGAATTGGTACAAAATAAGTAGAAGGTAGAGCCGAGGATCCCATTACCAAGTTTTGATGCATTTAAGCCTTGCATTGCCTGTTGGGTTGACTTCAGTTCTGAAAAGAACCAAAAAAAGTAATGGTTAGAGGCATTGTTCAGGAGAAAGCTGGTTGCTGACTGTTGCTTTGATGCTTACAGCCCTTTCTCCTGGTCTGCAGACAAAATCTGTGTGTTGCTGAGGCACTGGCTTGGTTTGCCTGTCATGGAACATGGTGAGGATACGGACTCTCCTGGTGGTCTGACAGCTCGCAGTCTATTATGTATTTTTTTCAACCAAATTATTTTGTGTAATAACTATAATGTTAATGGAACTATACGTTATGGTTGAGTTAAGATTTGTCAGTTTGAAAATAAACATCTTGGCTTCATTTCGACATTTGCCTTTCAGCATCAGTCCGTTAACCTGTCACACACTATAATTTCATTAAAACCATCATTTAATTGTAAGTTAATGCACAGCTATCTTTTATAGAAGAGCTCTGCGTACTGCCTGAATAATTTAAATACAAATTTTCAACTGATATGATTCAAATAATAAGAAACAGTAAGTGCCCTCTAAGCCCCTGTTTATGAATTCAGTGCTGAAACATAAAATGCAACAGCCACATTACTGTGCCCCTATAACAAGGAGACAGTTTTTCATATTGTAATAAAAGGAAAGAGTAACGACCTAGGTGTAAATGTGTATGTCCCCTACCTATAGCACTGGAAAGTACTTCCTTTGTAATTGGGAGAAGGTTCTGTTGTTAAAAGAAGGAAAATGCAGACAGTGTAAGCTCTATACAGCTGAAGAAAGAATTAAAACCTACATGCTGATAGCTTTAGTGCTAGTCACAAGTAGACAAGTACATTACATGTGAGATATATAAAGCTTATTTCAAAACAAATTCTGGGTAGCACTCAACCTGATTGAATCTTTGGAAGCTGTGTTAATATATTTGTTCAACTTACTTGCACTCAAAAGATTTTAAACAGAATATCACTTTTTAATGTTATTCATGATAATGTAATTCGTGCCTTTAATCTTTTCAGGGTTTCACATTAAGTCATGATATGCAGTTCAGGGGAATCTGAATCATCCATTAATCATAGCATCTGTACTTTCATGTGTCTATGTTTGTCCATCTCTTAAATCAATCACTTGGCAGCAGCAGAGATCTGAGGACTGTCCAAGAGGTTTGGATGTAAAGGCCTTACTTATTAAACTTGTTTTCTGTGAGGGTATGTCTGGATTTATGTGATGTGTAGTATGCTGAAAAGAAAGTGATAGAAATATTAGCATAATCACCAAATATGATCCTTTTAGTATTTCTGCTGGAAACATAGGCGTGGATAAGTATATTGAATGATGACAAATGCTTAGTAGAATAATTAGCTGAAAACACCTAGGCTAATAAAAAAAAACACAACACGAGTCAAAATGATCTACATAAATATTCTATTGCAATTAAAATTTTTCTATGAATTTGCATTTACCACGGGACTGAATTAAGGTTTCATAAACAATCTAGATTTGATATTTTCTAAAGTTTAAGGGGTTTATTTTATTCTTGTATTACTTAATGGATGCTGGGAAGATGTAGGGAAGGGCTGAAGACCTTACAGAGTTGTTAGTAGATTTTGGATCCGTTCCTTTGAAGTACTAACGCCATCCTTTGAGCTGAGCTAATCACCTCTAACATGGATTGCTTCTTTCTCAGCGTATCACTGAAGAGTGATTAGTGACATATTTAAATTTATTTTGTAAATATTTGTGAAATTAGAACGGCACTGAAAGTGATTTGTGCATTCTATCCAGATTTTGAAGTAGAGTAATTTTTTTTGTTTCTTTTATTCCCTCCCTAATGTCTGACTTTTTTTTTTTCCTAGGACCCCTCTGAGCTTTCTCATCTTTTATCCCATCCTCTCTCCTATTAGACTAAAACTCCTATTTTCCATCCCTTTCAGCATCAATCTTTTACAGCCTTTGTTCCACTCTTCTTTCCCATTAAACTTTGTTCTGCTTTTCTTTTATTTGACCTCTTCCTTGGCCTAGCCACAGCTCTAATTTCCTGCATTTGATATGAGAAGAGTGGGAGAGGGCTTTCCCATACCTGCTGTGCAGTCACTAAAAAGCAAACTTCATCATGTAGCTAGATGTTTTGTTCCTGCAAATCTAGATTGCAATTGGGTGATTGCTGAGGTCTGCCTTAGGGACTTGAAATTTCTCAGAAAGGACTTGCACAAATATTTTTGAACTTCTGAAAATAATGTATTTTTCCCAGGTTGGCTCTTTGGAAGTTATGAAAGCATATTGCTGAAACTTTCCCACATAAGTTGTGCCTCATGGGCAGCTGGAGTAGGAAACTTCAGTGAGAAAAAACTGGAGCTTGCAAAAGTTATGAGCATCTATACTGAAACCTTGAATGGGAAATGTCAAACATGCTGAAATGGAGACTTGTCTCACCATCATCGCCATTAGTAACAGCTTTTAATTCCGGAGATGGATATAAATTATACTATCATATCTTCAGTCCTGCAAGTCTCTGTTCTCAGTTACTGACTGTGAAAACATTTGTACACGTGCCCTGTTACTGTTCTGAGAGAATAGCTGAATATATATTCTTAGAAGCTGAAGTGAAATAACCATTTTCACTTCTGTGTTCAGGCTTTTAACTAAAGCAATATGTAGTATTTTAGCAGTCCAGTTTCTAATTCAACTGAAGTTTGTAATGTTTGGGCTCAGTTTATACCACCGAGGACAAAAAAAATTACTTGAAATATAACCATCTATCATACTCTGTGATCTTTATGCAGTAGAACAGACTTAATAGCTGAATTGCTGTATTATTCCTGATATTAAATGAAAAATGTGCTTTTTACCATGATTTTAGTGAAAGCAGATGAGGCCACAGAAGCATGATGGGAATGACTGTGAAAGAAACTAAGAACCTATTTATTTTGGTAACAAAGCTGTATGTAAATTTTGCTTTTCATTCAACCAGAAGTAGTTTAACCCCAGTTGTACAAAGGTTACAGTTTTCTACTATTTAGACAGCTTCCTTCTGTAAATTGTAATGTGATTTATGTGAATCTACTTGCTGTCATAAAGGTTCCTCCAGAAGAATACACATCTTCTAAATACTCTCAATTATAATAAGAACTTTTAAAATGGTTGCAAATATGGCAGCACGTTTATATCTTTGACAAAGTTTATTACTGCATAAATTCCTATCAAATATTTACTATAAATCAAACAAGAGAATTAGCTTCTTCATGTGGTTTTTGTTTCATTAATTGTACCCACAAAATAGCACCCTGGGATACCAAGCCTATAGACCACACAACACAATTCCAAAGTACACCTGCTGCAAGTGGCTAATTTATAATGGGTGGCACATGCAGACACGGAGTTTGTATTTGGCTGTAGGCACTGAACACACACGATCACATTTTGCTGTTTGCTCAAGATCAGTAACAAAGCCCAGGAATGCAGGTTTCTGGGCTGGGAGCAAGTTTGTAGGAAATTGGTGTGGAAAAATTTTATTTGCATTATTGATGGCCACACTTTAATCTGGAAATTGGACAATTGTGTGTAAGTGACTTCTGTTTGGATATAAGGCCACATATTACATCTATAAGTTATGTTTATGTCTATATTGGGTGTAATCTATGTTGTGTGAAATCTGATGGGATAGTGAAGAGGACAGAGCCTGACTCCTGTCTGTGGTGTCTGCTGTCAGGATGAGAAGAAATGGGCAAAAATTAAAGTAACTGGAAATTCCACTTAACTTACAAATGAAAGAAAAACCTGTTTTACTCTGAGGGCAGTCAGACACTGGAGGGGGTTTTCTAGGCTGGTTGTGGAGTCCCAGGAGAGATCTGCAGCCCACCTGGCCATGGCTCTGAGCATCCCCTCCAGCTGGCTCTGCTCTGAGCGCTGGGCACCTTCAGATCTTCAGAGGTCTCTTCTAACTGCAGCTTTCTGTGATGCTGTGATTATAGCATTTACAAACGTGCTAAATGCTCTATCGTGTTACTGCCTGTGGCAACACCAATTACAGGTTGACTTCAACCGCTTAGTTAGATCATCCTCCAAAGAATGCTGCTTCTATGCTAAATCAGTGAACTTATGAAATATTATTCTTCCCAGTTAACTGCACCTTACAGGTATTGCTTAATTACAGGCAGCTTAGTGCAGTCATCATCCAACTATGCTGGCTCAAGTGGTACAATATTTCTTAAAAGCATTCACTTCCTGACTGGGGGCAAGTAGTGGTGAATCAGCAGTGGCAGATATCTTCACCTGTGAGATCAGGATAACACCTGTAAGAAACAATGCATTAAAGAGAAGTGCAGGCTGCACTAACCAAGCATTTCTTTTCATGATTAAATATGTGTTATATTAATTTTAGCCTCAAAAGAAACGTTCCATATCTTTGAATTTAATTGCAATAAATTGAAATATCAGTTGTGGAAACCATTGCTATTGGATTTTAAATAACCATCTATTTTAGATAATTTGTGTTTAGCTGAGGGCTACATTTACAGATATTATCTGTGACCTTAATTGAGTCAGTTTTGCCAGGATAAAATTATGTTGTTATTTACTTAAGTTCTCTTAGTGTTGTTAAGAACAGTTCAAAGATGCTTAGTGAACCTGAACTCCATCACTTATGTTCAGTTTCAGAAAAGATTTATAAATAGACCAACAAATCCCAGACTGTATGCAAGAGAATTCAGGATATACGATGCTAGATAAATTCAGTGTGTTTCTTCACTGGGAGACCTGCAATGCTGCTTTTAGTTCCAGATCTTGGGGAACTTTTCAGTTGCTATTTCTGAAAGGTCAACTGCCTTGTCAGGATCAGCTGTCAGCTAAACCTACACGTTCTGTAGTCAAGTTCCACACTTAGAGAACAGCGCTCATCTCTGGTATATTTCTAAAACCTGATGAAGTGGATTGTTCAAACTTGCAGTTTTTGGTTTTTTTTTTTACTTTGTTTTTCTCTTGTTACATATATTACAACATTCTGATCTTCATTTTCTTGTCGTATTCAGTATGCGATATTGAATTTTAGAAAGTGCCTTGATTTTTAGAAGTGCCGTGGCACAACGCCGTCGTGCTGTAGGGAAGATGCTGTATGCGACCACTCAGTGCCGTGTGTGATTGCTTGCATTGGTGCTGAGCCAGTCTTTTTTTTTCTTTTTTTACAGCACTGCAAATATTGTTTTCAAAACACATTTCTCAGTGGTCTTTCAGAGAAATGGTGCAACTAAACATATTTGTATTTATAATTTGACAACCCTGAAAACATTAGGCATTAGTGATATTAAATAAGGGAAGAGACAGTTGAAAATGTTTTCATAATATTTCCTGACACCATTATAATCAAGCCAAATCTAGAAGTGTCTTAGTATTACAGATTTTCATTGCAATGAAGAATCAAGAAAGAGAAATATGACATTCTGTTATTATTGACTAAAATGAATAGGAAAAAAATAAGTAATGTCTTACGAGGGGACCCATTATGGTCCTTTTTTTCCATTCTAAGTGAAGAGTATGAATATATGAGGACATATTACAGTATGTTGAAGTGGAACATGAAAAAAGGTGGCAATTAGAAGTCATTTTGAATAGTGCCACTAATTTTTATTTTTCATTCTCTGTATGAGGTAGCATTGATTTGTACCTTATTTCTCATGTTATATGCAGAAGGTTATGCTATATTTGGAAATCGTTTATGGAGTACGGAAAACTGTGATGGCAAAAAAAGCAGAAAAATATTAAACAGCAGAACTCCATGAGCCAGAGGTCCAGCTAAACCATGGCTATTAATCATCACCGTCCATTATTTACCGAGGATTCATTCATTGTTCCATAAAGGTATCTAGAGGGTCAATTAGAGACAACAGACAGGATTTTTCAAAGACACAGGAGGGTCAATTAGGCCCTCCTTGTAATTTTCTGCTTTAACAGCAAATGCTATCCTATATTGCAACATATACAGTGGAGTTTAGAATTAAATAGTGTGGGGATTTTTAGTGTTGTTTTTTTTTTTTTTAAGCTGTTGCTTTGCAGCCAGTATGGATTGGAGTATTATCAGCCCTTGATTAAAACAAAAGAAAAATTTATCACTGCAATTGATGAGAGGCACAGATTTGTTTTTAGGTCAGACTACTGCAAGTCACCAAGAAATACCTAGGGTGGAACAGTCTGTACTTACCACAGAAGTGGATTATTTCTCTGAAGGTGGGATCAGACACAAATCATGTTGCTAAATAGTACTGTTAAAAATTTAAATGCATTTGAAGTAAAATTCTGTTTCTAATTCTTTTTGCGTCAACTGTTTGCTTAAAGCACAGGATAAATAGTAGATAGGAGATCTTGATGTAGGCAAATAGAGTTGTATTCATTAATGCACAATCAGTTCTTTCAGTACAGAAAGTAGAAAGTAAAACTAAAATACATAAGCACATGTTAAATACAGAGACATACACTTGTATTATATCCTTGTATACATACCCCAGAACTCTTCCAAAGTAGCAGGAGTTTAGGGTAAAATAGCTTAGCAGCTTTAGCTAAGGATAGAATTTGTGTTAATGTAGTCTAGAAAAAGTGCTAGGTTTTGTTTCTTTTTTCCTTTTTATGTAGCAACATCCCTTCAGCAGATTTAAAGCCACCTCTGCACATGGGAAACGTACATGCAATAGCCATGCTAAAGTTATTTCTTTCAGATTCTTTTTGAGTCTGTTTTTCTTCCCTACAAAGGTAAGTCTGTTAGTTGACATGCTCTTCTGCATAGGTCTGAAACGTTTGGCTGTTCTTCTGCTCTAGATTTTCATTGGGTTACATTGCTGTTGGTTTTAATGCTTCTTAAGGTCTATTTTAACTGCACGCAGCCTCTGTGACAATGGTGCACTAGACTTGTAAAGATTTTCTCTTTACAAATGGGGTTTTTGGGATGTTGGAGTATTTGATGGTGTCCTCTGAGAGTAAATCTCCAAGTGTGCTACATCAGTTTGATCCTCATCGTCCTCTGAAACCCCCTGTTCTCTGAAGGGTTTCAGCAGAGATTTCTAACTAATGACTTAGGGCCAAATTCTGCCCTTAGATGCAGGCATGTAATTCCCACTGATTCCAGAGGGACTTCTATGAGCATATCAGAAAGCACAATTTTGTTCTCAGTGTGTGAAATTGTAGCACAATTGGACAAAAGAATCTCATGTACATTCATCTTAGTGACCCCAAGCATACAGGAGCACGGTACTAATCCACCCACTTTTCTTTTTGCTCAGTTTGTGTTGTTTCTTGCAGATCAACCCAATTCTTCAGCTGTCACCTGAATCTACATTTTTTATATTACTTTCTTCTCAGAAGTTTGCTATTGTTCAGAGAAGTTGATACAGAAGTGCAGTGATACAGAAATTAGTGTTTAAGTAGCATTATTAGTAAATACACTTGTAAAAGATTTTTTTTGGGGGGTGGGGAAAGTTAGGACATGAGAACAGTCTTGTTCATACTCTGTAGGGAATTTATTTGCAAGGACAGATGACAAAGATAGATGTGTAAGTGCATGTCTGTAAAATGGCTTCATACATATGCAGAGAGAAGAGAGGTGGGCTTGCATCATGCTTTTCCTTTTTGGCAGTGTGATGTAATGAAACATCCTGTTTGTATGCAAACGGGCCAGCTATCCTCTTCTTAAATCAGAGCTAAAAATATGCAGATAAAAGGGCTGAAGAACCATCACTCACCTATCTAGCCTGCTCGTAAGCAGAGCTTCTAGCTGCTACATTAAACCTCTGTATCCACTGAATTGCCCTTCACCGACTGCTTGCACGTCACTAAAACCCTTCACAAACACTTTTTTATGGTCAGATGCAGCCACTCTTACTTGAGCTGAGAAGTACCATATGCTCCAGGTAACCTCTCTGCAGCAGTTGCCAGTGGGACTACTTCTGTAAACGCTCACCAATGTGAGCAGAGGTTACACAATCTCACCCATGGTGAATAATAATGTCAAAGAGCCATTAACGGTGCGGAGTGACAAAGTGTGGAGAGATCCATCAGCTCATCCTGTGTTTAATGAAACAGAAATGAACATCATATTGCCCTTGTTTTCTGTCAGATTTTCTAGGTCTCCATGAGGCTTATTAATCTTTGGGTGTAATGGAAAATGTGTTGCTATGTTACAAACTACAGCAGCCTTTGCGCTCAGAAGATTGAAGGCATTATTAGTCTTTGTCTTATTTACATACTGTGTTTGGGTGCGTGCTACCAGAGCTGCACTTAGAGCACAGTGGAGAGTGCAGCTAGAAAATGTTTGTGGGTTTCTGAAGTGTGTTCTAATGCCTGGGGCCAGATGGCTGCATGGTAGTTCACTGCAGCCTGCAGTAACGATCAGAGATTGGAGAAACTGACAGCATACAGTCCAGATTTTGGAAATTTTCTGTTGGGAAAAACTCTAAATAGGAGTTGCTTGATGACTTTATTTTCGTGCACTCCAAAAATGTGTGATTCCGCATCTTTTAACTCTTGAAATTAGCTCTCAAACTTGCAATTCTGTCCAAAAATTAGTTGTTTATCTACTAGATTGCCTTGTTTACATTCTTAGTGCAAGTACAGCAGAAAGAGAACCTTCAGACTCAAAAACAGAAGGTAGGAAATCCATGGATGAATGGCATTGTTATCTGATGCTGAATTCAATTAGTACATCAGAAACCTTCTCTATTACTTTCATTTTTTGTTAAGATAAGCTCCAGTTTTGTTTATGCTGCGGCAAAAAAAAAAAAATATTGTGTTTACACTTCAGATCAGATTATTGTTATTCCATCAGCGAGAAAAGAGTTGGGAAGCTGTTATTCCTACTGTTAGGTAAATAAACTGGCTCCTGTGAATTCTGGGTTGGACAACATCTAGCAATGGGATTATTGTGCCTTATTTTCAGCACGTATGGCCCATTATGCTCACCAGGAGCTCTGTACAGACTGAGTTTCACAAGGGGGGCCAAGAAGCATTGCAAAATGGTATTTCTGAAAGAAAGCATCACATCTCTCAATGCTGTTCTATATTTTAATAGCAATAAAAAGAATTTTCAAAGAATTGCCCGGTGGCATTGCAATTTTTTCAACTCGTGCAACTTCGGAGCTTTGTAAGATTGAACAGAAATATTGTGTGTTTGTTAGAAGCAGTGGAAATATTTGCCTTTGGTATATTCATTATGTAAGCAACAGTTTTTCTCTTTCTTGGCTTTTTATTTTACAGCAGACTTTGTTTATCAGCAGTGTATGTGTTGCTACAGGTTTCATAAAGAATTAGCCATGTGGAGACAGTGCAGCAGTAGTTTTCAAATGTTTCCAGGGTTGTGTAGATTTGATTAGAGCCTCTTTAAGGCTCCCAGTGGTGCAGGCAGAAAAGGAGGCTGAGATAAAACTCTGCTTCTGCTCCAACAAAGGATGAGAACAGAGGTGGGTTTGGGCTGAGATGTGGGCTGCAGAATACTGGGCTTGCTTGCTGCTGCAGATTTGGATTTGGGATGGGAGAGGAGCTATGCTGGGACCTGCACCTAGCCTCACTGCCCGAACCAGTGACCAGCAGCACACCAGGATGCCCTGCCCCATGTACCCTCATGCAGTAGCAGGGATGTGCTTTTGAGTGCTGCACATAGGTGGCAGAAACCAGGTGTCACTGTCCCTAGCTGGCTGCTGCCACAGGTGGTGGTGCTGACTGCCTATGCTTGGAGCTAGCCAGAATGCTGCCTCTCCTACAGGATTATAGTGTATTTTTCCTACCTGGAGTTCTGTTGCTTTCTTTTAGCGTGCAGCACAATTGCAAGGTGATTTGCATAACGTGGACACTTTGCCAAATTTTGAAAATTGCCATGTTTCAAAAGGAATGGCTGCCATTCACAGCGCTACGCTGATTAATCACAATTAGGGGCAACATACAAAACTTTCATTAAGCTTTCAGTGAGCAGGAAAATTGGTGCTTCCCACAGTAATGAGAGTAATTCCATTAGTGAGAATTCCCATTTAAAATGTGATACTTTTGTGCCATTTTCAAAATAAGTTTCACACTTTTGAAAATGCTCCTGTAGCTGCATTCAAGTCACCTAAGAGCACACTGACTGCATACTGTTAGGAGATGGTAATGTGCTTTTTTCTCTATGTTCCCATTGTGGTTCCAGGTTAGATGATGCTGATGCAGTTCCATCACAGTGCAAAGGTATGCACACCTATCTGTGTCTTGCTGTAAGCCTTTATTAGGGCCAACTCTCAGGCTGAAAGATTGTTCATTACAATTTCATCACTGACTATTCAGCTATTCCCTACAAAACTGAACACAAAATGAAAACTTAGCAGCTTGCTGCCTTGTGCCCTACCTCTCCCAGAGAAGTCCCTAAACGGCTATGCCAGAATAGGTTTTTGTAGCAACAGGGCTGCATTTTGTCCTGTTTTATCTTGTAGGGAGTTACAACTAATTGAGAAATAAAGTAAGCGAGAATGACCCTTTTGGCTGGTGATTGTGGCTTTTACCTGGGAAGTGGGCCACTGGGGTTTCAGTACCTGCTTCAGTTTAATTACTTACTGAAAGTAGAACTGTATCAAGGAGGTAAGCAAGCCTTCAACCACCCATAGCTATCAGCCAGAGATAGGCGATGCGCTCCAGTCCCCCCAGGCAGAAGGGAATTAAACCAGGTTACTCCCACATCATGAGCAGAGGAAGGCACCTCTGACAGAACTATGAACTTAACTTTTTCTTTTTGCTTTTTTCTATACAACAGCTTAAACCAGAATGTGAATTTTGAAGTATTTTTTCTCTGACAAATTAAACGTCGGGAAAAAAATATTATTAAAAAAAAAAAAAAGAAAAAAAGTGGAAGGTTTTTAAAAAGTTGTTTAATGAGAACCAATGTTATATTTGATTTTCTTTCAGCAGCCAAAAGAATTGTGGTGTGCTTCTAATCTTGCCTATCAATTTAGGCATAGTTTGTACTACATAATTTATGTTCTGTGTAGCACTAGCAAATCACATTACTTAAAAGGCAAATGTATAAATATGCACACATACATACTATATGTTTATAATAGTATATGCTATACTTTATTATCGGTATAAAATATATTGAAGTCTTGTTACAATAAATTCTTAAAAATTGCTAACAGATTTCTGTTGAACTGTACCCAGATGCAGCAACCTCCTGGCAGTTTCCCATTTCTTCATCATTGTCTTTATCCAGGTTATGGTTGGAAACCTGGTTTTCTCCCTTCTCTTCAAAACAACAACAACAACAACAACAAATCATTACCATAATTTGTTTGGAATAATTTAAGTTATCAATATGTGATATATTCCAGCACTCATGAAATAAGATTTCTAGATAAACACTGATAGAAATATTTTTAACCATGTAAAAAATCAACTTTCATAAGGTTATGTCTTTTTTACTTCTCTGTATATACAAGGATTATATTAAAAGAGAGATTAAATTTTACATTTTACTCTGCAGTGTAAAATGCAAACAGAAAATTATTTTTCATTTTTGAGTGCAAGCAGTGGATTATCATTTATTTATGAGACTTTTTTAATCTAGAATATATGGAAATCTTTTCTTGAAGCACAGTGTAATATTGAATTGGGAATGTTGTCTGACAGTTTTCTTCTTACAGTTGCATAGAATGATTCATTCTGCTGTATGAATTTTTTAAAGAGGCTTCAATATACTCTGCGTTTGAAAGGGAGGGAGTAATCAGAGTAATCTTGAAGAATCTTATAAATGCACCTCCTCTATTTCCTTGCTCTTCAAACAAACTTCTGCAGAAAAGCCCAGGCTACAGCAAGTTTTATGTCAAGGGACACGTCCAGGTATTGTTTAATTGTCCCAGTTCTTATCCACATGCAGGAGGTTGTTGCTGTGGCCAAAGCACACACCGAATCTCTCATCCCTGTTGTGCTTTTCTTTCTCCTAAGGGCTGTGTTCAAACATGATCAGTATAGAAAGCTGGATTTTAATCAGAGCTCTGCCCTGTCAGTCTGTTTGTAAATGGGTCTGAGCTGGAAGGGTTTACTACGATTTGAGAAAGTATGGTCCAAGTTAAGTTAAAAAACTGTTTCACCCCCCAAAATATTTACATCCCTCAGGATCCCACTGTCTGCGATCAGGGCTAGCTTCTGTGTTTTTCAGAGGAAGTTATCTTAATAGCTACTGAATGCCTCCAGTGTTTCAAGTAGGTAATAATCTGAAGGAGCCATAACCACCGCTGTTAAATACTTTGTCCAACTGTCATTGCAGATGTGTGATTGATTAGAAACTTATCTTAGAAGCTGTAGTTTGCATTGGAGATCGGAGGTCAGCTGGTTGCATTTGTTTTCCTGAAAGCCCCAGTGAAAAACAGGCTCTGTGAGATATGAGCAAGTAGTGAAAGCGAAAGACAGAACAAAGGATGCAAAAAAAATTGTCCTTATTACAAATAGAATTAGCTGTGATAGTATGTCTTATAATTCAACAGTTTTGGTATTCATAAATTGTAGGACGGAAAAGGTAATGTAATGCTAACCTATTCACTTAGGTTGATATGAATTTTACATTACAATGCATACAGTTGTTATATATTAAGAGTCCTTAGAGAGAATTGAAGCCAATTAAGGAGAAATAAAGACCCGTATGTCTTTATGTATGTATACCTTCATCTAAACACAGCTTATAAACAATAAAAATCTGAGGCATTTATACAGCAATTGCTTTTTCCTTCTTCAACAATTACCTGTACACGAGTGATTATAATCTGGGTGTCCTAAGGAGAAAATAACTTATCTTTTTGTTCTGTGACAGAGCAGTTTTCTCCAAGGGTGTTTAATGCCCAATAGATTGGTTGCCAGGTAGTTTTGTGTTAATTTTGAACGGACATTCTGCTTTTGTCTTCTGCTTTTTATTGTATTCCATTTTCCTAAATTTGGAAATCAGTTCTGCCAGTCTCTGCTCCTCAGTAGTATTTTGTATTTCTCCCATCAGGGCACCTAGAAGTTGTATTTGGGACCGGATACTCAATCCATGAGAATATACAGAACTTCCGACTGTAGGGAAAATGGCAGCATTCCTGATATGAGGAATGAAAGCTTTTATACATTGAATCAAACCTTTGCAGGGAAGCCAATTTTCATATAGGTTTAATATAAGCCAATTTCTTCTCTCCAGCCATACCCAGTGCCATACGCTTCAAAAAAAGGTAACGTAACGTAATCTGCATCCTTGTCATTGTATCTTCTAGAGTGTAACTGCAGCTGTAAAGTTAGAGATAAAGCCAAATATGAGGATTGGATCTGTTGACTTAAGCCATGTTCGATAAGCATGATGACCTTACTGGAAGGAGACACGATGTCTCTTGAGGTTTCCCTGTGCTGTCAGATCCTTCCCATTTCTGCAGCCCGCTCTGGGTCACTGCAGGGATGCGGTGCTGCATTTGCAGAGCCAACCTGGCAGCCACCTGGCACTGCAGGCAGCATCTGCTGGCTCCAAACCAGCCTAGAGTTGTGATGCATGCAGCAAGGTGTGGGGGTGCTGGCCATCCCTCTCCCTTTCCTTCACACCAATGCTGTGGCATTACAGCTGATGGAGGGGATCCTGTGGAGCTTTGTAAGAAGTGAGGGGATGAAGGTTTTGTAGTGTCCGTGTGTAGGTTATATCAGGCTGGCTTTCAGTTTTTATCTCAAAAAACTCACCAAATAAGAACAAAAGCTGCTTTTCGACAGCTGTGCCATGACCTCATCAGGACCTTGTTTTAGTATCATGGGAGATAACAAGACCCGGAGTTTGGATTGTAGGACAGAATAATTCTGCAAAAATCAACCTTTCTTAGGATGCTTTAGGAAGCATTTAGTAGTACAAGTCACAGTATGTTAAACAAAGGTAATTATCTAAGTCCATTTAATGCTCGAGTTGGGCATTTAATATAAACACATTTTGGTACATTTGGCATTCTGGTCATAGTAAGAAAGAGCTATTTGTAAAAAGTTACATATGGTCATCTGAACTAATTGCTAAAATGACACTACATTAATTGGATAATTAAAGATTGTGAACATGTGGCTATTGTATTCAGTGGGCAGTTAGCCAGCAATTTCTGTGGTTGGGAAAATGTCTGTTAACAATTCACAATTCATCCGCTGAATCCTTTTTCGTAGGAGTAAATAAGCAATGGAGGTCTTAAATTTGGATTAGATAAACTTGTAACTGGTATTTTAAATTGAGTTTTAAAGCACATTTATGATTTCCATTGTGTTTGTTTTAACACTTCTGAACGATGGCAGCTTTGATTTTTTTAGCATCCATCTCACAAATTAATAGTATTGATTTTTGTTTTAGATTTATTGTTAGCATTTTGGAAAGCATTCTGTAATTGTAGATGCTTTGTAACATGAGACATGAGTTTATTTTGAAGAAGACGAGTGTTGGCACACAGTTTGAGTAAGTTTCTAAAAGCAGTAAATCATCTACATGCTTTACCTTTACCTATCAAGGTTATTTGTCAGGAGAATTATGTCTCTTGAGTGGGGGAGTCTGTTTCAATGGGTGGCAGACTGTCTAATTTTACAAATCCCTCTCCCAAGTATTCACTTTTTATGTGTACGTATGTAGTTTTGGTTGTGATGGTTCTTCTTCATAATTTAAAAGTAAAATCTCGGGTCTCACATGACCTTTAAGTGACTGACCCCTAAATCTAATCACTCCAGACTCCTTTGAAAATTGACAAATACGTCAAATTTACCTTTGAGTATAAAAATGTTTTCAAAATCTTTCAATTGTTAAAGCAATAATAATCCTTAAGTTAAGAGTTATCATTCCAGTCTGACTGGGACAAACAGCTCCCTTGAAGGGCGTACTGTGAGCTTATAGCAATCCCTTCTTCACATCAGATCTCGTATTCTGAATTATCAATTTTATAAGAGATAAAAATTCAGTTTTACATTCTGGATGAGCAGCCTATTGATTGATTTAGTCTGTGCGAAATGGTCACAAATGGTCAATACATGGTCAAAAAGGTGTCAGAGGCATATTAAAAAATAGATCTATAATTTTTATTTGGATCCTAGTTGACTTACATGTGCTTGCTTTTTTTTTTTCTCTTCTATTTTTTTCATAGTCAGTTTTAACAATTATGTTACTGATAAAGACACAAAGTGATGGAGGAGAAAGGAATACAAAAATCTTTCTTATCCAGACAACTAATTCTATTTACACTTTGTCTGTACCTGCCGGTTTTAACCAGAAAAATGCATCATATTTCCAAATTTTCATTAGGTTTGTGTGAAAATCATTAATAGAAGTTATGGATGCCTCTGTTAATACTTTCTCTGGATAATAACTTTTACTTCATTTAACAGAACTTCTACAGCAACATGTGTTGTACACTTTCTTGTGTATCCCTAGCAATGTGAGAGTGTTGTGTTTGTGTGATAAACATTGCCATAGGATTTACAGTCCAACCATGTAATTCTCTGTTATATTGCCACAGTGGTGTGAAGAAAGCTAATGTAGATAAACTTGTCAAGACAAAAGTGTAGTAGATGCTCTGAATTACATAAAAATGTACCTTGCAACCAGAAAGAACAAGGGAATTCCATCCAAGCTTCATTGTACCTTGTATTTGGAATGAGAAACTATGTTGAATCATTCATCCAAGGAATTGGTGTTGCTTTAGAGATTGATAGATAGGATGTGGAGCACATTTTACTATTTGTTATGAAAACTCTTAAGACATTCAAAAAAAAAACCCAACCTTCTTTCATTTTTATGGGCATATATGAATAACTGATAAGAGACACATTCTCACATTCTCAAAAAATGTGAGAGTTACTGAGACATTTAAGGTTTTTTTTTTGAAGTGGAAAAGCCCATTGGGTTGGCAAACAGTAGCAGTAACTAGTTCTTTTAAAGAGCACAGAACGCCAACTTTGAACACCTGAATAAGATGTGCTGTGGCCTCATCTTTTCTAATAAGGGAACAAAGACCAGTTATGCTCTTGAGTAAAGCTGTTAGAGGATTTTGAGGTTATTCATTCATCACCATTCTGAATAACAGTCTGCTCATTGGCATCTTTCAGAGTGTGAGGGTAAAGGAAGTGAGGACTGAATCAAGGAGGTCTGTAGAAACGTGCAAGGCAGATGGGAGCTGGTATGTGGTTTTGTTTTTTGGTTCTGTCATCTCTTCAGTTACAGCACTGAATGTGGTCTGAAATTTGTCTTGTGCTGGTGAAGCTCCATCTCTAGGCAGTGTGTGCAGCAGAAAGGCTTATTGCACACAGCAGTATTGTGTGACACATATTTTGTAAGTCTATGTGTATCAAATACTTTTTTTGCCTCTGCTTGAATGCAGTTCAGCAACTGACCCAGCAAGGGGAGCTGTAGATTAGTGTGGACAGTTTTGTGGTTTCATAAACCAGAAATTCTCAAAAGCATTTTCTTGAGGGTCTCTGTCACTGAATTTCTGAATCTTCACAACAATTTCAAGGGAGGGTTCCATAGAATACGTGAATGCAGATTACACGAGTGAGCTGTTTATTCTCTGCTAAACCAGCTCCTCAAAATAATTAAAACATTTATAATGCCATGCTAGTTTTGTCTAATATTAAAAGAACATCAATATCTCTGTGTGTGATATCAGTTCATCTGGTCCTGGATAATCTGGTACAGGAGTCAATGAACTTAATGCAATATTGGTAATCCAAAAGGGTTTGAGTTAAGTGCTTTTGACATGCAGAATCAAGAGTCAAGGGCAAAGCAGACTTTAAATATTCCTTCAGCACAGTCTAGTAGGTATGTAATTGAATACCTCAGGTAAAGCATCTTATCAGAAGTAAAGCTGGTTAGTGTCTCATCACCAAACAGGGAGGTGCAGCACATCTTCTCTGCACAAGTGCTCTTTTGACATTGTAGAAAGTCCTTTCAGGTTCACAATGGAAATTCTGTCAGGGATGCATTTGCACAATGTAGGATAAATTCTACATGTCTGAGTTGCTCCGTGGTGTGGTTATCATTTTAGCATTCTGCTAGTTAATGCCAAAGCAGTTAAGGGATTGTGAAAAGTTGCACAAGAAGGAGCCAGGAAAGGAATAAATATTGCATGTTTATGTTGTTAATGTGATATAAATCACATGGTAAAATACAGAAATGCTTCCATTCAGACTAGAATTATAGATTGTATGTTCCTTTAAGAGGTATGCAAGGATAATTTAGTAAAAAGACATGTATCAGGAGACCCAATGGCCAGAAGTTTGCTATCACAATCTGTTTCTGGGGTTGTAAAGAGCTGTGCAGAAGATGAAGTCTGAGCATGAACGGTGTGTTCAAATATCTGTGGAGCAGACGGTTTTATGACTGATTTTGCTAAGTCTTAAAGTTGCATCTTGGGTATTTTGATATTTTAATAAACAGCAGCTCCTGTAGGCATGCAGTTATAGTTGATTCTCACTGCGAGTGAAGGTCCTCTCACTTGTGAATGTGGATACTATTTTGAACAGGGAGCAGGCCCAGGGACACTATTCAAATAGTAGGGATTCAGAAGATATATGGAGACTATATTCTAAGCTGTAGTATTTACTTGTATTGTTAAGCATACCGGCAGATGAAGGCATTATCATATGGTCCTTTTAATTTACATTTTTTTCTTAATGGCCATCCTTAAGCAATCCTCTTGACAATCCTGCATGCATCTTGTTAAAACAGACTTTACTGACACAGTAGCTATTTTTTTTCTCATCCACAGAATACTTAATTGCTGTTTAGGAGATTGGAAATAATAAAAAAAATAAAAATCAACATTTTACTATTTTGATATGATGAAGTGAGACCATAAGTATTCATTATATTGATCTAAGTCTATCTCTATGTTCTGTTAAGAGCTGACTTGGATTAGCAGGAGCAGTGTTGAAAGTTCAGATGTAGTGCTGGACTAGGAACCATCTTGGTTTTGTTGTGGATATTCATAGGAAAGGTAATGGTGCTCCATAGCATGCTGTTAGTTGTTTTACTGTGCTGTTGGAATAGTGCCAGTGAAGAAGTCTGATTATCTCTGCTATGTAATTAAAAGAAAATGTGAGCTTATGTGACCAAATGGTGACCGGTAGGAGAGCTGTGTTGGAGTATTTATTGCAAAAGAATTGTGGTAACTTGAAATAGAGATTTTGTTTCTCGATGGTTTGATTTGCATCCACTTCATACCAACTCTTCCTTCATTGTTTTAAAAGGAAAGAAGATCTGACTATAAAGGCAGAACTCTAGAGCTGAAAACCTCATAAAGTAACTCATATTCTCCCTTTGTCTCTCCCTAGACCCCCAGTGACCGCAGGGACATTCTGCCATTTAGAAACCTTTTAATAACATCTCTATCATTTACACTTCCCTTACCATGAGCTCGTTGTCCCCCTCTTCCACTACCACAGTTTACCCACGGACTGAAGATGTGTTTCTAAAATTAAGATTTCTTTATTTTGATCTTTTTTTTTGAGTTTCAATTATTATTTCTGCTAAGTTTTTATCTCCTTCAGTACTTTTCTCCTTTAATATTGTGTGCTAAATGTTTAAATGATTTATTTTTCAGGAGCACAAAATAAAAGAAGAAAAGTTTCTCATAGCAAAAACTATATTTCACAGTAGTGTAGTATAGTGTATATATAAAGCAGTTAAGAAATAATGTCCTAAGCATCTGATATTCACAACAAATGCAACAGATGGCTTTTAGAAGTAAGTATGCTCAACTTTGTCACCAGCCTGAATCATGAGGATGGTGATGAATGATGAAGCATTTATTACACAGCTCAACCATGCTGCATCACTTGCAGCAGTGTTTGGCAAGATGGAAAAAATACAACTCTCAAATGAACAAATCTCAGGCCAGTAATATTCGGGAATTTTCCTTTCCATTCGTAATTGATTCTAAACTGACGTGACTCTTTCAAAATAACTGTCTTATTGATTGAAAGGAAGCCATAAAATGTCATTGTAAGAGCCATTCATTTTTTCCTCTGATTACTGTAAACAGATACTGATCAGGCAAAATACTGTTTTTTTCTTTTTATATATTTGTGCTTTGTACCTGGTGTGCACGAAAAACAGCATGAGAAAAATGTCACAGGTAGAGAAAGGTGTTTATCACATATGATATCTTGTGTTCATACGGCTTAAGATTAAAGTTTTTATATCCATACAAAACGCAGGGCATTTGATCTGTACCATGTTACAAAACTTCTGCCAAAGCCCTTTTCATTCTAAAATATAGGAACCCACTTCTCTCAGAATCCACTCAGACCATTCATTTTCTGTATTTTATGTGCATTTACATGCGTTTTCTTATAATAAGGTACAGTTCCTGTCTGTGAATGTCAAAAATAGGAACCAGGCTTGTGGGTGTGAGTGGTACATATGCACTGTTAATAAAAATGTACCTGAATAAGTGCCAAAGAAGCTTACATTTTATACTTATTTGATTGTGAAGGGCTCGTTCTACAGCCATCCATTTTCAACATTTGAACCGTAGGGCACTTGGAGAGATTTTCTTTGGTACGGCTCTGAATGATGGATGCTCAGAATTAAAAAGCCTAAAGAAGTTGGTGCTCTATATCACTACAGGAGTGAAACCAGTAAATTTAAAAGATACCATAAGAAAGCTTGTATTTGTTGGCAAACTGCTGCTCTAAATCATCAGTGTGATTTGTGTGGAGGTGTACATGAAAATTCCCAGAGTTCGTATTGAGGAATTATTAAAAGAGCCGTTTTTCAATAAACCATCCAATACAGTTGTACACATTCTTGGCAAACTGCAAAGATGCTTGAATTCCTTTGGTTATGTTTGGAAAGCATTCAGAAAGAAGTGGTATGCTGCCCTGCACTAAGCCAAATAAGAAATGGTTTCCTGGAAGTGGCAACAGTTGTTGTTCTAATGTGCATTTCTAATGTCCATTGTTATGAGGCAAGGCTTGACTGGAGGAGTGCTGAACAGTAAAGGTGCCCTTCTGAACCTAAACTCTGAATATTAACTTGGGCCATGGTCCAAAGCAAATTACAAGATCTAATATCAATGCCAGTGAAGTGGCAGCATTTTTGTTGCTGTGATTTCAGGAGTTAGGTAGGTAGTGCTGTCTTTCAGAGAGTGAGCTCTTTGCCACTTCACCCATTTCTCTTTTCTTACTGTGATTGCATAAATGGTATAATAATAATGAAAGCCCGAAGTAGTACCCAGCTTGGGTAGAAACTGGACTGAAGGAAAAGTTGTGAAATATCCAGAAAAGCTGTAAAGGCAAGGATGATGGAGTGAAAATGTGAAGGTAGACTGGAAAGAGACAGTTGTCTCAATAGTTTTATGTGAAACTTAGAAAACCAAGACTTTGATTGTGGCTTCTAAATGTGCTGTTACGTTCTTCGTACGTTTCCAACACTAAGGATTATTTTTTGGGAAAGAGAATTGGAATACAAAAAGCAGCTATCTTATGCAGCGTCCATTCTATAAGTTGACTTGTTGTGAAGAACAGATTCCAATCTCTTGTTTGTAAACCTGTTGTTTTCGCTCCTTCCACTTTAATTCCAGAAGTAGCTAGTAGGCTGTCCTGCTGTCTGGCAACTGGTTCCTACTGCAGTCAGTAACTGGAATTGCATTTTATGAAGGATGCTCTTAGCAGAATCATCTCAAGAAGCCAAACTAAAGAAGAAGGAAAAAAAAAAAAAAAAAAAAGGAAAATATCAAACAAAAGCAAGTAGTAGAGAACTTTTAGTGTTAAATATTGATTCCCTTGATTGTGAGCATACAGGAACGCTAACATTCAGTGTACTTAATTGTGATTTTATTGAGTATCATTTCTACCTTGTTTATACTGCCAGGGTCTGTTGGTTGCTGTGACTGATGGTTTTCACTCATTCAAAGTCTTGCAGCTCTGACCATCTAGCCTTTTGTTCTCTCTATTTTTAGTTCGTGCCCCTCCAGGTTTTGTGTGCACCATGGCCACCATGAATGTGGAGAATAACAGCCTAGCAGTGATGCTGTACACTCTAGAGGTGGATATGTTTGAAAAAAAAGTTGATCTTAATTCCTGGACAAATTCAACAGCTCACTTACTGAAATCCCATCTTAAACACAGAGATAAATAGCCAGGAAACATTACAGAAATGGGTCCGGACACTGTAATTCACTCCCATGGTGAGAGAAGACAGGAAAGATGCCTGCTTTCTTCCTTATACATGAGAAGAAAAATATATTATGCTAAAAAATCCTTTTCTTACATCTTCTACCACCCACATATCCTGCAGTAGAGAAACCAGAAACCCCGTCATACATTATTCCTTTTTTCCTCTTTTAACCTAGTTGTGTTGTAGGGAAAAACACTACAAAAACAAACAAAAGAGTCGTGAGTTATTTACTTTTAAATAGCACAAACATTGTAAGTCAAATATGCTTAAGTTTCTCCTCTGGTGATTTTAATTTTCACATTTTTCTGGTGTTCTATATGGCAATAAGTCATTAAGAGTTTTATGGTTATGATTACATTAGGCTTATTTTTACTAGCTTTTTTTTCTTTTTTTTTTTCTTACGTTTGCTACATAAACCTAATTTTATGTTACTGCAATGATGTTTCTTGGTGTGTTCAAATAATCGATAAGAGTACAAGGGCTGTTCCATTGGGATCACACTATATGAGTTTATAATATACAATATAAGCTTTGATGTATACATAGAGTGTTTGCTGTTTTCCCCCCTCTTCTTAAATATAGAAATTTCCAGTTATGTTTATTCCCCTCGTCAGCATACTTTATCATATCAAAGCCTTTACAGACAGTGTAGAAGTACTGAGTTATGTTTGGGTCGTGTTTTGCAGTGTGCCCTTTAATACTGTAGCTTTAGAAATGCAATTTTCAGCCTCTGCTTATTAGAATATGATAAAGTATTCCTGGTCTATGTCCAGCTCCACTAATCTCCAGACTACACTTCATGAATTAGGCATGAAGATTTTAGTCAATGTGCTTTCAAAGACCAATGTTTAGGGAATCATGGATTTTCTACAAGCTAAGGGAGAAATCTATAATAGGAAGAACTGATTTTCAAACATCATATTCTGTAGAAGAAATGGCCAGTTCTGGCTTGGAAACAGAAAACATTTTCTTTTAGAATACTCAAGTACTGGTTAAAAATGTTCTGTAGGTTTTAACTTATAAAAGGAGTAGCTTCTTAAAATGCTTTGTAAGTACTGTAAGGTGTATAGGGCCTCATACATTTTAGATACCACGTAGACACCTCCTGAAGTGTGGGTTAAAAAACAAGTCACACTAAAGTTGAATCAGTTTTAGCAGTTTTAACCTACTTGCTGATGGATGTTCATCTGCTTTACCTGTGTACCTCTCACATGTGGCAAATTCTGCTGTTGTGAGGTGTGACAGGAAGAGAGGGGTGCTGTCAGCTGGAACATGGAAATAAGAGTTAAAATTCTCTCCAGCTGCTTTAGCTTTCACTGAAGGTTAAGTCCAAGTAAAGCAAAGTGTAACAAAAAATCCACAAAATTAACATTCATAATGCCATCCAGTCTGACCCATTGGTGTCCGCTTGTGACCTTAAGTATCTTTTGTTTCTCAGTAAGAGTCATCATCTTGATTTTTTGTGGAACAAAGACTCGAAGATGGTTCACGAGCTATTCATCTTGAGGATGACCTGTAAGCAATCACTCAGACTTGAAAGACCTATAAACAGTATTCACCATACTGGGAAATGTCACCTGTTGGCGTGCTACACAGCCTGATTCTAATATTGATTTCTTATTTCAAGAGAAAGGGAAGCATCAAGGCAGTATTAGTTTCATAACTTTTCTGTGCAAGGCTCGTGCAGCTGTGCAAGGCGAAGTTTGCAGTGTTTGCACAGATCTCTCCTACAGTGTAATGTGTAACCATTACCTTAGGAACAGCAGTAGAATAGATTAAAACAGTGGCTTTTATGTTGTTCTTTTCCAAAATCTTCAGTGAATTCTCTCTCTTAAGAATTGTTTTTAGCCATGCATTATGCACTTGAGGACCATACTTGGAAACATAGAAATACACGTTTCAGATTTGCAAGCTATTATTGATTGCATTGGTAATTCTTCTGATCAGAGTAACAGACAGCATCACACAGGAGCTTTGTGCTCTTGTTCAGCACAATAACAGATTCCCTAGAAGGGAAATAAGACAGACAAGAGTAGATTATGCCAAATGTTGAACACCAGCTCCCATCCTTCCATATTGCCTATAAAGCTTAAGAGAACAATAAACAAGAGAATATGTGAAAAAAGGCTGCTGCTGGTAGAACAACTTATATTTCATCTCATCCTCTTGCTGTGATGTTCTTCTTTATGCTACAGTTGGAAATAAGTCCAAAGGTTGTAGTGCAGGCCCTTCCTTGACATCTGTGTAACTGGGAAGCAGGGAAAAGCAGAGAGGTAAATAGAAATCCTCAACTAATTACACAGATTTCATCATACAAAAGTGTGTTATGCATATAGTTTAATATAGAGCATGTGGATGTATTAATACGCTAATAAGAGTAGGATGAAAAAGATTGTGGTTAATAATTGCAAATAAGAATAACGATCATCAGCAGTTCTTTGGAAAGCACACAGGATTGAGGCAGCTATATACTAATGGTTTCATTAATGGACTGTTTAAATGCGTTTTCTCTTTTTTGTTTTTTTGTGTGTGGAAAAGTAGAGAAAGGTGAGATTAATACTGCATTTCACTATGGAGATCTCAGCCCCTGGGTATACCACTGTGTTCAAAATGTCATGCTGTGTTTTGCCATGTTATCCACTTGCTTTATTAGGAAAAAAAGATGACAACAAAATAAACGTTTCATGTTTCACTTTGCAATATAAATTTGCAGCATAAACCAAGTATTGAGAAGGACATGGGGGAGATATGTGGCCTTTTAGGAAATGTACAGCTGGGAAATTTAGAATTTTAGTTTTACAGTGTATCATGAAAGTTCTATTGTGCAAAACTTACTATTAACTTAATAGGTACAATGAAAAACTCATCTGCTAGATGTCTTTTTTTTTTTTTAATGGGACTTGCAGTGTTCCTTGAAATATAGCAATAGCAAATATACCTAAATTATTGGATATTATTAGGTAAATGGTTTAGGTCTTTGGAGAAGCAAATAGTTATCTCAAGATTTTAAAAGTAAATTCAAGCAGCCCAGGAAGTTAAGTCAGTGCTCTGCTCAGATACTTTTGAAAATTCCAGTGGGACCGCAGCTTCCCTTTGAAGTTTCTAAATAGCTTTGAAAATACAGTCAGTGGTGCCTGAAGCCTAAGTGTGGTAGGAGCCCAATTCCTACTTTAAAAATTAAGTTCCTGAATCTCACCAAATTTCAGTGGTATTTATACTTCTGGTGTATGAATAATTTTGAAAAATGAGATATGTGCTTCTAAGTCACACATTTTTCAAACAGCAACTTCTTTGCCTGGGCTTGCATTTGCTCTGAGGGGAGCAACAAGGAGGGAGAACAGGGACTCCTTGTTCTAGATTTCCAAAATTGAAATATCATTTATGAAGCTAAATTGTGCATATAATTTACTTGCCTAATGTTGGAACCTGCTCCATTCTATTGCATATGTAACTGGAGTAAATATTTTTGCATGAGATTGTGTTGGCAGGAGTTTTCTGTTAAATATTATGCTAGGTGTGCTAAGGTTTCACATTTTTAGTATTTGTTCTTAGATGATGACCTAAAGGAGCTCTGTGTTACATTTTCAGTCCTTCAAAGATCATTGTTTCTTATCCAGTTTTGAATCTTTTGGGAGCACACTGTTGATGCTGTTAGTAAAACTGCCTTCTTCAATGGGTTACAGAGATTAGAATCACAAATTACTGTATTTCTTTCTCCATATATTACAGGAAGTATCTGTGCTATATGGTTGGAAAGTGTTGACTTGTAATGTCTTTTTTCCTGAGTTTGTGGGCAATAATGGACTGAAGAGCATTTTATGTTTTTGTTGTTCTGTTTTTTTTTTAATTTGGACATATTCTTATAACTATCGTTAGAACTCCTGCTGATGATTAATAAACTTCAATTTCTAGGACAGGGTCTTAAAGGATGCTCATCAAGAAATCTTCATGGAAGGTCAAATAATAAATTGCTTTATAGTATTTATACCAAATACTTAATGTGACTAGAATGGAATAGTCCTTTTAATAATTCTGGAAGTGTACAGAGGCAAAACTGTAATCCTGCTAAAAGGGAATGGGAGCTGGTCACCACTAGGCCATCAGCTCCATGTATTTGGAGATGGCAAACCAGACCCAACGCTTTCATCAGTTCAGATTTTCAGTAGTTGAGCATCCCATCCTTGTCTTCAAAGGAAGGCTTTCAGAATATCTGTAGATCATGTTAGCTGTTTTTATCACTAAGACAGAAACGATTCTTAAACTTACATGTCATCATAATGATCATACACATTTTTTTATTTCTTGGCTTGCTTTCCGTTTGCTCCTATCAGTTGTTACAAAAGCTTTATTATTTTCCTCCATCTTCTTTGTCACAATTCTCTGGATAAGCTTGAGATTCTTATATTCCAGCGTTGTTCTCAGGATTATACCCCAAACAGCACATCTCATTCTAGTTCCAGAACCAATGTGAAATTACTTTTTTGCAACAGCATTTTGGTCCTTTTATGATGTAGATTAATTGTTTTCTTTGGAGTGAAAATACAAAGTGACCATCAGAAAACAACCAAGTACAATTTAGCGGGAGAAGAAGCTGAAGCAAGCAAATTTATGGCAGAGGAGAGACAGAAACTGGATTGGCAGCTCTGTTTTCCCCTTATGGCAATTATTCAAATTATTTTCAGAATGCATCTTAGGTACAGGATATATTCTTAAACTTACCTTTCAATGCTCAGATGTGTGATAATGTTGTGATCTGCTGCCCAGAAAACTTTTTGGGAAGTTAAGTCCTCACTGACAGGTGCATATGAAGCTTGGCTCCGAAATATTCACTAAATTTATGACTGTTTGCCAGCTTAATAACCTCCTGGTTGCCTGTAAGATCCTTTATAATGTGAAAATTATGATCCAGTTAATATTACTTTATGAGTACACAGGGATAAATAAAAACTGCCATTTTTCTATATTAAATTTAATCTAAATACAGTAGTTTTCTAATCTTATTTGCACGATACTGAATTTTACCTCTTTATCTTGGATGAATGCTACTGAATCTCAATTATTTTGAATCCCCTCACCAAAAACTCTGCTTTGCTTATGGTTTTGTTTATTTTACAAATGCATCCTAAATGAGCAGAGCTTATTAGTTCTTAAAAGACATGCATACCAGCATACATATACACATGTGTTTCTACACAGGCAACGTGCTGGGAGCTAACATGCCTCAGTTGGGCAGAAATTGAAAACAGTATAAAAAGTCAGCTTTTTTGAGACCACTGTATTATATATATCTCCTTTTAATTAATTAATTCTTATTATTTTTATATTTTCTGTTTTTAGAGGTATTGAGCTTATTTGTGCAAAAGCAGTCATGTCAGCTTTTTTTTTTTTTTTTTTTTGTCCTATCTGTCCCTCAGCCAGACTTCACTCTCCCCCGTTACCACAAGAAAACTTCCTTCTTTTTTAGAGCAGATATATTTTGTCATCAATCCTGTCTGATTCAGTCCTACACAAGTTTGATCAAGCCACATATCCTCTCACGAGGATCAATTTTAACCATGAAGTATGGATTGAAATACCTGTGTGTGTCAATTTGACAAAGAGAACAGAGGATATATCTTTACTAGAACTGTATTGCACTTGACAGATTCCTCCCCCCAGCCTGCAAGTATTGACAGTACCAGGGGATCATGCATTGCTTTAACTGCAGCCTGTCTTCCACAGCATTACTTGTGGCCACGAGTGTCAACTTGTGCCATGATCTTTTTGTTTCTTAGTTGGAAAATGCACATTTTAAGAGGCTTTAGAGAGAGCTGCAGGCAAGCTAAGCTAACATACTGGCAAGCAAGAGTGTTTGCTAGGAAGAAACACACCTCTGCAACTGAAGAGCTCATCCTCTTTCTGTGCCCCTTCATGCTGCTGCAGAAGCCTGTGAGTGCATTGGAGAACAGCACTGGAAACAGCCTGCATGGTGCATGGACTTTTGCTCTGGAGGGGTCTCCACAGGGTACTGGCAGAGCTCTCACAGGTCAGAGCTTCTGCATGCCACTCTAAGGCTGTCACTGTCATCTTTGTCAGACAAAGTCCCGCACCATCCATCTCTGCTATGACATGAGGAACTGGTTGTTTTTATTTATTTACTTTTCTATTTGTTCATTTCGCAATTTACAATTACAAAAGAAAAAACAAGAGAGAACATAAGAGCCAAATTTGGAGACTGGGAGCACATAGCTAGAAATAAAACCTGGCAAAATAATTTAATTTGTCTATTAAGTGGGGACCCTTTTGTATATAGATTTCCATTAGAGTCACACTTCAGGTAGCAGACAAAAGGGGGGGAAATGGTGGAAGCAGCTATTTGTTCAGTGTGAGAGCATGAGGAGGAGCCCTGACAGGATTCCTGGCAAGTCTGGTTCTGTGATAGTCCGCTGTGGTTTTGGTCTGAGGGTTGTGTTTTCTTCCTCGATATGTATAATTAGAATTGCAAAAAGGACTGTTTAATTTGTCTAAGTACCCATCCCAAAATCTTACGCTATTGTTAAAGTTATTATTACTTGAAAGAAAGTTGGTCTAATCACAGTATATTGCTTTATAAGACCAGTTTTATCTGTAAATCTGTTTTCAGCAACACAATATCCAGTCAAATTTATTAAGGCTTTATTCTGTAAATTAAATCTTTTTTCTGTTAAGAGCTTTCTAATAAACACTGCATGACCTGCACTGACAACAGCTTAGTAAAACATAGGCTATGTTTATCTCAAAGCTCAGATGGAAAAGGTCCAAAGATACTCACACAAGCATATTTTATCTTTCAGAGGCAAAATGTTCGCTTGGTACGCTCAAAAACTTTGAGTTTCCCTGTAGTTCATTTGTGTCTAAACCCTTAAATTATGAATACAAATTTCAGCTTTTCAATGCACCAGCAGAGACAAATAGAATAATACATCTTTTGGTATAAACTTCTAAAAAGCTGAATTATCCACTGCTAAAAAGCAGTGGAATTCAAATCCTTGTATCTCAATAAGAGATAGGACGTATGGCGTTAAGCCTATATTTCAATTGTAGTATTTTTACCAAAATTGCATGAGTCATGTGCCTTTTCACTCTTGACCATGCATGGTAACCACAGAGCTGTGAAAGTCTGGCTGTGTGACTGAGAGCATGTAGGTGGCATGGTTAGCCAATGACTCCTAGCAATTGTACAATTTCTCTTGACAGGCAAGAACAATCTGTAATATTTTCAGACCAGAAATAAGTGGTATTCAATTTGTAGTATCAAGATATGGAAGTATGATATCAAGTATAACAGAGGCAAGTGAAACAAGATTGTGGAAGTTTCCTAAATCACGTATTTGTTGTACATAGTAATGGAACTAAACAAACAAAATCATCCTAACTACTGATGGGCAAAGAGATATTTTCCAGTGTTTCCACCTCACTCCTTTTTCTTTTTAAATGCAGGATGCTATTGTTGTAGTTCAGAAAGCCCCAGGCAGCTTAGAAATCAGGCAAAAAATCAATAGTCCACTTGTTGAAGATAAGTGAATTAGCTTGTGTTGAATGTAACCGAGTACCTGAACACTTCAGTGAGCAGCCTTTGTTTTGTGAGAAAGGAGATTTGTAAGGTTTCTCCTCTGTGATGATGCGCATCTCAGATTAATCAAGTGGAGTGGGAGGGACTTGACCACTTGCATTGGGAAATAATTCTCTTTCCTTCTTGTTGCTAACTGTAGCTCATTGCACTGAGCAGATTTCCATTCATTTCTAAAGCTGATGATGGATGTCATAGAATTTTAGTGAACAATAGTGAAGGGGAGAAAAATAAGTAATATCATATGGTAATTTGCCATGAGGCAAATTCAGAATTTCTTTCCCTCTGTACATGGGCCTGGGACCTGTTGCCTTTTGCAGATATTATGACTCTGGAAAGCCTACCTCACGTATCTATGGAGTAATAGAAGAAAGACAATGTGGTCAGAATTTGAGGCACGGACCATATAAATTCCCATATCCAGAGGCAGCAACTGTTGTCCCCAGCTTTAGAACTTCCCAGTCCTTGAGCCAGTTGCCAGCTCATCCTTTACAAGACAGAGAATTGGGAGATGTGCCCCTGGACATCCATAGCCCAGGAGACCATTTAATAGCAAAGGAGGGGCCTTGTCTGTTGTTTGGCAACTTACTTGGCTAGCTTGATTTCTGCTGAATAAATCAGGTCTGCAGTTCGTCCTATGTGGTATGAAGGAGGGACCTTTACAGTTTCTGAAGACTGAAGCCGGCTTGTGCCAGTTTATTATTCCTTAGCTGTGGAAGTTTTGACAGCCTGAGATTTTAGCTAGGGAGAGCTGGTATTAGAAACCTGTAGCTCTTTTTGGTTCTGGCATGTGGGAAGCGTTTCAGATGTGGAAATGTACTCTGGCATGCAGCCCACAGTGATGGTGTGGGTTGGGCAGGAGAGGAGCCTCACTCCTTTCTCTCCCACCCCATATTCAGTTCTGTGGTAAGTCTGGCTCAGGCTGGGCGCTTGGAGGTACCTCCTTGTGCATTCCTGATGGCTGTAGAGTCAGTAGGATTTTTCCTGTAATTACCTCTCCCAGCTGCTGGGGACACTGTGGTATCAGGTATGACAGTATCCAGGATGCCTTGTTCCCTACCCACACTTTTTACCTTACAGTTTCTTTGAAGCTAATGCAGGTAACACCTGTGTTTGGTAGAGAAAGCAGCCTGGCACAGAGAGGACAGGGGGGGGCGGGGGGGGGGGGAACGCAAGGAGGACAATGTACAGAGAACTCACTGGGGACTGTAAAGGATCATCAATAAAGCTTCTCCTATCTGTCCAAGATAAAGTAGGTTTCTGCATCGTTCCCCAAACTGCTCTTCTTTCCCCTAGGAATGGTGAACTTCCCTCTATATCCACAGCTCTTTCTCCAGCACATCCCTTGCCTTCTTCAGGGTGCCTCCTTTCACTATAATACCCCTTCAACTCTTTGTTCCCCACTTACACATCTCTAAGTATAAGGAGGTGTCTTATCCTGCACTCCTCCTTTCCCCAAACATGCACATGTGCATGGCAAAGGCTGTGCAGTGAACCAGAGGGGAGGCTTCAACATGGCAGCACCATTCTACAGCACTCAGAAGTGTCTCTTCTCTCCCTGCAGATGGGCTTTGTGATATGGAGCCTGCGGGGGTGTTTGGGGAGCCAGAACCAGATGGTTTCACCAAACGCCTTCAGCTGGGAATTGGAGCAAAGTCCCATGCTCAGTCTGCTCCCTGAAGAAGCTGTGCAATGCTTCTTCCAAGGTCCTTAGATTCACAAGAGATAATTTGACTCTAAATTTACATATTAATAATTTACATAGTTATTGCAAAGCCTGCTATTTAAAATCTTGATAGTGACAGCAGCATACTGTGTTTCTGTTGACTCTGATCTATGGCATGTCTCTTTACATAAATGAAATTATAAGCCCAGAGAAGCTTTCTTTCCTTTCCATCTTTTTTCCTTTCTTCTGCTTCCCTTTTTACTGCATAAAGTACACGACACTTTCAGAGAGCAGAAATAGTTAAATTAGGTAAGTT